>NC_049199.1:2516664-3116664 GCF_009769625.2 Cygnus olor
GAGAAAATAAGAACAGTTTACCACCAAATGCATAACATGAAGTTCTCTAGCCAAAATAAACAACACGGGCTTGAGAGCCCATCAGTGTTCTGAAAAGTAAACACGGAGAATGTTTAAGCCTTTTTTTTTTTGAAGTTACTTCATTCTGCCTGTCATGTTCTTGTTTTAGTAGTTTTTTCTCTGAAATCTGACTGATAATGGAAAAAAAAAAGTCATCACCCAACGTACTATGCCTTTGTTTATGGTTTTACATTGTGCTGTACTTTGCCTATGATCCAGTGCTTATTTTATTGACTTGCTGTTAGTACAGATCATTTCTATTGTGGTTTATCCTAACAGGCAGCTAAAGCACCATGCAGCTGTTTACTCACTCACCCCGTCCTGGTGAGGTAGGGGAAAGAATAGGAAAAAAAAGTAAAACTCGTGGGTTGCGATAAGGACACTTTAATAGGACAGAAAAGGGAAAAAGAAAAAAAAAAAAGATTCACAAAAAAGGTGATGCACAATGCAATTGCTCAGATCCTTTCCTTGTGCATCCCTGGCCTCCTCACTGGCAGGGCGGTATGAGAAGCTGAAAAGTCCTTGGCTTAGTGTAAGCACTGCTCTGCAACAACTAAAACATCAACATTATTCTCATCCTAAATCCAAAACACAGCACCATACCAGCTACTGGGAGGAAAATTAACTCTATCCTACCCAAAACCAGGACAAGTATATTAAAAAATAATGGAAGTTAATTATTATTTTTTCCTTATTTGGAAATTCATTCAGTGTAGACTATGTAAACTTGTCCCATACAGAAAAATTAACCTCACTTCCTGAAGTTATATTTTAAATTCTAAGGGAAGTCCCAGATTCAGTATTTTAATTACGGAAAAAGAAACAATGCTTCACTAATGGGGATGAAAGCTCTATCCCTCTAAAATCGCTTTCCTGTTTCAGGAAATAACATAATAAACAGTCACCCACAAATGCAGAAGGAAGAAATTAGTTTCTATGTGGGTGGTGAGGCACCGGAACAGGTTGCCCAGAGTAGTTGTGACTGCACCATCTCTGGAAGTGTTCAAGGCCAGGCTGGATGAAGTCCTCGGCAACCTGATCTATTGGGTGGCATCCCTGCCCATGGAAGGGGGATCGGAACTAGATGATCTTTAAGGTCCCTTCCAACCCAAACCAGTCTATGACTGTATGATTCATTTATTCCTTTTGCTGAGCTGGATTAGCCACAGTGCCTGTTTTGGGAACTGGATTAGCTGCCATATCTGTTGCAGGAGTTTGATCAGTCACAGTGTCTGTTGCAGGGGCTGGATCAGATATAGAGGCATACTCTTCCCCTTGAGGGTGCTGAATAGTGTTGAACACGGCTCTGTAGCCATGCACCAGGCCCCAGAACAGTGTGGAAAGCTGTAACGCTCTTGTATTGCCAGGGTCAGGGCATACTTTTTCCAAACATTCTATCAGTTTTTTAGTTTTCTGCACTTGTTCAGGGGTGAAGTCCAAAATGATTGGAGGTGACAACTGCAATAGATACCTGCCTGTAGTCTCCCATACACTTTGCCACCCATAACCATCCTGCCTCAGAGCAGATCTCTGGGTGGTATTCTTAAATAGTTATTTAACCTTAGACAAAACCAGAAATGCACGCAGGAAACAAAGCAATAGGAACATGCTTGTTTGAACATCCCAAGGATATTCAAAATTATCAAGAGCTGTTGTAAATAGCCTAAAGGAGAATGGAAAGGGGAAGGGGAAGGTGTCCTCCATAGAATGGTTCCTTTTGTGGTTTAACCCGGCAGGCAGCTAAGCACCACACAGCCATTCACTCATTCCCCAATCCCCAGTGGAATGGGGGAGAGGATCAGAAGGAAAAACAACAAAAAAGTAAACATCTTGTGGGTTGAGATAAAGACAGCTTAATTGGACAGAAAAGGAAGGGAGAATAATAATAATAATGATGGTAAAAGAAAGTACAAAGCAAGTGATGCACAGTGGAATTGCTCATCACCCCTGACCGATGCCCAGCCAGTCCCAAATCCCCACATTTTTGTTGTTCAACATGACATCATATGGTATGGAATATCCCTTGGGTCAGTTGTCATGATTCTGTCCCCTCGCAGTTTCTGGTGCACTGCCAGCCTCCTCTCTGGCAGGGCAGCACAAGAAGCTGAAAGGTTCCTGACTCTGGTAAAGCACTTCTCAGTAACTAAACCAACTAAACCCAACTAACTAACTAAAACATTGGTGTGTTACTGACATTATTTTCATCCACAGCACCATACCAGCTACTGTGAAGAAAATTAACTCTATCTCCGATGAAATCAGGGCACTATAAATTCAGAGAATAAACATGTCAGTCCTTCAGTTTGCCTTTTTCCCACTTAGAATTTATAACCACCTGCCTGTAATTTGATATTTTCATTTACTTATTTACTTACCTCTAGGACAAAAATCTACCACCAGAGGCATAGACTGAAATGAAGCCATACCCAGTCCAGTCTGTTTAGAGTTATCTGAATAGTTGCTTATAAAAATGTGGCTTTCCAATTAAAGAAAGGACTTGCTTTGATGAACCTGTCTCTTTAAATGATAAGTGTACATAGACGGAAATGGTTTCTAAAATTTTGTCAGTTATACAAATAGCACCAAGAGCAAAGCACACCCTCCACAGTACTTAATGCACAAATAGAGACAGACAAAAAATGTTAGCATTTGTAAAATCACACAGTTCCTACGTCAGACAAACTTCCCACTAACTGACTACATATGTAAACAAATAGCTAATCTGCATATATATTTGTTATATGTAGAACAAATTAGTCTCATGTACTTTTTTGCTACTTTGGTTAGTGTGGTGGTTTTACCTTGCTGGGCAGCTGAATTCCACCACAATCACTCTCTCACTCCCCCTCCTCAGAAGAAGAGGGGGAGAAGAAAGTAGGCTGGAAAGAAAAAAAAAAAAAAAGGCTCATGGGTTGACACAGAGAGAGAGAAAAATTACTCTCTACTTCCTATCAACGAGTGATGTTCGGCCACATCCTGGGAAGCAGGGCCTCAATAGGCATAGCAGTTGTTTGGGAGGACATATGTCTTCATAACGAGAACCCCTCCTCTCCTTCCCCTTTTTCACCTTCTATTTCTGAGTGTGACATCGTATGCTATGGAATATCCCTTTGGTTGGTTTAGGTCAGTTGCCCTGGTGATGTCCCCTCCCCACTTCTTGCCCACCCCCAGCAACGTGTATTGGTGTAGATGCACTTCAGTTGCGCCACTGCCCTCACCCCCAACCCTGGCATTGCTCCCCCAGGCTCATCTCTATCAAGCTTCAATTCATCCCCATCCCCCTTCATACCTAGTTTAAAGCCCTCTCAGTGATCCCTGCCAGCTCCTGGGCTAGAATCCCTTTCCTCCTTTGAGACAGGTGGGACCCATCGGCAGCTATCAGGCCAGGTGCCAAGTAAACCTCCCCATGACTAAAAAACCCCAAATTCCTGCGATGGCATTAGCCTTTCAGCCATGTATTGATCAGCTGGGCCTTCCAGATTGGCTCAGTATCCCTCCCCGCCACTGAAGGGATAGAGGAAAACACCAGCTGTATTCCTACTCCACCCACTACCCACCCCAATCCCCTGAAGTCCCTTTTGATAGCCTTCAGGCTTCTCTCAGCAGTTTCATCACTGCCAGCCTGAATTATCACTAAGGGGTAATAGTCAGAGGGACGAACAAGGCCAGGAAGTTTTTTGGTAATGTTCCTGACTCAGGCCCCAGGGAGGCAGCAGACTTCCCTACAGCTAGGGTCAGGATGACATTTGGGGCCCTCTGTTCCCCTCAGAAGGGAGTCGCCTACAACAATTACCCTTCTTTCCTTCTTGGTGGAGGCAGTCTTGAGGCATGGAGTTGACTTCCTTGCCCTAGACAACCTCCTGGGTAGATTTTCCCCCACATACTCACCAACCTGTCCCTCAAGCTCCAGGGCCTCAAACCTATTGTGTAAGGGCACCTGGGGAGGTGAGGCAGGTAGGGAGGGGGCTTGCCTGTGATGCCGAGCAGGGACCTGTTTCCATTCCTCTCCATCTCTCAGGTCCCCTCCCTCTGCCTGACAGTGACAGGGCAGGGGGGACATCACTATTTGGGGTGTATCACCCCGGTGCCTTTCTCTCAGGCATGGCAGGGAGTTGCTCCACCACTCTGACTCCTGCTCACACTCCCTGATGGTCCATAATCCCTCCACCTCCTCCTTGAGCTCTGACACCAGGCTGATCAGATCCTCCACCTGCTCACACCTCACGCAGGCAGTATTTCTGTCACCCTCCAATGGTAGCAACAGGCTCAGGCACTCCCTGCAGCCAGAGACCTGAACAGCCGCATCTTTGGGCAGGCACTCGGTCTGGGTTGCCACAGTTTTTTTGGCAAGCACTTTCCACCTGGTGGAGACCATGGCTGTACTTGTTGTCTGGGAGGCAGCCGATAGGTGAGCCAGCCTCCTGAGTGGGGAGGGATACTCCAACATGGGGTCCCTCCCACGGGATGCAGTCCTTCCCAAACTGATCCTGTGTGAGCTTCCCACAGGCAGCAGCTCTTCAAGAACTGCTCCAAATATAGGTCCATATCACAGGGTCCATCCATGAGGTGCAAACTGCTCCAACCTGGGTCCCCCATGGGCAGCAGCTCCCTCCAGATCACTTGCTCCTGTGTGGGCTCCTCTACATGGGCTACAGGTCTAGCCTGGAGTCGGCTTTGTTGGGGGCTCTCCATAGGCCACAGCCTCCTTCAGGGCAGATCCACCTGTTCCACTGTGGGCTCCTCCACAGGCTGCAGGGGGACAGCCTGTTCCACCATTATCCTCACCACAGGCTGCAGGGGAACTTCTGCTCTGGTGCCTGGAGCACCTCCTTCCCCTCCTTCTTCACTGACCTTGGTGTTTGCAGGGCTGTTTCTCACTCATCACTCTCCCAGCTGCTGTTGAGCAGCAGGATTTTATTTTATTTTTTTCTTAAATCTGCTTTCACAGAGGCACAAACATCACTTATTGGCTTGGCTCTGGGCAGCAGCAGGTCCGTTTTCCAGCTCTCTGAAACTGGCCTTTATCTAAGATGGGCCAGCTTCTGGATTCTTCTCACAGGGGCCATCCCTGCAGCCCCCTGCTACCAAACCCTTGCCACGTAAACCGAATACACTTGTTTCTAGCCTAACTTTGCAATTCTATAAAATAATAAGCACTATTATTTTATAACCTTCTGGTTTGATACACAGGAAATATAGCTGTTTCCCGCAAAGATATAATACCAAAATGGCATGTACAGACTTCTGCAAATAGACAGAAGTAAATCTAATTCTAGGTGGGAACCAAAACCTGTATCAGAGGAATACAACTTCAGAGGTCTATCCTGTAAAAAAACACAATGCAGAAAGAAGCAGTCTCAAAACTTAATGGCTATTAAAGGAGGGCTCTAAGGGTCCAAAGTTTTTCTATTATTTTTGCCTGAATGCGAGGTTTTATGTGAAATGATATGTTAACAGAAACTGTGCAGAATTGCACAGCAAGCAGACCTTGTCCTGAGTAGTGGTGCTAGGGAGAAGAGGGGAGCCTTAATCTCTTTCAAGTTTACATCTGGCTAGAGCAGTTGGATCAGTTTTCAGAGCTGGTGTGGAAGGCTAACTTTATAAAGTGAACGATCTCTTTACTTCTCTCCCTGTTCCCTAACCAGAATAATTAATATCCAAATGTTCCCTGAGATTTATTTCCTGCCCAGCTAGTTGACAGACACTGCTGAGATTTGATTTCACAGATGGCGAGAGCAGATGGCTACCTTTGCTAACAGAATACTGCACGAAGGCCTACAAACCATCTAGCTTTGTCTCAATAAGCTTCAACATATGATTTATAAAGTGAACATAATAGAAGAAATCCATGACACCTTTACTGGGAATCACATTACAACACTGCTGAAAACACTAGGAGAGTTGCTGAGGCAGTTATTGCATATTTGTGCTGATTTTCAAATCTTATTATAGGAAAAAAGGCATTGCATGGGAAATCATTTGTCTTCTCCTGGCTATTACTTCCTCTCATTTAAATTTATTGAACTAATTAAACTTGAGAGGCATCCAATATCCAGCTTCCAATATCCTAGCAAACATTAATGTGTTACAGTCTATACTGATTGGATGGTTAATTGTATGGGACTTCTTGCAGGAAAAAAAAAATCCCTTTGCTAAGCTTCTAAACCTGCAATTAGATGATAAAACTACTATACTCTAATTAAAAAAAAAAAAAAAAAAAGAAAAAGGGTGGGGAGGGAAAGAAAGAGAAGCATCGTTCCAGGAAAAAGAAAGGTCATAAAAAGATAATACATACATATCCAGCACAGAAGATAAGCTGTGCTGAGATGATAAATTGCAAGTCAAACTTGTTTATGAAAAATGCCTCAAAGCAAGCAAAGCAAAACAATGATTTCATTTGCTACTTCCCATCAGCAGGCAGATGTTCAGCCATTTCCAGGAAAGCAGGGCTCATCACACATAACGGTTTCTTGGGAAGACAAATGCCACCACTCCAAACATCCCCCCCTTCCTCCTTCTTTACCTCAGCTTTTATTGCTGAGCATGATGTCATATGGTATGGAATATCCTTTCCCTCAGCCTGTAGCATTGCATGGGGTTGTTGTGCCCCAAGTGCAGGACCCGGCACTTAGCCTCATTGAACCTCATACAGTTGGACTCCGCCCATTGATCCAGCCTATCCAGATCCCTCTGCAGAGCCTTCCTACCCTCAAGCAGATCAACACGCGTGCCTAACTTGGTGTCTTCTGCAGACTTACTGAGGTTTCACTCGATCCCCTCATCCAGATCACTGATAAAGATATTGAAGAGAACTGGCCCCAATACTGAGCCCTGGGGGCACTTCTAGTGACTGGCCTCCAGCTGGATTTAACACCATTCACCACAACTCTTTGGGCCCAGCCACCCAACCAGTTTTATACCCAGAGAAGTGTATGCCCGTCCAAGCCTTGAACAGCCAGTTTCTCCTGGCGAATGCTGTGGGAAACAGTGTCAAAAGCTTTACGAAAGTCTAAGTACACAGCATCCACAGCCTTTCCCTCATCCAGTAAGTGGGTCACCTTGTCATAGAAGGAGATTAGGTTCATCAAGCAGGACCTGTCTTTGATAAACCCATACTGACTGGGTCTGATCACTTGGTTGTCCTGTAAGTGCCACATGACAGCACTCAAGATAATCTGCTCCATGAGCTTCCCTGTCACCGAAGTCAGAATGACAGGCTTGTAGTTCCCCGGGTCCTCCTTCTGGCCTTTCTTGTAGATGAGCGTCACATTTCCTAGCCTCCAGTCGACTAGGACCTCCCCTGATAGCCAGGACTTCTGATAAATGATGGAAAGTGGCTTGGTAAGCACTTCCGCCAGCTCCTTCATTACCCTTGGGTGGATCCCATTCAGCTTCATACTTTTGTGCATGTCTAAGTGGTGTAGCAGGTCACTAACCATTTCCTCATGGATTATGAGGGCTTAATTCTCCTCCCCATTCCTATCTACCAGCTAGCTAGTACTACTACTAATATATAATGTGTACAAAACAAGTGATGCACAATGCAATTGCTCACCACCCACTGACCGATGCCCAGTCCAGCCCCGAGCAGTCCCCCACCCCGGCCAGCCACCCCATATTAATTGTTCAGCATGACATCATATGGTACGGAATATCCCTTTGGCCACTTTGGATCAGCTGTCCTGGTTCTGTCCCCTCTCAGCTCCTGCTGCACGCCCAGCCTGCCCACTGGCAGGACAGAGCGAGAAACTGAAAAGTCCTTGGCTTAGTGCAAGCACTGCTTCACAACAACTGAAACATCAGTGTGTTATCAGCATCATTCTCATCCTAAATCCAAAACACAGCAACATACCAGCTACTGGGAAGAAAATTAACTCTTTCCTAGCTGAAACCAGGAATATAGCCACACCTTATTCCATACCATTTATGTCATGCTCAGGTCCCACACTTTCCAATACATTCCAATTAATTGCCATTTTTCATTTATGTATATAAAATATCCACTGAGTTTGATTAGTCTGTGACTGACTTTGGGCTGCATCTGTCTCAACAATCTGGCCACTCGCCGAGGCAATTGACTCCGGGGCAGACGTGTGCTGTAGCGGAGCTGGGGATTGAGGCATGCAAGGGGCTTTTCTGCACCGAGGCAACTCGAGGCAGCTATGGGAGCTGGCAGCCCTCGCAAGAGCAGCTTGTGAGGCTTGGGTGAGGCCAGGAGCAGCAACGTGTCCCCACCCCCATACAAAGGCAATCCTTAGGGCTGGCAGGTCCCAGTGAGCCCCACACTTGCAAAAAAAAAGAGGTGGGGACCCAAACTGAGCTACTGAAAAAGCACACAGCTGTTGAGATGTCAGGCTGCAGGGAGTGCCAAAGCTTCACACCACCTTTTTTCTCCCAAGCACCAAGTGATTAAAATAGGTAAAATGGCCTCAAGTTGCGCCAGGGGAGGTTTAGGTATTAGGAGGCGATCGGCTCCGGGGCAGACACGTTCTGCAGCAGAGTGGGGGATCACAGCTTGCAGGGGTTTCCCTTCATCGAGGCCCATTCGAGGCAGTTGAGGGAGCCACCAGGGCCTGGCAGCCCTCACGAGGGCGGCTGACAAGGCATGGGTCTAGCCAGAAGCGGCAGCGGCAGGACGTTTAAATCAGGCGTCGCTGCCATTTTACAGTCACTTGCCGAGGCAATTGTCTCCGGGGCAGACGCGTTCTGCAGCGGAGCAAGGGATCGCAGCGTGCAGGGGTTTCTCTTCATTGAGGCACACTTCGAGGCAGCCGAGGGAGCCGCCAAGAGCCAGCAGCCCTCCCAAGGGTGGTTGGCGAGGCATGGGTGGAGCCAGAAGTGCCCCCCCTCTTCTGTCATACAAAGGCAGCCCCTAGGGAGCACAAGCAACCAGGAGCACTGTGAACAGAGTGTGGTGCTGCAGTTTGCACGGGCAGGGTGCAGCAGTGAGCTCCAGTGAGAGACCAGTCATGGCAAGCAGGCGGCAGAAGGCTACGACCACACTTGCCAAAAAGAAGGTGGGGACCCAAACTGAGCTTCCGAAAAAGCATGCAGCCGTCCAGGTGCCAGGCTGCAGGGAGTGCCAAAGCTTCACACCACTTTTGGGCAGCTGCAGAGATAGCAACTGCATGAGATGTGAGTAGGTGGAAGACCTGCTCAGCATGGTAGCTGAGCTACGAGAAGAGGTGGAAAAACTGAGGGGCATCTGGGTTTCAGAGAGGAAGATAGACTGGTGGTGCTAAGCTCTGACCTCTGTCAAACAAGAACAGGCACCAGGAATTCCCCAACAAGAAGGGAATGCAGTATCCATCCCCCAGCAAACACAAGGCATAAGCTGCAAGGTTGTGAATGAAAGGAGTCCAGTCCAGGCTCAAGGTGGCAGGAGAAATCCGCCTTCACCCATCTCACCCTATCAGGTAGCCCTGAGCAACAGGTATGAGGCCCTGGAGGCTGAAAGGCAATCGATGGATGGAGAAGGCAACGATCCCTTTCCACCAGAGATATTGCCAGGGTCGGAAAGGCCAACCCCCTGTATCACGACCACCGGAAGGAGGAAAAAAAGGTGTGTTTTAACTGTGGGTGATTCCACAATAGGGGGAACAGAGGGTCCAATATGTAGAAAGGACCCTCCTCTAAGGGAAGTCTGCTGCCTTCCTGGGGCCCGGGTTAAGGACCTCACCAGCAGACTTCCCAGCTTGATTCAACCCTTCAGACTACTACCCATTGCTGGTCCTACATCTGGGGGGAGAAGAAGTAGCAACGTGTAGCCCGAGAGCAATCAAAAGGGACTTCAAGAAATTGGGATGGATGATCAGGAACTCAAGTGTGCAAGTCATCTTCTCCATTCTCCCCAGTACTGACAGCAATAGGAACAGAAGGATAGCGTCCATTAACACGTGGCTCGATGGCTGGTGTCATCGCCAAAATTTCGGGTTCTTTGGCAACAAGAAGCCTCACATGGCACCGGGCTTGCTGGAATCAGATGGGATTCATCTTTCCCAAAGAGGGAAGAAGGTCCTTGGTCATGAGCTGGGATGGGGGAGGGGGATATCATCAGGGATTCTGGTGATAAGGTACGGGATGACATGCCATCCCACTCATGCCAGCTGAACACCAGAGCCGGCAAAGGATGCCCAGAGCCTAGAGAGGGAACAGAGCTTAACAGGAGAGCTACCGTAGACACACATGGATGAGTTACAGTTGCCCCATCTAGAAAGGCAGATGCATTGGGAGACCAACTCTAATGCCTCTATGTAAATGCATGCAGCATGGGGAATAAACAAGGGGAACTGGAGGTGTGCGTGCAGTTGCAGGGCTATGATCTCATCACAATTACTGAGACATTGTGGGACAGCTCTCATGACTGGAATGTGGCCATGGACGGCTTTGTGCTTTTTAGGAAGGACAGGCCAGAAAGGTGAGGTGGTGGAGTTGCTCTTCCTATGAGTGAGCAACTGGAATGTATGGAGCTCTGCCTGGGGGGGATGAAATACAAATCGAGAGCCTAGGGGTGAGGATTAAAGGGCAGGCCAACAGGGATGACATTGTGGAGGGTGTTTACTATAGGCCACCAGATCAGGAAGAGGAAGTGGATGAGGCCTTCTACAGGCAGCTGCAAGTTGCCTCACGTTTGCAGAACCTGGTTCTTATGCGGGGCTTTAACCACCCCAATATTTGCTGGGAAGACAACACAGCTCAGAACAAACAGTCCAGGAGGTTACTGCAGAACATTGCAGATAACTTCTTGATGCAGGTGGTAGGTGAGCCAACAGGGAGCAGGGTGCTGCCGGGCCTGGTACTAACAAACAGAGATGGTCTAATTGGAAACGTGAAGGTTGAGGGCAGTCTCAGCTGCAGTGATCACAAGATGTTGGAGTTCAAGATCCTGCGAGGAGGAAGCAGGGCAAAAAGTAGGACTGCAACCAAGCACCACTTCCTCCAAGCTCAAGATCGGTGCATCCCTACGAGAAAGAAGTCGAGCAAGGGGGGCAGGAGACCTGCGTGGATGGGCAAGGAGCTCTTGGGAAAGCTTAAACAGAAGAAGAAAGCGTACATGATGTGGAAAAAGGGACAGACCACTTGGGTGGAATATAGGAACACTGTCAGAGAATGCAGGGATGCAATGAGGAAGGCCAAAGCCTGGTTAGAATTAAATTTAGCAAGAGACACCAAGGATAATAAGAAGGGCTTCTTCAAATACATCGGCAGCAAAAGGAAGACTAAGGAAAATGTGGGTGCGCTGCTTAATGAGGTGGGTGCCTTGGTGATGGTGGATACAGAGAAGGCGGAGTTACTGAATGCCTCTTTGCTTCAGTCTTCACTGCTAAGGCTAGCCCCCACACACTACCAAGCCCGGAAACCAGAGAGAAAACCTGGAGAGAGGAAGACTTTCCCCTGGTTGAAGAGGATTGGGTTAGAGGTTATTTAGGCAAGCTTGACACCCACAAATCTACGGGCCCCAATGGGATGCACCTGAGGGTGCTGAGGGAGTTGGCGGATGTGATTGCTAAGACACTCTCTACCATCTTTGAAAGGTCTTGGAGAACAGGAGAGATGCCTGAGGACTGGAAGAACGCCAACATTACTCCGATCTTCAAGAAGGGCAAGAAGGAAGACCCAGGAAACTACAGGCCAGTCAGCCTCACCTCCATCCCTGGAAAGGTGATGGAGCAGCTCATCCTTGAGGCTGTCTCTAAGCACGTGGAGGAAAAGAAGGTGATCGGGAGCAGTCAACATGAGTTCCTCAAGGGGAAGTCATGTTTATCCAAACTGATAGCCTTCTATGATGAGATGACTGGCTGGATGGTTGAGGGGAGAGCAGTGGATGTTGTCTACCTTGACTTAAGCAAGGCTTTTGACACTGTCTCCCATAACATCCTCCTGAGCAAGCTCCGGAAGTGTGGGATCCATGAGTGGACAGTGGGGTGGATCAAGAACTGTCTGGATGGCAGAGCTCAGAGGGTTGTGCTCAATGGTGCTGAGTCTAGTTGGAGGCCTGTGGCTAGAGGTGTCCCCCAGGGGTCAGTACTGGGTCTAGTGTTTTTCAACTTATCCATCAGTGACCTGGATGAAGGGACAGAGTGCACCCTCAGCAAGTTTCCAGATGATACGAAACTGGGAGGAGTGGCTGACACACCAGAAGCCTGTGCGGCCATTCAGAGGGACCTGGACAGGCTGGAGGGTTGGGCGGAGAGGAACCTCATGAGGTTCAACAAGGGCAAGTGCAGTGGCCTGCACCTAGGGAGGAACAACCCCAAGCACCAGTACAGGCTGGGGGCTGACCTGCTGGAGAGCAGCTCTGCAGAGAGGGACCTGGGGGTCGTGGTGGACAGCAAGTTAACCATGAGACAGCAGTGTGCCCTTGTGGCCAAGAAGGCCAATGGGATCCTAGCCTGCATCAGGAGGAGTGTGGACAGCAGGCTGAGAGAGGTGATCCTCCCCCTCTACTCAGCTCTGGTGAGGCCACACCTGGAGTATTGTGTCCAGTTCTGGGCTCCCCAGTAAAAGAGGGACGTAGAACTTCTAGAGAGGTTCCAGAGTAGAGCCACGAAGATGATTAAGGGATTGGAGCTTGTCTTATGAGGAAAGACTAAGCAAGCTGGGCCTGTTTGTCCTAGAGAAGAGGAGATTGAGAGCAGATCTTATCAACCTCTACAAATACCTGATTGGGTTAGACATTTTTTAGGCAAGCTATGCAACCACAAATCTATGGGCCCGATGGGATGCACCCGAGGGTGCTGAGGGAGTTGACGGATGTGACTGCTGGGCTGCTTTCCATCATCTATTAGTGGTCATGGTCATCTGGAGAGGTCCCAGGTGACTGGAGACTTGCTAATGTGACGCCCATCTATAAGAAGGGTTATAAGGAGGACCCAGGGAACTACAGGCCTGTCAGCCTGACCTCAATGCCAGGAAAGGTGATAGAGCAGGTAATCTTGAATTCAATCACGCAGCATATGTGGGACAACCAGGGGATCAGGTCCAGTCAGCATGGGTTCATGAAAGGCAAGTCCTGCCTGACCAACCTCATCTCCTTCTATGACCAGGTAACACTCCTGGTGGATGAGGGAAAGGCTGTTGACGTAGTCTACCTAGACTTCAGCAAAGCCTTTGATATGATGTCCCATAGTATTCTCCTGGAGAAGCTGTAAGCCCATGGCTTGGACAGGTACACTCTTTGCTGGGTTAAAAACTGGCTGGACGGACGGGCCCAGAGAGTGGTGGTGAATGGAGCGAAATCCAGCTGGCTGGTCACGAGTGGTGTTCCCCAGGGATCGGTGTTGGGGCCCACCCTCTTTAATATCTTTATTGGTGATTTGGATGAGGCAATAGAGTGAACCCTCACTAAGTTTGCAGACGACACCAAGTTGGGGGGAAGTGTTGATCTGCCGGAGGGTAGGAAGGCCATGCAGAGGGACCTGGACAGGTTGGATCGATGGGCAGAGGCCAGTGGGATGAGGTTCAACATGGCTAAGTTCTGGGCCCTGCACTTTGGTCATGACAACCCCATGCAATGCTATAGCCTTGGGGCAGAGTAGCTGAAAAGCTGTGCAGAGGAAAGGGATATAGGGGTGTTGGTCAATGCTCACCTGAACATGACCTGGCAGTGTGCCCACGTGGCCGAGAAGGCCAATGGCATCCTGGCTTGTATCAGGAATAGTGTAGCCAGCAGGACCAGGGAGGTGATTGTCCCCCTGTACTCTGCTCTGGTGAGGCCGCACCTCGAGTACTGTGTTCACTTTTGGGCTCCTAACTACAAGAAAGACATCAGGGCCCTGGAGTGTGTCCAGAGGTCTACAAAGCTGGTGAAGGGCCTGGAACACAAGTCTTCTGAGGAGCTGCTGAGGGAACTGGGGTTGTTTAGTCTGGAGAAGAGAAGGCTCAGGGGAGACCTTATTGCTCTCTACAACTACCTGAAAGGAAGGTCTGGGGAACTGGGGGTCGGCCTCTTCTTCCAGATAACTAGCAATAGGACTAGAGGGAATGGCCTCAAGTCATGCCAGGGGAGGTTCAGGTTGGAAATTAGGAGAAATTTCTCAGAAAGAGTGGTCAGACATTGGAACAGGTTGCCCAGGGAGGAGGTGGAATCACTGTCCCTGGGGGTGTTTAAGGAAAGGTTGGACGTGGTGCTTAGGGACATGGTTTAGTGGGTGATATCAGTGGTAGGGAGATGGTTGGACCAAATGATCTTGAAGGTCTCTTTCAACCTGAATAATTCTATGATTCTATGATTCACAAGTGTCAACCCAGTTTAATTGAAGGTAGTAATGGAACACTTTGTAGGTGGAAATTTTTTTCAATATGTGCTCATGACAGTAAACTTTAGAAAACACTCTAGAAGCACTTTAAATGTTTTGTATGTTGAAATTAGGTATGTAATATCTATGGGAAGGGACATAAACTAGAAATGATTGAACTCTGTAAATGAGATTGTGAGATTGGCAGTGATAAAAGGGGGTATAATTAGATGAAATTGGATGTAGTTAAGAATAAATATCAAAGAAAATTTCCTAACTGTGAAGCAATGTGCAAGATGTTGAAATAGTCTCCTGATGGAAACAGAAGTCTGTAAACTTGAGGCAGTTAGCAGATTTGAACAAAGAATTAGAAAATGTGTAGTAGAAAATGGTTCTTCCATGACAGAAGAAACCAGGGAATGAAATCATGTATTCTGGCTTTGATTCTTTAAAAGAAAAAAAAAATCTGAAAATTTGAATTCTTAGCTGAATCTCTTTCCAGTACTACTTGCTTTTATCTGACTTTGAAATATTTTTAATACTTTTCTGTTCCTTCAGCACTACTCTGTGCCTTTTTTTTTTTGAGCACAGCTGTGGTGGTTTTACTCGGGTGGGCAGCCAAGCTCCACCTCAGCCACTCTCTCACTCCCCCTCCTCAAAGGGAAAGGGGGAGAAAATACGATGCAAAGGGCTCAGGGGTTGAGATAAGGATGGGGAGATCGCTCAACAATAATTGTGACGGGCAAAACAGACTCAGAGTAGGGAGACAGTAAGATTTATTGCCTATTACTAACAAACTAGAGAAGTGAGAAACAAAGGAAAGAAACCAAAAACACCTTCCCCTCATCCACCCTCTTCTACCTCCTCTCCCCGAGCGGTGCAGGGGAATGGGGGAATGGGGGTTGCAGTCAGTCTATAGCACTTTGTCTCCGCCGCTCCTTCTCAGTCACTCTCTTCCCCTGCTCGAACATGGGGTCCCTCCCACGGGACCCACTACAACAGTAAAGCCAAAATTTCCCAATCTCCCTTCTCAGTGACCTGTTAACTGAACTTTCCACACCTTGCAGAGTCTAAGTGATTTTATGGAGGTTCAGACTTTGTCTGAAAATAGTTTGCTTTGTTTCTCTCTAAGAATTGCTTCATATCAGTTGTGAGCACAGTACCTAAGGCAGAGCAGGTGGGCTTCTTGCGTGAGCATCCTCCAAAGAGGTATAATTCCTTCAAGTAGCATATTTTAGCACTGATGAATGAAAAATATTTCCCTGATAATCTGAGAAGAAAAAAAGAGATGTTAGTTCTTATGTTTTTCACTTTTTTTTTTTTTTTTTCCCAATATAGTTGCACCCAATATCACATTTATTGAATCTCCAACACCGGACTACCATTGGTGCATTCCATTCACTGTGAAAGGAAACCCTAAGCCCACATTGCAGTGGTTCTATGAAGGGGCTATACTGAAGGAGTCTGAGTACATCTGTACTAAAATACATGTTATCAATCAAAGTGAATACCATGGCTGCCTTCAGCTGGACAACCCTACCCATCTGAACAATGGTGCTTATACCTTACTGGCAAAGAATGAGTATGGAGAAGATGAAAAACAGGTTGATGCTCATTTTATGTCAGTGCCTGGAGATGGTGAGTATAATTTTTTTTTTTTTATGCTATCAATTGCAGACTGATGAGAATGTGGAGCCAGTGCTCCTGGCCAGATTACCTATTTTGGAGGAAGCTTTTTATATGCATGTTTTTTCTCTGAATGAATGTGTTCAAGATTAGTTGCAAAACAATATTTTTCTTTAACATTTTCTTCTTGTTCATTGCTTTTCAAAGGAGGCCATGCTAGTACTCTCAAAATTCTCCCTTTAACTAAACATCCTCAATGCCATCTAAGGCTAGTAAAAGACTGCTGTTTCTGAAGTGTTGTCTTTAGCCTCATTTCTGATCCTGGAAAGCACTGAGTTGGTACTCAGTCACTGCAAGTTTTCTACATTGTATACAAGTGCAAATAGGCAGTGTATCCAAGGACATAGGGAGGATACCTATGTAGCATCAAGTTCATTGTTGCAAAATCACTAATGAAGTCTAGTGAGTTGATAATATATCGTTTAAGACACTAGAGGGAGATAGAAAATTTAATACAACAAAGTCTGAAGCATGTTGTATCATCAATAGCCTAATACTCTACTTTTAAAATTGCATAAAACATAATGAAGACAGGATTTGTGCTAAGATGCTCCCAGCTTCCATCATGCTACTCACAGAACATTTTTCACTGGACTGAGAATGCAGATAAAAAGGGGAGGAAAGCATCTACCACGGTGGGATTTGGGTCAAATTAATGATAACAGAGTTAATGTTATAAATTAAAAGTTTGTTTTAAATACTAAGGTCTGGGGGAACAAATTTCACATTCTGTTAGCTAGATTTTAACAATTTTTAATCTGCTAAACTTCATGGATTCCAGTGAAGCTGTTCTTGCTGAAGAAAATGATACTATTTGAGACTACACTGTCGCAAATACTAATCAAGAAACATCTGTGTTTTATTCCAGAAGCTGTTTTCATAATTGATTCATAACAGTTAATGAATCCTGCAGAGATTTTTAATAATAAATATTTTTCAGTAAAATCATTCATCTACCAGCCCTTTACTCTGAAATTCATCTGAAGGAATTCAAGTCGTAGTATCTTGTCAAAGCAAAATAATATGCTAAACTTGCAAAAATCAATATGTTAAATATGTTTTAGAAGTAGCATCCTGCTGGTTTGGTGCAATAACATGCAACTTTTGCAGAAGTATTTTTTTTGGTTTGAGTGTTTTGCTGATGCTTTATTTTGAAAATGTCAACTTTATAAAGTGTCCTGGTTTCAGCTAGGACAGAGTTAATTTTCCTCCTAGTAGCTGGCAGGGTGCTATGTTTTGGATTAGAATGAGAAGAGTGCTGATAACATGCTGATGTTTTAATTGTTGTAGAGCAGTGCTTACACCAAGCCAAGGACTTTTCAGCCTCCCATCCACGAGCTAATTCGACAACTGGAGAGCCAAGGAGTGATCAGCAAGACCCATTCACCTTTTAATAGTCCCATATGGCCAGTGTGAAAGTCTAATGGTGAGTGGAGACTAACAGTGGACTATCGTGGCCTGAACGAAGTCACGCCACCACTGAGTGCTGCAGTGCCGGACATGCTAGAACTCCAGTACGAACTGGAATCAAAGGCAGCCAAGTGGTATGCCACAATTGATATTGCTAATGCATTTTTCTCCATCCCTCTAGCAGCAGAGTGCAGGCCACAGTTTGCTTTCACTTGGAGGGGAGTCCAATATACTTGGAATCGGCTGCCCCAGGGGTGGAAACATAGCCCTACCATTTGCCATGGACTGATCCAGTCTGCGCTGGAGCAGGGGGAGGCTCCTGAACACCTGCAGTACATCGATGACATCATTGTGTGGGGTGACACTGCAGAGGAAGTTTTCGAGAAAGGGAAGAAAATAGTCCAAATCCTTCTGAAGGCCGGTTTTGCCATAAAACAAAATAAAGTTAAAGGACCTGCACGAGAGATCCAGTTTTTAGGAATAAAATGGCAAGATGGACGTCGTCAAATCCCAATGGATGTGATCAACAAAATAACAGCTATGTCTCCACCAACTAGCAAAAAGGAAACACAAACTTTCCTAGGTGTCGTGGGGTTTTGGAGAATGCATATTCCAAATTACAGTCTGATTGTAAACCCGCTCTACCAAGTAACTCGTAAGAAGAATGCTTTTGAATGGGGCCCTGAGCAACGACAAGCCTTTGAACAAATTAAGCAGGAAATAGTT
Organism: Cygnus olor; assembly: GCF_009769625.2. Lineage (NCBI taxonomy): Eukaryota > Metazoa > Chordata > Aves > Anseriformes > Anatidae > Cygnus > Cygnus olor. The sequence continues at coordinate 2,534,784 of NC_049199.1, forward strand.
CATGCAGTAGCCCTTGGGCCAGTCCGAACAGGACCAGATGTAAAGAATGTGCTCTACACCGCAGCCGGGGAGAATGGTCCCACCTGGAGCCTCTGGCAGAAAGAACCTGGGGAAACTCGAGGTCGACCCCTGGGGTTTTGGAGTCGGGGATACAGAGGATCTGAGGCCCACTATACTCCAACCGAAAAGGAGATATTGGCAGCATATGATGGAGTTCGATCTGCTTCGGAAGTGGTCGGTACTGAAGCGCAGCTCCTCCTGGCACCCCGACTGCCAGTACTGGGTTGGATGTTCAAAGGAAGGGTCCCCTCTACACATCATGCAACTGATGCTACATGGAGCAAGTGGGTTGCACTGATTACTCAGCGGGCTCGAATAGGAAACCCCAGTCGCCCAGGAATCCTGGAAGTGATTATGGACTGGCCAGAAGGCAAGTACTTTGGGATATCATCAGAGGAGGAGGTGGTCCGTGCTGAAGAAGCCCCACTGTACAACAAGCTACCAGAAAATGAGAAGAAATATGCCCTGTTCACTGATGGGTCCTGTCATATTGTGGGAAAGCATCGGAGATGGAAAGCTGCTGTATGGAGTCCTACACGACGAGTTGCAGAAGCTGCTGAGGGAGAAGGTGAATCGAGTCAGTTTGCAGAAGTGAAAGCCGTTCAGCTGGCCTTAGATATTGCTGAACGAGAAAAGTGGCCAGTTCTCTACCTCTATACTGATTCATGGATGATAGCAAATGCCCTGTGGGGGTGGCTACAGCAATGGAAGCAGAACAACTGGGAACGCCGGGGCAAACCCATCTGGGCTGCTGCATTGTGGGAAGATATTGCTGCCCGGGTAGAGAACCTGGTTGTAAAGGTACGCCATGTAGATGCTCATGTGCCCAAGAATCGGGCTACTGAAGAACATCAAAACAACCAGCAGGTGGATCAGGCTGCTAAGATTGAAGTGGCTCAGGTGGACCTGGACTGGCAACATAAAGGTGAATTATTTATAGCCTGATGGGCCCATGACACCTCAGGCCATCAAGGTAGAGATGCAACATACAGATGGGCTCGTGACCGAGGGGTGGACCTGACCATGGACACTATAGCACAGGTTATTCATGATTGTGAAACATGTGCTGCAATTAAACAAGCCAAACGGTCAAAGCCTCTCTGGTATGGAGGACGATGGCTGAAATACAAATATGGAGAGGCCTGGCAGACTGATTACATCACACTCCCCCAAACCCGCAACGGCAAGCGCCACGTACTTACAATGGTGGAAGCAACCACCGGATGGCTGGAAACATATCCTGTGCCCCATGCCACCGCCCGGAACACTATCCTGGGCCTTGAAAAGCAAGTCCTATGGCGACATGGCACCCCAGAAAGAATTGAGTCAGACAATGGGACTCATTTCCGAAACAACCTTATAGACACTTGGGCCAAAGAGCATGGTATTGAGTGGGTGTATCACATCCCTTATCATGCACCAGCCTCCGGGAAAGTTGAACGATACAATGGACTGTTAAAGACTACACTGAAAGCAATGGGTGCTGGGACATTCAAAAATTGGGAAACACATCTGGCAAAGGCCACCTGGTTAGTCAATACTAGAGGATCTGCCAACCGAGCTGGACCTGCCCAATCAAACCTGTTACGCACTGTAGAAGGGGATAAAGTTCCTGTAGTGCACATAAGAAACATGCTGGGTAAGACAGTCTGGGCTACTCCCGCCTCAGGAAAAGGCAAGCCCATTCGTGGGATTGCTTTTGCTCAGGGACCTGGATGCACTTGGTGGGTAATGCAAGAGAATGGGGAGGTCCGGTGTGTACCTCAAGGGGACCTAATACTGGGTGAGAATAGCCCATGAGTTGAATTGTAGTATGTTAATTATCATTTAACACTGTATGTCATCGCTACCATGGTTGCTATATATCATAGATGAAAATGGTGATTAATTAGAAGGTATTGGAAAGAGTGTAACCTGAGCATGACATAAATGGTATGGAATAAGGGGTGGATATCTGTCCTGGTTTCAGTTAGGACAGAGTTAATTTTCCTCCTAGTAGCTGGCAGGGTGCTATGTTTTGGATTGGGATGAGAAGAGCGCTGATAACATGCTGATGTTTTAATTGTTGTAGAGCAGTGCTTACACCAAGCCAAGGACTTTTCAGCCTCTCTCTGTCCTGCTAGCGAGCAGGCTAGGGATGCAGCAGGAGCTGGGAGGGGACAGACCCAGGACAGCTGACCCAAACTGGCCAAAGGGGTATTCCATACCATCTGACGTCATGCTGAACAATATATAGGGGTGGCTAGCCGGGGTGGAGGGGGGGGGGCGGCTGCTCGGGGATAGGCTGGGCATCGGTCAACGGGTGGTGAGCAATTGCATTGTGCATCACTTATTTCGTACACATTATTACTATTAATACTATTATTATTATTATTGTTGTTGTTATTCTTTTCCCTGTCTTAATAAACTGTCTTTATCTCAACTCACAGACTTCACTTTCCCGTTTCTCTCCCCCATCCCGGAGAGGGAGGGGGGAGGGTGAGCGAACGGCTGTGTGGTGTTTGACTGCCAGCCGGGCTAAACCACAACATAAAGAAAGAATTAAGCAAAACAAATGTAATTGAGGCAGTTTATAAAGATGAGTGAATAGGATATGTCTGTAATAGTTTATTTGCACAACAATCTGTTCTATCAGGGACCAAAACTTTGCCTTTAAAAATAATGGCATGTAAACGTGCCAAAATTACTGCGGTGAAGTTTCATGTTAAAATAGATTCAACTGATGTTTTGATGATGTTTTTATGTAGGGAATGCTACACAGAAATTTTGGTTTCCTACAACTTCTTGATTTTTGCAACATTATTTCAAATGAAATATTTAGTTATGTAAAAGGTATTTGAATGGAGGTAGATAACTTCCTACTTTATATGCCCCTGAAAGAAATTACAGGTTAAAACAATCTGATTGTTTTATTGCAATTCCAGTAAAGAGTAATAAAAATATTGCCATTTAACTCAGGAGTAAAGGCCTAGGAAGTTTTTTTTTTCTTCAGATTATGAGAAGTAGTGCTCATAAAGAAGGTAAACTGGGAATATGTTCTTTCATCAGCTGAATGTTTTATACTAGGAAAACTGAATCCATGAAGATTTATGGACAAAAATCCCTGGTTAGAACTTGCTCGAGGACAGATAGTAGTACACACTTCTTTCACTTGTTATTTATTTCTGAAAAAAAAAATAATAATACTGGAGGGATCCAGTATCCTAGGGGCTTACTGGAACAGTACCTAAAGGGGACCTACAAGAAAGCTGGAGAAGGACTCTTTAACAGGGGGTGTGGTGATTGGACAAGGGGTAACAGCTTTAAACTAAAAGAGGGTAGATTTAGATTAGATATTAGGAAGAAATTATTTACTATGAGGGCAGTGAGGCACTGGGACAAGTTGCCCAGAGAAGTTTTGGATGCCCTATCCCTCGAAGTGTTTAAGGCCAGGTTGGATGAGGCTTTGACCAACCTGGTCTAGTGGAAGGTGTCCCTGCCCATGACAGGGGGATTGGAACTAGATGATCTTTAAGGTCGCTTCCAACCTAAACCATTCTATGATTCTATGAAATTGACTTGACCATTCTCATGTGTCCTTGTTTTGTCAAGGACAGCTGCTTGCCAGGTTAAACTACAACATCACCTTGTCTAAGTGTCCAGGCTGCTTGTGCAAGTGGGTAATTCAGTAAAGATTGCTGTTACTTTGCCTTTCACTACTATAACTTTGCTGCATAGGAAGCTACAGACATAGGGATGCAATGCTGAGTTGGAGAATTTAAATGTTCAAAGGACATGAAATTAAATTTGGTTTCTTGTGAAAGCTCTGTAGACTAAATATACATTTTGCTTCAAAAAAAAAAAAAATCCTTTCCTTTGGCATGTATGGTGTAGAGCCAAAATAGACTACGAGTTTATACAACCTGACTTGACCAACTGTAGCACTGGTGGCAGAGGTAGCTGTGTTGGTTCATATACCAAAAAATATGCAGCCTACTGAGTGCTTTGAAGAAATAAAGTGTGTTTGTGCATGCAGGAAGATCAAAAAGCTAATGCAGCTTGTTTCTAGCATTACCAGCCGAGATCTCCAAAACGGCCTAAAGAATATAAAGTCTGCCAAGGCACAGGCCCTCCCTCCCCTTGACCAGGTAGCGTCTCTCAGGTTGGAAGAGTTCCTGCTTCTGGTTTGTGTGAACCTCTGAATTTTGCTTTTTCATATTTACAATTAAAATTTCATCTGTAGACTTATGACACTGATTTTAATTAAAATATATAAAGCAATACATACTTATTTGTGCGCGCTTGCAGCCCAGAAGGCCAACTGCATCCTGAGCTGCATCAAAAGAGGAGTGTCCAGCAGGTCAAGGGAGGTGATTGTCCCCATCTACTCTCCCCTTGTGGTGAGGCATCACTTGGAGTACTGCATCCAGATCTGGGGCCCCCAGCACAAGAAGGCTGTGGATCTGTTAGAACAGGTACAGAGGAGGGCCATGAAGACGATCAGAGGGCTGGAGTACCTCTCCTATGAAGAAAGGCTGAGAGAGCTGGGAATGTTCAGCCTGGAGAAGAGAAGGCTCCGGAGTGACCTTATTGCAGCTTTTCAATACTTAAAGGGGGCTTATAAAAAAGATGGAGAGCAATTTTTTGCTCAGGCAGACAATGACAGGACAAGGGGGAATGGTTTTAAACTAAAAGAAGGGAGATTTAGATTAGACAGGAGGAAATTTTTCACTCAGAGGATGGTGAGGCACTGGAACAGGTTGCCCAGAGAGGTTGCATATGCCCCATCCCTAGAGGTGTTTAAGACCAGGTTGGATGAGGCCCTGGGCAACCCCCATGGCAGAGAGGTTGGAACTAAATGATCTTTGAGGTCCCTTCCAACCCAAGCTATTCTATGATTCTATAATTCTATGATTTGCAAATTTAAATTGTAGTGCTGTAAGTGCATTTGTAATAAATGCACTTATTGCTCATTTGGTTTATTTCATCTGTACGCATTACAGTCATACAACTGAAACATTACGTATATTTTCAGATACAATCATAAAATATATTCAGTGCTTTATACAATCATAAAATATGTTCAGTGCTTTATTTTAATGCATGTATCTAAATCATACATATAATATTTAATTCTTGTTATCTCATTTATCTCATATCTCATTATAAATAATTATGCCATATTCATTCTTTTGATTGAATTGTCTTGGATTCACCCCTGAAGACCTTTGAGTAGCATCGTTTTGATAAATGAAATATTTTCGATAGCAATAAACTAGCTAAAAACTCACCTGCCAATTTCTTCTCAGATAAACAAAAAACCCCAAGCTAATTTCTAAGTCAGTCCTATATTTGGCTGAATACAAGACTAGAGAAGTTCGTTGTAGAGGGCAGCCTTCATTTTTAATGGGAAGTCAGAAGCATATAAAAATAGCTTTATGAATGGATTTCTTATTTAACTCTAGTTTTTCCTAATAGAGCTATATATTATGGTGTAGATTCCTTCTCTATAAAGCTGAACAGAAAAGCAGATTCTTTTTTCAGGTCTGTCAGTCACAATACATTTATTCAAAATTATTTGCTACAAGGATTCCCCAAAATGTTTATTTATTTATTTATTTTGTAGACAGATGGAGGTATAGATAACACAGAGGTACCTGTAAAAACTCCAGTATGGTATTATTGTACCAATCTCATCAGTCTGTGTCTAGGGATATGGGTGGAATTTTATTTTAAAGAAAAACCAACAACCTCCCCCCAAAACAAAACAAAAATCCCCCCCCCCCAAAAAAAAAACCAAAACAACAACTTATCTTGTTGATAAGGCCTAGAAGGCGCTTTTTGTTAGCTAAAGGAGATGACCTTTTGATTTTGAGATGTGTAGTTTAGGATCTGTGGAGAGAATGGTAAATAATTTTTGTTATGTTACTATTAAGCTTATGTCCTTCCTCTCACTTGTGCTTATTTATAGTACCACAGTAGTTTTTTTTCCCTATAGTTGCTTATTTTGATGATTTTGTCTTGTCCTTGACAGTACTCTTTTCAGAGATATCTACTGTATATTTTGTATTTGTATATTCTGTGTAGAAGAGAGTTCCTAGGACAGATGAGATTTGAAGAGAGTGGAAATATAAATAGCACAGACTATCTCACTAGGATGGTAACCTCCCTTTCTATCACCTCCTTCTGATATGACACATTCTCTGGTCTTGGGTTAGCATTAAAAGAAGACAGACATTGTGGAATGTCCCAAAAAACAACATGGAGCCTGTGAGATAGAGATGCAGAGTTTTGCCCAAAGACTAGAAAAAAACTCTCTAGAACTGAACAACAGTTAAGTGGAAATTTTCTTTGTGGCTGAAACTTTCTGAATTGCATTTTAAGACCTGAAGTAAATGAAGCTAAATGAGAGCAATGATGAGAACTGTCTGACATCTGGGCTTTAAAGCTGAATGCTTGTCAGGTTTTTCAAAATTTGCATTAGAGATTGCAACACAACATTATTAGAGGAACTAGGAAGTAAACTCTACCGTGAGGGAGAACGAGCAAAAATGTATTTTTCACAGTAACATAGTGAGTTACCTTCTGGGTCTCTCCTTACATGGTGGTTATATTTCAGTATCTTCAATTAGAACTTCTCTCACAAAAATAATTCTCTTGCATAACCAGTAAGTTTGACTTAAGTAGTTTTCTGTTGCAAAATTGTCCATCTAGATCACATTTGAGTAAAGACGCATTTCTGGGGGGAATGACTGGCTGAAATTATGAAAAGGCAGCAACTGCATATATGAAGTTTATTTTATTCTGTTAATTTGACTAGTGATGGTTAGCAAAAACAGTAAAATGAATTCACTGTTCAGGTACACTTCTTCAAACACTAATCACTGGCATGGCATATAGGGTAATGGTGAAATGTCACTGTGAGATACAAATAACCCCTGAATGTTTCTGAATGATGTTCAATTTTCCCTGAAATGAACCCCAAACTTCTCCAAATTTTACATTTTACATGTGTGAGCTTTGCAGTGTGGATCTATAAACTATCCATAATCCAAAGTCACAGAAACACTTTATCAATTTATCATCATCAATATTATTGAATTTATTTTAAATAGTAATATTTAAAGACCTGAGATTAGAGCACCATATTGATATGTATTACTTAGACTGATAATAAAAGAATGCCTGCTCTGAAGAGCTTGGAACGTAAGCATATAATGAGAAATAATAAATGAAGATAAACAACCTGGGGTATTTGAGCATGAGGAAAATAAGGCAAAGGTGAAGAGAATTTTTTTACAGCCAATACTGAACAGTTGAATACATTTAAAATGTGTATCTTTGAAATTCTGGATAAAAAGATCAAACCAGCTACCTGTGAACTCCATGAGTGGTTTTCCATGGAATTCAGTGAGAATAAATTTAAACTCAGCATACAGACATCATTTTATAGTTGGTGCAGTTTAGCATGCTCTTTGTAGGGAAGTGTGAGGGAATAAAATATCTAGAATGCCATGGAAAATATTTATAAAACAAGATAAGCAAATCATCTCAAATCTTCCCCAAATTGTGAATGAATATTTTGCATTCATGAGAAGAAACTTTCTGAATTCCATAGGGTAGAATTGCAAAAAAGACAGTGCTTCATTTTTGTTATTTTGTTATATACAATAAGGTCATATCAGAGACCCTATCATTAAACATCCCCCCACCCTTCCTCAAACAATAGCTTAGGAAATAAGAACAAAATAGTCACTCAACTGAAGCAATAAAACTGGCACCCAATGGTATTTTTCATGTTACCGTGTACTAAGAGGGGAAAATTTTCTGCTGAAAATCAGAAAAAGAAATATGTAAATAGGTAGTCAGCACTGTGTGTCCTGTAGGAAATATCTTTATGTAGGGGATGAAATTTTCATCCCTTTTGAGTTCATGATGCATCTACAGCGTCTTGAAGCCATTGCTTTATACTTCTTATTTTTAACACCAAATTATCCCATCTTCTGCATGTGCAGGGATCATCTGCCCCCTTCTTGCACCATGTTCTTATTAGTCCTTCCACTCTTTAAAAGTCTCAGCATGGCTGGAGTTCAGGACTGAAAGTAACTAGTCTCCCCAGAAAGAGATGGGGAGCAAGCAGTTGTGGTCTGAGCTATGCTATTATCAGAGCTGGCCATAACTGGAAATACTTGCACTTTAGCTGAACAGCAGCAAAAACTGCCACAGAACTCACATACACCCATTTTGTCCTTTCCATGACTGTACCCAAGAAGAAAATTTTCCAATTTACAAAATAGGGAACACCTGGTTCTCTGGGGGCTTCCACTACATTTGCATCGATCTCTCTTCAAGAACATGTTGAAGACTCGTACAAAAGTAAATTACCTTCTCTTTGGCTTCTCTCTACATTTTGTATATCTAAGATGATGGGACAGCTGTGGCTGTTTTACTCAAGTGATCAGCTGAGATCCACAACAACTGCTCTCTCACTCCCCCTCCTCAAAGGGAAAGGAGGAGAAAATATGATGAAAAGGGCTCAAGGGTTGAGATAAGGACAGGGAGATCACTCAACAATTATTGCGATGGGCAAAACAGACTCAGCGTAGGGAGATTAGAGAAATTTATTGCCTATTACTAACAAACTAGAGAAGTGAGAAACAAAGGAACCAAATTAAAAACACCTTCCCCCCATCCACCCTCTTCCACCTCCACCCCATGAGTGGCACAGGGGAACAAGGAATGGGGGTTGCGGTCAGGCCATCACACTTTGTCTCCACTGCTCCTTCATGGTCACTCTTCCCCTGCTCCAACATGGGGTCCCTCCCATAGGATGCAGTCCTTCCCGAACTGATCCTGCATGGGCTTCCCACAGGCAGCAGCTCTTCAAGAACTGCTCCAGATATGGGTCTGTACTACGGGGTCCATCCATCAGGAGCAAACTGCTCCAACCTGGGTCCCTCATGGGCAGCAGCTCCCTCCAGATCACTTGCTAATGCATGATCTCCTCTCCACGGGCTACAGGTCCGGCCTGGAGTCTTCTCTGGGGGGGGGTTCTCCACAGGCCACAGCCTCCTTCAGGTCAGATCCACCTGATCCACCGTGGGCTCTTCCATGGGCTGCAGCATGGAAATCTGCTCCGCTGTGGTACACCATGGGCTGCAGAGGGGCAGCCTGCTTCACCATGGTCCTCTCCACAGGCCTCGGGAACTTCTGTTTCGGTGCCTGGAGCACCTCCTCCCCCTCCTTCTTCACTGACCTTGGTGTCTGCAAGGCTCTTTCTCACTCCTCACTCTCCCAGCTGCTGTTGTTCAGCAGTATTTTTCCCTTTCTTAAATATGTTCTCACAGAGGTGCAAACAACATCGCTTACTGGCTCAGCTCTGGGCAGCAGTGTCCTCCGTTGGAGCTGGCTGAAACTGGCCCTTATCTAACATGGGGCAGCTTTGGGATTCTTCTCACAGAAGCCACCCCTGCAGCTCCCCACTACTAAAACCTTTCCTTGTAAACCCACTACAACAGCTTGGGATATATTTATTTCACACTGATACATTTCCAAATTACAGTAGTATAGTGCTTTTGCAAATGAAGAAGACAGGCAAATCAGTCCACCAGTTCACCACCAGTAACAAAACTAAAGCATTTATTTGTGATATCCTAGATTCTGGATGAACTTGGATTGCATTATATATGTGGCAATTCTTCTCCAATTTTTTTGTAAAAACACCCAGCAGCAAGCTTGTATCAAAAGCTTCCTTTAATGCATCTGAAAATGCCTTTGTTGTCATAGTATGTACATTCTGAGAGTACTGCACTCCTTGGATATGAATGCTTGGAAAAGAACATCAAAAAAACGATTATTTTTGCAAGAGCTATGATACTTCTTTTTTTCTGAATGAATAAGAAATGTTGTAAGCCACTGTTGTAGCAGTGATGTTGCTGCTTCGGAAGAAATCTGGAAGTAAAACGTTCACAGGAATTAAGAATAATGAAGACCAAAGGTAGCCAAGCTGTTTGAATGTCTTTTAAAAAGAAATCTTTACATTTTGTTTCAATTCTGGGGGGAAAAAAAAAAGAAAAATTTTATTTGAATGAATAGGCCCTTTTAATAGCTCTTTTTTCACACACATGTATTTATCATCTCTCTCAGGATGGCTACAACCTGGACAGCTTTGTCCTACTCCTTCCATCAATACATTTCTTTCTTGCCCACTCTGAACATTGGCTGTATAATAATAGAGAGCTGGCACCTCTGAGAACTCAGAATTGAACCTTTCCTCACAATTTGGTTTTTTATTATAAATGCATCATTTTCATGGAGTACCAGGAAGGAAGAAGAGAGCCCACGGTTGTGGCACTTAGCACAGCTGGATCCAGTCTTTGCACTGCCATAACTTTTCATGGTCCAAAATCATAGATCTTTTACTTGTTCCATACTTCAGTTTCCCCATCATTGTAAAGGAGACAGCATTTTGTTTTCTGTTGATTGATTAACCTTATAATACTGCTACAACTGTAAGGTGCTCAGATGCTGTGGTGTGCAGTGTTAACCATACTTAATGGTACAGCTAGTTGAAAATTTGGAATTCAGATAAACTGTATAGAAATGCCTGCAGAGAGTATATGGAAACTTCTGCAACCAGAGATGATTCATTCATAACACTAGTGAGGAATGTCTGTGTTCAGAGATCCAAAATTTGTCCCCAGATTTGATAGGGCCAGCCCCAACATGGAGACATACCTTATATGGCCTTTTAAAGTGGAAGAAATTAACTTTGCTTATGGTCAGAAAACATTTTCAGTAATTAAACTTTGGAGAGAAATACTCAAAATAAGTGAATTGAGTTACTAGAGCCCTCTTTCATACAGGAGCACTCAGACACATGAGCTGGTGGCTGTGGCTGAACGCTAATATCCAAGGACTTCCAAGAAAGTGTTATTGCCTAGCTCCTCTATGTTTGTGTCCTTTCAAAAAGTTACATTTCTGCAATTAGTAGCAATAGGCAGCAGCAGGAATGCCCCTCTGTGGTGGTTTTACTTGGGTGGGTGGCTGAGCTCCACCTCAGCTGCTCTCTCACTCCCCCTCCTCAAAGGGAAAGGGGGAGAAAATACAATGCAAACGGCTCAAGGGTTAAGGTAAGGACGGGGAACTAACGCAACAATTATTGCAATGGGCAAAACAGACTCAGCGTAGGGAGATTAGAGAAATTTATTGCCTATTACTAACAAACTAGAGAAGCAAGAAACAAAGGAAAGAAACCAAAAATTCCTTCCCCCATCCACCTGCTTCTACCTCCTACCCCCGAGCGGCACAGGGGAATGGGGGAAGGGGGGTTGCGGTCAGTCTATAGCACTTTGTCTCGGCCGTTCCTTCTCGGTCACTCTCTTCCCCTGCTCCAACATGGGGTCCGTCCCATGGGATACAGTCATAGAATCATAAAATCATAGAATATCCCGTGTTGGAAGGGACCCATAAGGATCATCAAGTCCAACTCCTGGACTCCAGTCCTTCCCGAACTGATCTGGCATGGGCTTCCCACAGGCAGCAGCTCTTCAAGAACTGTTCCAGATATGGGTCCGTACCACGGGGTCCAACCATCAGGGGCACACTGCTCCAACCTGGGTCACAGAATCTCAGAATCACAGAATTGTAGGGGTTGGAAGGGACCTCAAAAGATCATCGGGTCCAACCCCCCTGCCAAAGCAGGGTCCTTAGAGCAGGCTGCCCAGGTAGGTGTCCAGACGGGCCTTGAATATCTCCAGAGAAGGAGACTCCACAACCTCCCTGGGCAGCCTGTTCCAGTGCTCCGTCACCCTCATCGTGAAGAAGTTCTTTCGCATGTTGGTGCGGAACTTCCTGTGATCCATTTTGTGGCCATTGCCCCTTGTCCTGTCCCCACAAACCACTGAAAAGAGGTTGGCCAAATCCCTCTGTCTCCCACACCTCAGGTATTTATAAACGTTAATAAGATCCCCTCTCAGTCTTCTCAAGGCTGAACAGACCCAGGTCTCTCAGCCTTCCTTCATAGGGAAGATGCTCCAGGCCCCGTATCATCTTTGTGGCCCTCCGCTGGACTCTTTCCAGGAGATCCCTGTCTTTTTTGTAGCGGGGAGCCCAGAACTGGACACAGTACTCCAGGTGAGGCCTGACCAGGGCAGAGTAGAGGGGGAGGATCACCTCCCTTGACCTGCTGGCCACACTCCTTTTAATGCATGCCAGGATCCCATTGGCCTTCTTGGCCATGAGGGCACACACAGGGCCACCAGGGTCCCCCATGGGCAGAAGCTCCTGTCAGGAGCCTACCTGGACTTCTGCAAGGCCTTTGACACGGTCCCACATGACATCCTGGTCTCCAAATTGGAGAGGTATGGACTTAATGGGTGAACCATTCAGTGGACAAGGAATTGGCTTGAAGGTCACACCCAGAGAGTGGAGGCCAATGACTCTATGTCCAAGTGGAGGCCGGTGACGAGCGGTGTCCCTCAGGGGTCTGTCCTGGGACCAGTACTGTTTAATACCTTTATCAGTGACATAGACAGTGGGATCGAGTGCACCCTCAGCCAGTTTGCAGATGACACCAAGCTGAGTGGTACAGTTGATACAATAGAAGGACGGGATGCCATCCAAAGGGACCTGGACAGGCTGGAGAAGTGGGCCCACGTGATCCTAATGAGGTTCAACAAGTCCAATGCAAGGTGCTGCACCTGGTTTGGGGCAATCCCAGACAGGAGTACAGACTGTGAGAAGAACTCCTTGAGAGCAGCCCTGCAGAGAAGGAAGGACTTGAGGGTTCTGATGGATGAAAAGCTTGACGTGAGCCAGCTGTATGCTCTTGCAGCCCAGAAGGCCAACTGCATCCTGGGCTGCATCAAAAGAGGAGTGGCCAGCAGGTCAAGGGAGCTGATTGTCCCCCCTCTACTCTGCCCTTCTGAGGCCCCACTTGGAGTAATGCATCCGTGTCGGGAGCCTCCAGCACAAGAAGGATGTGGATCTGTTAGAACAGGTCCAGAGGAGGGCCACAAAGATGATCAAGGGGCTGGAGCACTTCTCCTATGAAGAAAGGCTGAGAGAGCTGGGGCTGTTCAGCCTAAAGAAGAGAAGTCTCCAGGGTGACCTCATTGTGACCTTTCAGTACTGTTGTGGTTTAGCCCGGCTGGCAGCCAAACACCACACAGCCGTTCGCTCACCCTCCCCCCTCCCTCTCCGGGATGGGGGAGAGAAACGGGAAAGTGAAGTCTGTGAGTTGAGATAAAGACAGTTTATTAAGACAGGAAAAATAACAACAATAATAATAATAATAATAATAGTATTAATAGTAATAATGTGTACGAAATAAGTGATGCACAATGCAATTGCTCACCACCCGTTGACCGATGCCCAGCCTATCCCCGAGCAGCCGGCCCCCCCTCCACCCCGGCTAGCCACCCCTATATATTGTTCAGCATGACGTCAGATGGTATGGAATACCCCTTTGGCCACTTTGGGTCAGCTGTCCTGGGTCTGTCCCCTCCCAGCTCCTGCTGCATCCCTAGCCTGCTCGCTAGCAGGACAGAGCGAGAAGCTGAAAAGTCCTTGGGTTGGTTCACTGCTCTACAACAATTAAAACATCAGCATGTTATCAGCGCTCTTCTCATTCTAATCCAAAACATAGCACCCTGCCAGCTACTAGGAGGAAAATTAACTCTGTCCTACCTGAAACCAGGACAGTTTGCCACAGTATGAATGAAACACATTCATTCTGTTCAGGCTCCTGTTCAGAAATCTTAATTTGTTTACATTTGCAAAGCTATGGAAAGGAAGCTTGGACAATAGTTCTGAAGTGCTGGTTGTAGTATGTTAATCGCTAAAGGCCATTTATGCAGGATAGTACATAAAAGACTAAATTAACAGCATACATACTGGAGTAAGTGAAGAATATAGGGCAGATTGCTAAGCAGCAGACCACATATTTTCTTTGGTTCATGACAAGTCATTTGTTGCTTTTTTTTTTTTTAATTAGAGGATGCTGTGGATTTTTTAATTGAATTCTTCAGCAGCTTCTTCTCTTTGTGACTGTTAATCTAGAATGACTCTGCTGATTTCCATGAAATTATTCCCAGTTTACATTTTGTGAGAGCAGGATTAGTTTCATGGTATACAAAGTAACACTGAAGAATAGAAGAGAAACAGTGTTGTAAAATCCTTCTTCTGGATGTAATTTTTTTTCTTTCCAGTTTTTCTAATTTCTGACTGTGTTTTAATGCATTTACACTTTCAAAGAGGCCGGAATATTTGCAAAAATGAAAGGAACTATTAATTGCAGACAAATTCACATTTTAAGAATTTCCATTTGAGATTTTGAAATTAAGGAAGTGTTGAAATGGAGGGTTTTGGACCATTGTTTTCAACATGTACCAAATAAGAACTTTGATGAATTTAAGACACTTTAAAGCTTTGTAACCCTGTCCAAATAGAAAGTAATTAATCTTTTAAAAAATCTGTTTACCTATGAGATATTTAGGTAAGCATTTACATCCTTACTTTCCAAATGAGGAAAACAATGATGAACGGATTCACTGAATAAAAGCCTCATAAGAGTTGTTTGTCAAAGCCCTGATGCCAAATCCCTTGCCATCTCTGTATATGTCTAACTTGCAGAAGTAAACAATGTTGCATCTCTATAATTTGTAAGGAAAAATGCAAATCAGCAATGCTCTGCAGGAGCCTCCTGGACTGTTTGTGCTTAGCTGCGTTGTCTTTCCAGCAGATATCAGGGTGGTTGAAGTCCCCCATGAGAACCAGAGCCTGTGATTGTGAGGCTACTTCCAGCTGCGTATAGAAGGTTGTAGTGGTTTTACCTTGCTAGGCAGCTGAACTCCACCACAACCGCTTGCTCACTCCTCCTCCTCCTCACAAAAGGAGGGGAAGAAAGAAAGGAAAAAAACAACTCATGAGCTGACAAAAGGATAATTTAATTAAAGGAAAAATAATTATTAAGAGAAAATTATCAGTAAGGGAAAATTAAATAATTTAACTAAAGGGAAGGGGGGGGGGCAGGGAACAAGCAAAGGCCCTGTGGAAGCACAGAGAGAGAGGAAAGAAAATACTCTCTACTTCCCACCAACAAGCAATGCTTGACCATGTCCTTGAAGCAGGGCCTCAATATGCATAGCCGTTGTTTGGGAGGATGGATGTTTTCATAATGAGAGCCCCCCCCCCACCCTTCCCCTTTCCCACCTTTTATTGCTGATTGAAACATCATATGGTATGGAATATCTCATTGGTCGGTTTAGGTCAGCTGCCCCAGTGATGTCCCCTCCCCACCTCTTGCCCACCCTCAGCCTACTAGCTCCTGGGGGGGTTAGAGGGAGTCCTGATGCTGTGCCAGTATTGCTCAGCAATAGACAAAACACTGGTGTGATACCAATACTGTTCTAGTCAGGTGTGCAGAGCACAGCACTGTATGGGCTGCTGCAGGGAAAGTTAACTCCATCCCAGCCAGACACACTACAAAGGTCTCAGTGACTTATCCTTCTTGATCAGGTGGCCTGTAGTAAATATCCACAACAGTGTCACCCACAGTAGTCTGCCCTTCTGTTCTGACTGGTAAGCTCTTGACTTGCTCATCATCCATCCTGAGGCAGAGCTCCATACATTCCAGTTGCTCTCTTACATAAAGAGCAATTCCACCACCTCACCTTCCTGGACTGTCTTTCTAAAAAGCACTTACCCATCAATGACAGCATTTCAGTCATGTGAGCTATCCCACCATGTTTCTGTAATTGCAATAAGATCAAAGACCTGTGACCACACAAAGGTCTCTAATTCTTCCTGTTTATTCCCTAAGCTACATGAATTAGGGTACAGGCACTTCAGAGAGGTATTCAAGCATGCCAATATCCCAGGAGGGGTACAAGAGCACCCCCCAATAGTCATGTCTTGTAGGCACTTCCTTGACTGCATGCACTTGCTAAAGGTATCCCCACTTGAGCCTTGTTTTCACAGAACCACAGAATTGTAGGGGTTGGAAGGGACCTCAAGAGATCATCGGGCCCAACCCCGCTGCGCACGAAGCGCACGATTGAGTTTCAACCCACCCCCCCCCCCAGTACCCTGCAGTAAGTCTCGTGTGAACTTTGTCGTTCTCAAATCTTTAAGTAAGTCACTGTTTCTATTGTAAGAAATTCTGTTGAAATCATTGTGCTAAATTGATTGATACTTAAATGCTGATTAAGTGTTGTTAAGAATCATACCATATAATTTTGTGATTTACCATAAAAGTATAAAATAAATCCTAAATTATTCACAGAATCACAGAATCACAGAATCACAGAATTGTAGGTGTTGGAAGGGACCTCGAAAGATCATCGGGTCCAACCCCCCTGCCAAAGCAGGTTCCCTAGAGCAGGCTGCCCAGGTAGGCGTCCAGATGGGCCTTGAATATCTCCAGAGAAGGAGACTCCACAACCTCCCTGGGCAGCCTGTTCCAGTGCTCCGTCACCCTCATCGTGAAGAAGTTCTTTTGCACATTGGTGCGGAACTTCCTGTGATCCATTTTGTGGCCATTGCCCCTTGTCCTGTCCCCACAAACCACTGAAAAGAGGTTGGCCAAATCCCTCTGTCTCCCACACCTCAGGTATTTATAAACATTGATGAGATCCCCTCTCAGTCTTCTTTTCTCAAGGCTGAACAGACCCAGGTCTCTCAGCCTTCCTTCATAGGGAAGATGCTCCAGGCCCCGTATCATCTTTGTGGCCCTCCGCTGGACTCTTTCCAGGAGATCCCTGTCTTTTTTGTAGCGGGGAGCCCAGAACTGGACACAGTACTCCAGGTGAGGCCTGACCAGGGCAGAGTAGAGGGGGAGGATCACCTCCCTTGACCTGCTGGCCACACTCCTTTTAATGCATGCCAGGATCCCATTGGCCTTCTTGGCCATGAGGGCACACACAGGGCCACCAGGGTCCCCCATGGGCAGAAGCTCCTGTCAGGTCACCTGCTCCTGTGTGGGCTCCTCTCCACGGGCTACAGGTCTGGCCCGAAATCTGCTCAGGCGAGGGTCCTCCACAGGCCGCAGCCTCCTTCAGGGCAGGTCCACCTGCTCCACCGTGGTCTCCTCCACGGGCTGCAGTGTGGAACCCTGCTCCACTGTGGTACTCCATGGGCTGCAGGGGGACATCCTGCTTCACCATGGTCCTCACCACAGGCCGCAGGGGACTTCTGCTCTGGCGCCTGGAGCACCTCTCCCCCTCCTTCTTCACTGACCTTGGCACCTGCAAGGCTGTTCCTCACTCCTCTCACTCTCCCAGTTGCTGTGTGTGGCACAGCGTTTTTTTCCCCTGTCTTAAATATGCTCTCACAGAGGCGCAAAACAACATCGCTTATTAGCTCAGCTCTGGTCAGCAATGGAGCCCTTACCAAACATGGGGCAGCTTCTAGATCCTTCTCACAGAAGCCACCCCTATGGCCCCCTGCTACCAAAACCTTGCCACGTAAACCCACTACAAATTGACAAGGGAAGACCAATCGATGTCATCTACCTGGACTTCTGCAAGGCCTTTGACACGGTCCCACATGACATCCTGGTCTCCAAATTGGAGAGGTATGGACTTAATGGGTGAACCATTCAGTGGACAAGGAATTGGCTTGAAGGTCACACCCAGAGAGTGGAGGCCAATGACTCTATGTCCAAGTGGAGGCCGGTGACGAGCGGTGTCCCTCAGGGGTCTGTCCTGGGACCAGTACTGTTTAATACCTTTATCAGTGACATAGACAGTGGGATCGAGTGCACCCTCAGCCAGTTTGCAGATGACACCAAGCTGAGTGGTACAGTTGATACAATAGAAGGACGGGATGCCATCCAAAGGGACCTGGACAGGCTGGAGAAGTGGGCCCACGTGATCCTAATGAGGTTCAACAAGTCCAATGCAAGGTGCTGCACCTGGTTTGGGGCAATCCCAGACAGGAGTACAGACTGTGAGAAGAACTCCTTGAGAGCAGCCCTGCAGAGAAGGAAGGACTTGAGGGTTCTGATGGATGAAAAGCTTGACGTGAACCAGCTGTATGCTCTTGCAGCCCAGAAGGCCAACTGCATCCTGGGCTGCATCAAAAGAGGAGTGGCCAGCAGGTCAAGGGAGCTGATTGTCCCCCCTCTACTCTGCCCTTCTGAGGCCCCACTTGGAGTAATGCATCCGTGTCGGGAGCCTCCAGCACAAGAAGGATGTGGATCTGTTAGAACAGGTCCAGAGGAGGGCCACAAAGATGATCAAGGGGCTGGAGCACTTCTCCTATGAAGAAAGGCTGAGAGAGCTGGGGCTGTTCAGCCTAAAGAAGAGAAGTCTCCAGGGTGACCTCATTGTGACCTTTCAGTACTGTTGTGGTTTAGCCCGGCTGGCAGCCAAACACCACACAGCCGTTCGCTCACCCTCCCCCCTCCCTCTCCGGGATGGGGGAGAGAAACGGGAAAGTGAAGTCTGTGAGTTGAGATAAAGACAGTTTATTAAGACAGGAAAAATAACAACAATAATAATAATAATAATAATAGTATTAATAGTAATAATGTGTACGAAATAAGTGATGCACAATGCAATTGCTCACCACCCGTTGACCGATGCCCAGCCTATCCCCGAGCAGCCGGCCCCCCCTCCACCCCGGCTAGCCACCCCTATATATTGTTCAGCATGACGTCAGATGGTATGGAATACCCCTTTGGCCACTTTGGGTCAGCTGTCCTGGGTCTGTCCCCTCCCAGCTCCTGCTGCATCCCTAGCCTGCTCGCTAGCAGGACAGAGCGAGAAGCTGAAAAGTCCTTGGGTTGGTTCACTGCTCTACAACAATTAAAACATCAGCATGTTATCAGCGCTCTTCTCATTCTAATCCAAAACATAGCACCCTGCCAGCTACTAGGAGGAAAATTAACTCTGTCCTACCTGAAACCAGGACAGTTTGCCACAGTATGAATGAAACACATTCATTCTGTTCAGGCTCCTGTTCAGAAATCTTAATTTGTTTACATTTGCAAAGCTATGGAAAGGAAGCTTGGACAATAGTTCTGAAGTGCTGGTTGTAGTATGTTAATCGCTAAAGGCCATTTATGCAGGATGGTACATAAAATACTAAATTAACAACATGCATACCAGAGTAAGTGAAGAATGTAGGGCAGATGTCTAAGCAGCAGACTTCAGATATTTTCTTTGGTTCATGACAAGTCATTTGTTGCCCTTTTTTTTTCTAATTAGAGGATGTTTTGTTTTTTTAATTGAATTCTTCAGATGCTTGTTCTCTCTGTTACTGTTAACCCAGAATGACTCTGCTTTTTTTCCATGGAATTATTTCCTGTTTACACTTTGTGAGAACAGTATTAGTTTCATGGTACACTAGGTAACACTGAAGAATGTAAGAGAAACAATGTTGTAAAATTCTTCTTCTGGATGTAATTTTTTTTCTTTCCAGTTTTTCTAATTTCTGACTGTGTTTTAATGCATTTACACTTTCAAAGAGGCCGGAATATTTGCAAAAATGAAAGGAACTATTAATTGCAGACAAATTCACATTTTAAGAATTTCCATTTGAGATTTTGAAATTAAGGAAGTGTTGAAATGGAGGGTTTTGGACCATTGTTTTCAACATGTACCAAATAAGAACTTTGATGAATTTAAGACACTTTAAAGCTTTGTAACCCTGTCCAAATAGAAAGTAATTAATCTTTTAAAAAATCTGTTTACCTATGAGATATTTAGGTAAGCATTTACATCCTTACTTTCCAAATGAGGAAAACAATGATGAACGGATTCACTGAATAAAAGCCTCATAAGAGTTGTTTGTCAAAGCCCTGATGCCAAATCCCTTGCCATCTCTGTATATGTCTAACTTGCAGAAGTAAACAATGTTGCATCTCTATAATTTGTAAGGAAAAATGCAAATCAGCAATGCTCTGCAGGAGCCTCCTGGACTGTTTGTGCTTAGCTGCGTTGTCTTTCCAGCAGATATCAGGGTGGTTGAAGTCCCCCATGAGAACCAGAGCCTGTGATTGTGAGGCTACTTCCAGCTGCGTATAGAAGGTTGTAGTGGTTTTACCTTGCTAGGCAGCTGAACTCCACCACAACCGCTTGCTCACTCCTCCTCCTCCTCACAAAAGGAGGGGAAGAAAGAAAGGAAAAAAACAACTCATGAGCTGACAAAAGGATAATTTAATTAAAGGAAAAATAATTATTAAGAGAAAATTATCAGTAAGGGAAAATTAAATAATTTAACTAAAGGGAAGGGGGGGGGGGGCGGGGAACAAGCAAAGGCCCTGTGGAAGCACAGAGAGAGAGGAAAGAAAATACTCTCTACTTCCCACCAACAAGCAATGCTTGACCATGTCCTTGAAGCAGGGCCTCAATATGCATAGCCGTTGTTTGGGAGGATGGATGTTTTCATAATGAGAGCCCCCCCCCCACCCTTCCCCTTTCCCACCTTTTATTGCTGATTGAAACATCATATGGTATGGAATATCTCATTGGTCGGTTTAGGTCAGCTGCCCCAGTGATGTCCCCTCCCCACCTCTTGCCCACCCTCAGCCTACTAGCTCCTGGGGGGGTTAGAGGGAGTCCTGATGCTGTGCCAGTATTGCTCAGCAATAGACAAAACACTGGTGTGATACCAATACTGTTCTAGTCAGGTGTGCAGAGCACAGCACTGTATGGGCTGCTGCAGGGAAAGTTAACTCCATCCCAGCCAGACACACTACAAAGGTCTCAGTGACTTATCCTTCTTGATCAGGTGGCCTGTAGTAAATATCCACAACAGTGTCACCCACAGTAGTCTGCCCTTCTGTTCTGACTGGTAAGCTCTTGACTTGCTCATCATCCATCCTGAGGCAGAGCTCCATACATTCCAGTTGCTCTCTTACATAAAGAGCAATTCCACCACCTCACCTTCCTGGACTGTCTTTCTAAAAAGCACTTACCCATCAATGACAGCATTTCAGTCATGTGAGCTATCCCACCATGTTTCTGTAATTGCAATAAGATCAAAGACCTGTGACCACACAAAGGTCTCTAATTCTTCCTGTTTATTCCCTAAGCTACATGAATTAGGGTACAGGCACTTCAGAGAGGTATTCAAGCATGCCAATATCCCAGGAGGGGTACAAGAGCACCCCCCAATAGTCATGTCTTGTAGGCACTTCCTTGACTGCATGCACTTGCTAAAGGTATCCCCACTTGAGCCTTGTTTTCACAGAACCACAGAATTGTAGGGGTTGGAAGGGACCTCAAGAGATCATCGGGCCCAACCCCGCTGCGCACGAAGCGCACGATTGAGTTTCAACCCACCCCCCCCCCCAGTACCCTGCAGTAAGTCTCGTGTGAACTTTGTCGTTCTCAAATCTTTAAGTAAGTCACTGTTTCTATTGTAAGAAATTCTGTTGAAATCATTGTGCTAAATTGATTGATACTTAAATGCTGATTAAGTGTTGTTAAGAATCATACCATATAATTTTGTGATTTACCATAAAAGTATAAAATAAATCCTAAATTATTCACAGAATCACAGAATCACAGAATTGTAGGTGTTGGAAGGGACCTCGAAAGATCATCGGGTCCAACCCCCCTGCCAAAGCAGGTTCCCTAGAGCAGGCTGCCCAGGTAGGCGTCCAGATGGGCCTTGAATATCTCCAGAGAAGGAGACTCCACAACCTCCCTGGGCAGCCTGTTCCAGTGCTCCGTCACCCTCATCGTGAAGAAGTTCTTTTGCACATTGGTGCGGAACTTCCTGTGATCCATTTTGTGGCCATTGCCCCTTGTCCTGTCCCCACAAACCACTGAAAAGAGGTTGGCCAAATCCCTCTGTCTCCCACACCTCAGGTATTTATAAACATTGATGAGATCCCCTCTCAGTCTTCTTTTCTCAAGGCTGAACAGACCCAGGTCTCTCAGCCTTCCTTCATAGGGAAGATGCTCCAGGCCCCGTATCATCTTTGTGGCCCTCCGCTGGACTCTTTCCAGGAGATCCCTGTCTTTTTTGTAGCGGGGAGCCCAGAACTGGACACAGTACTCCAGGTGAGGCCTGACCAGGGCAGAGTAGAGGGGGAGGATCACCTCCCTTGACCTGCTGGCCACACTCCTTTTAATGCATGCCAGGATCCCATTGGCCTTCTTGGCCATGAGGGCACACTGCTGGCTCATGGTCGACCTGTCCTCCACCAGGAACCCCAGGTCCTTCTCCGCAGAGCTCCTCTCCAGCAGGTCATCCCCCAGCCTGTACTGATACATGCGGTTGTTCCTTCCCAGGTGCAGGACTCTACACTTGCTCTTGTTAAACCTCATCTGGTTTCTTCCTGCCCAGCTCTCCAGCCTGTCCAAGTCTCGCTGAATGGCAGCACAGCCTTCTGGCGTGTTGGCCAGTCCTCCCAGCTTTGTGTCATCGGCGTACTTGCCAAGGGCAGACACTATTCCCTCATCAAGGTCATCGATGAAGATGTTGAACAAGACTGGACCCAGCACCAACCCCTGGGGAACACCGCTAGTCACAGGTCTCCAGCCAGACTCTGCGCCGCCGATCACCACCCTCTGAGCTCGGCCACTCAGCCAGTTCTCAACCCACCTTACTGTTCACTGTCTATCCCACACTTTCTCAGCTTAACTAGCAGGATGTCGTGGGAGACAGTATCAAAAGCCTTGCTAAAGTCAAGGTAGATGACATCCACTGCTCTCCCCCCATCTACCCAGCTGGTGATGCCATCATAGAAGGCAACGAGGTTGGTCGAGCACGACTTCCCCTTGGTGAATCCATGCTGACTACTCCTCATAACCTTCTTCTCTTCCAATTGCTTGGAGATGGCATCCAGAACAAGCTGTTCCAACACCTTTCCAGGGACAGAGATGAGACTGACTGGCCAGTAGTTTCCCGGATCCTCCTTCCTGCCCTTCTTGAAGACCGGAGTGACATTGGCTATCCTCTAGTCTTCAGGCACCTCTCCTGTTCTCCAGGACCTTTCAAAGATGATAGAGAGCGGTTCGGCGATCACCTCTGCCAACTCCCTCAGCACACGTGGATGCATCCCATCGGGGCCCATAGATTTGTGTGTGTTGATCCCACTCAGACGCTCCCAAACCACTCCCTCATCAACCAGGGGGGAGATCTCCATTTCCCAGACTCTTTCTCCTCCCTCCAGGGTCCAGGAGTCCCGGGGAGGAGTTTTTGAAGCAAAGACCAAAGCAAAGAAGGCATTCAGTATGTCCGCCTTCTCAACGTTCCACCAAGTTCCATCTTGAACTCCACCATCTCATGGTTGCTGCATCCCAAGCTGCCCCCAACCTTCATATCCCTAACAAGCCAATCCCAGTTGGTAAAAACCAAGGTCCAGAAGCACCCCCCGCCTCGTCAGCTCCTCCACCACCTGCGTCTGAAAATTATCTTCAACACATTGTAGGAACCATTTGGACTGCATGTGCCTGGCTGAGTTGCTTACCCAACAGATGTCTGGATGATTAAAGTCCCCCATGAGAACCAGCGCCCAGGATCGCGAGGCTACTTCCAGCTGCTTGTAGAAGGCCTCGTCGACCTCCTCCTCCTGATCTGGTGACCTGTAGTACACCCCCACAACAGTGTCACCCATACCAGCCCACCCCTTAGTTCTCACCCACAAGCTCTCCACTTGTTCTTCACCCTCCCCCAGGTGGAGCTGGGTACATTCTAATTGCTCCCTCACATAAAGGGCAACTCCTCCCCCTCACTTCCCCAGCCTGTCTTTCCTAAAAAGGACATAGCCCTCCATGACAGCATTCCAGTCATGCAAGCTGTCCCACCATGTCTCTCTGATCCCAATGAGATCGTGGCCCCGTGACCGTACACAGATCTCAAGCTCATCCTGTTTATTTCCCATGCTTCGTGCATTGGTATACAGGCACTTTAGGGAAGCAGCAGGCTCAGTTACCCCTAGAGGGATGCAAGAAGATTCCGGACAGGGTATCGGGATCATTACCTTCTCTGAGAAGCCCTTGGACGATCCCATGGGACAACTCAGAGGTTTTCCCTACTATCTTCAACAGTGACAGCAGTGACAACATCCCCCAGCCCTTCTCTGTCACATCTTACTCCCCTCCCTTCCCCTGTCGAACCTAGTTTAAAGCCCTGGTAATCAGTCCAGAGAGCTTGTTCCCCAATACACTTGTGCCCCACTTGGTGAGTCGGAGTCCATCAGCAGCCCACATACCTGGCTTCTCAAAGGCCTGCCCAAGATCAAAATACCCAAAGCCTTGGTCTAGACACTACCCCCTCAGCCAGTCATTTACCTGTCCTGTTCTCCTCCTTCTTTCTGGGTCCCGGTCACCCATTGGGAGGACAGATGAGAACACTACCTGCACCCCCGATCCCTTCAACATCCTTCCCAGGGGTGCAAAGTCCTTTTTAATATTACTCATTTTTCTTGTTGCAGCTTCCCGGGACCCAGCCTGAATGACAATAAGAGGATAGTAGTCCTCCAGTTTAACGAGCTGAGGCAGAGCCTTCCTAATGTCTCTGACATGCTCCAGGAAGACAACACATCTCTCTGGAGAGGTTATCCGGGTGGCAAATGGGAGCCTCAGTGCCCCCCAGTAAGGAGTCCCTGATTACTAAGACTCTCTGCCCTTTTTTTGTGGCACTGGTTTGGATGCAGTGCCCCGACCAGCCCCACTCCCTATGCTTGGTACTTCCCTCATCCTTGACATGCTTCTTGAGACCCGGGTTCCAACTACTGTCCAGACCCTCATCCCTTTCCTGCCTGAGAGCCTCGAATCTATTACCCAGGGACACCATGGGTGTTGGGGGCAGATGCCTCCTGCTTCGAGCAGAGATGAGGGTCCAGCCCCTTTCCTCTCGTGGGTGGTCAAGCCCTCTGTCCTGCAGGTGAGCAGCTGGATCAGCTACTACCCCTTGCAGGGACTTAGGCCTCAGTAGGGGCAGGTTGACACCTCCTGTCTGTCTCCCTCAGAGACTCCCAGGAGCCCCTCAGGCTGCTGATTTCTTGCTGCAGCCCAGCCATCTGCTCAAGCAGTTCCTTGAGCAGGGCATACCTGCACCCACAACAGCCCTCTCTTCCCTCAGGACCCAGGGGGGCCTCCAGATTTTGGAGTTCCCCACAGTCACCAGTCTGGACTGCTATTTCATCCCTCAGGGGATCCACCTGGGTGCCCACGTGAGCCCAGAGAGGCCATGTCCCCTCACTTTGGGTTGCTGCCTCAGCCCGGCCATTGCAACGGGTGCCCACCATGGTGAATTATACATTGTAAGAGGCAGAGTTCCCAGAGGAGAGGAGAGGAATGGAAAGGGAGGCGAGGATCCTCCCTGCACTCCTCCCTGCCCCACTTGAACTGCCAAGCCTGTCCTGTTTGCATGTCCTGTTTGCAGTGCCTCCCGTTTGCGGCGCTCCCTAGGGACTGCTTTTATACCGTCAGGGGGTTGGCTGGTGTCACCCCAGGCTCCGCCCTCAGCATGTCAGCGCCTGCGAAGGCACAAGCACAGCTCCTGCCTGCTCGGGTTGGGGGGTGGGGAGGGGGCGGGGCTGTGGCTCCGACCAAACGGCTCTGCGCCTCGTTATTGGGGGGTTCTTAGAGGTTGGCTCCGTCTGCCTCCCTGCCAGGAGCCCTCACTGCAGTCAATCCGTGTGAGGTCCTCGCTAAAAATAGTTGCTCTCCATCTTTTTTATAAGCCCCCTTTAAGTATTGAAAAGCTGCAATAAGGTCACCCTGGAGCCTTCTCTTCTCCAGGCTGAACATTCCCAGGTCTCTCAGCCTCTCTTCATAGGAGAGGTACTCCAGCCCTCTGATCAACTTTGTGGCCCTCCTCTGGACCCTTTCTAACAGATGAACATCCTTCTTGTGCTGTGGGCTCCAGACCTGGATGCAGTACTCCAAGTGGGGCCTCACAAGGGCAGAGCAGAGGGGGACAATCACCTCCCTTGACCTGCTGGACACTCCTCTTTTGATGCAGTTGGCCTTCTGGGCTGCAAGTGTGCACTGCCAGCTCATGTCAAGCTTTCTGTCCACCAGAAGTCCCAAATCCTTCTCTGCAGGGCTGCTGTCAATGAGTTCTTCACCCAGTCTGTACTCATGTCTGGGATTGCCCCAACCCAGGTGCAGCACCATGCATTGGACTTGTTGAACCTCATTAGGTTCATGTGTGCCCAGTTCTCAAGCCTGTCCAGGTTAGGGAAGCTTGTCCACATTAGGGAATGCCTTGACTGCATGGAGCTGGGCAATGGTGATGACAAGGTTGAGTGTCTCTGGGTAAGAGTCAAGGGAAAGGCCAACAAGACTGATATTATGATACCACCCAAACAGGATGAAGAATTACATGAAATATTCTACAAGCAACTAGGAGAAGTGTCATGAACACTAGCCCCTGTTCTCATGGAGGACTTCAACTTCCCAGATGTCTGCTGGAAATACATTACAGCAGAGAGGAAACAGTTTGAGAACGTGACTCCCATCTACAAGATGGGCAGGAAGGAGGATCTGGAAAATTACAGGCCTGTCAGTCTGACCTTGGTACCAGGAAGGTTATGGAGCAGATCATCACACAGCATATACGGGACAATCAAGTGATCAGAAGCAGCCAGCATGGGGTTATGAAAGGCAGGTCTTGCCCTGATCTCCACTGACAACATGACCACCTTAGTAGATAAGGCAAAGGCTGTGGATGTGTTCTACGTGGATTTTAGTATAGTGTTTGACATTGTTTCCCGCAGTATTCTACTGGAGAAAAACTGGCTTCTCATGGCATGGACAGGTGTACAGTTTGCTGGGTAAAAAATGGCTAGATGACTGGACTCAGAGAGTCATAATGAATGAAGTTCAATCCAGTTGGCGGCTCTGGTGGTTTTACCCAGCTGGGCAGCTGAGCTCCACCACAACTGCTCTCTCACTCCCCCTCCTCAAAGGGAAAGGGGGAGAAAATATGATGAAAAGGACTCAAGGACTGAGATAAGGACAGGGAGATCACTCAACAATTATTATCATGGGAAAAACAAACTCAACATAGGGAGATTACTATTATTTATTGCCTATTACTAACAGACTAGAACAGTGAGAAACTAAAAGCAAACTAAAAACACCTTCTCCCCCCCATCCACCCTCTTCTGCATCCTACCCCTGAGTGGCACAGGGGAACGGGAAATGGGGGCTGCGGTCAGTCCATAATGCTTCATCTTTGCTGCTCCTTCACAGTCACTCACTTCCCCTGCTCCAACGTGGGGTCCCTCCCACGGAATACAGTCCTTCCTGAACTGATCCTGCATGGGCTTCCCACAGGAAGCAGCTCTTCAAGAACTGCTCCAGTATGGGTCCGTACCATGGGGTCCATCCATCAGGAGCAAACTGCTCCAGCCTGGGTCCCCCACGGGCAGCAGCTTCCTCCAGATCACCTGCTCCTGCATGGACTCCTCTCCACGGGCTACAGGTCCGGCCCGGAATCTGCTCCTGCAGGGGTTCTCCACAGGCCACAGCCTCCTTCAGGCCAGATCCACTTGCTCCACCATGGGCCTCTCCATAGGCCACAGGGGAACTTCTTCTCTGGCACCTGAAGCACCTCCTCCCCCTCCTTCTTCATTGACCTTGGCGTCTGCAAGGCTGTTTCTCACTCCTCACTCTCCCAGCTGCTGTTGCACAGCAGTTTTTTTTTTTTCCTTTCTTAATATGCTCCCACAGAGGCGCAAACAACATTGCTTACTGGCTCGGCTCTGGCCAGCGGCAGGTCCCTTTTGGAGCCGGATGAAACTGGCCCTTATCTAACATGGGGCAGCTTCTGGACTCTTCTCACAGAGGCCACCCCTGCAGCCCCCCGATACCAAAACCTTGCCTTGTAAACCCAATACAGTGGACTGTCACTAGTGGTGCTTCCCAGGGCTCAGTATTGGAGCCAGATCATATGAGGAGTGGCTGAGGGATCTGAAGTTGTTTAGTTTAGAGAAGAAGAAGCTGAGAGGAGACCTCATCGTTCTCTACAACTACATGAAAGAGGTTGTTGGTCTCTTTTCTTAGGTGAAAAGTGATAGGACACGAGGAAACAGTCTCAAGTTGCGCCAGGGAAGATTTAGATTGGATATCAGGAAGAATTTCTTCATGGAGAGGGTGGTTAGGCATTGGAACAGTCTGCCCGGGGAAGTGGTGGAATCCCAGTCCCTGGGGGCATTTCAGAGATGTGTGGACATGGTTTAGTGATGGTACTCGGTAGGTCAGGTTGATGGTTGGATTTGATGATCTTGAAGGTCTTTTCCAACCTAGATGATTTTATGATTCTATGAAAATCAACTTACTTTATAGGCCAGCAAGAACTAGTTCATACTCCTCCAGTGTTTGTTCCACATTAAAGATAGCAATTACTGTGTGGGCAATTCAGCTATTCGTGCCCACTTCTTTACGTGAACTAATTGCTTTGTTAATAAAACACTCACTTTCTACACCTGTGTTTTCCAAGGAATAGCAATCAGCCCTGAGCCCGATTCAACAGTTCTTTCATAATACAAGAAAGCATTTTGGCAGCTTACAAAATCTCTTTAGAACTTTAACAAAAGCAA
Organism: Cygnus olor; assembly: GCF_009769625.2. Taxonomy (NCBI): domain Eukaryota; kingdom Metazoa; phylum Chordata; class Aves; order Anseriformes; family Anatidae; genus Cygnus; species Cygnus olor. The sequence goes on from NC_049199.1 coordinate 2,563,336, forward strand.
GGGTTTAATTAAGTGCTAAATATAGCTAACAAAGATGGATGGACTTAAACAGACACTTGGATACTTGACTAAAACAGGGTACCTGTGAGGAGCTAAGCTGTGCACGTGGTCTCAGTCTTTTGTAGGACTGAAACCACAATTTTCCATATAAGTAGCAGGAGTGAGTTACTCTATGGCTGTCACACTGAAAGGCAGTCCAGTCTCTTTCATGGATATGTATTTAAATGGGGTGGAACTTTTTTTTTTTAACCGATCATTTTTCTGTGTACTTTTATGGTCATTTCAATCTTTGCTAAAACTAAAACGTAAGTGATCTAGAAAAACACAGTCAAAAAGTTGCACAGGCACCAACTCTGTTTCCTGAAGTTTATGAACCACAAATTGCAGTTGGGTGGGAAAATTAGCCTAATTTTTATATTCTGCTTTGTGTGCATCAGTCCAGGTCAGGAGTGAGCTTCTGAAGTGACTCTTCTGATCATCCTCAGTTACAGGACTTAAGTTCACAGGCATGGTAGATTCTCAGGGCACGTAAACTGGTCAAGCTACATTAGAAGATGCACTCCAGGCATGTACCTAATGCATTTCTAGCTGCTAAAACATGTTCAGCCCATTGAATCAGAACAGAGCTAGACCAAAATAACCCATGTCACTGAATGTGATGCATATAGTGTGGACATCATACTCTCGCCACCAAATGACTTGGTTGAGATGCACTCCTTTGTGCTCCACTACTTACTAAAAGAGACACAGCCAGAAACCACTGTTAGAGACAGGATAATGAGCTGAATGAGTCTTTTTGCCAAAGCACATTATGTACTTATGATCTACCAATTCCTTATCATACATGTCCTATTTCATGCCCATTAATTACAGTCTGTTTTGTTAGAACATTTTATATTAAGGAAAAAGGAAGAGAGAGAAGGGAGTTAACAAGATTCGGACAGTTTTGACTTAGAAGACAGAAGCTATCCTTACTCACGTATTGTAGGTTGACATTTTTCACAAATGCCTGATAGAACACAAACATTAAGCCTGAATCCACCACAGTCCTGTGAAAATACATAAAACTGTCAGAATAGTTCATTTAAAATACAATGGAAAGAATAAAGACAATAGTTAAAATATGAATGTGGATGAAATCTCAACTAGGCTGAACTGCAAGCTCTAAAATGGTTTTCTATAACAGACAAAGTTAGGCCTACTAGGATGAGATTTGTAAATGTTTCTGCAAGATAAATAAATAAATAAAATTATTATAAATATAATTATCCCATATACTCACAGATTTTTAAGTCCAACATAAAATGAAACTTCATTTTCATTGATACTTTCTAACTTCTGCTGGTTTGTGATGTAACTGTTGAAAAAGACAGAAAAATAAATAAATGGCTCTTTCCATGGTTTTCATAGTTCAGAAGTCAGCAGTGAAGTCTGAAAGCCAGCGGTGGTTGCTGCAATTAACACTGAGCTCTAGTTAAAGCACCTGCAGAGCAAAAGTACACCTTAAAATCATCTCCATTGTTTATTATTGTGGGTTGGGGTTGGAGGAGGAACAGTTGAATTTTACACAGGGGAAATGAGCTTATCAAGGAAGTAAGTCACCTTGAAGGCACAGTAAAAAAAAAAAATCTGTGTTACAGTGGTACTGTTTTCTAGGACACTGTTTCATGGGTTTTACAACAAGAAAAGGGCTAATTCTCATGGTGGCTGTGGAGTTGCTCCCATTTACATTTGGGAGGGCTGCCCTAATCTTATTTCCCTCATGCTGCTGTTTACTTAATCACTCATTAAGCTCATTTTCTCCCTGTCACAAAATAGTTGTAATTTTATTTACAAAGTGTGGTAATAAAAATCAGAGGAAAGGGAGGCTACACTTCATTATATTACATACACAAGTGGAAATTAAGAGAAGAGAAACTGTCATAATAGACCAAAGTACTGTCAGTCTGCTCACATACCATGGATATCTGCCTGAACCCCAAAAAGATGTGTGCATGCAAGTTGGTCATTTCTTTTATTGCCACGCAATATCTATGAATGACCAGTGACATTCCACAGATTGGAAATTAAAATATTGTACGGATAACACATGGGATGATACATAACATCTCTTCTGCAAACAGAAAAAAAGTTTCACAGTGCAAATTATGCTGTCCAGGAAGTAGGAATCAGAGGAAACTGCAATTCAACTGACCTTTTAAGAAAAAACACAAGTCTGATGTCCATACATTTCAAAAGATAATCCCAGTCACAGACGAACTTAAACTGAGATTCACTTGCATTTTCATAAGCATCTAGAATTAATTAAAGCCACAATGCAGTACATTTTCATAACCAGAAGGAGACTTTCTTTTGCTATAATAAAACTTGTTTTCACTTTTAATGCTTCTTGTATTTAAAGGAACTCTGGTGAATTGAAGAAGAAAGTGTATCGTTTTCCCAAAGGCAATAAATCTACCTTAGCTGGTGTTCACATACCAACAGAAGCTTGAGAATCCCAAGAGTAGGGCTGGGCTTCCCTCTTCCCTCCAAGCTCCAAATCTGACTTTTGCTAAAGTCTTGCTGAATGCCAGAAAACAAACAAACAAACAAACAAACAAAACAAAACAAAACAAAAAACCTAGTGGGTTTCATTGTCTCTTGAGAAAAAGACAAAAGACAACATGTAATACTGGACAAAACGCTATCACAGCATCATATGACAGTGACTGCTCTGCAGGGCTTCTTAGGATAAGATTACATGGTGCACCCATTGTAAGGTAAGTTTCCTGTGTATCCTGTACCCGTCGTATTTTTAAATGAATTCAATTTAATCTCTTGGGGTTTATTAATCTATTTTTCATTTGTTGGTTGAGTAATTTATGTATTTTGCCAAGTAAAAACAATGAAAAAGTCTAGTAAAGGCTATTAGTCCTATGAGAGTCCTGTAAGTGTCTCTTACTGCCTCTGAATCTGCCCTAAAGAAGAACTGGAGATTTAATTGTCTCATCTATCACTTAGACCTTATTGTGCTAAAATAAAGTTACGCAAGAAATATCAAAAGTATTTTCCTGACTCTGTTCTCAACATTCAACAAATGAACATCCTGAAAAAACAGGAGACAGGGAAAATGCAGAAGAGTTGGAATGAAGGAAAATGGTCAGAAAAACAGAGGGAGAAGGGACTCAGAAAAGTAAAAGAAAATGAGCAACCATTTTGTAGTAGCCATCAACAAAGCTCTGACTAGCACTACCATAACCTAGCTCCATCACTTAAACGCATTTATCACATATTCAAATCTGACATAAAAGCATTTAACCAGAACCTCCTAGTACAAGAAGATACAAAACTATGACATAGCTTATAGTGTCACATGGAAATACATTAGTGTATTGCATTCTGGGGTAAACCTCAGCCAGTGTAAAAGAGCTCAGCTCTACTGAAGTTAATGAAACAGCTACAGTTTACACCTGATAAAGATTGGAGCATAAACAATCTATAAAAATCGGTGTTGGTCCACTAGGGACCAATGTCATTAGGTTTGATATTTGGGATGAAGAAACAACAGAAATTCATAATATTTACTCCCCTATCTTTCTCTTATTGGATTCTAAAAAAAATAATAAGAAGAAGAAAGTTCCCCACATTAGTCTGAGCTGGTACTAGGCTCCTTAAGGTGAATGATTTCTGACTTTCCATAATTGTACTTCAAGTAGGGACTCAGAAGAAATTTTGGCTAAGTGCAACTACAAATTACTCAAAATAATAATGGTTATGCAATACATTTGTATACTATCCACTTAGTACTGAACATGACAGAAAAACAAATTTTACACAGATGGAAAGCCCTGAAGAAAGAGGGGACAGATGTAATTTACCACAAGCAGGTCATGTTCTCTTCCTTATTGCTTAACAAGTCTTTTTTTAAGTCTTTGCAGCTATTTCACATCAGTGAGAAAAAAAAAAAAGGCTGTAGCTGTACACTGTACACTTTAAAGGGAAGTTGTCCTTTTGCTTAAGTTAGAGAGAGGTTTGAAATAAAAGCTCTTCTCTAATTGAAGTCTATGCTTATCTTCTTCACATCTAATCTATCTTGATGTTACTTATCATGAAACATTAATACTCTAAAAGCTAGAACTTGCAGTGGGCAACACTGAGTAATGCAACTTTCCTGGCTATTCTTGAGAATTTCTACCCTGATCTTTAACTGAACATTTTTTATTTTAGCACAGAAGAAAAACACCCTGACCCATGGCTGGCTGAAGATATGTGAGAAACTTGGAAGCTCCCACTATACACCATGAACTGTAGCACCACTGAAATCTGTTAGGATATTACCCAGTCAGATTACATTTATCTGCTTATAAATTACAGTTACTGCCTCTAAACCAAATCATCAACTGTCTACAGTACTATTAACTTGATTATTGCTTTAGTATGCTATTTTGCTTTTGTAAACTGCTAATTAATTCTAATAAAGGTATTCAGAATCATATAGCTACCGACTGCACACTGCACTTTACAATAACATGTTCATCTCAGCATACTTCAAAAGCTAAACTACTGAATAATTTCACTTATTCGTATTTCATCACTTCTGGAACATTCTGGAAAGAATACTATAAAAACCTATTGTAAAAGACAACTCTGTTAAATAACTTCTCAAGAAAGTAGTTTTCATTTTTGTGCATTATACCTGTAAAACACTGTCTATACAGTCAGTGAAGCAACTGCTGAATTATGAGAGCATGAAAAGAAAACCACTTCTGCACTTTAAAACTATTAAGATACTTCTGTTTCAACAGCTCAAAAAAAAAAAAAAAAAAAAAGGTTTCACTCTAACTTCCAAACCTGACATGCCCATATTCTTAAATGAAAAACATTTGGTCAGCAGAATTACATCCCCCTAACATAACTGATTTACTCTATTTCCTCTGGATTAACGTACATGTCCTGGTTTCAGTTAGGATAGAGTTAATTTTCCTCCTAGTAGCTGGTAGGGTGCTATGTTTTGGATTAGGATGAGAAGAGCGCTGATAACATGCTGATGTTTTAATTGTTGCAGAGCAGTGCTTACACCAAGCCAAGGACTTTTCAGCTTCTCGCTCTGTCCTGCCAGCGGGCAGGCTGGGGATGCAGCAGGAGCTGGGAGGGGACAGACCCAGGACAGCTGACCCAAACTGGCCAAAGGGGTATTCCATACCATCTGACGTCATGCTGAACAATATATAGGGGTGGCTAGCCGGGGTGGAGGGGGGGCCGGCTGCTCGGGGATAGGCTGGGCATCGGTCAATGGGTGGTGAGCAATTGCATTGTGCATCACTTATTTCGTACACATTATTACTATTAATACTATTATTATTATTATTATTGTTGTTACTGTTATTTTCCTGTCTTAATAAACTGTCTTTATCTCAACTCACAGGCTTCACTTTCCCGTTTCTCTCCCCCATCCCAGAGAGGGAGGGGGGAGGGTGAGCGAACGGCTGTGTGGTGTTTGGCTGTCAGCCGGGCTAAACCACAACAGTCCATTTGGCGCCCAACGTGGGGCACGAAGGGTTGAGATAACGACAGATTTGACCAGAGTGTGTTAAACCAAAATTGGTATCAGTATTCGACCTGCTTAATAGTTGCTAGTCACAATGTTGATTGCTTTAATCTCAAGTCTGCTGTGCCTGTTTTCCAAATTGAGTTTTATAGCACATTACTTTCTGTATGTGCTCCCTGTCGTGCTGTTTATCCTTTCCGAGCCCAGGTTTAAGATCATTATGGTACTGTGCAGTGTAACAATGGCTTACGATATGATGAAATTTCTGGTCATGACCCTAACCTGGTATTTATACTCAGCAATGTCATCAACTCTGTACTTTGGAAATGATATCTCAGAAACTATTAGCAATTACACCTATTGCCTTTTTTCATCAGGGAGTCAATCTGTGGAGGGGACAGGGGAAGATATTTTTTCCTACTTGTTCACTCTCCCTTTCTCCTTCACCACCCCTTTATCCTCGGAGCTAGTTACGATAGTTCTCCAAGATTTTGAATATCCTTGGGATGTTCAGACTAGCATGGTGTTATTGTTATGTCTCTTGAATGCGCTTCAGGTTTTGTTTAAGGTTAAACAACTACTTAGGAATCTCATCCGGAGATCTGTCCTGAGGCGGGATAGTTGCGAGTGGCAGGGAGTGTGGGAGGATATGGGCAGGCATCTAGAGCAGTGGGCACCTCCAGTGTTTTGGAAATTCACCCCTGAACAACTGCAAAACCCTTCTGTATTTATGGGGTGACAGGGGGATCCCAGCAGTTACCTGTATTGGAGGCTGAAGTGAGTCTAACCGGAAATGAGTGGCAAAAGCACTGTATTGTGACTGGCCCGGATGCTCCGTGCATCCTTGGCATAGACTATCTGAGAAGAGGACATTTCAAGGACCCAAAAGGGCTCCAGTGGGCTTTTGGCATAGCTGCCTTAGAGACAGAGGACATTAAACAGTTGTCTACCTTGCCCGGTCTCTCAGAGGACCCTTCTGTTATGGGGTTGCTGGGGGGCGAAGAACAGCAGGTGCCAATCGCTACCACAACTGTGCACCGGCGGCAATATCGCACCAACCGAGACTCCCTGATTCCCATCCACGAGCTAATTCGTCAACTGGAGAGACAAGGAGTGATCAGCAAGACTCATTCACCCTTTAATAGTCCCATATGGCCAGTGCGAAAGCCTAATGGTGAGTGGAGACTAACAGTGGACTATCGTGGCCTGAACGAAGTCACGCCACCACTGAGTGCTGCAGTGCCGGACATGCTAGAACTCCATTACGAACTGCAATCACAGGCAGCCAAGTGGTATGCCACAATTGATATCGCTAATGCATTTTTCTCCATCCCTCTAGCAGCAGAGTGCAGGCCACAGTTTGCTTTGACTTGGAGGGGAGTCCAATACACCTGGAATCGGCTGCCCCAGGGGTGGAAACATACCCCTACCATTTGCCATGGACTGATCCAGTCTGCGCTGGAGCAGGGGGAAGCTCCTGAACACCTGCAGTACATCGATGACATCATTGTGTGGGGTGACACAGCAGAGGAAGTTTTCGAGAAAGGGAAGGAAATAGTCCAAATCCTTCTGAAGGCCGGTTTTGCCAAAAAACAAAATAAAGTCAAAGGACCTGAACAGGAGATCCAGTTTTTAGGAATAAAATGGCAAGATGGATGTCGGCAAATCCCAATGGATGTGATCAACAAAATAACAGCTATGTCTCCACCAACTAGCAAAAAGGAAACACAAACTTTCCTAGGTGTCCTGGGGTTTTGGAGAATGCCTATTCCAAATTACAGTCTGATTGTAAACCTGCTCTATTCGTAAGAAGAATGATTTCAAATGCAGCCCTGAGCAACAACAAGCCTTTGAACATATTAAACGGAGATTGTTCATGCAGTAGTGCTTGGACCAGTCCGAACAGGACCAGATGTAAAGAGTGTGCTCTACACCGCAGCCGGGGAGAATGGTCCCACCTGGAGCCTCTGGCAGAAAGAGCCTGGGGAAACTTGAGGTCGACCCCTAAGGTTTTGGAGTCGGGGATACAGAGGATCTGAGGCCCGCTACAAGCCAACCAAAAAAGAGACATTGGCAGCATATGAAGGAGTTCGATCTGCTTCGGAAGTGGTCGGTACTGAAGCATAGTTCCTCCTGGCACCCCTACTGCCGATACTGGGCTGGATGTTCAAAGGAATGACCCTCTTTACACATCATGCAACTGATGCTACATGGAGAGAGTGCCCAGAAATCCTGGAAGTGATTATGGACTGGCCAGAAGGCAAGTACTTTGGGATATCATCAGAGGAGGAGGTGGTCCGTGCTGAAGAAGCCCCACTGTACAACAAGCTACCAGAAAATGAGAAGAAATATGCCCTGTTCACTGATGGGTCCTGTCGTATTGTGGGAAAGCATCGGAGGTGGAAGGCTGCTGTATGGAGTCCTACACGACGAGTTGCAGAAGCTGCTGAGGGAGAAGGTGAATCGAGTCAGTTTCCAGAAGTGAAAGCCATTCAGCTGGCCTTGGATCTTGCTGAACGAGAAAAGTGGCCAGTTCTCTACCTCTATACTGATTCATGGATGGTAGCAAATGCCCTGTGGGGGTGGTTACAGCAATGGAAGCAGAGCAACTGGCAGCGCAGGGGCAAACCCATCTGGGCTGCTGCATTGTGGCAAGATATTGCTGCCCGGGTAGAGAACCTGGTTGTAAAGGTACGCCATGTAGATGCTCATGTGCCCAAGAATCGGGCTACTGAAGAACATCAAAACAAACAGCAGGTGGATCAGGCTGCTAAGATTGAAGTGGCTCAGGTGGTCTTGGCCTGGCAACATAAGGGTGAATTATTTGTAGCCCGATGGGCCCATGACACCTCAGGCCATCAAGGCAGGGATGCAACATACAGATGGGCTCGTGACCGAGGGGTGGACCTGACCATGGACACTATAGCACAGGTTATTCATGATTGTGAAACATGTGCTGCAATCAAGCAAGCCAAACGGTCAAAGCCTCTCTGGTATGGAGGACGATGGCTGAAATATAAATATGGAGAGGCCTGGCAGATTGATTACATCACATTCCCTCAAACCCGCAACGGCAAGCACCACGTACTTACAATGGTGGAAGCAACCACCGGATGGCTGGAAACATATCCTGTGCCCCATGCCACCGCCCGGAACACTATCCTGGGCCTTGAAAAGCAAGTCCTATGGCCACATGGCACCCCAGAAGGAATTGAGTCAGACAATGGGACTCATTTCCAAAACAACCTTATAGACACTTGGGCCAAAGAGCATGGTATTGAGTGGTTATATCACATCCCCTATCATGCATTAGCCTCTGGGAAAATTGAGCGATACAATGGACTACTAAAAGACTACACTGAAAGCAATGGGTGCTGGGACATTCAAACATTGGGATACGCATTTGCCAAAGGCCACCTGGTTAGTCCATACTAGGGGATCTGCCAACCGAGCTGGACCTGCCCAATCAAACCTGTTACGCACTGTAGAAGGAGACAAAGTCCCTGTAGTGACTGGAGTGACAGGGGGATCCCAGCAGTTAACTGTATTGGAGGCTGAAGTGAGTCTAACTGGAAATGAGTGGCAAAAGCACTGGACTGTGACTGGCCCGGATGCTCTGTGCATCCTTGGTATAGACTGCTTCGGGAGAGGGTACTTCAAGGACCCAAAAGGGTACCGGTGGGCTTTTGGCATAGCTGCCTTAGAGAGAGAGGACATTAAACAATTGTCTAACTTGCCCAGTCTCTTGGAGGACTGATTTCAATTGGGGCCCCGAGCAACAAAAAGTTTTTGTATAAGTTAATGTGAAATAGTTCATGCAGTAGCCTGTTGGCCAGTCCAAGCAGGACAAGATCATCGTAGAATCATAGAATGTCTCAGGTTGGAAGGGACCTTAAACATCATCTAATTCCAACCCCCCTACCATAGACATGGATGCCACCCACTAGATCAGGTTGGCCAAGGCCCTATCCAGCCTGGCCTTGAGCACCTCCAGGGATGGGGCCTTGGCCTTTTCTCTGGAAAACCTGTTCCAGTGCCTCACTACCCTCTGAGTGAAGAATCTCAGACACAGACACAGACACAGACACAGATTTCTAGGTTGGAAGAGACCTCAAGATCATCGAGTCCAACCTCCGACCTAACACTAAGCACTCCACTAAACCATATCGCTAAGCTCTACATCTAAACGTCTTTTAAAGACCTCCAGGGATGGTGACTCCACCACCTCCCTGGGCAGCCCGTTCCAATGCTTAATAACCCTTTCGGTAAAGAAGTACTTCCTAACATCCAACCTAAAACTCCCCTGTCGCAACTTTCGCCCATTCCCCCTCGTCCTGTCACCAGGCACGTGGGAGAACAGACCAATCCCCACCTCACTACAGCCTCCTTTAAGGTAACTGTAGAGAGCGATAAGGTCGCCCCTGAGCCTCCTCTTCTCCAGGCTGAACAATCCCAGCTCCCTCAGCCGCTCCTCGTAAGACTTGTTCTCCAGACCCCTCACCAGCTTGGTCGCCCTTCTCTGGACTCGCTCGAGCACGTCCATGTCCTTCCTGTAGCGAGGGGCCCAAAACTGAACACAGTACTCGAGGTGCGGCCTCACCAGAGCCGAGTACAGGGGCACAATCACTTCCCTAGACCTGCTGGCCACACTGCTTCTTATACAGGCCAGGATGCTGTTGGCCTTCTTGGCCACCTGAGCACACTGCTGGCTCATATTCAGCCGACTATCAACCAATACTCCCAGGTCCTTCTCGGCCAGGCAGCTTTCCAACCACTCATCTCCCAGCCTGTAACTCTGCTTGGGGTTGTTGCGCCCCAGGTGCAGGACCCGGCACTTGGCCTTGTTGAACTTCATACAGTTGATCTCAGCCCATCGCTCCAGCCTATCCAGATCCTCCTGCAGAGCCTTCCTGCCCTCGAGCAGATCGACACACGCACTTAGCTTGGTGTCATCTGCAAACTTACTGAGGGTGCATTGGACACCCTCATCCAGATCATCGATAAAGATATTAAAGAGGACCGGCCCCAGTACCGAGCCCTGGGGGACACCACTTGTGACCAGCCTCCAACCAGATTTGACTCCATTCACCACAACTCTCTGGGCCCGGCTATCCAGCCAGTTTCTAACCCAGCGAAGCGTACACCAGTCCAAGCCCCGCGCAGCCAGTTTCTTGAGGAGAATGTTGTGGGGAATGGTGTCAAAAGCCTTACTGAGGTCAAGGTAAACCACATCCACAGCCCTTCCCTCATCCACCAAGCGCGTCACTTTGTCATAGAAGGAGATCAGGTTCGTCAAGCAGGACCTGCCTTTCGTAAACCCATGCTGACTGGGCCTGATCGCCTGCTTGCCCTGCAAGTGCCGCGTGATGACCCTCAAGATAATCTGCTCCATGAGCTTTCCTGGCACTGAGGTCAAACTGACAGGCCTATAGTTCCCCGGGTCTGCCCTCCGGCCCTTCTTATAGATGGGTGTCACATTTGCTAGCCGCCAGTCAACTGGGACCTCCCCCGATAGCCAGAACTGCCGATAAATGATGGAAAGCGGCTCGGCCAGCTCCTCTGCCAGTTCTTTCAGTACCCTCGGGTGCATCCCATCGGGCCCCATCGACTTGCGCACATCCAAGCTCCTTAGCAGGTCGCCAACCATTTCCTCATGAATAGCGAAGGCCACATCCTGCTCCCTCCTAATGCTCATCCTGCTCTCCTCCTAATGTCAAGTCTAAATCTCTCCTCTTTTAGTATAAGACCATTCCCCCTTTTCCTATCATTATCTACCTGAGTAAAAAGTCCTTCTCCATCTTTTTATAAGAGCCCTTTAAGTACTCAAAGGCCGTGATGAGGTCTCCCCGGAGCCTTCTCTTCTCCAGGCTGAACGTTCCCAGGTCTCTCAGCCTCTCTTCATAGGAAAGGTTCTTCAGCCCTCTGATCATCTTTGTAGTCCTCCTCTGGACTCGCTCTAACAGGTCCATAGCTTTTTTGTGCTGGGGGCCCCAAACCTGGACACAGTACTCCAGGTGGGGCCTCATGAGGGCAGAGTAGAGGGGGACAATCACCTCCCTCGACCTGCTTGCCACTCCTCTTTTTATGCAGTTGGCCTTCTGGGCTGCAAGCACACACTGCCGGTTCATGCTGAGCTTTTCGTCCATCAGAACCCCCAAGTCCTTCTCTGCAGGGCTGCTGTCAATGAGTTCTTCTCACAGTCTGTACTCCTGTCTGGGAATTTCCCCAACCCAGGCGCAGCACCTTGCATTTGGACTTGTTGAACCTCATGTGGTTCACATGGGCCCACTTCTCAAGCCTGTCTAGGTCCCTTTGAATGGCATCTCTTCCTTCTTTGGTATCAGCCACACCACTCAGCTTGGTGTCATCTGCAAACTTGCTGAGGGTGCACTCAGTCCCATCGTCTATGTCATTGATGAAGATATTGAAAATCACTGGTCCCAAGATAGACCCCTGAGGGACACCGCTTGTCACCGGCCTCCACCTGGACATAGAACCATTGACCACTACTCTTTGGCTGGTGCCATCAAACCAATTCCTTATGCACCGGATGGTCCACCCTTCAAATCCGTATCTTTCCAATTTAGAGATTACAATATCATGTGGGGACTGTGTCAAAAGCCTTACTGAAGTCCAGGTAGATGACATTGGTTGGTCTTCCCTTGTTGACTGATGCAGTCACTCCATCATAGAAGGCCACCAGTTTGGTCAGGCACAATTTGCCCTTAGTGAAGCAGTGCTGGCTGTCCCGGTACATCTTATTGTCCTGCATGTTCCTTAACATTGCCTCCAGGAGGATTCGTTCCATGATCTTGCCAGGCACAGAGGTGAGGCTCACCAGTCTGTAGTTCCCCGGGTCCTCCTTTCTACCTTTTTTTAAAATGGGCGTGATGTTTCCCTTTTTCCAGTCACCAGGGACTTTTCCTGACTGCCATTTTTCACATATGATGGAGAGTGGCTTGGCAACTACATCAGCCAATTCCCTCAGGACCCTGGGCCCCTGGGCCCCATATACTTATAGTTGTTAAGTTGCGTCAGGAGGTCCTGAACTTGCTCTTTGCTTACGGTGGGAGGGACTCTGCTCCCCCAGGCCCCGCCTAGAGGTTCAGGGACACGAGAGATGCGAGAAGCCTGACCACTAGTGAAGACTGAGGCAAAGAAGTTGTTAAGTAACACTGCCTTCTCCATGTCTGTTGTTACCAGTTCTCCATCTTAATTTCTCACATGCACTATGCTCTCCCTAGTCTTTCTTTTGCAGCCAATGTACCTGTAGAACCCCTTCTTGTTATTCTTTGCGTCCCTTACCAAGTTTAGTTCTGTCAGTGCCTTGGCTTTCCTGAGTCCATCCCTGCACATCCGGACAGCATTTCTGTACTCTTCCAAGGGCATCAGGCTCTGTTTCCACTGTCTGTGTATTTCCTTCTTTTGCCTAAGTTTGACAAGCAGATCCTTCCTTATTCAAGCACGCTGGTTTCCTACCTTCCCTGCTTGATTTATTACATATGGGAATAGCGAGCTTTTGTGCTTCCAAAAATTTCCTTAAAGAGTTGCCAGCTCAGATCAGATCTTCTGTCCCTAAGGACCGTGTCCCATGGGATCTCATCCACTAATTCTTTGAACAGCTGGAAGCTGGCTCTTTTGAAGTTCTGGGTCCTGACTTTGCTCTTAGCCAGGCCCGTAACCCTCGAGATCACAAACTCAGCCAGGGCGTGGTGACTGCAACCTAGGCTTCCTCCAATCCTGACTTTTTTAATAAGCTCTGCTGCATTGGTGAGCACCAAGTCCAGTAGCGCTTCTCCTCTGGTTGGTTTGTCTAATACCTGGACCAGAAAGTTGTCCTCAATGGACTCCAGGAGTCTCCTGGATTGCTTACTGCCTGCCATGTGGCTTTCCCAGCAAACATCCGTGTGTTTGAAATCCCCTAGGAGGATGAGAGCCTGTGAGTGCAATGCTTCCTGTAGCTGGAGCAAGAAGGCCTCATCAACAGGCTCCTCTTGATCAGGCGGCCTGTAGTAGACCCCAACCACAAGGTGTCCTTTGTTGGTCTGGTCCTTAATTTTTACCCATAGCCATTCAACCTGCTCTTGGCTGTTTCTTAGAGGCAACTCTTCACAATCTATCAATTTCTTAATAAAGAGGGCAACAACCCCACCCTTCCTTCCCTGCCTGTCTCTCTTGTAAACCTTGTAGCCCTCTATTCCAATGTTCCAGCTGCGTGATTCGTCCCACCACGTTTCAGTGATAGCAATTACATCATAGTTTTCTAATTACACCGTGGCTTCCAACTCCTCCTGCTTGTTTACCATGCTGCGTGAATTGGTGTGGAGGTACTTCAGCTGGGCTATGGGCCACGTCGCCTTTTTAGAGGAGTCCTTCCTAATTCCTGTGGGATGATTCACAGGTATTTCCCTGATGTTTTTTAAAGATTGGCATTCAGGGGTTCTTTAGAGTCACTTACAGGTACATCCCCTTCCCCCATCGAATCTAGATTAAAGCCCTACTACTGAGTCCAGTCAGCTTGCTACCCAAAATGCTCTTACCCAACTTGGTCAGGTGCGCACCATCTTGTGTCAGCATGCAAGATGTAATGAATGTGCTCTACACTGGGGAGAATGGCCCAACCTGGAGCCTCTGGCAGAAAGAGCCTGGGGAAACTTGAGGTCGACCCCTAGGGTTTTGGAGTCAGGGATACAGAGGATCTGAGGCCCGCTATACTCCAACTGAAAAAGAGATATTGGCAGCATATGAAGGAGTTCGATCTGCTTCGGAAGTGGTCAGTACCGAAGCATAGATCATCCCCGCACCCCGACTGCCGGTACTGGGCTGGATGTTGAAAGGAAGGATCCCCTCTATACATCATGCAACTGATGCTACATGGAGTAAGTGGGTTCTACTGATTACTCGGCAGGCTCGAATAGGAAACCCCAGTCGCCCAGGAATCTTGGAAGTGATTGTGGACTGGCCAGAAGGCAAATATTTTGGGATATCATCAGAGGTGGAGGTAACACGTGCTGAAGAAGCCCCACTGTACAACAAGCTACCAGAACATGAGAAGAAATATGCCCTGTTCACTGATGGGTCCTGTCGTATTGTGGGAAAGCATCGGAGATGGAAAGCTGCTGTATGGAGTCCTACACGACGAGTTGCAGAAGCTGCTGAGGGAGAAGGTGAATCGAGTCAGTTTGCAGAAGTGAAAGCCATCCAGCTGGCCTTGGATATTGCTGAACGAGAAAAGTGGCCAGTTCTCTATCTCTATACTGATTCATGGATGGTAGCAAATGCCCTGTGGGGGTGGTTACAGCAATGGAAGCAGAGCAACTGGCAGCGCAGAGGCAAACCCATCTGGGCTGCTGCATTGTGGCAAGATATTGCTGCCTGGGTAGAGAACCTTGTTGTAAAAGTATGCCATATAGATGCTCACATACCCAAGAATTGGGCCACTGAAGAACAACAGTGAGATGTGCAAATCCTGACCACTAGTGAAGACCGAGTTAAAATGTTGGAGCAGTTTACTCCTGACAGATGGACCTCCATGGTACAGACACACATTTTGAGTAGTTCTTCAGGAGCTGCTGCTTGTGGGAAGCCCACGCAGGATCAGTTCAGGAAGGACGGCGTTCCCTGGGTGGGACCCCACATTGGAGCAGGGGAAGAGGGTTACCATGAAGGAGCGGCGGAGTCGAAGCATTATGGACTGAACCTAGCCCCCATTCCCCATTCCCCTGTGCCGCTTGGGGGGAGGACATAGAAGAGGGTGGGTGGGGGGAAGGTGTTTTTCACAGAATCACAGAATGTTAGGGATTGGAAGGGACCTTGAAAGATCTAGTCCAATCCCCCTGCCAGAGCAGGAACACCTAGATCAGGTCAACTCAGGAACCCAGGTGAGTTTAGAATGTCTCCAGAGAAGGAGACTCCACAACCCCTCTGGGAAGCCTGTTCTAGTGTTCTGTCAGCCTCACCATGAAAAAGTTTCATCTCATATTTAAGTGGAACCTCCTATGTTCCAGCTTGCACCCATTGCCCCTTGTCCTACCATTAGATGTCACCGAGAAGAGCCTGGCTCCATCCTCCTGACACTCACCCTTTACATATTTATAAACATTAATAAGGTCACCCCTCAGTCTCCTCTGCTCCAAGCTAAAGAGACCCAGCTCCCTCAGCCTTTCCTCATAAGGGAGATGCTCCACTCCCTTAATCATCCTTGTGGCTCTGCGCTGGACTCTCTCAAGCAGTTCCCTGTCCTTCTTGAACTGAGGGGCCCAGAACTGGATGCAGTGTTCTAGATGTGGTTTCACTAGGGCAGAGTAGAGGGGGAGGAGAACCTCTCTCTAGACCTACTAACCTCACCCCCTCCTGATACACCCCAGGATGCCACTGGCCTTCTTGGCCACAAAGGCACAGTGCTGGCTAATGGTCATCCCAGTTTTCCACCAGGACCCGCAGGTCCCTCTCCCTTTCACTGCTCTCCAGCAGGTCAGTCCCCAACTTATACTGGTGTCTGGGGTTGTTCTTGCCCAGATGCAGGACTCTACGCTTGCCCTCATTATATTTCATTAAATTTCTCCCCGCCCAACTCTCCAACCTGTCGAGGTCCCACTGGATGGCAGCACAGCCTTCTGGCGTATCAGCCACTCCTCCCAGTTTAGTGTCATCAGCAAACTTGCTGACAGCACACTCCATTCCCTCTTCCAAGTCATCGATGACTATATTGAACAACACTGGTCCCAGTACCGACCCTTAAGGGACTCCACTAGATACAGGACTCCAACTCGACTCCGTCCCATTGACCACAACTCTCTGGCTTCTTCCTTTCAGCCAGTTCACAGTCCACCTCACTACCCGATCATCCAGACCACACTTCCTCAATTTAGCTGCGAGGATGCTGTGGGAGACGGTGTCAAAGGCTTTACTGAAATCAAGATAGACCACGTGCACTGCTTTACCATCATCTATCCACCTGGTTATGTCCTCATAAAAGGCTATCAGGTTGGTCAAGCATGACTTCCCCTTGGTGAAGCCATGTTGACTGCCCCTAATGACCCTTTTATCCTTGATATGCCTAGAGACAATGCCAAGGATAAGTTGTTCCATCACCTTACCAGGGATGGAGGTGAGGCTGACCGGTCTATAGTTACCCAGGTCCTCCTTCTTGCCCTTTTTGAAGACCGGAGTGACATTTGCTTTCCTCCAGTCCTCAGGCACCTCTCCCGATGCCCACGACTTACCAAAGATGATAGAGAGTGGCCTAGCAATGACTTCCGCCAGCTCGCTCAGCACCTGCGGGTGCATCCCATCAGGGCCCATGGACTTATGGATGTCCAGCTTGCTTAATTGGTCCTTAACCCAGTCCTCATCAACCGAGGCAAACTCCTCCTTTATCCCGACTTCCTCTGGGGCCTCAGGGGTATGGGGCTCCTCAGGACAGCCTCTAGCATTATAGACAGAGACAAAGAAAGCATTCAGTAACTCTGCCTTCTCTTTATCTTCTGTCACCAGGGCACCCACCTCATTCATCAGTGGGCCTACATTGCCTCTAGTGTTAGTTTTATCCACAATGTATTTGAAGAAGCCCTTTCTATTGTCCTTGACTCCTCTTGCAAGGTTTAATTCTAAGGAGGCCTTAGCTTTCTTAGTTGCCTCCCTACATCCTCTGACAACAGTCATATTCCTCACAAGTGGCCAGCCCCTTTTTAGTTTGTTTTTAGTTTCTCACTGCCCTAGCTTCTTAGTAATAGGTAATAAATTACATTAATCTTCCTATGCTGAGTCTGTTTTTCCCATTATGATAATTGTTTAGTGATCTCCCCGTCCTTATCTCAACCCTTGAGTCCTTTTCATCATATTTTGTACCCCTTTCCTTTGTGGAGGGGGAATGAGAGAGCAGTAGTGGTGGAGGTCAGATGCCCTCCTGAATAAAACCACCACAGTCCCCATGGGTGGCAGCTCCTGCAAGACCTTCTGCTCCACCATGGGCATCTCTCCACAGGCTGCAATTCTAGCCAGGGTCTGCTCCTGCAGGGGCTCTCCATGGGCTGCAGCCTCCTTCAGGCCTAATCCACCTCCTCCACTATGGGGTCCTTCATAGGCTGCAGAGTGGATAGCTGTTCTCCCGTGGTACACCATGGGTTGCAGGGGTACAGCCTGCTCCACCATGGTCCTCTCCACAGTCTGTAGGGGAACTTATGCTGCGGCACCTGGAGAACCTCCTCCCCCTCCTTCTTCACTGACCTTGGTGTCTGCAGGGTTGTTTCTCACTTTTTTTTTTCGTTCCTCTCTCCCAGCTGCCATTGAACAGCAGTTTTTTCTTTTCTTAAATATGCTCTCACAGAGGCACAACCATCGTCACTCCTTGGCTTAGCTTTTGCCAGCAGAGGGTCCCTTTTGGAACTGGTTGGAACTGGTTCTTATTTAACACAGGGCTGAGTCTGGACTCACAAAGGCCACCCCTGCAGCCCCCTGCTACCAAAACCTTGCCACATAAACACAGTACAATTCTTTGGTGAAATATTTCTGAACCTCAGGAAAACTTTTTATTGACAGTTATTTTTTTCACCATATATTTGTGGTGAAAAAGGCAGCATGCTCCAAACCTTGAACTGTCAGTAGATGAATTACCACGTAATGACAAGCCACCTATGTCCCTAGTGTAAATTACTGTGAGAGTTGTATCTAATACCCACAACTGAACACTGAAAAGTTCTCTAGTGCTGTTTTCTCTTACAATCTCAAATATCAAACCAAGTTCATCAAAAGATATGTTAAAGCTTACGGATATTTTTAGCACACCTGGACTGATTTATAATTATGCATTGAAATTATAGAATCATAGAATCATTAGGGTTGGAAAAAAAACTCCAAGATCATCTGGTCCAACCATCCCCCTACCAACAATATCACCCACTAAACCATGTCCCTAAGCACCATGTCCAACCTTTCCTTAAACACCCCCAGGGATGGTGACGCCACCACCGTTTCCCTGGGCAATCTATTCCAACGGCTGACTACTCTTTCTGAGAAGAAATTTCTCCTAATTTCCAACCCAAAACTTCCCTGGTGCAACTTGAGGCCATTCCCTCTAGTCCTATTGCTAGTTATCGGTGAGAAGAGGCTGACCCCCAGCTCCCCACAACTTCCTTTCAGGTAGTTGTAGAGAGCAATAAGGTCTCCCCTGAGCCTCCTCTCCTCCAGACTAAACAACCCCAGTTCCCTCATCTGCTCCTTATAGGATTGGTGTTCCAGATCCTTCATCAGCTTCGTAGCCCTTCTCTGGGCATGCTCCAGGGCCTCGATGTCTTTTCTGTAGTGAGGGGCCCAAAACTGAACACAGTACTCGAGGTGTGGCCTCACCAGAGCAGAGTACAGGGGGACAATCACCTCCCTGGTCCTGCTGGCTACACCATTCCTGATACACACCAGGATGCCTTTGGCCTTCGTGTCCATCTGGGCACGCTGCCGGCTCGTGTTCAGGCGAGCATTGACCAACACCCCCAGATCCTTTTCCTCTGCACAGCTTTCCGGCCACTCTGCCCCAAGCCTGTAGTGTTGCATGGGGTTGTTGTGACCAAAGTGCAGGACCCGGCACTTAGCCATGTTGAACCTTATCCCATTGGCCTCTGCCCATCAATCCAACCTATCCAGGTCCCTCTGCAGTGCCTACCTACCCTCTGGCAGATCAACACTTCACCCCAACTTGGTGTCGTCTGATAACTTCATGAGAGTGCACTCAGTTTCCTCGTCCAAATCATCAGTAAAGATATTACTATCCAGTCATCTGGGACCTGTCCAGATGACCATGACTGCTGATAAATGATGGAAAGCAGTTCGGCAATCACATCCGCCAGCTCCCTCAGCACCCTCGGGTGGATCTCATCTGGCCCCATAAACTTGTTACAGTCCAGGTGGAGGAACAGGTCTCTAACTGTTTCCACCTGAATCCTGGAGGGTTTCTTCTGCTCCCTGTCCCAGACTTCCAGGGGATATAAATAATAATAAAAAATATGCATGCTTATCAAAATATTTCAAGTTGGTAGATTCAAATGGGTTTCCTTTGCAGTCTTGTTGAAACCAAACATTAAATAAAGCTGGAGTGGTGTTAATTCACATAGTTTGAAAATAAAGCACAGAACTACATAACATTGCATATCAGGAATGTCAGGTTTCAGACAGACGTAGGGACCAATGGTATAACTTCTGCTCAAGCATAAAATCTTGACATGTGGGACTAAGCTCCCCCAGGACAGACTCTCTAACAGCAGCATGTTCTTTACAGCTATAGAGGCTCAATCCCATTCCAATTTATTTTATTTTTCTGCTTTCATTATTAGTATTAGCAGTACCAGATTTCAGAAGGCCATCCTCAATAAACAAAACTTCTGCTGCTAAAAGAATATTCTGTAACTCAGAAAAGAGGCAGAGTCTCCGGTTAGTGCACTGTGGACTCACCTAAAATTAAGCAATTTTACAAACAAGCAAGTAACTATTTGGCTGTCCAGTGTCTCCTGACAAATTCTCAGCAAATACTGTGGTGGTTTTTTGTTGTTTGTTTGGCTGCTATCACAGGCTCCTTAAGTCATCCCTCGGGTGTTTTTCCTCTCATTTAGAGTATTTAACCATGAGTCACAGAAGACTACAGAAGGTAGCTTTCCATATGCCAGTACATAAATTCTAGAGCTGACAGAATTAACTCTTGGGTCTTTCTTTACAGCTACAGACACACACATCATTCATTACACACAGCCGACATTTGGATAACACTCTGCTCAGGATTATCTGGAATAAAGACCAAGGTCACAAATTATTAACTGCAATAATCAAAAACTTGACTATTCAAGAACTCTCTATTCTTGATCTGTGTCTGTTTCAACAGCAAGGAAACATCAGGAGTCATTCAGATCCATGCCAAGATGCTATGACTATCCAATTAGTAGTATCCAATTAGTAGCATGCAGATGCCATTTGGGAAGTGCTTCTCTAAAGCTGACACCCACGTGCCCAAAGATGAGCCGGCGTGGAAGAAGACTGGCCTGGCTGAACAGAGAGTTGTGGCTAGAGCTTAGGGAAAAACAGAGGGTTTATGATCTTTGGAAAAGAGGGCAGGCCACTCAGAAGGATTATAAGGATGTTGTAAGGATGTGTAGGGACAAAATTAGAAAGGCCAAAGCTCATCTGGAGCTCAATCTGGCTACTGCTGTTAAAGACAACAGAAAATGTTTTTATAAATACATTAACATGAAAAGGAGGACTAAGGAGAATCTCCATCCTGTACTGGATGCGGGGGGAAACTTAGTGACGAGAGATGAGGAAAAGGCTGAGGTGCTTAATGCCTTCTTCGCCTCAGTCTTTAGCAACAAGACCAGTTGTTCTCTAGATACCCAGTACCCTGAGCTGGTGGAAGGGGATGGGGAGCAGGATGTGGCCCTCACTATCCACGAGGAAATGGTTGGCGACCTGCTACAGCACTTAGATGTACGCAAGTCGATGGGGCAGGATGGGATCCACCTGAGGGTACTGAGACAACTGGCAGAGGAGCTGACCAAGCCGCTTTCCATCATTTATCGGCAGTCCTGGCTATCAGGGGAGGTCCTAGTCGACTGGCGGCTAGCAAATGTGACGCCCATCTACAAGAAGGGCCGGAGGGTAGACCCGGGGAACTATAGGCCTGTTAGTTTGACCTCAGTGCCAGGGAAGCTCATGGAGCAGATTATCTTGAGTGTCATCACGCAGCACTTACAGGGCAACCAGGCAATCAGGCCCAGTCAGCATGGGTTTATGAAAGGCAGGTCCTGCTTGATGAACCTGATCTCCTTTTATGACAAAGTGACACGCTTAGTGGATGAGGGAAAGGCTGTGGATGTGGTCTACCTTGACTTCAGTAAGGCTTTTGACACCGTTTCCCACAACATTCTCCTCAAGAAACTGGCTGCTCATGGCTTGGACTGGCGTACGCTTCGTTGGGTTAAAAACTGGCTGGGTAGCCGGGCCCAAAGAGTCATGGTGAATGGAGTCAAATCCAGTTGGAGGCCGGTCACTAGTGGAGTCCCCCAGGGCTCAGTACTGGGGCCGGTCCTCTTTAATATCTTTATCGATGATCTGGATGAGGGGATCGAGTGCACCTGCAGTAAGTTTGCGGACAACACCAAGTTAGGTGCGTGTGTCGATCTGCTCGAGGGTAGAAAGGCTCTGCAGGAGGATCTGGATAGGATGGACTGATGGGCTGAGGCCAACTGTATGAAGTTCAACAAGGCCAAGTGCCGGGTCCTGCACCTGGGGCACAACAACCCCAAGCAGCTCTACAGGCTGGGAGATGAGTGATTAGAAAGCTGCCTGGTGGAGAAGGACCTGGGAGTACTGGTTGATAGTCAGCTGAATATGAGCCAGCAGTGTGCTCAGGTGGCCAAGAAGGCCAACAGCATCCTGGCTTGCATAAAAAAACAGTATGGCCAGCAGGTCTAGGGAAGTGATTGTCCCCCTGTACTCGGCTCTGGTGAGGCCGCACCTCGAGTACTGTGTTCAGTTTTGGGCCCCTCGCTACAAGAAGGACGTCGAGGTGCTCGAGAGAGTCCAGAGAAGGGCGATGAAGCTGGTGAGGGGTCTGGAGAACAAGTCTTCTGAGGAGCGGCTGAGGGAGCTGGGATTGTTCAGCCTGGAGAAGAGGAGGCTCAGGGGCGACCTTATCACTCTCTATAGGTACCTTAAAGGAGGCTGTAGCGAGGTGGGGATTGGTCTATTCTTCCATGTGCCTGGTGACAGGACGAGGGGGCATGGGCTAAAGTTGCGCCAGGGGAGCTTGAGGTTGGATATTAGGAAGAACTCCTTTACTGAAAGGGTTGTTAGGCATTGGAATGGGCTGCCCAGGGAAGTGGTTGAGTCACCATCCCTGGAGGTCTTTAAGAGACGTTTAGATGTAGAGCTTAGTGATATGGTTTAGTGGAGGACTTGCTAGTGTTAGGTCAGAGGTTGGACTAGGTGATCTTGGAGGTCTCTTCCAACCTAGACGATTCTGTGATTCTGTGATCCTGAACAATTAGCACCAATCCATCATCTTAAAGCAGGAGAAAGCTGGAATTTAGTGGAGATCCCTGTCTTGTTTTGGCACGGCAGGAGCAAATCCATAGTATTGCTTAAGACTGCAACTACCTGGGAAATGCAAAGCCCATGGTTTGACAGATAACCTTAGTTAGGAGAGGATATTTCAGGGATCCAAAAGGGTACCAGTGGACTTTAAGCATAGCTGCCTTAGAGACAGAGGACATTAAACAGTTGTCTACCTTGCCCGGTCTCTCAGAGGACCCTTCTGTTATGGGGTTGCTGGGGGTCGAAGAACAGCAGGTGCCAATTGCTACCACAACTGTGCACCGGCGGCAATATCGCACCAACCTAATTTCTATCCCTGATTCCCATCCATAACCTAATAAGTCAACTGGAGAGCCAAGGAGTGATCAGCAAGACTCATTCACCCTTTAATAGTCCCATATGGCCAGTGCGAAAGTCTAATGGTGAGTGGAGACTAACAGTGGACTATCGTGGCCTGAACGAAGTCACGCCACCACTGAGTGCTGCAGTGCCGGACATGCTAGAACTCCAATACGAACTGGAATCAAAGGCAGCTAGGTGGTACGCCACAACTGATATCGCTAATGAATTTTTCTCCATCCCTTTAGCAGCAGAGTGCTGGCCACAGTTAGCTTTTATTTGGAGGGGCCTCCAATACACCTGGAATCGGCTGCCCCAGGGGTGGAAACACAGCCCTACCGTTTTCCATGGACTGATCCAGTCTGCCCTGGAATAGGGGAAGCTCCTGAACACCTGCAGTACATCGATGACATCACTGCGTGGAGTGACACAGCAGAGGATGTTTTTGAGAAAGGGAAAAAAATAGTCCAAATCCTTCTGAACACTGGTTTTTCCATAAAACAAAATAAAGTAAAAGGACCTTCACAAGAGATCCAGATTTTAGGAATAAAATGGCAAGATGGACGTCATCAAATCCCAGTGGATGTGATCAGCAAATTAACAGAATCACAGAATCACAGAATTCTAGGGGTTGGAAGGGACCTTAAGAGATCATCGGGTCCAACCCCCCTGCCAAAGCAGGTTCCCTAGAGCAGGTTGCCCAGGTAGGCATCCAGACGGGCCTTGAATATCTCCAGAGAAAGAGACTCCACAACCTCCCTGGGCAGCCTGTTCCAGTGCTCCGTCACCCTCACCGTGAAGAAGTTCTTTTGCATGTTGGTGCGGAACTTCCTGTGATCCATTTTTTGGCCATTGCCCCTTGTCCTGTCCCCACAAACCACTGAAAAGAGGTTCGCCAAATCCCACTGTCTCCCACAGTTAAGATATTTGTAAACATTAATAAGATCCCCTCTCAGTCTTCTTTTCTCAAGGCTGAACAGACCCAGGTCTCTCAGCCTTTCTTCATAGGGAAGATGCTCCAGGCCCCGTATCATCTTTGTGGCCCTCCGCTGGACTCTTTCCAGGAGATCCCTGTCTTTTTTGTAGCGGGGAGCCCAGAACTGGACACAGTACTCCAGGTGAGGCCTGACCAGGGCAGAGTAGAGGGGGAGGATCACCTCCCTTGACCTGCTGGCCACACTCCTTTTAATGCATGCCAGGATCCCATTGGCCTTCTTGGCCATGAGGGCACACTGCTGGCTCATGGTCGACCTGTCCTCCACCAGGACCCCCAGGTCCTTCTCCGCAGAGCTCCTCTCCAGCAGGTCATCCCCCAGCCTGTACTGATACATGCGGTTGTTCCTTCCCAGGTGCAGGACTCTACACTTGCTCTTGTTAAACTTCGTTTGGTTTCTTCCTGCCCAGCTCTCCAGCCTGTCCAGGTCTCGCTGAATGGCAGCACAGCCTTCTGGCGTGTTGGCCACTCGTCCCAGCTTTGTATCTTCGGCGTACTTGCTGAGGGTGGACACTATTCCCTCATCAAGGTCATCGATGAAGATGTTGAACAAGACCGAACCCAGCACCGATCCCTGGGGAACACCGCTAGTCACAGGTCTCCAGCCAGACTCTGTGCTGCCAATCACCACCCTCGGAGCTTGGCCAGTCAGCCAGTTCTCAACCCACCTTACTGTCCTCTCATCTAACCGACACTTTCTCAGCTTTGCTAGCAGGATGTCATGGGAGACAGTATCAAAAGCCTTGCTAAAGTCAAGGTAGAGGACATCCACTGCTCTCCCCCCATCTACCCAGCTGGTGATGTCATCATAGAAGGCAACGAGGTTGGTCGAGCACGACTTCCCCTTGGTGAATCCATGCTGACTACTCCTCATAACCTTCTTCTCTTCCAATGGCTTGGAGATGGCATCCAGAACAAGCTGTTCCAACACCTTTCCAGGAACAGAGGTGAGACTGACTGGCCTGTAGTTTCCCAGATTCTCCTTCTTGCCCTTCTTGAAGACTGGAGTGACATTGGCTATTCTCCAGTCTTCAGGCACCTCTCTTTTTCTCCAAAAGACCTTTCAAAGATGACAGAGAGCAGTTCGGCGATCACCTCTGCCAGCTCCCTGAGCACACATCCCATCAGGACCCATGGATTTATGTGCGTTGATCCCACTCAGACGCTCCCAAACCACTCCCTCTTCAACCACATGGGAGCTCTCCATTTCCCAGACTCCTTCTCCTCCCTTCAGGGTCCAGGAGTCCCAGGGGGAAGTCTTTGAAGCAAAGACCGAAGCAAAGAAGGCATTCAGTATGAGGGGGTGATCGAGGGGTGGACCTGACCATGGACACTATAGCACAGGTTATTCATGATTGTGAAACATGTGCTGCAATCAAGCAAGCCTCAAGGGTCAAAGCCTCTTTGGTATGGAGGACGATGGCTGAAATACAAATATGGAGAGGCCTGGCAGATTGATTACATCACATTCCCTCAAACCCGGAACACTATCCCGGGCCTTGAAAAGCAAGTCCTGTGGTGACATGGCACCCCAGAAAGAATCGAGTCAGACAATGGGACTCATTTCCAAAACAATTTCATAGACACTTGGGCCAAAGAGCATGGTATTGAGTGGGTGTATCACATCCCCTATCATGCATCAGCCTCTGGGAAAATTGAGCGATACAATGGACTACTAAAAGACTACACTGAAAGCAATGGGTGCTGGGACATTCAAAAATTGGGATACGCATTTGGCAAAGGCCACCTGGTTAGTCCATACTAGGGGATCTGCCAACCGAGCTGGACCTGCCCAATCAAACCTGTTACGTACTGTAGAAGGGGATAAAGTTCCTGTAGTGCACGTAAGAAACATGCTGGGTAAAACAGTCTGGGCTACTCCTGCCTCAGGAAAAGGCAAACCCATTCGTGGGATTGCTTTTACTCAGGGACCTGGATGCACTTGGTGGGTAATGCAAAAGAATGGGGAGGTCTGGTGTGTACCTCAAGGGGACTTAATACTGGGTGAAAATAGCCCATGAGTTGAATTGTAGTATGTTAATTATTATATAATACTGTATGTCATCACTACCATGATTGCTATATGTCAATGTCCTATTAATGGCATCACAATAACAGCCACGCAGATACTGATGAATGAATTTTGATAGAATTGGACAAGCACAGAGATGTGATGGAACAAGAACGGGCCTCAACGTGTGACAATCCAACATCACACACCATCTCTTCTGCCCTGAAAGACTGCTGTGACAGATGGAGCCCGAAGTCAGTTATGGACTAACTCAGTGGACATTTTATATACATAAATGAAAATGGTGATTAATTGGAATATATTGGAAAGGTACACCCGAGCATGACATAAATGGTATGGAATAAGGTACACATACTGAGGCCCTGCTTACCAGGAAGTGGTTGGACACTGCCTGGTGATGGGTGGGAAATAGAGATTTTTTTTTTTTCCTTTGCTTCCACATGTGGCCTTTGTTTTTCTTTCATTAAACTGGTTTTATCTTGATCCATGAGTTTTTTTCTATCTTACTTTGTCCCCCTGTCATGCTGAGGAGGGGAAGTGAGAGAGGAGCTTGGTGGGTACCTGGCAACCAGCCAAGGTTAACCCACTACAATGCTACATATGGATTTGTGCCAATTGAAAATGTTTTTAAATCTATTTGAAATTAACCTGATGTGGTGGTTTTACCGTGCTAGGCAGCTGAACTCTACCACAACTGCTCTCTCACTCCCCCTCCTTAGAAGAGGAGGGGAAGAAGTAAAGGAAAAAACAACTCACGGGTTGAGATAAGGATGATTTAAGTAAAGGAAAAAAAAAATAATTATTAAGGAAAGATTATTATTAATTAAACAATTTAACAAAAGGGAAAAAAGGGAAAGGGGAAAAGGGAGGGGGAAAGGGAAAACTAAACAAAACAAGTAAAGGCTATGTGGAAGTGCAGAGGAAAGAAATTACTCTCTACTTCCCACAAATGAGCCATGCTTGACCACGTTCCTGAAGCAGGGCCTCAACGCACATAGCCGGTGTTCGGGAGGACAGACGTTTTCGCAACGAGAGCCCACCCCTCCCCTCTTCTTCCTTTTTCCACCTTTTATTGCTGAGTGTGACATCATATGGTATGGAATATCCCTTTGGTTGGTTTAGGTCAGCTGCCCTGGTGATGTTCTTCTCACTTTTTTGCCCACCCCCTAGGAGGGTTAGAGAGAGTCCTGATGCTGTGCCAGCACTGCTCAGCAGCAGACACAACACTGGTGTGATACCACTGCTGTTCTAGCTACAGGTGCAGAGCACAGCACTGTATGGGCTGCTGCAGGGAAAGTTAACATCCCAGCCAGACCCAGTACACCTGAGAAGTTCAAACTTTGGTGTACACATAAATACATGATGCGTATACAGTATTCAAAATATACTTTCTACCATCTTAATCTTGAAAATGTTATGCATTATACACTGTGTACACTTCATAGTTAGTTACATAGAAGTTAACAGAACTGCTCCTAGTAGAATTCCATGTATGTTTTTACAAGTTAAGGATCACTGTATGCATATTCTATTTCAAAACCATTTTTTTAAAAATTAGGAAGAGAAGACTGAGAGGGGAGTAGGAAATGAAGAAGCAACAGATTATTCACCTCCCTATCCAAAAATGAGTTTTTTGCTTTCCTTAAATAGACCTGTATTCACCAATTCAGCTCATCTAAAAAAGATTTTCAAAAAAAAAAAGACGTCTACATGAGGTAGAAGACCATAGATTTGGAGGAAATTCTAGAAACATTGTTCATCCAGGAGTACCAGGTTTAATTTTTCCCTGTTCCTGAGGGAATATGATCCCAGTCTCCCAAAGTATACCCTATTATAAAGCAATCAGAGAGAGTAATCTCAGCCTTAACCGTTCATGCTGTTATAATTTTTGCTGTAATTGACCATTCAGTGGAGCAGAAACAGGGCCCAGTTGTCTCATTACACAAATAAGAATCACAATCACTTAGCTAAACACAGTCCTGCTTCCTGCTCTCTGACCTGAAAGTATATTTAAATATCCTACATGATGTGAGGCAACTCTGACAGGAAGCATCAAGGTAAATCCACACTTGTATGTCATGTAGGTCAGTAGTTAAGATTCTGACATGGAAGACCTTGGTTCAAACCCATGCTCTGAATCAAGCAGAGCAATTCTGCACATAATCTGCTGAAATGGTTTGGTTTGGACCACACAAGCAGCTTACTCCACAGCATGATGCTGTTCGCTAGAGGGAAGGTCTTGCTTTTCCCACTTGGTGAACTAAGCCCCTGAAGTTTCCTTACAGTCATTGTAGAGAGAAGGGGATGCTTGCATCCAATAATTCACAGTAGGAATCTAATTTAGGCCTTCTGAATCACTTCCTAGAAGCAGTGGGCTTTCCATTGCTGGCAGGAGAATAGCCAGCCAATTGTCTTTGCTTCACAGTTCACAGATTTTAAGGCTGAGACAGTCTCAGACATGTTTAACAAGTCCATTATATGACACTCACAGCACATGCTGTTAAAAGTCCCCCATGCATGTCCAATAAATCTGACATGCCCAGCATGCACATAATTTATCTGCATACATTCACTGTGCAGTCTTGCATTTAGAAAATCAGACAGTTGTTGCAAAAGTATAGGGAAAAGTCATGCCTGATATGGTCTTCCATATGGAATACAGCATCTGACTGTGTAATACAGGATATCCACAGAATATCTACTTAATATGGCCCTAATTATTTGTATATGTATGGTTCAGAAAAAAAGAAAAAAAACAGTTACTTTTTTTTAATCTAAAACCAAAAGATTTCTGTTGTCGTAACAGCAAAACCAAGACAAAAAATAATTAAATATCTTGTCCAGCCCCAATTAAAGCTCTATCAATAGATTCTTCCATAAGAAGCTTAGAAGTGCTACCATTTCACTGTGATTCTGTTTCATCAGTGGACTAACTTTGATTAATGTATTGTCCTTCTTTTATTTATACATCGGAAAAACGTATATAGTGAACTACTGAATCTAGTACAAGATTCTGTAGTGATTGCAGCTGTCACTGTTTTGCACATGGAACTACTATGCAGATACATTTAAATATGGAATCATCTGCACCCCTCTAAAATACTCAATCTCAACTTCCTCTTGCCTCAACATATTTAGTTTTCAAACAACAGGAAAATGCTTGGGATCCAAGCAAAGCCCCAAGTTAAAGATAAATCAAATGATGGACTAATAGTCCTCAAGAATATCCCTCCTCTTCAAACTTAAAAAAGGCAGGAAAATACTTGAATTAAAGTTCTTTTCATCTTTAGCATATGTTCTCTAAAGTACCCTATATTGGTGAAATGCTAATTCCACTGAAGTTTTGCCACTGTTTTTAACAAGTCCAGAATCTGAGCACTAGCTTCTCCTTAAAATAAAAGTCATCTAAGTATCTTACTGGATCAGGACCAGTAGGCTTAGCAAAAGGCTGGTTCAAGTCACACCATTTAGAGATTATGATCTTTCACTGTGTTTACAAATGACTTGGGTCTTGTGTTTGTTTTGTTCTACTTTCTCATAGTTCTGTAAAAAAAAATATTGTTTCTTCAGGCCTTGCTTAGAACTAAGGAATATTGACCTAAAATTTGTTCTTCAAGACTGTCAGAAAGAAGAGTAGCTGAACTGGTATTAAATATATTTAACTGTTTCAGCTATAACTGCTGTTGACAATCATCAGTCAATACAGGTCATTTTCTTCCAGGTAAATTTAAAAAAATGCATATTGATAATAGAATATTCACAGCATGGCTCCTTTCCTATAAGTGCATTATGATTCTATAACGTTATGGTTAATAATAGATATATAAGAAAGACGATCTCCATATGCCTATTTCTGGGGGTGGGGGGGGTAGCGTGGTTTGCTTTGCTTTATGCAGTTTCTGAAAACTTAGTCTCTCAATTAAAAAGGAATTAAGGTGCACCCTCAATATATTTGTTTTCAATAACAGCTATATGACTACAAAATTTTTATAAGTAATTATTAAATGCAGTGTCTATTAATAGATTGTATTCCCATCCCAGGCAGCATAGGCATATGGCTTTCAAACGTCTATGAATTTTTCTCCATTTGAAGTGCACATAAACGATAAATTAATACAATCAGAGCTTCACTTTTTAAAGGACAGATTTCAAATAGATTTTCCAAACATAACAAGCTGAATATACTTTTAACATCAGTACTAAGAAGGTTTTTTAAGTTCTCTGCACTGTTTTTCATCATTTTTTACGCTTCATTACCTACTATACTCATCCAGCTTTGGCAAAGAAATTCTACAAGCCACCTTTACTGACATGTTGTTAGATATTGCTGCAGTAAGAGATGACAAACAATGGAGAGAGAGAACTGCAATACATAAAGAACTTTTTTTATTCCTCTTACTTTAAAATTAATTCAAAACGGAGAAATAGAACCCTTATTAAGATATGTAAAAGGTTTGTATGTAAAGGTATTAAGGTATGTAAAAGTTTTTGGTTTAGAATGATTCAAGATCTATAATTTTGCTAGGCTGCTTTCTCCCTTATACATAAAAATATAAGCATAAAAACAATAAAGAAAAAATAGAATCTGAAAAAAATCTGGTAAAAGCCATTCTAAAGATATTGGAAGCTGGATTCTTGGGCATTCTGTTTTTTCATTAATATAGAAAGTAGAAGTTTCACAAAAACATATTCTAAACCAAAGCCTCAAATTTATATAAATGGCCTTCATTTTAGTATATAAATCCCAAACTTCTCTTAAAACTTGAGTGACTAAAGACAGAACTAAAGGTAGTGTTTTGCTAGCCTAATCCTGCACAACACTGAGCACATCCTGAAGGATGCTGCCCTCCTCCAGCAAGAACCAGCTTGCACTTGCACTGTCTCAGCCTGATGGAAACAACTCCAGGTAAGTCCCCAAAGAGCCCCATAAGTCCTCACTGACTGTAAGAACAATGATTGAAATGAGGAATGCAAAAGGTTACCTGGGAGCAAAAAGAAGCGAGGATATATAAAAACACTATGGTTTGTGATATTTTGTGGTATCTTTATAGCCTGGAAATTACAAAACTGATTTTCATAATGCTTACTTTCAACTCACCTTAACCAACTATGATCTTTAAAGGAAGATGAAAAAAATGGACAGATTCCTTAAAGGGACCTATTGTATCTCATCTGTCCAAATTCCCTTTAATAATTTGCAGCCTGATCCTTTGTATTTTACTGTATTATTCCAAACCACC
This sequence comes from Cygnus olor, assembly GCF_009769625.2. NCBI lineage: Eukaryota > Metazoa > Chordata > Aves > Anseriformes > Anatidae > Cygnus > Cygnus olor. The sequence continues at coordinate 2,594,541 of NC_049199.1, forward strand.
AGAAATAACCATTAAATCCAGCCAAGCCATGCCACCCTGCACAGCCAAAAATTGTTTTCCAGAGGAAGGGGATGGAGGTTGAGAAGCCCTGTTGACAGTTTTATATTCTATTTAATCTACAACAGAGTTTAGAAATCTAAAATGAAAGACACACAAAATACCAACAGCACTGAGCTTCATATGAATTTAAACATGCTTTTTTTAGCACAAGCTCACATGACTTATGTGAGAAACAAAGTTCTGTTTTTGCAGTAGAATGTGTTTTTGCAGTGGAAAATTCCACTTCCACGTGGCAGGTAATAGGGAATATAAGGTTATGATATACTTTTGCTGTGCGCTCCTGCTTGCAGGACGCCTGCCACTGCAATTGCAAATAAAATAGCTTCACAGAAGACTCTGTCTGAGAAAATTATTAAGGTATTTCTCACAATTTGTGGGTTCATCCAGGATCTTGTTGCCTACCGGAGAGTTCTTGCCAGCACAGACAGGAAGGTGCACCTTACTGATTTCAGCAGTCCTGTCAGGGGTGGTGGGTTGTCTCGGGATGGCTGACAAAGAACCGAGACTGTTAAACTGAAGACAGGTTCTGTGAAACACTAGGGAGAAGGGAGAACAGTAGGTACAGGCACAATTATTGAAATAGACATGGTAATTCCGTGCACGGATTAAGGTAAGACAAGCTTTACTGTATTGCCTTGGGTGGTCAGGGAGACTCTTGTGTGGACTGTGAATGAGAAGTACTTTTAGCGCGAAGTGAGTGTGGAGTCCTGATCCGCAGTTCCGTAGTTCCGCAAGGGGTACAGCCGGAGATGGACGAAGCGAAAGATAGATGAGCGAAAGAGAATCTCAGGGAATTAGGAGCCTTTAGGTGTACGGTACCCCAGGCACAGTATAGTGTTCGGCAGTACAACCCACCTCTCTCCTTATCCTAGGTACAGGCGTGTGGTACCCCTGTGGGTGGTAAAGTCCGCAACAGCATGTCAGGAAGAGATGGGGAATAAGGGCTCCAAGTATAAGTAGAATGGGGATGGAGACCCCAAAACTGTGCCTAAATATAGTACTTTGCAAAGAATGATAAGGAATTGGAAACACAACCAAAAACCAGGCGAAAAGATAAGAAAACAATGGTTAGATGTTGTGTAATTGTGTGGCCTAAAAAGCCAATAAAAGGAACTTCAGTATTTTGACCAAAATACGGGTCTGATTGAAATTCAGGCTTTAAATTTATAAGTAAACAATAAGACTCCTTTTTCAGGGGAGGAATCAAGTTATGCTCCCTCTAATCCTAATATTGCACCAGTGGTGGCAGCAACTGCTCCAGGAAGGGAGACAGGGACTGCAATTGACGCTGTCCCTGGAGAAGGAGTGCACTCTAGGCTCTGGCAAGAATTAGAACAATGTAGAAGAGATATTGAGAATTTCGCCTTCCCTGATACTAACAGTACTAACACTAACTGTGTATCCTCTTAGGGAGGTTCCAGTGGGACAAGGTCAAATAGGTTATGTGAACTCCCCCCCTTACCAGCAGAGAGGTTAGGAGTTTTAAGAAGGAAATTAAGTCTTTAACTGAGGACCCTATAGGACTCGCAGAACAGTTAGATCAGTTTCTAAGGCCTAATTTTTTTTTTTGGGGGGGGGGGGGGGGATAAATCTTGAGTATGTTATTCACTGGAGAAGAATGTTTAGGAGGGGAATGATTCAGAGGCAGCTATTCAAGAACGGGAAAAAAACTACCCCCCCACAGACCAGGAGTAATTCTGATAGAGCAGAAATATCTGCTTATCCAACTGGGATAATAACAACTCACAACACAGAAATCATAAGAGAGACTTAGGGTCAGAATGAGTAAATACTCGGGGATGAATCCTGAGGACCCAGTAGCGCAAGGGCTTTTGAAAGTTCATTTTGTGACTAAAGCCTGGCCGGATATACAGAAAAAGCTCCAGAAGGTAGAAGGATAGAGTGAACGGTCACTGGAGGCCCTCCTGTGGGAGGTCCAGAAGGTGTATGTCAGGAGGGGAGATGAGAAGGAAAAGCAAAGAGCGAAACAAATGGTCTTCACAGTGGACCAGGTAGTGAGGCAGAGGATTGGAGACAGAGGAAGAAAACTTTCAGGGGAAGTCAGGCCCAGGATGGGAGAGGAAGAGAGCTGAGGAATGGCAGGCAAGGAAAGCTACCTGTGCTGCAGCCTAAATCCTAGTAAGGACAGGCTTTGAGAAGATGTTTTAAGTATGGCCATGCTGGCCTCTTCAAATAGGAGTATCTGGAGAGGAAGAAGGAGGAGAGATTGTTTGCTATTATAAATTCAGAACAGGGGAGTCAGGGCTTCTCAGAAACCTAGTCCCACTGAGAGCCCTTGAAAAATGAAAAAGGACTCAAGGGCTGAGATAAGGACATGGGCATCACTCTACAATTATCGTCGCAGGCAAAACAGACTTAGCATAAGAAGACTAATAAAATTTATTACCTATTGCTGATGGGCTGGAGTGGTGAGAAACAAAGAAACAAGCTGGGGGCACCTTCCCCCATCCACTCTCTTCTACCTCCTCCCCACCCTGAGTGGCATGGGGCGGGGGTGGGAGTGGGGGCTGCAGTCAGTCCGTGGTGCTTCATTTCCACTGCTCCTTCACGGTCGCTCTCTCCCCTGCTCTGGTGTGGGGTCCCCCCTGCAGGGTGCCGACCTTCCAGGGCTGGTACTGTGTGGGTTTCTCCATGGGCAGCAGCTCTTCGGGAGCTGCTCCAGGTGTAGGTCTGTGCCACAGGGTCCATCCATCAGGAGCGGGTTGCTCCTGCTTGGGACCCCCATGGGCAGCAGATCCCCCCCGATCAACTGCTCCTCTGTGGGCTCCTCTCCACAGGCTACAGTGTGGATATCTGCTCCGCTGTGGTACACCATGGGCCTCTCCACAGGCCGCGGAGGACGGGGGGGGGGGGCGGTTCGTCTCCAGCAACTGGAGCACCTCCTCCCCCTCCTTCTTCACTGACCTTGGTGTCTGCAAGGCTGTTTCTCACTCCTCGCTCTCCCACCTGCTGTTGTGCAGCAGGTTTTTGTTTGTTGTTGTTTTTTTTCCCTTTTCTTGGATGTGCTCTCACACAGTGTTGTGGTTTAACATGACCGGCAGCTAAGCACCACACAGCTGTTCTCTCACCCTCCCCCCTCCCTCTCTGGGATGGGGGAGAGAAACGGGAAAGTGAAGCCTGTGAGTTGAGATAAAGACAGTTTATTAAGACAGGAAAATAATAATAATAACAATAATAATAATGATAATAGTACTACTAATAATAATGTGTACGAAACAAGTGATGCACAATTGCAATTGCTCACCACCCGTTGACCGATGCCCAGCCTATCCTCGAGCAGCCGGCCCCCCCACCCCGGCTAGCCACCCCTATATATTGTTCAGCATGACGTCAGATGGTATGGAATATCCCTTTGGCCACTTTGGGTCAGCTGTCCTGGGTCTGTCCCCTCCCAGCTCCTGCTGCATCCCTAGCCTGCTCGCTAGCAGGACAGAGTAAGAAGCTGAAAAGTCCTTGGCTTGGTGTAAGCACTGCTCTGCAACAATTAAAACATCAGCATGTTATCAGCACTCTTCTCATCCTAATCCAAAACATAGCACCCTACCTGCTACTAGGAGGAAAATTAACTCTATCCTAGCTGAAACCAGGATACAGAGGCACAAACAGCATCGCTCATGGCTCGGCTCTGGGCAGCGGTGGAGCTGGCTGAAACTGGGCCTTATCTAACATGGGACAGCTGCTGGATTCTTCTCACAGAGGCCACCTCTGCAGCCTCCCCTCTACCAGAACCTTACCACATAAACCTAATACACTGGGGCAGCTAGGTCATTACTGGCCTGTAAAGTATCAGGGATTAAATTAACTAATGAAACCCTAAATGTGATGGGGGTAGAAGGTACTGGGATAACAGTGCCACTTTTTGGGGACACCAAGCTGAGACTAGGGATAGAATGATCACTGGGCAATTATTGTATGCACCCAAGGCAGGGACTAACTCGTTGGCAAGGGATTTGATGATGAAATTGGGCATTCAAATAGTAAATTGTTAGACTGGAATAATGATGTTATTAATGGGATGCTCTCAGGCCCCGAAAGCAAAGACATATTCACCTTTGAGTGGCAAGACCCTGAAATGGGGGCAGAAGCAACAACACAGATGGACAGTTTTACCTCAGGGGTTTACAGGGCCACCAATTTATTTCGGAAAGTTCTAGAAGAAATTTTGGAGCAATTCCAACCTTCGAAGGAGGTGTTACTGTCACAATATGTGGATGATCTTTTATTGTCAGTACAGGAGAAAACAGTTGTGAAGGAAGCCACTGACAAGCTATTCGACTTTCTGGGAAAACAGGGCTTGAAAGTATTGGAAAATAAATTAAAATTCATAGAAAGAGAAGTCAAGTATTTAGGGAATCTAGTGTCAGAGGGGGAATGAAGAATAAATCCAGAGAGGATTCAGGGAATTGTTGAGCTACCCCTACCCAAAACTAAAAAGAACTAAAAGGTTTTAAGAGAAAGAGGTTTTTAAGGAATTAGGAGTCACAAAGTCCAAAGGAAAACAGATACTCCCTGAGGGGAGAGATGCTGAATAAAGTGCTAATGAGGTAAATATTAACTGTTTTACATCAAGAGGGTCATTGGGGAATTCAAGCAATGTGTGATGCTGTGCTATGGAAATATGTATGTGTAGGAATATATGTTCTCTGGCTAAACAAGTATGCAGGAGTTGTGTAGTATGTCAAAAGGTAAATAGGAAAATTATCTGCAGTCAGCACAAAGGGGGGCGAGAACCAGGAATTCAACGCTTCCAAAATGTACGGGTAGATTTTACAGAACTCCCTAGAGTAGATAGATTTAAATACTTATTAGTCTTGGTCGATCACTTGTCAGGGTGGGTGGAAGCTTTCCCTTCAGTATCTGCTACTGCAAGCGTGGTAGCTAAGGTAATTCTAGAATAGATAATTCCCAGGTATGGAATTGTTGAAAATATTGACTCTGATCAAGGAAGTCACTTTACCTCACAAATATTTCAAGGGCTAATGCGGACTCTAGGAATTAAATGGGAATTTCACACTCCTTGGCATCCTTCCTCTTCTGGAAGGGTGGAGCGGATCAGACAGTAAAGAAGCAATTGACTAAGTTCTGGAAACTCAGCTCCCCTGGACGAAGTGCTTACCTTTGGCACTTCTCCGAATTCAAACTGCACCAAGAAAAGATGTGGGAGTTTCACCATATGAAATATTATTTGGATTGCCGTACCTGGGCAAAGGGAATGAATTACCTCAATTCAAGACAAAAGATGCTTTTCTTAAAAACTATATATTTGGGCTGCCATCCTCTTTGTCATCTCTCAGGACGCGTGGATTGTTAGCCCAGACCCCACCCTTTGTAGCCCCAGTCCATCAATTTCAAGCAGGAGATTGGATTCTGATATGAACATGGAGGGAATCGAAGCTACAACCTGAGTAGGACAGACCATTCCAGGTACTCCTGACAACTGAGATGACAGTAAGAACACCTGAGAAATGGTGGACTCAATACACTCATTACACCCGGGTGAAGGCATCAGTTGACACTGAGACCTGAGAGACTGTTCCTGCAGGAGAACCTTTAAAATTAAAAATTAGGAGGAGGTGTGAATCATGGTTGTAAAATAACCTTTAACTTCTCCTGAGGAAAAAATAATGAATACCACATGTAATTGGGGAAAAGAGTCGGATTACACAGAATTAGAGCATCCCCAGGGGATTCTGTTTTTTATATTAGTATGTATATCATTCTTCACACTGATGGAAATTCAGGGGGCAATAATACTGACCCTGGGTGTGGAAATGTTACCTGTGAGGTAAGGAATTACCTATACTGTACTAAATATGGTAATTATGGCAGCGCTAATATATATAATGCACACCAAACACAGTACGGGAATCGTTACACTAACCGGATGGCCAGTCCCAAATGGGAAAGGGTGGTATTGGCTATGTGGCAATAGGGCCAGGAAAGTGTTGCCCCTAGGATGGAAGGGAGCATGTGCCCTGGGGGCAATAATTCCAAACATAACCATTACTGAGGATATGCAAAACCAAAGCCCAGGCCTCCTTGAGACCCACATATGCAGAATCAAGAGGACTTCAATTAATCCTCTAGTGAAGAGAGGAACAACATTTCACGGGTTCACAAGGTGGTTTATCCCTTGGTTAGGGGTGAATGAATTAGAAAAAGCTATTGTGAATATCTCAGATATAGTTGAAAAATTAGGAAATAACACTCTAAATGTGATCTGGGCACTGCAAGAGGAGGTGACAAGTCTGTCAAAGATGGTGTTCTAGAATCTAATGGTACTGGATTTATTACTAGCCTTGCAAGGAGGGGGTTGCACTATAATTAATGCCAGTTGCTCTATGTATGTAGAGCAAACGAGGTGAACTGAGACTGATCTCAAAAATATTTGGGAGAAAACCAAGATCTTACATGAGGTGGCCCAAGACGATACTTCCTGGAGATTTAGAGACATTTGGGAAAAATTGACCTCCTGGTTGCCTGGATGGCACTGGTTCAAGCAGCTATTTGTTAGTATTCTAGTATTAATGGCATTGTGTATCTGTCATCCCCCATGACATCTGAAGAAAAATATTGCACCCTAGTGTTGGAAAAACTCAAGAGTGGGGGATATGAAGAGGTACAGAAACAACCATAGTAGTAAGAAAAGAAGAGGGGGAACTGTGAGAAACAAAGTTGTGTTTTTGCAGTATAATGTGTTTTTGCAGTGGAAAATTCCACTAACCTTGCGTATTCAAAAGTGATTGCGCAGGCATGACAGTGGCATAGCAGTGGGGAGTATGTTAAGCAGATAAGGGGAAGGTCCCACTGTTCCAAAATAAGGAGGATAGCTAAGAAAAACAGGATGAGCAGTGCAAAATCAGTAAAAACAAAAAAAATCACAGGCTCTCTAGTCACAAGAGAAGAAGGAAAAATAAAAAAGGAAAATTAGAAATTAAAGGTTGGTCAAATACAACTGTACATATATGGTACAGTAATAAGCATTGAGTAGTTTGTGAACCTGTAGTGCTCAGCCAATGAGGAAACAGGGGAGGAATCAAGCATCAGGTAATAGGAGATATAAGGTTATGATATACTTGTGCTAGGCGCTCCTGCTTGCAGGATGCCCGTCATTGCAATTGCGAATAAAATAACTTCACAAAAGACCCTGTCTGAGAAAATTATTAAGGTATTTCTCAGACTTGTTAAATAATTTACACTACAGATTACTTGTCCTGTCTTATTTATTAACGATTCTAGAGTGCTTTATATAACTGCATTTGAAATTTACATTGTGGTTTTGAAAAGTGTGCAGTACACAATCACCTCTCTATTTTTACAAAGGAAGAGCTAGTCACCTACTCTTTTGTTGAGAAGCAGTTCTTCCTGAAACACAGCAAAAAATTTCAAACCTCATTCACCTGAATAATCTTAAAACAACATATTAATGACTTGATACTAGAGTTGCTAAAATAGGCCAGGAATATACTTGCACTGCAAGAAGATACTTTGATAGCAAGGACTATTAAGAATCATATACACTGAGATTAACAGTATGTTTTACTTAAAAGAGAAAAATATTATATTACAAATAGGGTATGGAATTGCCACTCAGTACAAGAAGGACATTGAGGCCCTGGAGCATGTCCAGAGAAGGTCTACAAAGCTGGTGAAGGGTCTGGAACACAAGTCTTCTGAGGAACGGCTGAGGGAACTGGGGTTGTTTAGTCTGGAGGAGAGGAGGCTCAGGGGAGACCTTATTGCTCTCTACAACTACCTGAAAGGCAGTTGTGGGGAGCTGGGGGTCAGCCCTTTCTCACAGATAAGTAGCGATAGGACTAGAGGAAATGGCCTCAAGTTGCGCCAGGGGAGGTTTAGGTTGGAAATTAGGAGAAATTTCTTCTCAGAAAGAGTAGTCAGGCATTGGAACGGGTTGCCCAGGGAGGTGGTGGCATCACCATCCCTGGAGGTGTTTAAGGAGAGATTGGACTTGGTGCTTAGGGACATAGTCTAGTGGATGATATTGGTGGTACGGATATGGCTGGACCAGATGATCTTGGAGGTCTTTTCCAACCTTAATGATTCTATGATTTAACAATGCCTATATATCAATTTTATTCTCACCATTCTTGCTCCTTAGTGCTCAGTTTGAGCTTCATTGGCTCATTTTTTAATTCCTCACTTTGGAGTTCAGTTTATCTCTAATAACATTATGATTAAGCTGTTATGATAAACAACTTTAGCATGGGCACATGCTTTCCAGACTGAGACCAGCACGTCACTGCCCTTCAGCAACAGAACAAAAATCCAATATTATTAGAGGCACAGGTTTTGAAAATCTATCTTTTACATATCAGAATAGAAAACTGTGCAAGAACAACTAAGAAGGGAAAGTGAGGAAGATGACTAAGAAAATCATCAGGCAGAAGTTCTCCTATGTCCTCCCATACAATGTTTCAGCAGCTGAGGCTCACAGGGCTCATGAAAAAGTGCTCTGCAGATCTTTCTGCTGATTTCAGTATATTTGGACAGTGATTCAAGTAGGAATAAAGTAATACCTGGAGTGGGAAGGGAGTGATTATTAAGCGCTTAGGTGCCATTTATTTATGGGCCAATATAGCGCCAAGGCACCTAGGTACCAAGTGCTGGAGGCTGTTCAATGTATGGTGTACTGCAGCTCTGTTACTCAGTACTCTGTTAAACAGTACCACCCCAGCTTTCTCTCACACTGCTTGGAGCCAAGTGGAAACACTGCCCACCTATGCCCTGCCTGCTCAGTGTCATCCACCCAGCCCACAGCCAGACCTTTGCACCACCATGGGTTTCACCATGCCTGGGGGGAGAATGGATTGAGAGCAGCCCTGAGGAGAAGGACCTGGGGGTGTTGGATGATGAAAAGTTCAACATGAGCCTGCAATGTGCACTTGCAGCCCAGAAAGCCAATCGTATCCTGGGCTGCATCAAAAGAAGTGTGGCCATCAGGTTGAGGGAGGTGATTCTCCTCTTCTCTGCTCTCGTGAGACCCCACCTGGAATACTGCGTTCAGCTCTGGGGACCCCAACATAAGAAGGACATGGACCTATTAGAGCAAGTCCAGAGGAGGGCCACAAGGATGATCAGAGGGCTAGAGCACCTCTCCTACAAAGACAGGCTGAGAGAGTTGGGGTTGTTCAGCCTGGAGAAGAGAAGGCTCTGGGAGACCTCATTGCAGCCTTACAGTGCCTAAAGGGGGCCTACAGGACAGCTGGAGAGGATCTCTTTATCAAGGAATGTAATGATAGGAAAAGAGGTAATGGTTTTAAACTAAAAGAGGGTAGACTTAGATTAGACATTAGGAAGAAATTCTTTACTGTGAGGGTGGTGAGGCACTGGAACAGGTTTCCCAGAGAAGCTGTGGATGCCCCATCCCTGGAAGTGTTCAAGGCCAGGTTGGATGGGGCTTTGAGCAACCTGGTCTAGTGGAAGGTGTCCCTGCCCATGGCAGGGGTTTTGGAACCAGATGATCTTTAAAATCCCTTCCAATCCAAACTATTCTATGATTCTATGCCTGACCTAACCATGCAGTATCCCACCTGCAAAATTCCCAGTGCACATGGCCTTCTTCCTAGATGAGAATCTTTACTCAGGCAACATTCCCAAGGAGTCAGTGGATGTTTTGCCTAGGACTGCATGACACACTCCAATCAAGAGCAGGACATAAGCAGTAAGTGAAGGATTGGTCTCAAAAAACATTCAGGAAATACAAATTACTAAAAATTAATTCCCTTATGCTCTTCTCATTCGTACCAGGAGTAATTTCACCAGAGATCAATGGAATTGTGCTCCTGTAGCTACAGAGAATGTTTTCACATTCTGTATCTACCATATTAGAATGCTTCCTTACATATTTATTATTTGCTGTGTTCCCACAATGAAATAATGTGGCAGCTACAGGAGTCCAATTTTTAATTTATTTCTACAATTTAATTAAAGGGCCTTCATGCTTTATGTTAAAAAAAAGACCGTCTTAAATACATGCAAGTGCATCTCCTGAGAAATCCAGTACTAAACATTATTTTTAGATCATCAAACAAAACATGCAATGTCACAGTATAATACAGTAAAAAATGAAAAAGAACTGTAAAGATAAACAATGATGCTGAAAAAAAATAAAATAAATAAAAGAAGAAAACCTAAAAGCATCAATGCAAAATGGCTGGATATGTTTTAAGTTTATCGTGTCTGTCATACATGTTTACATATGCATTTTTTCTCTGGTCTTGTAAATAGAGCTTAAGTTCTAGGGTGAAATTGCTAAGTTACTTCTAAATTAAACATACTGGATAACAAGGCTAGCAAAACTTAGCAGTGCTTGAAGCTTTTTTTTTTTTAAAGAAATAATCTACAGAATATTAAGCAAACATCTGAAAAGATAACTGTGGTAACATCTTTAAAAGACTGCTTCATTCTCTTAAGTCCTAAAAATCTATGAGCACTAGAAGTTAATGTCTCCAGCTTTTTCCTCACAAATAGATGGGGAAATGCAGCAAACTGACTATAAGAAAATGCAGAAAGGTAGCTCAACACTAGAATTAATCTGAAATCACACCAAATTTAATGGCATTTTAACATTGATTCTAAAGGAAACTGAAAAAGAGGATAAAGAAGAATAAGGGAGAGAGTTAGAAATCTATAGATTTGGGAGAAAATATTCTGGTATCTTTTATATTTAAAATGTCATGGGAAACTGCAGAAACAGCAAGGGCTGGGGAAGATGGAAACAGACAAAACAACTTTAGAGGGATTTTTTCCCATATCTATCATCTACAAATCCAGTATGCAAAATTTTTGCTCAGCAAGTGTTTTCAGCTTTTCTCAGGCAAAGTATGTAGATTCGACAGAGCTGTTAAAGGATGCAGGACTGAACACAAAAAGTTGCTGAATTCCTTTACTGAAATCATTTGCAGTCAAACAAGGTTGGAAATGACACTTCGGTAAAAAAGACAAACAAAAACAACTTCTTCCACTTTCCTCTCTATTAATGAGAGTTTCCTAATGCTTTAACACTTGCTGAGAGACAGCACAATGCTCATTCTCCTACACACTCAGTGTTTTCTCCTTCCAGCCACCTTATAGGGAATGGCAAAGAAAGTTTGCATGCCTATGGTCAAAGCAGGGAAGCTAGTTTGCTCTCCTTTCTATCAGAATGTGCTGCATCCCTTCCTTTATTCCCACCCCCTCCCTTTTTTAAATAGAAAAGAATATAAGGTGGAGAGACCTGAGAGATGGGACAGCCACCCACCAAAGCTCTCCATTCACAGAAATAAATGGAGGGAGCAAAAGTAAAAAGTAGTACTTTTAGTACTATTAGTAGTACTAGTAGTACTATTATCATTATTATTATTATTTTCCTTTCTTTTCTGTCCTAATATACTGTCTTTATCTCAACTCACAGGCTTCATTTTCCCGTTTCTCTCCCCCATCCCAGAGAGGGAGGGGGGAGGGTGAGCAAACAGCTGTGTGGTGCTTAGCTGCCGGCTGGGTTAAACCACAACATGATATAATCTTTTTGTATTTCAGCAAAGCTTTCAGTACCATTTCTCACAGTATCCTGGACAAAATATCCAGCATACAGCTAGATAAAAACATAATGCGATGGGCGAACAGTTGGCTGATGGCTTGGGCTCAAAGGGTTATAGCAAATGGGGTAACATCAGGCTGGCTGCCAGTCACTAGTGGGGTTCTGCGGGCTCCGTTTTGGGGCCAGTTCTCTTTAATGTTTTCATAAATTACTTGGATGCAGGACTTGAATGCATACTAAGTAAGTTTGCAGATGACACTAAACTGGGAGGATCTGTTGATTCCCTCAAGGGTGGAGGGGCCTTGCGGAGAGATTTTGACAAATGGGAGGGCTGGGCAATCACCAGCCATATGAAGTTTAACAAGAGCAAGTGCTGGATTCTGCACCTGGGGCAGGGCAACCCTGAATATATGTTGAGACTGGGGGACGAAAGGCTAGAGAGCAGCCCTGCAGAAAGGGATCTAGGGGTTTTGGTTGATGGTAAACTCAGTGTGAGTCAACAATGTGCCCTGGTGACCAAAAGGGCCAACTGTATCCTGGAGTGCATCAGGCAGGGAAGTGATTGCCCCACTCTACTCTCCGCTGGTGTGGCTTCACCTCAAGTACTGTGTGCAGTTTTGGGTACCACATTATAAAAAAGACAAAACTATTAAAGAGTGCTCAAGATGTGCACAGATGGTGAAGGGTCTAGAGGGCAAGATGTATGAGGAGTGGCTGAAGTCGCTTGGTTTGTTCAGCCTAGAGAAGAGGAGACTGAGGGGAGACCTCAGCATGGCCTACAGCTTCCTCATGAGGGGGAGTGGAGGGGCAGGCAGTGATCTCTTCTCTCTGGTGACCAATTCTCCTGGTTTCCGGTAGGACAGAGTTAATTTTCCTCCTAGTAGCTGGCAGGGTGCTATGTTTTGGATTAGAATGAGAAGAGCGCTGATAACATGCTGATGTTTTAATTGTTGCAGAGCAGTGCTTACACCAAGCCAAGGACTTTTCAGCTTCTCGCTCTGTCCTGCTAGCGAGCAGGCTAGGGATGCAGCAGGAGCTGGGAGGGGACAGACCCAGGACAGCTGACCCAAATTGGCCAAAGGGGTATTCCATACCATCTGACGTCATGCTGAACAATATATAGGGGTGGCTAGCCGGGGTGGAGGGGGGGGGGCGGCTGCTCGGGGATAGGCTGGGCATCGGTCAACGGGTGGTGAGCAATTGCATTGTGCATCACTTATTTCGTACACATTATTACTATTAATACTATTATTATTATTATTATTGTTGTTATTCTTTTCCCTGTCTTAATAAACTGTCTTTATCTCAACTCACAGACTTCACTTTCCCGTTTCTCTCCCCCATCCCGGAGAGGGAGGGGGGAGGGTGAGCGAACGGCTGTGTGGTGTTTGGCTGCCAGCCGGGCTAAACCACAACAGTCCATTTGGCGCCCAACGTGGGGCACGAAGGGTTGAGATATCGACAGATTTGACCAGAGTGTGTTAAACTAAAATTGGTATAAGTATTCGACCTGCTTAATAGTTGCTAGTCACAATGTTGATTGCCTTAATCTCAAGTCTGCTGTGCCTGTTTCCCAAATTGAGTTTTATAGCACGTTACTTTCTGTATGTGCTCCCTGTCGTGCTGTTTATCCTTTCTGGGCCCTGGTTTAAGATTGTTATGGTACTGTGTGGTGTAACGATGGCTTATGAAATGATGAGATATCTGGTCATGACTCTAACCTGGTATTTGTACTCAGCACTGTCGTCGACTCTATACTTCGGAAACCATATCTCAGAAACTATTAGCAATTACACCTATTGCCTTTTTTCATCAGGGAGTCAATCTGTGGAGGGGACAGGGGAAGATATTTTTTCCTACTTGTTCACTCTCCCTTCCTCCTTCACCACCCTCTTATCCCCCGAGCTAGTTACGGTAGCTCTCCAAGATGTTGAATATCCTTGGGATACTCAGACCAGCATGTTCTTGTTGTTATGTCTCCTGAATGCGCTTCAGGTTTTGTTTAAGGTTAAACAACTACTTAGGAATCTCATCCGGAGACCTGTCCTGAGGCAGGATAGTTGCGAGTGGCAGGGAGTGTGGGAGGATATGGGCAGGTTTCTAGGGCAGTGGGCACCTCCAGTGTTTTGGACATTCACCCCTGAACAACTGCAAAATCCTAAAAAAATGGTAGAATGCTTGAAAAAAAGGTGTCATGACTCTGGCAGTTCCAAAGTGACACAAATCACTGTGGCGTGCTGGGGTCTGGCTTGTGCCTATCGAGCTGCAATTGATGCTACTATCAACCTAGTGACAGACCCTGCGGCCGTTCCAGTCCCGGCTCCTGCAGCCATTGCAGCTCCAGCTCACGCAGCCGTCCCGCCTCCAGCTCCCGCAGCCGTTCCAGCTCCAGCTCCCGCAGCCGTTCCAGTTCCAGCTCCCGCAGCCGTTCCAGCTCCCGCAGCCGTTCCAGCTCCACCTCCCGCAGCTGTTCCAGCTCCCGCAGCTGTTCCAGCTCCAGCTCCCGCAGCCGTTCCAGTTCCAGCTCCTGCAGCCGTCCCGGCTCCATTTCCCACAGCCGTCCCGGCTCCAGCTCCCGCAGCCGTCCCGGCTCCAGCTCCCGCAGCTGTTCCAGCTCCAGCTCCTGCAGCCGTTCCAGCCCCTGCAGCTGCTCCAGCTCCTGCAGCCGCTCCCACTCCTGTGGCTGGGTCGGAGAAACGAACTGTAGCAGTGCAAGTTGCCCCTGCAGAGGGTATTCCAACCCCTGTGGCAGACCCTGTGGCTGGGTCAGAGAAACGAGCTGTAGCAGTGCAAGTTGCCCCTGTAGAAAAGGTGAAAAAATGGTATAGAAACTCAGGTCGTTTAGAACGCAGAAAGTCTTCTGCTAAGTCTGGGTGTGGAGAAGACGAGGCTGGGCCATCAAGTGTGCAGGAGGATGAAGATGAGGATGAGGATGTCAGAAAATCAACAGTAACTACCCGAACCCTATACCAGCGTGAGCTACGAGATGTGCGAAAAGATTTTGGTCGCTGTATAGGTGAGCAGCTTGTCACCTGGCTGCTCCGGTGCTGGGACACTGGAGCCAATGGTGTGGAATTAGAGGGCAGGGAAGCCAGGCGGCTGGGATCCCTTGCTAGAGATGCAAGCATTGACAAAGCAATTGGAGATGGAGCACGATCTCACAGCCTCTGGAGGCGTCTCCTGTTAGCTGTGAAGGAAAGGTATCCCTACAAGGAAGAACTTGTATGTCTACCAGTCAAGTGGACCACCATGGAGAAGGGAATTCAGTACCTGAGGGAATTAGCCGTACGGGAAGTAATTTATAAGGACCTAGACAACGCACAAACATCCACAGATCCAGATGAAGTCCAGTGTACTCGACCCATGTGGCGGAAGTTTGTACGGAATGCACCATCATCATGGGCCAGCTCATTGACAATAATAACCTGGAAAGACGGTGAAGATCCCACAGTGGGTGACATGGCTAAACAACTCCGGGAGTACGAAGGAAATCTCTCCTCTTCCCTACAGGCCTGCGTCTCGGCTGTGGAGAAACTCTCTGAAGAGTTCCACCAACTTAAAGAGAGTTTATCTTCCCCCCCACCTGAACGAACCAGTGGCCACCAACTAAAAGAGAATACTTTGGAGAAACTTTTTGAAGAGGTCCACCAACTTAAAGAGAGTGTATTTTCTTCCCCACCTGTACAAACCAGTGTCTCGGCTATTAGGGGTAAACGTGCATCCGTGCAAAGAAGACAATATGGTGAGTACACACCCCGCACCACCCTGTGGTTTTACCTACGTGACCATGGAGAGGACATGAGAAAATGGGATGGAAAATCTACTGAGACCCTAGAGGCACGGGTACGTGAGTTGCAAAAGAAAACAATCGGGAGAAAGGGGTTCTCTGAAAAGTTTGCTGCTCCAACTTCTAGCAGGCAGTCTTTAAACACAGAAACGAAGATTCTGACCAGGACTAGAGGGGCCCTGCCTCCAGCCAGGGGGAGGAAAGGGACAACCGAGTTTATTGGACTGTGTGGATTCGATGGCCTGGCACGTCTAACGCACAGAAGTATAAGGCTCTAGTAGACACCGGTGCACAATGTACTCTAATGCCATCAAGCTGTAAAGGGCCAGAGCCCATCTGTATTTATGGCGTGACAGGGGGATCCCAGCAGTTAACTGTATTGGAAGCTGAAGTGAGTCTAACCGGAAATGAGTGGCAAAAGCACCGTATTCTGACTGGCCCGGATGCTCCGTGCATCCTTGGCATAGACTATCTTAGAAGAGGATATTTCAAGGACCCAAAAGGGTTCCGCTGGGCTTTTGGCATAGCTGCCTTAGAGACAGAGGACATTAAACAGTTGTCTACCTTGCCCGGTCTCTCAGAGGACCCTTCTGTTGTGGGGTTGCTGAGGGTCGAAGAACAGCAGGTGCCAATCGCTACCACAACTGTGCACCGGCGGCAATATCGCACCAACCGAGACTCCCTGATTCCCATCCACGAGCTAATTCGTCAACTGGAGAGCCAAGGAGTGATCAGCAAGACCCATTCACCTTTTAATAGTCCCCTATGGCCAGTGCAAAAGTCTAATGGTGAGTGGAGACTAACAGTGGACTATCGTGGCCTGAACGAAGTCACACCACCACTGAGTGCTGCAGTGCCGGACATGCTAGAACTCCAGTACGAACTGGAATCAAAGGCAGCCAAGTGGTATGCCACAATTGATATTGCTAATGCATTTTTCTCCATCCCTCCAGCAGCAGAGTGCAGGCCACAGTTTGCTTTCACTTGGAGGGGAGTCCAATATACTTGGAATCGGCTGCCCCAGGGGTGGAAACATAGCCCTACCATTTGCCATGGACTGATCCAGTCTGCGCTGGAGCAGGGGGAGGCTCCTGAACACCTGCAGTACATCGATGACATCATTGTGTGGGGTGACACTGCAGAGGAAGTTTTCGAGAAAGGGAAGAAAATAGTCCAAATCCTTCTGAAGGCCGGTTTTGCCATAAAACAAAATAAAGTTAAAGGACCTGCACGAGAGATCCAGTTTTTAGGAATAAAATGGCAAGATGGATGTCGTCAAATCCCAATGGATGTGATCAACAAAATAACAGCTATGTCTCCACCAACTAGCAAGAAGGAAACACAAACTTTCCTAGGTGTCGTGGGGTTTTGGAGAATGCATATTCCAAATTACAGTCTGATTGTAAACCCGCTCTACCAAGTAACTCGTAAGAAGAATGCTTTTGAATGGGGCCCTGAGCAACGACAAGCCTTTGAACAAATTAAACAGGAAATAGTTCATGCAGTAGCCCTTGGGCCAGTCCGAACAGGACCAGATGTAAAGAATGTGCTCTACACCGCAGCCGGGGAGAATGGTCCCACCTGGAGCCTCTGGCAGAAAGAACCTGGGGAAACTCGAGGTCGACCCCTGGGGTTTTAGAGTCGGGGATACAGAGGATCTGAGGCCCGCTATACTCCAACCGAAAAGGAGATATTGGCAGCATATGAGGGAGTTCGATCTGCTTCGGAAGTGGTCGGTACTGAAGCGCAGCTCCTCCTGGCACCCCGACTGCCGGTACTGGGTTGGATGTTCAAAGGAAGGGTCCCCTCTACACATCATGCAACTGATGCTACATGGAGCAAGTGGGTTGCACTGATTACTCAGCGGGCTCGAATAGGAAACCCCAGTCGCCCAGGAATCCTGGAAGTGATTATGGACTGGCCAGAAGGCAAGTACTTTGGGATATCGTCAGAGGAGGAGGTGGTCCGTGCTGCTGTATGGAGTCCTACACGACGAGTTGCAGAACCTGCTGAGGGAGAAGGTGAATCGAGTCAGTTTCCAGAAGTGAAAGCCATCCAGCTGGCCTTAGATATTGCTGAACGAGAAAAGTGGCCAGTTCTCTATCTCTATACTGATTCATGGATGGTAGCAAATGCCCTGTGGGGGTGGTTACAGCAATGGAAGCAGAACAACTGGGAACGCCGGGGCAAACCCATCTGGGCTGCTGCATTGTGGCAAGATATTGCTGCCCGGGTAGAGAACCTGGTTGTAAAGGTACGCCATGTAGATGCTCATGTGCCCAAGAATCAGGCCACTGAAGAACATCAAAACAACCAGCAGGTGGATCAGGCTGCTAAGATTGAAGTGGCTCAGGTGGACCTGGACTGGCAACATAAAGGTGAATTATTTATAGCCCGATGGGCCCATGACACCTCAGGCCATCAAGGTAGAGATGCAACATACAGATGGGCTCGTGACCGAGGGGTGGACCTGACCATGGACACTATAGCACAGGTTATTCATGATTGTGAAACGTGCTGCAATTAAACAAGCCAAAATGTCAAAACCTCTCTGGTATGGAGGACGATGGCTGAAATACAAATATGGAGAGGCCTGGCAGATTGATTACATCACACTCCCTCAAACCCGCAACGGCAAGCGCCACGTACTTACAATGGTGGAAGCAACCACCGGATGGCTGGAAACATATCCTGTGCCCCATGCCACCGCCCGGAACACTATCCTGGGCCTTGAAAAGCAAGTCCTATGGCGACATGGCACCCCAGAAAGAATTGAGTCAGACAATGGGACTCATTTCCGAAACAACCTTATAGACACTTGGGCCAAAGAACATGGTATTGAGTGGGTGTATCACATCCCCTATCATGCACCAGCCTCCGGGAAAGTTGAACGATACAATGGACTGTTAAAGACTACACTGAAAGCAATGGGTGCTGGGACATTCAAAAATTGGGAAACACATTTGGCAAAGGCCACCTGGTTAGTCAATACTAGAGGATCTGCCAACTGAGCTGCACCTGCCCAATCAAACCTGTTACGCACTGTAGAAGGGGATAAAGTTCCTGTAGTGCACGTAAGAAACATGCTGGGTAAGACAGTCTGGGCTACTCCCGCCTCAGGAAAAGGCAAGCCCATTTGTGGGATTGCTTTTGCTCAGGGACCTGGATGCACTTGGTGGGTAATGCAAAAGAATGGGGAGGTCCGGTGTGTACCTCAAGGGGACCTAATACTGGGTGAGAATAGCCCATGAGTTGAATTGTAGTATGTTAATTATCATATAATACTGTATGTCATCGCTACCATGGTTGCTATATACCATAGATGAAAATGGTGATTAATTAGAAGGTATTGGAAAGAGTGTAACCTGAGCATGACATAAATGGTATGGAATAAGGGGTGGATATCTGTCCTGGTTTCAGCTAGGACAGAGTTAATTTTCCTCCTAGTAGCTGGCAGGGTGCTATGTTTTGGATTAGAATGAGAAGAGCACTGATAACATGCTGATGTTTTAATTGTTGTAGAGCAGCGCTTACACCAAGCCAAGGACTTTTCAGCTTCTCGCTCTGTCCTGCTAGCGAGCAGGCTAGGGATGCAGCAGGAGCTGGGAGGGGACAGACCCAGGACAGCTGACCCAAACTGGCCAAAGGGGTATTCCATACCATCTGACGTCATGCTGAACAATATATAGGGGTGGCTAGCCGGGGTGGAGGGGGGGGGGCGGCTGCTCGGGGATAGGCTGGGCATCGGTCAACGGGTGGTGAGCAATTGCATTGTGCATCACTTATTTCGTACACATTATTACTATTAATACTATTATTATTATTATTATTATTATTGTTATTATTTTCCCTGTCTTAATAAACTGTCTTTATCTCAACTCACAGACTTCACTTTCCCGTTTCTCTCCCCCATCCCGGAGAGGGAGGGGGGAGGGTGAGCGAACGGCTGTGTGGTGTTTGGCTGCCAGCCGGGCTAAACCACAACACCAATGATCGGACACGAGAGAATGGCATAAAGCTGCATCAGGGGAGGTTCAGGTTGGATATTAGGAAAGGGTTCTTCACTGAGAGGATGGTTTGGCACTGGAACAGGCTCCCCAGGGAAGCGGTCACAGCACAGAACCTGTCGGAGTTCAAGAAGTGTTTGGACAACTCTCTTAGACATATTGTCTGATTTAGGGTGGTCCTGTTAGGACTCAGGAGTTGGACTTGATGATCCCTGTAAGTCCCTTCCAACTCAGGATATTTTATGATTCTATGATCCTATGATATTAGGAAAAAGTTCTTCACTGAGTGTGTGGTCAAGCACTGGAACAGGCTCCTCAGAGGAGCAGTCATGGAAGCAAGCCTGCTGTTGTTCAAGAAGCATTTAGAAAACACATTCAGATACATGGTTTAAGTCTTAGTTTGCCCTGTGTGGAGCCAGGAGTTGGACTCGATGATCCTCATGGGTCCCTTCCAATTCAGGATATTCTATGAATCCATGTTTTAAAATTCCATATAAGAATAGACTACAAAAACAGGAGATTCGGGGCTAGATTCTGGATGAGGATTTCATAACTGGCTTTGCTTCCTGAGGATATATTACGTCTTCAGTCTTGGATGAGGAGAAGGTGAAGGAGGAAAAAGTCCAATCAGTTAGTCTAAAAGCACCAAAGCTTTGAAGATGAGATTGAGGAGAGGCATGTTCAGATATTATCAGCAGTTTTAAAAAAGAATTACTGTGTCCTGCCTTTGCCATCAACAATAAACACAGCCACATGTGCTGTCACGTTAAAGGGGGACTTATCAAAGTCCAACGTTTGCGTGTTTCAGAGCCCTGCTAAGGACTTTCACTGAGACAGTTTCACAAAATTAAAAGTATTTAAATAAGGCAACAGACATAACAGATTTGGAATTGCCATTGATAAATACACTTACTGCAACAATGCTAATATATGATAATAGTGCTAGCAAAATGCTATCCAGAGTATTCTTCACCAAAGGGTGAAGGCACAGATCTTACCAAGAAGGTGTTCCTGTCTTGGTGGGGAGAAGAACAGCCCATTGACTGCCTCTTCTAGGTTTCCAGTTTCATAGAATCATAGAATATCCCGAGTTGGAAGGGACCCATAAGGATCATCAAGTCCAATTCCTGGCTCCACACAGGTCTACACAAAAATTCAGACCATGTGACTAAGTGCACGGTTCAAATGCTTCTTAAACTCTGGCAGGCTTGGTGCCGTGACTACGTCCCTGGGGAGCCTGTTCCAGTGCACGACAACCCTCTCAGTGAAGAACCTCCTCCTGATACCTCCCCTGTCACAGCTTGACTCCATTCCCGTGGGTCCTATCACCGGTCACTAAAGAGAATAGATCGGTGCCACTCCCCCTCGTGAGGAAGCTGTAGACCGCAATGAGGTCTCCCCTCAGCCTCCTCTTTTCCAGGCTGAACGGGCCAAGTGAACTCAGTCGCTCCTTGTACGTCTTCCCCTCTAGGCCCTTCGCCATCTTAGTAGCCCTCCTCTGGACACTCTCCAACAGTTTCACGTCCATTTTGTACTGTAGTGCCCAGAACTGCACACAGTACTCGAGGTGAGTCCACAACTCTCCCCCAACTCTTCCTTATTCCTCACTCTAACTTTTTTTCCTAACACTAACTTTCTCTTAACTTTTTTACTTTTTTTACTTTTTTTTTTTTACACTGACTCCTAACACTCTTTTATATGCTAACCTTATCTGTTCCCTCCCTGAGGTGGCATTTAGCATGATTTGGGTGAAGAGTTCATAGAATCATAGAATGGTTTGGGTTGGAAGGGACCTTAAAGATCACCTAGTTTCACCCCCCATATCCCAGTACCCAATGCTTGTAACATGGTCTTTAAAAGTCCATTGTCTCTCTCAACCTTTCCAGAGGCTTGTGGGTGATAAGGGATGTGATACACCCATTTAATGCCATGCCTCTTGGCCCAGGAGGCGACAAAATTGTTTTGGAAGTGACTCCCATTGTCTTACTCAATTCTCTCTGGTCTACCATGACACCACAGCACTTGCCTTTCCAGGCCCAAGATGGTGTTTTGGGCAGTGGCATGGCTGACAGGATATGTTTCCAGCCACCCAGTAGTTGCTTCTACCATGGTGAGTATGTATTGCTTGTCCTAGTGTATTCAAGGTCATGGTCCGATATAGTCAATTTGCCAGGCAACTGAAATCCTAGCCACCGCCCCCTATTCCAGGGAGATTTTACCTTCATGGCTCGCTTGATCGCAGCACAGGATTCACATTCATGGGCAACCTGTGTGATGGCCTCAATGGTCAGGTCCACCCCTCGATCACGAGCTCATCTGTATGTGACATCCATCCCCAGATGTCCTTGTTGTCCATAGGTTTGTGCCTGGTGCACCACGGCAATAAGCACACTGAGTGAATCCACATGAAGATCTTTTAATTAAATAATTAATTATATAACTCTGCAGAGTCAGGTGCTTGGTGATCTTTCGCAAAGCAAGCACACCTCTGACTCGAATCACCATAATTTATACACAGCAAACTTGTGAAAACTATCTCTTTGGCTACTTTTGATTGGCTATTACAGCTCACCTAACTTATCTCTACTGAGGAACGGGGGGGGGGCATCAAATCTCACATTAGCGTACATTAGTATTTTGATGGGTGTGGATTTTAATATGTTAATGACCCTTAATGAGCAAAAGGTTACTATAGGTCAATCTGGAGCTGTTTTCCTCCTCCTTGTTTATTACCTTTTATTCCTTATCTTCTTTACTTCTGTTAGCTCAAGGCCACCTATCTTTCTCTTTCCTTATTTTCTCAGCTAAAAGACTACACAAGCTATTGAAAGACTACGCAAGCTACAGGCCTCCCTATTTTCTTCAATGTTTCCTTGTTTTTTCCCAGCTTTGGGACTACAATTTCCCCCCTTTGAGACTATTAACCTCACTTTTAGGCTTCATAGTTCTCACTACATAGTTCTTGTCCATTTCTGCTAACTTGAAATACTCTATATTATCTATATCTTGTTTCACTAACATTACTTGGTGAGGTTTGCGTTTGCAAAGCGGGTTAACTTTAAAGCTAACTGAACTATAGAATTCTGTATCCAAGCATTGGAACTGTAAGTCAACCCTGTTAAGGAAATTCTAATCAGAACAGAAATCATTTTGTCCTTTTAAACAGCAATTTCAAGTCTTCGGTCGGTTCTACTTGCCACAAAGTCTCTTTTGCTTCTTTTGATGGTAGGTCTTGCTTCTCTTCTGGTGGTGGTGCTGCCTTCACACGAGCGTAGTGAATCCACGATTTGATCCCTTCCACCTTGATTGCAGTGTAGGTGTGGAGCTAGACAGCGTAGGGTCCTTTCCACTTCTCCTTTAGAGGCTCTTCTTTCCAGATTTGAATCAGCACCTGATGTCCAGGTCGGAATGGGTGTACCGGAACATCCAGTGGAATTGGTAATCATTCCTGTACGTATCTATGGAGAGAGGACAACACAGCACACAAAGACAGCAAATATTGTCTGACCCAACCCTCCCCCCTGACATGCATTTGACTCCCTTCTGTTACCAATTCATTTACTGGATATGGTTTGCCATATAATAATTCAAATGGGCTAACTTTTCCTGTAGCTTTGGGAGCTATCCTAATTCTCATCAGAGCTATTGGTAGGGCTTCTGGCCATTTTAGCTGAGCTTCCTGGCAAATTTTAGTCAACTGTCTTTTTAGTGTTTGATTCATTCTTTCTACCTGCCCACTCGATTGTGGTCTCCAAGCGGTACGTAAATCCCACTTAATCTGTAATGCCCTGATATTTCTTGAACTACTTGTGATATAAAATGAGGTCCATTGTCTGAGGAAAATCTCTCTGGTATTCCAAAGCGTGGGATTATTTCTTTCAATAAAGCCTATACAACTTCCCTAGCTTTATTAGTTCGACAGGGGAAGGCCTCTGGCCATCCAGTGAATGTGTCCACCAGTACTAGAAGATATCGATATAGTCCTTGTCTAGGTAATTCAGAAAAGTCCACTTGCTAATACTCCCCAGGTTTCATTCCTTTTCTTGTCTCCCCTGGTGGTGGTTTTGACTGAATCTTGGGGTTGTTAGCACAGCATACAGGACATTTTCGCACTATTTGGTTTGCTAGAGTTTGCATTTTTGGTCCAATTGAAAAGCCCTTCAGACTATCCTGCCCATACAAAAGGAGTCACTGCATTTAACACATCTTCTGGGGTCTGTAGCCTTTCCTCTGCCTTTGGTTCTGTCAATAAACAAATTTGTGCCTTCTATGCATTCTCAAAGGGAATTTTAACTGTTATCCCATTTGTGGACAAGGTTACCTTTGCACGCAGTTTGCACAGCAGATCTCTTCCCAACAAAGGGAGAGAACATTTAGGCATATATAAGAACTGGCCTGTCAAAACCTTCCCTCCAATCTCACAATCCCATGGGTGGATTGTGAGTGATGGGTGTGGTTTTTAATATGTTAATGACCCTTAATGAGCAAAAGGTTACTATAGGTCAATCTGGAGCTGTTTTCCTCCTCCTTGTTTTTTACCTTTTATTCCTTATCTTCCTTGCTTTTGTTAGCTCAAGGCTACCTATCTTTCTCTTTCCTTATTTTCTCAGCTAAAAGACTACACAAGCTATTGAAAGACTACGCAAGCTACAGGCCTCCCTATTTTCTTCAAGGTTTCCTTGTTTTTTCCCAGCTTTGGTACTACATTAGCAGTAAAGACTGAAACAAAAAAGGCATTCAGCAACTCTGCCTTCTCCATATCCTTTGTCACCAGGGCACTCACCCCATTCAGCAGCGGGCTGACATTTTCCCCAGTCTCCCTCTTTTTTGCCGATGTATTTAAAGAAGCCCTTCTTGTTCTCCTTGACATCCCTTGCCAGATTTAATTCCAAATGGGCTTCCTTGTTGCATCCCTGCATATTCTGACAGTGTCCCTATATTCCTCCCAAGTGGCCTGTCCCTTTTTCCACATACTGTAAACTTCCTTCTTCTGTCTGAGCTTCGCCAGGAGCTCCCTGCTCATCCATGCAGGTCTCCTGCCCCCTTCGCTTGCCTTCTTGCTCATAGGGATGCACTGATCTTGAGCTTGAAGGAAGTGATACTTGAATACTGACCAATCACACAGCATATGCGGGACAACCGGGGGATCAGGCCCAGCCAGCGCAGGTTCATGAAAGGCAAGTCCTATCTGACCAACCTCATCTCCTTCTATGACCAGGTGATCCACCTGGTGGATGAGGGAAATGCTGTTGATGTAGTCTACCTAGACTTCACCAAGGCCTCTGACAGTCTCCCGCAGTACTCTCCTGGAGAAGCTGGAGACCCATGGCTTCAACAGGTATACGCTTTGCTGGATTAAAAACTGGCTGGACGGCTGGGCCAAGAGAGCAGTGGTGAATAGAATGAAATCCAGTTGGCAACCAGTCATGAGTGGTGTTCCCCAGGGGTTTTGGTGGTAGGACTCATCCTCTTTAAAATCTTTATTGATGATTTGGATGAGGGAATTGAGTGCACTCTCAATAAATTTGAAGACAACACCAACTTGGGGAAGGAGTGTCAGTCTGCTGGAGAGTAAGAAGGCCCTGCAGAGGGACCTAGACTGTTTGCATCAATGAGCAGAGGCCAATGAGACGAGGTTCAACATGGCTAAATGCCGGGTCCCGCACTTTGGTCACAACCCCATGCAACGCTACAGGGCTTGGGGCAGAGTGGCTGGAAAGCTGTGCAGAGGAAAAGGATCTGAGGGCGTTGGTCAATGTTCACCTGAACATGAGCCAGAAGTATGCCCAGGCAGCCAAGAAGGCTAATGGCATCCTGGCTTGTATTAGAAATAGTGTAGCCAGCAGGACCAGGGAGGTGATTGTCCCCCTGTACTCTGCTCTGGTGAGGCCGCACCTCGAGTACTGTGTTCAGTTTTGGGCCCCTCAGTACAAGAAGGACATTGAGGCCCTGGAGCATGTCCAGAGAAGGGCTATGAAGCTGATGAAGGGTCTGGAACACAAGTCTTCTGAGGAACAGCTGAGGGAACTGGGGTTGTTTAGTCTGGAGGAGAGGAGGCTCAGGGGAGACCTTATTGCTCTCTACAACTACCTGAAAGGCAGTTGTGGGGAGCTGGGGGTCAGCCCTTTCTCACAGATAAGTAGCGATAGGACTAGAGGAAATGGCCTCAAGTTGCGCCAGGGGAGGTTTAGGTTGGAAATTAGGAGAAATTTCTTCTCAGAAAGAGTAGTCAGGCATTGGAACGGGTTGCCCAGGGAGGTGGAGTTACCGTCCCTGGGGGTGCTTAAGGAAAGGTTGGATGTGGTTCTTAGGGACATGGTCTAGTTGGTAATATTGGTGGTAGGAGTATGGTTGGACCAGATGATCTTGGAGGACTTTTCCAACCTTAATGATTCTAGGATTCTATGATTTTGATCTTGCCAGGCACAGAGGTGAGACTGACTGGCCTGTAGTTCCCTGGGTCTTCCTTTTTTCCCTTTTTAAAAATGGGGGTTACGTTTCCCTTCTCCCAGTCAGTGGGAACTTCACCGGACTGCCACGACTTCTCACATATGATGGATAGTGGCTTAGGAACTACATCTGCCAGTTCCCTCAAGACCCACAGATGTATCTCATCAGGTCCCACGGACTTGTACATTTCAGGTTCCTTAAATGGTTTTGAAGCTGATTTTCTCCTACACTGTGCAGTTCATCATTCTCCCCGTCCCTGACTTTGCCTTCAGGACCCAAGCCATGTGGCTGGAGCTCTTATCAGTGAAGACTGAGGCAAAAGAAGTGTTGAGTACCTCAGCCTTCTCCATATCCCAGGTGACCAGGTCTCCCATTTCCTTCTGGAGAAGGCACACAGTCTCTCTAGTCTGCCTTTTATCACTGACGTACCTATAGAAGCCTTTCTTGTTGCCCTTGATGTCCCTGGCCAAATTTGTTTCTAACAGGGCTTTGGCTTTCCTAACCTGATCCCTGGCTGCTCGGACAATTTCTTTGCATTCCTCCCAGATTACCTGTCCTTGCTTCCACTATCTTTAGGTCTCCTTTTTCTGCTTGAGATTGTCCAGGAGCTCCTTGTTCATCCATGCAGGCTTCCTGGCGTTTTTTGCTGACTTCCTCTTTGTTGGGATGCATGGCACCTGAGTTTGGAGGAGCTGATCCTTGAATATTAACCAGCTTTCTTGGGCCCCTCTTCCCTCCAGGGCTTTGTCCCATGGGGCTCTACCAAGCAGATCCCTGAAGAGGCCAAAGTCTGTTCTCCCAAAATCCAGGGTAGCGAGCTTGCCGTGCTCCCTCCTTGCTGCCCTAAGTATCCTGAACTCCACCATTTCATGGTCACTGCGGACAAAGCCGCCCTTGAGCTTCACATTCCCCACCAGCCTCTCCTTGTTGGTGAGAATGAGGTCCTCTCCTCGTTGTCTCCTCTATCACTTGGAGAAGGAAGTTGTCATCAATGCATTCCAGGTGCCTCCTGGACTGTCTACACTGCTGTGCTGTCCCTCTGACAGATATCAGGGTGGTTGCAGTGGGTTTACGTGGCAAGGTTGGGGTAGCGGGGGACTGCAGGGGTAGCTTCTGTGAGAAAAATCCGTAAACTGCCCCATGTTAGGTAAAAGTTAGGTAAAAGGCCAGTTTCAGACAGCTCCAAAGGGACCCACCTCTGCCCAGAGTCAAGCCAATAAGCAATGGTGTTTGTGCCTCTGTGAGAAGATATTTAAGAAAGGGAAAAAAAAAAAAAAATACTGTGCAACAGCAGCTGGGGAAGACAGGAGTGAGAAACAACCTTGCAAATACCAAGGTCAGTGAAGAAGGAGGAGGTGGTGGTGCTCCAGGCGCCAGAGCAGAAGTTCCCCTGCAGCCTGTGGAGAGGATCCCCGGTGGAGCAAGTTGCCCCCCTGCAGCCCATGGCGTACCACAGCGGAGCATATTTCCACACTGCAGCTGCTGGAGGAGACCATGGTGGAACAGGTGGATCTGCCCTGAAGGAGGCTGCAGCCTGTGGAGAACCCCTGATAGAGCAGACTGCACCAGACCTGTAGCCTGTAGAAAGGACATGCAAGAGCAGGTGATTTGGCAGGAGCTGCTGCCCATGGGGGACCCACGCTAAGGGAAAAATTGCTACGCAAGAGCAGCAATCCTGCAGCCACCACGGTCAGTGAAGAAGGAGGGGGAGTGAGAGAATGGTTGTGGTGTTCAACTGTCTAGCTGGGTAAAACCACCACAGCCCTATATGTCAATGAGCAGCTGGAGTGCATGGAGCTCTGTCTGAGGATGGATGAGGAGCTGACAGAGGGCTGATGGGTCAGTATTAAAGGGAGGGCAGGGACAGGTGACACTGTAGCAGGGAGTCTGCTACAGGCCCCCCGATCAAGAAGGCCAAGCATGTAAGGCCCTCTATAGACAGACAAAAGCAACTTTAAGTTCACAAGGCTTGGTCCTCATGGGGCACTTTGACCACTGTGGTGGTTTTACTCAGGTGGGCAGCCAAGCTCCACCACTACTGCTCTCTCACTCCCCCCCTCCTCAAAGGGAAAGGGGGAGAAAATAAAATGAAAATGGCTCAAGGGTTGAGATAAGGACAGAGAAATCACTCTATCATCACAAGCAAAACAGACTCAAGCAGAGAGAGATTAGAGAAATGTATTGCCTATTACTAACAAGCTAAAGAAGTGAGAAACAAGGTAAACAAACTAACACCACCTTCCCCCCCATCCACCCTCTTCTACCTCCTCCTCCTGTGGGGCACAGGTGAATAGGGGTTGCGGTCAGTCTATGAGGCTTTGCCTCTGCCACTTCTTCATGGTCACTCTCTGACCCTGCTCCAACATGGGGTCCCTCCTATAGGATGTCATCCTTCCTGAATTGAACCTGCACAGCCTTCCCACAGGCAGCAGCTCTTCAAGAACTGCTCCAATATGGGTCCATCTGTCAGGAGCAAACTGCTCCAACATGGGTTCCCCACAGGCAGCAGATTCTGCCAGGTCACCTGCTTCTGCATGGGCTCCTCTCCACAGGCTACAGCCCCCCTGCTACCAAGCCCTTCCCATGTAAACCCAATACATTCCGTTCCTCACCTCTGTGGGAAGCATATTTATCAATTATTACAATCATAGAATGGTTTGAGTTGGAAGGGACCTCATTAGGTTCATGTGGGCCCACTTCCCAAGCTAGTCCAGGTCCCTAAGGATAGCATCCCTTCCTTCTATTGTATCAACCACACCACTCAGCTTCACGTCACCTGCAAGTTCACTGAGGCTGCACTCAATCCCCCTATGTCATTGATGAAGATATTAAACAGTACCAGTCTCATCAGGAGAGACCCCTGAGATACACCACTCATCACCAGCCTCCATCTGGACATAGAACCAACCACTGACCACCCCTCTGGGGTGTGACCTTCAAGCCAATTCCTTACCCAATGAATGCTCCACCCATCAAATCCATTTCTCTTCCATGTGGAGATCTGGATGTCATGTGGGACTGTGTCCAAGGTCTTACAGAAGTCCAGGTAGATGACATCGGTTGGTCTTCCCTTGTCAACCCTGTTTTGGTGGCAGAACATAATCTTGAAGGCTAAAGTGCCTAAGTGTAACCTTTTGCTTCATTGTGTGTAAAATTAATATTTAATTTCACACCCCTGAGTGAAGTACATGCTAAACATATATGGCTATAGTACACAACTTTTTATCATGCTAAATGTCACCCCAGGGAGGGAACAACAGGTAAGGTTAGGATATTCAAGTGCAAGTAGTTAGTGTAAACTTAGAGCAGAAGAAAAAAAAAGATCTAGTGAAGTTAGAGCAAGCAAAAAAGAGCGGGGGAGGGGAGATTGGAAACCTAGAAGAGGCTGTGCCTTTTCTCCTCCACCAAGACAGGGACACCGTCTTCGTAAGTCCTGCACCCTCGCCCTTTGGTGAAGAATACTCTGGATAGCTTTTTGCTAGCACTATTATCATATATTTGTGTTATTGCAGTAAGTGTATTCATTAATGGCAATTCCTAATCTGTTACATCTGTCACCTTATTAAATACTTTCAACTTTGTGAGACTGTCTCAGTGAAAGCCCTTAGCAGGGCTCTGAAACAGGCAAATGCTGAACTTTAAGTCCCCTTTAACATGACACCCATATCATGCACCAAGCAGTCAAAAAAAATCATGATTTCCAGATATCTTAATTTCAGACATAATATACAGAAACACCTAGCAGTGAAAGCTGCTGCAGAACCCATGCCATGAGTGCTACACCTTAAAGCCAGCAGTTTCTATGCAGAAGTCAGCCTTTAAAAAAGGCCTCTATAAATGGTTGCTTTATTTTTTCTAAACAATCTGTATTACTAAACTATTTTTGAAGTACAAGTGTAAGTACTATGAGTACTCCCTCACACTCCTCCCCTAGCAGAACTCTGGCACAGTACTCCTCAGGAGAAAGACAGCTTTTTACCATCAGGTTAGTTTTCATCATCAGGTTAGCAAGGGAAACAGGTGGGAAGGAAAGAAGCAGAGAAATAAAACCCACCAACAAGCTCCAGCTGTAAAAAAGAACCCAAAACTTACAGGTCCTTTTACAGCAAGAAAGCCTTAGGCTCATCTCAAATCATACATGGTTGGTTCAAATGAAACCTTAAAAATACCTACTGAAGCTAGAGCAGCGCTCAACTTCATTAGACTAGGCTAGCTTCTCAGAAGATGCCGATCATTAAAAAGAAAAACCAGAATATGTTGACACTCATGCAGCTTCCCTCCCCCCAATCTATTTAAAATAAAAAAAACACACCAACACAACCTGCACATAAACAATTTGAAAGTACATAGAAAAAATCCTGCACCTCAATTCATTTACATTGCCTGATACCTTTTTCTTAGGTTGATTTCTCCATATAACTTATGTTCATCCTTTCCAATGGAAATGTCAATTCTACACACACTTACTGGAAAAACTGTCACACTCATTCCCCTAGACAAAAGGGGTGAGTTTTTCTATGATTGATTAGAGCTCTGCTAAGGTCACCTCTTACCTCCTTGCTCTTTCCCATTGAAGTGTAGCTCCTTGTTATCACAGCAATTACCCCACGTAGTTCAAAAAGCAGTAAGTTCTAGAACCACATACCCCCTTCTCCAAGGGAAAGAATCCACTCAGACTGGATGCATCGCATTCATATTTACCAAGTTCTTTTGCATTTTTAAAAGTTTTTATTTAGGAAGTGAAACCAAAACTTGTAAGCTATAAATAAAAATGTCAAGATATTACATGAAATACCCAGAGGTGTTTTTTTTTTTTTTTTTTAATTCCTCACAAGTACTTCCTATGGAATTCAACATACAACAGGGAAACCAAACAAGTTCTGTAAACAATGAAAAAGTTAGATACTGCCAATTCGTAAGAGTTTCTACACCTCACACAGATGAAAGTTCTGAAAACAACTATGATTCATTCATTAATGGTACACCGACCACCATTTCTAACACTTATTTGCATTAAGAAAACTGTCTAGAACCAGATGTATTTAACCCACTTAACTCAGTGGAATCACAAACTTATACTGTCACCAACATTTTAAAATATGTACTGTACACAGGGCTAAACACTCAAAGGCAGATTTTACACAATGCCTGCATGAATATTTTTGCACTTTTCTCCCAAATAATAAAAATGAACCACTGTTTTCAGTTTCTTTAATTTGAATGAAACAAAACATGCAACTCTATCTATATGAAAGAAACAGAAGAAAAAGCTTAAAAGCAACTATCATTTATGCATTCTCTGGGGGGTGGTTGGAAGAGTGCATCCATTTTAGGTATTACATTATGTACATAATAAATGTCCACCAAGAATAGGTTCACTAAATTTATTTAAAAAACATTTCTTACAAAAGAGCATTACATTCTGCACGCTGCTCTCAAAAGGATGCCAGGGACATGTTGACTACCAGTCTTCTCCCCCCTTCGAAAACAACCAAAACAACAAAAAAGTCTACATAAAGCAGGGCATTCACAACAGTTACAGAAAAGAGCTTTACATTTTACCACCAACAATGAACAAAAAATCCACTCTGCTGCTGTTTCAAAATTTCAAAGTTAATCTCATGTGCCCTTTCCCTCCCCCCAAATATTTGCAAGGAACTAAAACATATTTGGTGAACAGCAGATTCCATTACACCTCAAATGCAGAACACCTATGAAGCAGAGGAATGTTGGCTTTTTAAACAGAAGCAGGTATTTAAAAAAAAATTTAAAAAGGTGCAGGACTCCTTCAGTTCTTCAATAGTCTTAGAAAAACTTTCCAGAATACTGCTTCACACTATAAAAAAGAAAAAATAATCTTGCATTAGAATCCTTCAACATCTGCATACTGCTTCACACTATAAAAGAAAAAGAAAAAAGCATGTATTAGAATGATGGACCATACATCTTGCATCGATATTCACAATGATATTCTTAAAGATTAAACTACAAACTTGTAATGCATTTTGAAGTAAACAATTTAATAAGATTAATGACTAATAATTATAGATCTATGATTAAACATTTAAATACTAATCTAAAGCCAAACATTCAAGTTGAACATTAATAAATGCTATGATAACCAACATGTTAATAAAGCAAAATTAAGCAAATTAAATCTGAAGCTGTTAATATTTGCCAAAGACAAAGTAATGCTAGTAAGGTGTGAAATGCTGCATAACAGCACCAATTAATTTCAACTTGTCCTGTAGAGGCATAGTCTGTGCCATATGGTAGACTGTGATTTGTTGTCAGTTCAGTTATCTAAAAACAACAAAATCACTAGTCTTCCACACAGAACTAGACCAATGTCCACTGAAGCCTTCTGTGTTTTCTACAGGTTGTATACAATTTATTACAAGTAGGCTTTTTTTTTTTGCAGCAATTTCCACCAGAGAAATTAAAGGAGTGCTTGGTTAAGGAATTCTCCATCAATATTAGTTTTGAGGGAGTCTTCTTCATTTTAGTTAGAAGAACAGAAAAGAAAGGCAAAACTACCACTAGAAAAAAGTTTAGTTATTTAAATCCTGCCCTTCCAAAAACTATAGCACAGAAGAAGAGCTTTAGAGCAGTAGGAAGTAAGTCATCATAAAATTGACAGTAAGGACAGCATTAAGCTTCAACTTGCCTGTTTTGCAGTAAATACTGTGCATTTTGTATCTGGTCCTGTGTTCCCGTAATAGTTATTATTCGATCTTCTGAGCCTTCTAGTGGTTCATCAATTTTGATTGAAGCTCCTGACTCATGACGTATTTGTTTGATTCTCTGGCCTCCCTTTCCAATAATAGATCCTGCCAACTAGGAGACAAAAAGCATTCATTTCTTTGTCTAAATTTCTCTGCAAAAACACAGTACTATTATTTGAGTAGCTTCCATCAATTTAGTTTTAAGAGTTGCAATAGAAGCTTACTTTTTTTTTTTTTTTTTACAGCCTGAAGACATCCTCTGCAACATTTATTATATAAACACAGGTGAGAAAGTTGGAAGAACCAGATATCTGTTTGCAAAAGCAAGTTATGTAGACTGTCTCTATTACTGGCTATCCATAAGTCAAAATAGTTCAGTGCATCTCTGAAGTGAAGATAAAACAAACATCCTTAAGAATAGGCTTTTGGTGATTTAGGAACAGTTACTTTATATTAACAAGTACTCATCAAGGATCCCAAATACTTCTGACTTACTTAGTCTCAGAAAAGGCTGTGACTTAAAAAAACACACAAGTGGAAAACAAGTCAACTTCACTCACATCTTTGGGAATTGTTACTTGTGTTGTGATGATGGGTCCGCCAAGATCTCCATATGAACCACGGCCCCCTGCATAAGAGTAGTCTAATTTAAACAAATGCATCAAGCCTTTTACTGACCAAATAATGAAGTGCATGTTAAAGTTATCTATAAAAACTTACCATATCCAGAGCCACCCTCAAACTGTTAAAAAAAAGAGAGAAAGCAAACCCTTAAATAGCAAATAACCATACTTCATTAACATGCTTTCATCTTAAGTTTTATACTGTTAACTTTGAGCCTATTTTATGCAAAAATCCTAACCTACATCTTTAATCTAAATATCACTGAAGACAAACTGGGGAAGAGGGCAGACCAGAAACAAAAGGGGGGTAGGGAGAAGAGAGAAGGATATCTCATGAGAACATCTTAAGCTTACCCTGTCAGCTAAGGAGCTCAGGAGAAATGAAAGTCTCCATTTGTGACAAGTTTACCTGATAACTGTCAACCCTCCTATTCCATCTACATCTTGAAGAAAAACCAAGTCAACTCTAGAATAGCTTTATAATTGGTCCCTCCATTCAGACTATGCTACAATCTTTTGGTTATTAGAAAGGACAGTCATGACACTAACTACTTCTGTTCTGCTAAAACTACTATATACCAAATCCAAATCATTGCAATGCAGCACTCCTGACTGCTTTTATTTTTGAGGATTTCTAGACTGGTACTTGATATCAAATGCTTATTTGACCAAATGCTTTCTAAATGCACAAACCTCTATTTTAATATCTTCCTGTAAAAGCAGAGTACAGATATGCATGCTTCTCTAGAATTCAACTTATATCACTGAACTACAGAAATGTAGGAAACTTGTGTGAATTACTTGTTTAGAAAGAGTTCTTGCATTACAACTTCAGAAAAAAAAGACAACACCCAAACAAAGTTATTTACTTACTACCTTTTTGGAGCTACATCAAAATGTAAGCATTCAGAAAAAAACTGTTCATCTGAACAACTGTTTCTAAGCAACTTATGTTGTCTAATCATGTTGCTTAGCAATACGAATCATAATAAAGCATAAAAGAGCTTGTAGGGGAATGCAAAATAGAAAAAAAACAAAGAAAAGAATGAAGGACACGTTTCTGAGGCTGATCAGAGCTGCATATTTCCTCTCCCCACCACCCCTATTTCTGCTGATATTTTGCACAGGGAACCCCGTTCTTTGGGTTAAGTTGTTTTAATGAATAATCCTTTCTGCCTCTCCTTTCCTCTCCAGACTACAGAACAGCAAATGAATTTGACAGATGAGCAATTCCATCTGCAGTGTTTATGTAAGCTAGGAACTAACATTTAGTATTTGACAGCACCACCATCTTCTAGACAGAATAAACACTTACTGACCCCCCTTTTGAACTCTCCTTTCCAAAACCCCTGAGAGCAAGAAGTTGTTTGATAAACAAATTAAATGTAATATTTTAAAACGTATGGATAGATAATGCCTAATAGTTTATCCACAACTATAAACAAAGAACTATTCCTTGTTTGAAACAGGAAAAAAAACACAAAACAAAGTTAACACAAAACATATCCCTAAATACATGCATCTACAGGGTGTTGAAAAGCAGGAGTTACAGCGAAAGCTAGAATTTAAAACACTAAAATAGGGTACAAAGCAGCAACACAATAGAAAAGCTCTTTTGGCTGTGCTGCTACACACTTCTATTGTGGAACACTGACTGTACAGAACAAATTGTTAAGAACAAACTGCCAATAACCTGTTAGAAAGACAGCTTTAGAGATTTTCAATATGGGCAAGCTGCCACTGACTACATTCACGCTCAAGAAATTGCAGTTATCACTTAACCACTTTATTTAATTGGTTTTCTCAAAAAATCAACTATTAAACCAGTCAAAAGCACAAATGCACTCACCAGCTCTGGTGGCTGCATGTCCTCACAGGCATCCACATGACACTGCATCATCTTCCAGACAGAAGGAAAAGAATAAATTATTCCAAATTAAGTCCATGTCATAGAGGCTTATGAGTAACTTTGCAAGCAAATACATACATACTGATAGAGAAACATTTTTATGAACCACTTTACTACAAAGATTCAAAAATACATGATACAGACCAGTTACAAGACTCACTCAGTTTTTCTTTCGCTAAAAGGGAACTGTAACTGGTCACACTTGTTTCTTCCCTGTTTTTGTGGTGTAAACAGATTTTGCTCTTACAAAATGTCAGACACCTAAGGGGAGAGTAAAACTACTTTGAACATTTTTTGTTTGCTTTAAAAACACTTGAGTGTTATAGCTGTACTATATACTACAAGATGTTACTCTCAAATACCAAAACCTTCTATTTATCTCATGCATTTCAAAAAGCATTTAATAAAACTAAAACAATTAACTGTCATTGATATAACTATGTCAATAGCAGGTCAAGTAGGAAGGACATGGCTTCTAATATTTTTAATTCATTTCCATGTATCTCATATAGCCACTAACTAAACTAACAATCTACTGCTACTTAACTTAAAGAAATGTAATTGCCAATATCGGTGATATATAGCATTTATGTGAGAATTTTACAACAAATGCTGAAAAAAATAGAAATTAGCAAAATTATGAAAATGTATAGAATTTAGTTTAAATGAACAGCAGATTAAAATATAAACATTTGTACAAGTATTAGGTGCAGTATGTCATATACATAACAATTACACATAACATGTATAATTGTATATATACACACATAACATACACATGTATACACACAACATATATATACACACACACACATACATGTATTGCTATGTTACACAATTTTCTTCTCTACAGACTCATTTGTGCTAGCTATTACTTTTAACCAATAGGAATTAAATAGAAACCAAATGAAACACTGGCTGGAGAAGACAAAGAACATAGCATTAACAAGAATTTATTTACTTTTGCATATGCATTGTCATTTAGATGTAAATCTTAACCAATGGCAAATTACTCTAACTTTCCCTCACTTTTAAAGGATTGGCCCAGAAAAAAAGTGAAATGCCATTAGTTTCTTTTGGCATTTATATGGATAAATGAGGATTGTCAACCTCTTCACCAATTTTTCCATATGTTCCTTAATGTCAAATCTCTTAAACATGACGTACCTCCATTTTTTTTTGTAAGCATATGTACCTTTACTGAAACGCTTACACAAACATATGTATGTAATACATACATATCTAAAACATTTTAAAAAAATAAAAATCAAGAAGTAGGAATCATTTGAGTGAGCAAAACCAGATTAGATGTCTGAACATATAGATCACTTTTAAAGAAATACATTCTGATTTACTTCTCAATTAACTCCAATTTAAAAATACTTTAGGAATTAGAAAATAATTTAAGAAAAGTTAGGAAGTGACTGGGGGGGATTAAATGACTTTATATATGCTTACCCACCTTATTTGAGGGTGGTCAAACACTAGAGAAGTGGTTGATGCCCCATTCTTATCAGTGTTCAAGAGACATTTGGACAATGCATTCAATAACATGCTTTTAACTTTTCACTAGCCCTGAAGAGGTCAGTCAGTTGGACTAGATGATCTCTGATGGTCCCTTCCAACTGAACTATTCTAAGTACTGACAAATATTTTTGATAGGCTTCTGGTGCTCCAATTTTGACGTTCTTGTAATACATACTTCCAGTTTGTATTACTGGAAGTAACTGCCTCTTCCTCCCAGAAGGAGGCAATGCTTAAAAAGCACCTTTAGATAGGAGTGGAGAGGAGACATGAAATGGGCTCTCTTCCATTCATTTAAATGAAGGAAAACAAAAAATTAAGAAACTTATCTTAAGAAGGTGCCAAACATATCCAATTTGATTTAAAATTCAACTTAGCAGTAGTCCTGGCTCCCAAGCATTTGAAATTACAGTAGACTTCTTTTTCCCCCGATATAGAAATCGGCAGGTCGACAAAGTGATTTGAAAAAGCAATCATCTGCCAGACCAACTAGAGCCCTTTATAAATATTATTTCTATTTCCCAACAGACGTGTTAAAATCTGTTAACAAAAGTCTGATTCATACAAACATTAAGAACATTTTTCTGACATTTCCTGTTCTGAATTACAGCCTACAATTCCTATTTCTGACATCCCAATAAAAAAATCTAAAAGGTTAGTGTAATAAAACCTGCAGGGACTGTGCTCTACTGACTTTCTATACCACTGTTAACAATAGTTAGGAAAACAAAACAAAGCAAACAAAAAAAACATGAAAAATAAACAAACAAGCACTCAGCAGATCACGCAAGATACCCCTTACACCCCAAAACTTATTCTGGAGGGACCATTTGTATAGACAAAGCATTTAGTTAATAACAGTTTCAGAAGTATGCATGCCCTGTAAGAATCAAAGTTGTTTTTGCAGGGGAAAATTCCACTAACCTTGCATATTCAAAAGTGATTGCACAGGCATAACAGTGGGGAGGGAGTATGTTAAGCAGATAAGGGGAGAGTAGAAGATCCCACTGTCCCCAAAAAAAGAAAGAATAGCTAAGGTAAGTGAGACAAGCAGTTACAGAATCAGCAAAAACAAGAAGCTATGAAATCACAGGCCCCTCCAGTTCAAAAAGAAAAAAATTAAAGGTTTGTCAAATAGAGCAGTATATACAGGACATAGTAACAAGTGTCAGGTAGGTTGCGTACCTATAGTACTCAGCCAATGAGGAAATGGGAGGAATCAAGCATTGGGTAATAGGGGATATCGGGCTACAATACACTTCCGCTGCGTGCTCATGCTTGCAGGACACCCACCATTGCAATCGCAAATAAAAATGTTACTTCACTGAGATCCTCACCTGAGCCTGTGTTATTGGCTACAGATTGTTTCTCACAGCTCCACACTTACATTTATGGATTCAAGAACAGTTTCTTCAGATAGTGTTAACTATTTACACTTCACAGAACAATATTAACTTTAAACTCCTACCATTCCATCATAACGGTCTCCAGGTCTACCCCTTCTGTCATAAGACATAAGATCTCTAAAATGAGAAAAGCAGAGGCACACAAACTAGTTTATAACATGAGTTATAACATTCTCAAATTTTCATTTTCATTATTTGCACACAACTCAGTTTCACTGCTTTAGCCAAGTTCCAAATGACAAACTAAAGTTATAGAAATACCAACTACAGTCCTGATAGACTGCTCTATTAGGAAAATAATTCAATCCAAATACTTAATAAATAAAAACAATTCTGGTGCAATATACTAAATCCTACATAGTCATTACCAACATGGAAGTGTGAAACAATTCCTGGAAACATTAAAATAATTCAACAAATTGTACTCAACCTGAGTTTTTTAGAATGTATTTATACAACTCACCCGCCACGAGGAGGTGGTGGAGGAGGAAGAGGAAGATTACGAGCTCTGCTGCCACCTCGGCCACCACGACCTGGTGGAGGTGGTGGAGGTCCTCTGCGAGGGCTCATATCATCATAGTCTCTTCTTGATGGAGGCATAGGTCGTCCACCACGACCAGGAGGCATTCGATCAAAGCCTCCTCTTCCACGCATTGGAAAGCCAACTGGACGCCCCCTTCTATCATCAAACATCATTGTGAAGCCACCGTAGTCATATGTTTCATCATAGAAATTGGGATCATAAGGCTGGGCCCGTCCTTTAATTGGAGACTAAGACAAACACACACACCAGTTAGCACTGACTGTTACATTTATACATTCTGAATGTATTGTTGATTGCACAATGCTGAAGAGAAAGACAGAGAAATTGCTGTTAGTGATAGGTAGCACATACATTTGTCTCCCTTCCTCCCCAATTTAAAATTTCTTTTAATAATATGCAAATCATGACAAATAGTCCATTGGTATCAAAATTGCTTCTTTCTCCCGTAAGATACACCCCAAGTCTAAAAAACAGGAATAATTTCCAACTGTGCTAACAGTCCAACACTTTCTTTACTAATGGAGAAAAGGTACTGAACTCAAAATAAATGGGAAGATACAGTTCTCCATCCTAACTTTCATGAATACCAATGTAAGAATAAAATAAAACATCACCTCAGAAATAAGATCCAAGATAATCTTGATACATTCCACAACCCTATCAGGTTTTCCACCAATAAGCACCACTCTATCAGTGGAATGAGGACAACACTCTTGGAAGAGCTTAATGGTGGTCTGAGTATTCTGTTGAAGAGAAGAAAAAAATCTTCAAATGGAAACATTTTGAACAATTTTATGAACCTATTGAAAAAATGGGTAAGACACTAAAACAGTTTTAAAGAAAGACTCAAACCAGAATATTAAACTTCCAGTAATTAAGTGCTTGCTTGCTTCCAAGTTCTTACAACAAATTTAATCTTAGAATATTAATCTTTGGGTTGACAGCTGGAGATGTTCAGCCTGGAGAAGAGGCGGCTTCAGGGAGACCTCATTGCAGCCTTTCAATACTTAAAGGGATCTTATAAAAAAGATTGAGAAGGACTCTTTACTCGGGTAGATAATGATAGGAGACAAGGGGGAATGGTCTTAAACTAAAAGAGACATTAGGAGGAAATTTTTCACTGTAAGGGTAGTGAGGCACTGGAACAGGTTGCCCAGAGAAGTAGTAGATGCCCCATTCCTGGAAGTGTTCAAGACCAGGCTTGATGGGGCCTCGGCCAGCCTGATCTAGTGGATGGCATCCCTCTCTGTGGCAGGGGGGTTGGAGTTACATGATCTTTAAGGTCCCTTCCAACCCAAGCCATTCTATGATATATATTTTTTTTTAAGACCTGCAATGACATTTTGTATGAAATTCTAGTGAAGAGGAAAGCAGTTTAAATCTTTCAATTATAGCTCATCCACACAGTCATTTAATTGAATATTAGCAAAAGGACCATATATCTATTGTAAGCTTACAGGTTATAATAACCATCAAAACAAAAACATGCTTTGGACACCAGACAGCGTTGTTGCCAGGATTATGTCTAGTTATCTTGCTGTCCTCAATCCACACAAACAGATAGCAGCTTACTCTTGAACTGACCTGGAATTGCCTTTGACACAATGCCAGGAAAGGACAGAAAGCAATTCTCTAGGTTCATAGGGACCACTAGCTTTTTAGAACAAAACCCCATTCCTTCACAAGGTATGGTCCTTCACAAAGGAAACAGCAGTCTTCAAGGAAGTAGAACTTAAACCATACCTCATACTGTCCTTTTATAGTAATACTCAAACATTATAACTTTTTTTGTGGAGATGCATCTACAATAAGTCATTTTTCATGTCCAACACCACCAATAAATATAGTCTATCCAACAGTTCATTCCAGAAAGGAGTGATGAATGCTATTTTTACTTTAAAATATTCTTTATAAATAAAGGTTACTCTACTGCTAACATGCCTAAAAGCTTGATAAGAAGTCCTATGCTCTATCACCAACAGCTACTTCATTTCTGATGGTTTGCAAGAAATTTCCAGAAGTTACCCAGATTGATCTTGGAACACAGAAGTCATGTATTGAATGTGTTTGAATGAATTACTGCACAAAAGATACTTTCTCTGTTTATGAGCATAAAACACTATTTTGTTTTTAGAATAAAAACAGAATCTGAAAAGAATAGATAACAGTACCTCTCTGAGTTCTTTGATTTTAGCACCCTTGACACCAATGATTCCTCCTGCCAGACTTTGGTGAATTAGAAGTCTTAATTCACAGTCAAAGTCACTACCTTTGTAGTGTTGATACTGTAAGAAAGACACATACAAGGAAAGAATAAAATATTAGTCATGGGGGAAAATAACAAAAATATATATTTTTTTTTTGGTTAAGTTTTCTCCTACAAATACCATATGACTTAATTTGTTGCTCAACTGTGATGTTGTATTTGCTATGATTGCCTCAACATAGGTGTGATTCTAAGCGGAATAAGGAAAGTGGATGAGGAAAACTTATTTGACATCACTTTATGTTTTTTATTACACTTTTATAAAATTTTAAGATATCTATCAAACAACACAACACACTTACTTACAAAGCCAAGGCAGGATGGAAATTACAATACAACTACTTGAAACTAGGGGCTAAACAAATCAGGAGACGGGTGTTTTGAAGGGGAGGAGGCTGTTCTAAATATTAATTTTGTAAGAGACTGTCCTCTACAAAAAAAGCCAACGTAGCTTGAGAGCTATAGGTCTCCTCTCAAAAAAAAGGCTTTTTAAATTTTAATTTAATAAAAACTAGCACAATTATCTAGAATCATATTGTTTTAAAATCTAAACTTACACCTATGAAGAAGAAACAAATCTAAGAGACATACCTCTTCTAAAGTAGGGATAATCTTCTTCAAGATTTCTCCAATTGTTTCTGTATCTGCACTTATACTCAAGATGCTGTCAGAAGCCAGTGTTAGAAAATATGGAGAGGGTATAAAAACAAGTAGTAGACATAAGTTTCATACTCATAATTATACAAAACTCTAATAAGACTGACTACACAGAAGAACATACAATATTTCCCATTTAAAGTAAACCTGTTCACTGAATTTACAACACAAGCATCTTGGTTTATGCCCAATATATATGCATAATAAATTTAAGAGTAGGTATGTCTTAGAGTAAGTGAGAATGAGCAAGTGAAAACTTTTGGCAGGGCTCAGATTAAGCAGGCAAGAAATCCCCGCAGAACTTAAAAGTAGAAGTGAACGCTCATGTTCCCCACCACCACTAATTTAGGTTACCCTCACTATTACATTGTTAAAACTGGCACACCTTCTTGTAGAAAAAGTGTGGATGTGCAAGTGGTCAATGTTATATCTGAAGTGAGGTTGTGAGACCAGTTAGAAGTTAGATTACTAATGAGCTCTGCAAGAATAGAAATACAAATAAAAGACAACCAAAACAAACAAAAATGTAACACAAACGAGAATTGAAGAAAAGTGAACCGGAGTTAGCATTTCATCATAAGTAATTATAAACAGACAATGTTGGGGGGAGCAAGGTGGGCCACAAGGACAGAGCAAGAGACTCTTGAAGTATTTTGATTTATAATGCAGTGATTATGCAACACTTGAAACTATGCTGCTTCCATCAAAATAAAATTAGTATATTGCTTGGGTGGGCAACTCATATAAAAGTTCAGTGACAAAAAGACTTAATGGGGAAAATACGACAAAGCTTGAAAACAATACACCATCTCTAAGGGAATACTATTTAATTATATAAAAGGCAAGTAATAAAATACATTTCTCTCTTTCTAATCAGGCAGTGAGGCATAAACTGTTGGGACATACCGCTCAGGGCCACTGCTGTCTGGGACTGAAACACTTGCATTGTACTGCATTGGTCATTGGCGTTCGTGGACGTTGGCATTGGGCACGGGTATTCAATCAGAAGTTGTCAAGTATAGTACCCATTTGGCAACGAGCACATTTTTGGGCATAGCCAACCAGGGTTTTCACATGGGCGTTCAGGGGCGGATGGGCCAATGTCATGGTGGGCAACGCAGGGGCAAGACGATCCAGTACATGGGCAACGGAGATATATGGCCAAAAAAACAAGGAGAGGGAAAAGGGGGAAAAGCAATACATTTTAATTTAATACAAACTATACTTATTCTCAATTAATGAAACAAATTTAAGTTGTTCTGAAGATTAATACAATAACGGATTGCTACACTGACTGCAGCTTAACAGCATGGATCTTAATGAGCTATCTTACCTGACTAAACTACTTTTTACATATAAGGTTTCAGTAGCAGGCTGGCTCATGAAGGTAGACAAAACTTGAGCTCCATATTACTAAAACCATGGGCAAATGGGGAAAGTTAACTTAGATTGGTCTGAAATGCTATCTTGGCTTATTTGATGTAATTATTTACTTTGAAGCAAAGAAATAAGAACACCAGCTGCTAAAGTTAGTGAGTGTGTGTATAATGCCTGACCACTTCAACTTAATCCTCAATTCTCGTTGCTATAGGTCATGAACTTAGTTGAAACTGATTCTGCAATGATATATTACCAAATATTATGTTGAACACAGTCTTGCTTGAAAAAAATTGCTGGAATTGTAGCTTATGCTAAGTACAGGAGCATAAACAGAATTCAAGAAACATTGCCAAGTCTTATAAATACATTAACACTAAACATATATTTAATCACAAATCACCCCACTATAAAATATGAATAGGTAAATAAGTCATGACCATTTAAAAATGCTTCAAACAGCATAAAGTGTTCCTTTACTATCTTATTCCCATATTTAAATCATGCAACTTTAACATTCATGTTTTTGTGCTTCACATCCAAGCTGTTAAAATAAGAACAGATGGACCATTACTTTTTCCCCCTCCCCAAAGTAAGTTAAAGCATTCCTCTATCATTGGGTTAAGCCAGCCACCTGCAATGGTTTTCCATAGTTTTACAATTTATTCGCACATATGGAAAATGTAAAGTTAACGGTTTTAACATCTTTAACTGGAAATTAAGATTAATTCACTTGAAATGCGTAACTTAGAGGAAACCTGACTGAAAGCAAAGTTTATATTAAACCTCTCTTCCCACATGACTCAAGCTGGGTTTTAATGACAATACAAACCAAAAAGCTTGTTATCTCCTCTAACATTCAAACAGCTTATAATTAGCCTATCGATAACTAGAGCTCAATTTCTAAAAATGCAAATAATCAAGTTTTCAGTGTAGTGCTCTGAAAGAATTGGTGCTAAATTAATTCAAACTCATACATACTCACGTCTGTACGAAGTGCCTTAATATTTTTGCCACCTTTTCCAATCACTGCTCCAGCATTCTGGAAAGTAGTTTTCAGAAGTTATGTTATGCCAGCACTGCATAGGGTATGTTTTTGAACCAAAGACTAACAACAGTGCATCTATTCCTGCATTACCCTGTGGGATAGGGCTTGTTTTGCTTTTGATAAATTCAAATTAAATTGAAACATACTGACAGTTTGTGTGCATGCATGAGAACAGCTCTGATGACTGAACTTAGGAAAGAGAAAAATATTCAAATTTTGCAAGTAATAT
This sequence comes from Cygnus olor, assembly GCF_009769625.2. Lineage (NCBI taxonomy): Eukaryota > Metazoa > Chordata > Aves > Anseriformes > Anatidae > Cygnus > Cygnus olor. The sequence goes on from NC_049199.1 coordinate 2,638,713, forward strand.
TGTTTTAACACAAGCAGAATTGCTTAAATCTTTAAGTTTGTAATTGAAATCATCTCGTAGTTAGAGTACGACTGAAAAAGATACCTTATGGTGTTCTACGCATCTTATGCAAGTTAGTGATTTTCCTATTTTATTCAAATTTTTTTTAAAGCGTTTACAAATTTCACTTTCACACTCCAAATGCATGATTATTTACATAACTCGGACAGCTCACACAAGTATGGTGTGAAGAACGTAAGACCAATAGAAACAATTGTTAACCTCCAGTTGCTAAAAATCAACATCAACAGGAATAAACTGGCATATATTCAAGGGTAGTTGCAAAACTTGCCTTTTTTTAAAAAACAGTTCATACACAATGCTAACAGCACACAAATATTTTGCAAGTTGCGTGGAGTGCTATCATAAATGCCATGCAGAGTTAAGGTAACATTCCCCCAAGCCAACATGAGAGACTGAGTTACTTCAGACCACGCAAACATCTTTAATGACTGGAAACACTAGAGGAGTTTCATAAATAGCAACTTTAGTGTCACAATTTATACTAGCCAATGAAGCAACTGCAATCCCTGAAGCATTACTCCCATCTTTTTTCCTATTGATATATACAGATTTACTAAGTCTGTTTGAGTGAATTACTAAAATCCTGATGAAGTCCTCGCCTTGCCTCATTTGGTTGATTTACAATCATTAGCTGATCATTCTCTAAACCGCTTGCTTTCTGAAGTCTAATGAACAGTCATTCCCCTCAAAACAATGGTATTCCCTTTAACATAAGAAAAAATGGCTTATAATTTCTATTGCTCTATTTTTCAATATTTTTTTTTAATTCAAAAGAAGTTCCATAGATTAAAAAACACTTATCCTTGAAAAAAATGTACTGAATGTAATTCCATTGCAATAGCCTTCTGCTATCATTTGTGCACACTTCCTAATAAGTTACATTAAATGAAAAATAAGTTACATTAAATGAAAAATAAGTTACATTAAATGAAAAATAAGTTACATTAAATGAAAAATAAGTTACATTAAATGAATTACACATTCTTACTAAACATACACCACAAAATACACTGTGACACCACTGTCTTAAGCAATGCTATAAGCATGAACATAGCAATACTGAAAAAACATACTTTGCTTTGAAGCAGGATGCGTAATTCAACCATCTCATCTGTATTCCGAGATCTTTTGAAGGCCTGTTCTTCTTCCATATCTTCTGCAGGACGTTTGCCTATAGACAGGTCCGGGAACACCACAAACATATATTTAACTTTCTAAGTCACAATACCATGGTACGTACATCAAGCTTATACACTATATTCCTAATGAAGCATTCTTTTCCTATTAGCCCAACGCTAACTTCAAACATCTACATTCAAAGAAACAGGTTTTTACTTCATCAGCCTATATATGAATTATTTACTGAAGACCCATTCCAGATCTATGAACTACAGTTGAAATGAGAATTTCAGTCTTAGTGACAAATTTACAGCACTTTAAAGCAGTAAGTTTAAAAAAGTTTAAAGCAGTACCGCATCAACTACCAAGTATTTCTTTTAAAATTTACAATTGTGAAAATCTTAAAGGAAGAAAGTTAGAAGCAGTTTGTCCAATACTGAAATATTGGTATAACAATAGAAAAGCAGTATTTTAAATATTTTAGAGTTGGCATGAATCAACTCAATGCTAATGCCCTAACTTCTTCACTAATCAAGTCCAAAAAGTTTTTCATAAAGCTAATACTCAGGTATTTCACATTTTTATATATTCACACATTTGTTCAATATAATAAATAAAACGTAAAATATGGTAATAGATATGTCTGACATGACCACGCTGTCCAAAGATTACTGAATATTTAGCTGTTTTCAACTCTTTAGCTATAACTTTTAGTTACTTATGCCATGTCTAAAGAAACCCCAAAGAAAAGTTATGCTTTCATGATACAAAAACTATGTATAGCCATATTGAATACTTAAAAGATTAAATGCAAAAATACTACTGATACAAACATATTCGATACAGTTAAAACATTCCAAAGTAACTGGAAACACTGAGACTTCAAAAGTTTCTCTTTCTCCAAAATAAATAAGTAAACAGCCCATTAAAAAATTACCATTTGTCTCTGTGTTGGTAAAGGTCTCTTCCTGCTGTTCAGTCTCCATTACCTTTTATTCTTAGATGGTCAAATAAAACCTGTCGTAGAATAAAAAAACTAGTACATCTATTTTGTAAAAAAGCAAACCAAACCATACATTGTATTAAAATGAAAAACAAAAAAAAGATACCTGCTTTTAGAACTTACTGGTTTTATATATGTTTGTAGAGCAAAATGCAAATGTTCTGGACAGGATCAAAACCCAACAGCCTACTGCTTCAAAAGCCTATGAAAACAGCATAGATCAGCCATGGCTCTGTTCACTTACAGCTCTGATTCCCACTACAGCCAAAAGCAGGGGTTTGACCTGAGTTTTTTGCTGCAAAGCTTTTCTTTATGAGTAAGGAAAACATAACAAGGTCAAACACATCACGAAGAAAAGAAACAATACTAAAGTCTATAAACTCAGACTGAACAATTCTGGACTTGCTCAGTTTCCAGACATTTGCTAGTTTTAAGAAATCACATTTACTGATAATAATTTTCAGATATCTAAAGTGAATAAGTATTCAGTTGCTATTGTCAGTATATTATAATACATACTGTTTTGTGGTTTTTTTAAAAAAACACTGCAGTTACGTACAAGACTCTGCAAGCATGCACCAAGAATCTCAAAGTAGCTAAACTCTTTTGATTTTGTGAAACAGGTACTTCATTTGTGATTTATTTTTGTTAAATCCACATGAGAATACTTGTAAGACACATCAGAAGCCCATGCAGAACAACTTGACAACATATTCTCTTTAAAAAGGCATTCGTGCAGCCAAACAAAAAACGCTATTTTTTCCCCCTCTGGATTTCAGTTATCAATTTCCATGGCCTGAACAAATAGTTGACGCTCACATATCCACAAAGAAGAACCGATACATTTCACTTAAAAACATCCTTGTAACAGTTACCCTGTTTATGCAGGTTAACAGCAGACATATACTCTTCTACAACCAACCAGGGCTGAGAGGCTACCTTCCCAGCTAGTATTTCCGGGCACCTAATGTTAACTATCTGGACAAGTGTTGCTTTCTTTAAGAAAAAAAAGTCAAGTCTCAAACAAATGCTGCCAAATGGCCAGGAGGGGATTTCACCAGGTTCAAATAAGCTAGCCCTTTCAGACACTGGTTATTCTATCACCAACCATCACAAAAATTTTAGGGCTGCAGGGGAATAAGCATAATATGTTGTTCAAGGTAACGTGCTTTCAACTAGTTACTGTGCTCTGCTGTCTAAATCGAGTTTGCAGGATTAAATTGACTAATGTAAATTTATTTTTATTTTTTAAGATATCGAGAGGATAAAATGGTTACTAAAGGAGAAAGGCGTCACCATCGCCCACAGACACGAGAAAAGAGCTGGAAGATGCCAGTGCGTCTCTACCCGACTCCCTCCGGGAGAGACGGCCTTGCCGGACCCTCCCCCCTCCCTTCTGTAGTCCGGGAGGGAACCGCGCCATGAACTGCTCTACTGTCTGCTCGGGCCAATGTTCGCCTTCGCACAGCCCGCCCGCCGCCATGGAGCGCTCATGAGCCCAGCTTGCTCCCAGGCGGGGGGAAGAGGCGGCGTTACATAACCCCCGCAGCCCGAACCCCACCTCCCCAGGAGCGGGGATAAGCAGAAATGGCGGCCACTGTAATGGCGCCTACCCGGTGCTAGGCGGAGCCAGAACCCGATAAACCATCACCACGCGGTCACAGGACTTCTACCATTCTGCCCAGGGAGATACACAAAGGAGGCACCCAGAGGCCCGAACCCAAGCGGGGCCGACAGAGCGTAGCAGCTCCACCACGAGAGAAGCTCCACCACTGCCGTGATCACAGCCGAAGGAAGCCGTCCCCGCTGCAGAGCACCCCCCAATCGATCTCGCACAGTCGCTTCCGTACAGGCCGCAGTCGAGAACGCCCTCCCCCCCTCTTCCCATCTGCCCGCCATAATCCCCAACAATTTGCCCCAGGCACAGAGCTACCCAAGGTAGGCGTAGGAAGACGACAGCCGCTCCACTGGCCTTAGCGCGCACCCGCTAGCGCTGCCGGCCTCCACCGTACAGGCACTCCGGGAGCCGCGCCTGCTAGGCCGCTGTGCCTACACCAAGGCCACTGAAGCGCAGCGGCTGCTTGCAGCGACAGAGATCACCCTTCTCGCCCTTCCCTCAGAACAGGTGAATCCCTGTGGGTCCATAGGTAGCCCAAGCCACTCCTTATTTCCTAAGGAAGCATTACTCCCGACTCCCTCCTTTTTCATGCAGCAGTCCCCAGGCCTACCCAAATCCACTGCCCTGCTAAAAGGAAATAGCACTGTCTTGTCGCTCTCCTTACAGGAACGGACAAAAATTCCGAGGCTCGGCAGAGACTTAGACCTCCCACATCGTTGCGTCACATAGCAGCGTTGAGGTGAGCGATCGCAGCCCCACTCCGCTCAGCCACCCCTCCCCCTAGCGCGCGCAACACCCCCTCCCCACCTTCATCAGCTACATACACGAGTCCCGCATATTTGTGCCCATCACGTACGTGAAAGGTGAGCAACCCTCACCACTAACACACACACATCCACCAGCACTGCACAGACGACTAACCCAGTCGCCTTTCCCCCCCTCCACCCCCATCGGTGAGGACTCTCCGCGGCCCCATTAGGTAAGACAATTGCCTGTCAGGGTGAATGGTGGCCTCCACTTGGCCCCACCCTCCGTGTGGACCAGAGCGACACAGGCCTAGGTATCATGAGAAGATGGGCGCACTTCAGCCCGTACCGCTGCGGCGTGCCTAGGTTGTTATTGTTGTTATTACCTGCCTGACAGGAACCACAATAAAAGCAGCAACAATGGCGGAGACAACAGAAAGCGGTAAAGAAGAGCAAGAGCGATCTCAGTTGTGGGGGGAAAAATGGCGTCTGTGAAAACTCCACCTTGTGGTCGTCCCCTACCGCCGGCGGGGGGGGGGGAGGCTGGCTTCTTGCGACTATTTAAAGGCGCGCGTGGCTCTACGCCTCCTATTGGCTGTCGAGGCGCGCGGGCTTTTTGGGGGTTGTGCACAAAGGGCAGATATATTCTCTCCTCTTTCGCCCACCCGTAACTTGAGAGGTTGGGTTGCCTTGCTAGTACTGCCTGCTCGTTAGCCTCTACCCCTGCGCTGGATAATTCAATTGAGTGGCTCAGTTGAGGGTAGGGTGAAGGGGGATGGGCTTAGCCTCTCTCGGGACCAGGGAGTTATCCTTCCTGTCTGTTGTGGTTTAACCCGGCAAACAGCTAAGCATCACACAGTTGTTCATTCACCCCGCCCCCTCACAGTGGGATGGGGAAGAGAATCGGAGGAAAAAAGTAGAACTCGTGGGTTGAGATAAAGATAGTTTAATAGGACAGAAAAGGAAGGTAAAATAATAATAATTATATATACATACAAAGCAAGTGATACACAATGCAATTGCTCACCAACCACTGACAGATGCCCATCCCATTCCCGAGCAGCGGCCGCTTCCCCGGACAGCCCTCCCAGTTTTTATTGTTCCGTGTGATGTCATTATGTTGTGGACTATCCCTTTGGCCAGTTCGGGTCAGCTGTCCTGGGTCTGTCCCCTCCCAACTTCTTGTGCACTCCCAGCCTCCTTGCTAGCAGGACAGTATGAGAAGCTGAAAAGTCCTTGGCTTAGTGTAAGCACTGCTCTGCAACAACTAAAACATCAGCGTGCTATCAGCCTTATTTTTCTCCTAAATCCAAAACATGGCACATACCAGCCCCTATGAAGAAAATTAATTCTGTCCCAGCCAAAACCAGGACACTGTCCCTGATGTACTGAGGATGGGAAAGATGAAGATAGTACACTTAATTTTCACAGTGTGAGAAAAATCTCAATAATTTTCTTCAGACAGGATCTTCCGTGAAGCTATTTTATTCATGATTGCAATGGCGGGCGTCCTGCCAATTAGGAGCGCATTATAGTAAACATCATACCCTTTTATTCCCTATTACCCGACGCCTGATCACCTCCCCTGTTTCCTCATTGGCTGAGTACTACAGGTTCACAAGCTACTCGATGCTCCTCTATACCATATATGTACATTTTTTTGATCAACCCTTTAATTTCTCCTTTTTCCTTTTTTTTTCTCCTTTTGTATGTTTAGAGAACTTGTGATCTTTGTTTTTTTACTGTTCTCACACTGCTCATCCTGTTTTTCTCAAGCTTCTACCTTATTTTGGAACAGTGAGGCCTTCTACTGTCCACTTATCTACTTAGCATTTCTCCTTATTATGACTACACAACTACCTTGGAATACAGAAAAGTAATTCTCTACTGCAAAAACACAACTTTGTTTCTCACAGTATGATCCGTCATTTTTAGAAATCTAGAGAATCCAGACACAGTTGCTGCTGGAAATAGCAATCAGGGACAAGGCCTTTTCAGTCTTTCTAGGCATCTGGGTGCAAATCCAACAATTATTTGGAGATAGAACTCGAGAGATGTTCTGGATTAATTGGAAATGCTGATTTTTTCCTCCATCCTATCACTAATCCATTGAGAACAGCTATTACTAAGATAAACTTAAAATACATCATTTCTATATATATATATACCCCTATAATAATTAAGAAATAATAATTAAGAAAGACAATAAAAATCACAAACTAATAAGGATTCTTCTGGTGGGGATTAAATACCCCCCTTTCTCCTATGTCCAGAGAGTGTTCCCTGGAAACACTCCAATTCTGTGTAATTCAATCCCTTTTACTCATTAATTCATTAAGAATTCTTCTAAGGAGAAGTTAAAGGTTTACAATGGATAGTTTTAACAGTTTTAACCTTAAAAGTCTTTGTTAATGCAGTCTCTCAGGTATCAGGGTTAACTGATGCTTTTACCCAGGTATGAGTCCACCCTTTCTCAACCTTTTTTCCTGTCGTCTCAGTAGTCAGGAGCACTTGGAACGGTCTGTCCCACTCAGGTTGCAGCTTTGATTTTCTCCATGTTTGCATCAGAACCCAAACTCCTTCTCGGAATGGATGGATCAGGGCTTCCAATGGTGGGATATGAGCTAATGATCCACGGGTCCTGAGAGATGACAAAGAGTATGACAGCCCGAGTATATAGTTAAGTGTCCTGGTTTCACCTAGGATAGTTTTATTTTTCCTCCTAGTAGCTGGTAGGGTGCTATGTTTTGGATTAGGATGAGAAGAGTGCTGATAACATGCTGATGTTTTAATTGTTGCAGAGCAGTGCTTACACTAAGCCAAGGACTTTTCAGCTTCTCGCTCTGTCCTGCGAGCGGGCAGGCTAGGGATGCAGCAGGAGCTGGGAGGGGACAGACCCAGGACAGCTGACCCAAACTGGCCAAAGGGGTATTCCATACCATCTGATGTCATGCTAAGCAATATATAGAGGTGGCTAGCCAGGATGGGGGGGCCGGCTGCTCGGGGATAGGCTGGGCATCGGTCAACGGGTGGTGAGCAATTGCATTGTGCATTACTTGTTTCGTACACATTATTTGTAGTAGTACTATTATCATTTTTTTTTCTGTCTTAATAAACTGTCTCTATCTCAACCCACAGGATTCACTTCCCTGTTTCTCTCCCCCATCCCAGAGAGGGAGGGGGGAGGGTCAGCGAACGGCTGTGTGGTGCTTAGCTGCCGGTCGGGTTAAACCACAACAGTCCTTTTGGCGCCCAACATGGGGCCTCGAAGGGTTGAGATAATGACAGATCTGACCAGAGTGTGTTAAACCAAAATTGGTATGAGTATTAGACCTGCTTAATAGTTCCTTGTCACGAAGTTGATTGCTTTCATCTCAGGTCTGCTGTGCCTTGAACGATAGTTCTTCAAGATTTTGAATATCCTTGGGATGTTCAGACCAGCATGTTCTTGTTGTTATGTCTCCTGAATGTGCTTCAGATTTTGTTTAAGGTTAAACAACTACTTAGGAATGCCATCCAGAGATCTGTCCTGAGGCAGGATGGTTATGAGTGGCAGGGATTGTGGGAGGGTATGGGCAGGTATCTAGAGCAGTGGGCACCTCCGGTGTGTTGGAAATTCACCCCTGAACAACTGCAAAATCCTAAAAAACTGGCAGAATGCTTGAAAAAGGTGTGTCATCACTCTGGGAATTCCAAAGGGACGCAAATCACTGCAACGTGCTGGGGTCTGGCCTATGCCTATTGAGCTGCAATTGATGCCGCTATAAACCTAGTGACATACCCTGAGGCCACTCCAAGTCCTGTGACAGGCCCAACGGTCACTCTAACCCCTGCAGCCATTCCAACCCCTACGCTGGACCCTGCAACCACTCCAGCCCTTGCAGCCTCTCCAGCCCCTGCGGCCACTCCAACTCCTGTGATGGGCCCAGTGGTTGTTCCAACACCTATGACAGGCCCAGCGGTCGTTCCAGCTCCTGTGACAGGCCCAGCGGTCGTTCCAGCTCCTGTGACGGGCCCAGCAGTCATTCCAGCCCCTGTGACGGGCCCGGCGGTTGTTCCAACCCCTGTGGCAGGCCCTGTGGCTGGGTCAGAGAAACGAGCTGTAGCAGTGCAAGTTGCCCCTGTAGACAAGGTGAAAAAAGGTTTAGGGAGTCAGATCGTTTAGAACGCAGAGAAGCTCCTGCTAAGACTAAGCATGGGGAAGACGAGGCCGGACCATCAGAGGAACAGGAGGATGAAGATGAAGATGTCGCAAAAACAGCAGTAACTACCCGAACCTTATACCAGCGTGAGCTACGAGATGTGCGAAAAAATTTTGGTCACTGCATAGGTGAGCAGCTTGTCACCTGGCTGCTCCGGTGCTGGGACACCGGAGCCAATTGTGTGGAATTAGAGGGCAGGGAAGCCAGGCGGCTGGGATCCCTTGCTAGAGACGCAGGCATTGACAAAGCAATTGGAGATGGAGCACCAGGCTACAGCCTCTGGAGGCGTCTCCTGTCAGCTGTGAAGGAAATGCATCCCTTCAAGGATGAACTTGTATGTCTACCAGGCAAGTGGACCACCATGGAGAAGGGAATCCAGTACCTGAGGGAATTAGCTGTACGGGAGGTGATTTATAGAGACCTAGACAACAAACAAATATCCACAGATCCAGATGAAGTCCAGTGTACACGACCCATGTGGCAGAAGTTTGTACGGAGTGCACCATCATCATATGCCAGCTCATTGGCAGTAATGGCCTGGAAAGTACATGAGGAACCCACAGTGGATGAAGTGGCTAAACAACTCCGGCAGTACGAAGAAAGTCTCTCCTCTTCCCTACAGGCCTGCATCTCGACTGTGGAGAAACTTTCTGAAGAGGTCCACCAACTTAAAGAGAGTTTATTTTCCTCCCCACCTGTACAAACCAGTGTCTCGGCTATTAGGGGTAAGCGTCCATCTGTGCAAGGAAGACGATATAGTGGGTACACACCCCGTGCCACCCTGTGGTTTTACCTACATGACCATGGAGAGGACATGAGAAAATGGGATGGAAAATCTACCTCGACCCTAGAGGCATGGGTATGTGAGTTGCAAAGAAAAACAATCGGGAAAAAGGGGTTCTCTGAGAAGCTTCCTGCTCCAACTTCCAGCAGGCAGTCCTTCAGACACAGAAATGAAGATTCTGACCAGGATTAGAGGGGCCCTGCCTCCAGCCAGGGGGAGGAAAGGGACAATCGTGTTTATTGGACTGTGTGGATTTCATGGCCTGACACGTCAGACGCACAGAAGTATAAGGCTTTAGTAGACACCGGTGCACAGTGTACTGTAATGCCATCAAGGTAAAAAGGGCCAGAGCCCATCTGTATTTATGGGGTGACGGGGTGTTGTGGTTTAGCCCGGCTGGCAGTCAAACACCACACAGCCGTTCGCTCACCCTCCCCCCTCCGTCTCCGGGATGGGGGAGAGAAACGGGAAAGTGAAGTCTGTGAGTTGAGATAAAGACAGTTTATTAAGACAGGGAAAAGAATAATAATAATAATAATAGTATTAATAGTAATAATGTGTACGAAATAAGTGATGCACAATGCAATTGCTCACCACCCGTTGACCGATGCCCAGCCTATCCCCGAGCAGCCGGCCCCCCCCTCCACCCCGGCTAGCCCCCCCATATTAATTGTTCAGCATGACGTCAGATGGTATGGAATACCCCTTTGGCCAGTTTGGGTCAGCTGTCCTGGGTCTGTCCCCTCCCAGCTCCTGCTGCATCCCTAGCCTGCTCGCTAGCAGGACAGAGAGAGGCTGAAAAGTCCTTGGCTTGGTGTAAGCACTGCTCTACAACAATTAAAACATCAGCATGTTATCAGCGCTCTTCTCATCCCAATCCAAAACATAGCACCCTGCCAGCTACTAGGAGGAAAATTAACTCTGTCCTAACTGAAACCAGGACAGATATCCACCCCTTATTCCATACCATTTATGTCATGCTCAGGTTACACTCTTTCCAATACCTTCTAATTAATCACCATTTTCATCTATGATATATAGCAACCATGGTAGCGATGACATACAGTGTTATATGATAATTAACATACTATAATTCAACTCATGGGCTATTCTCACCCAGTATTAGGTCCCCTTGAGGTACACACCGGACCTCCCCATTCTCTTGCATTACCCACCAAGTGCATCCAGGTCCCCGAGCAAAAGCAATCCCACGAATGGGCTTGCCTTTTCCTGAGGCGGGAGTAGCCCAGACTGTCTTACCCAGCATGTTTCTTACGTGCACTACAGGAACTTTATCCCCTTCTACAGTGCGTAACAGGTTTGATTGGGCAGGTCCAGCTCGGTTGGCAGATCCTCTAGTATTGACTAACCAGGTGGCCTTTGCCAAATGTGTTTCCCAATTTTTGAATGTCCCAGCACCCATTGCTTTCAGTGTAGTCTTTAACAGTCCATTGTATCGTTCAACTTTCCCGGAGGCTGGTGCATGATAAGGGATGTGATACACCCACTCAATACCATGTTCTTTGGCCCAAGTGTCTATAAGGTTGTTTCGGAAATGAGTCCCATTGTCTGACTCAATTCTTTCTGGGGTGCCATGTCGCCATAGGACTTGCTTTTCAAGGCCCAGGATAGTGTTCCGGGCGGTGGCATGGGGCACAGGATATGTTTCCAGCCATCCGGTGGTTGCTTCCACCATTGTAAGTACGTGGCGCTTGCCGTTGCGGGTTTGAGGGAGTGTGATGTAATCAATCTGCCAGGCCTCTCCATATTTGTATTTCAGCCATCGTCCTCCATACCAGAGAGGCTTTGACCGTTTGGCTTCTTTAATTGCAGCACGTTTCACAATCATGAATAACCTGTGCTATAGTGTCCATGGTCAAATCTGTCGATATCTCAACCCTTCGAGCCCCACGTTGGGCGCCAAATGGGCTGTTGTGGTTTAGCCCGGCTGGCAGTCAAACACCACACAGCCGTTCGCTCACCCTCCCCCCTCCCTCTCCGGGATGGGGGAGAGAAACGGGAAAGTGAAGTCTGTGAGTTGAGATAAAGACAGTTTATTAAGGTGTCGTGGGGTTTTGGAGAATGCACATCGGTGATGTGGTTTAACCCAGCCGGCAGCGAAACACCACACAGCCGTTCGCTCACCCTCCCCCCTCCCTCTCTGGGATGACGGAGAGAAATGGGAAAGTAAAGCCTGTGAGTTGAGATAAAGACAGTTTATTAAGACAGGAAAATAATAATAATAATAACAATAATAATAATAGTACTACTAATAATAATGTGTACGAAATAAGTGATGCACAATGCAATTGCTCACCACTCACTGACCGATGTCCAGCCTATCCCCGAGCAGCTGGCCCCCCCACCCCAGCTAGCTACCCCTATATATTGTTTAGCATGACGTCAGATGGTATGGAATACCCCTTTGGCCAGTTTGGGTCAGCTGTCCTGGGTCTGTCCCCTCCCAGCTCCTGCTGTATCCCCAGCCTGCTCGCTGGCAGGACAGAGTAAGAAGCTGAAAAGTCCTTGGCTTGGTGTAAGCACTGCTCTACAACAATTAAAACATCAGCATGTTATCAGCGCTCTTCTCATCCTAATCCAAAACATAGCACCCTACCAGCTACTAGGAGGAAAATTAACTCTGTCCTAACAGAAACCAGGACAGTCGGTCAACGGGTGGTGAGGAATTGCATTGTGCATTACTTGTTTCGTACACATTATTTGTAGTAGTACTATTATCATTTTTTTTTCTGTCTTAATAAACTGTCTCTGTCTCAACCCACAGGCTTCGTTTTCCCGTTTCTCTCCCCCATCCCAGAGAGGGAGGGGGGAGGGTGAGCGAACGGCTGTGTGGTGCTTAGCTGCCGGCCGGGTTAAACCACAACATTAAGAAAAGCATCTTTTGTCTTGAATTGAGGTAATTCATTCCCTTTGTCCATGTACAGCAATCCAAATAATATTTCATATGGTGAAACTCCCACATCTTTTCTTGGTGCAGTTTGAATTCGGAGAAGTGCCAAAGGTAAGCACTTCGTCCAGGGGAGCTGAGTTTCCAGAACTTAGTCAATTGCTTCTTTACTGTCTGATCCGCTCCACCCTTCCAGAAGAGGAAGGATGCCAAGGAGTGTGAAATTCCCATTTAATTCCTAGAGTCCGCATTAGCCCTTGAAATATTTGTGAGGTAAAGTGACTTCCTTGATCAGAGTCAATATTTTCAACAATTCCATACCTGGGAATTATCTATTCTAGAATTACCTTAGCTACCACGCTTGCAGTAGCAGATACTGAAGGGAAAGCTTCCACCCACCCTGACAAGTGATCGACCAAGACTAATAAGTATTTAAATCTATCTACTCTAGGGAGTTCTGTAAAATCTACCCGTACATTTTGGAAGCGTTGAATTCCTGGTTCTCGCCCCCCTTTGTGCTGACTGCAGATAATTTTCCTATTTACCTTTTGACATACTACACAACTCCTGCATACTTGTTTAGCCAGAGAACATATATTCCTACACATACATATTTCCATAGCACAGCATCACACATTGCTTGAATTCCCCAATGACCCTCTTGATGTAAAACAGTTAATATTTACCTCATTAGCACTTTATTCAGCATCTCTCCCCTCAGGGAGTATCTGTTTTCCTTTGGACTTTGTGACTCCTAATTCCTTAAAAACCTCTTTCTCTTAAAACCTTTTAGTTCTTTTTAGTTTTGGGTAGGGGTAGCTCAACAATTCCCTGAATCCTCTCTGGATTTATTCTTCATTCCCCCTCTGACACTAGATTCCCTAAATACTTGACTTCTCTTTCTATGAATTTTAATTTATTTTCCAATACTTTCAAGCCCTGTTTTCCCAGAAAGTCGAATAGCTTGTCAGTGGCTTCCTTCACAACTGTTTTCTCCTGTCCTATGGGTGACCCGTTCGGTGACAAACTGGAGCTGATTGATACGGTGGTGCACTAAGAGTTAAGAAGAAGGTTACTCAGAGGCACAGAGTGGTAACCAGGCTAGAATAAGAGAATGTGGGAACCAATAAGAAGGAGTTGTTAGGCTCGGACGGGCCTATAGAGGGCTACGCGTGATCAAAAGGAATGCACCAATCAGAAGTCTGTAACTACGTTTGCCAGCCACGTGCAGCGCGTGTAGGGGGCTCAGAAAAACTATATAAGATCTGGCATTGGGACAATAAAGGGTCTCCATTTCTCGACTATCTTGGAGTCCGTGTCATCATTCCCTTCAAATGGTGACCCCGACGTGATAAGGGGTAGAGCAACGCTGCACTAGCGTCCGGAAGGAACCCAGCCGAACGAATCAAGCTCGCAGCTGGACTGCAGCTTCAACCCCGGGACATCGCCTGAAGGACAGGTGAGCGGCTGGGCATTCACAATGGGAGCCAATCTCTCAGGAGAAGAAGAAGCAATAGTAACATTATTAACGCAATTATTAACAAAAGGGGTGTAAAGTATGACCCATTTAAGATAAAGCTACTATTAAAGTTTTTGCAAAAACAAGGGGTCCCCTCGACGGCCTCAGCTATATTCGATGTAGAGACTTGGGAACAAGCGGGGGAGAAAGTGTGGGAGGCAGCATCAAGCTTGGATGCGACCGCCGCTAAGGTTATGACCACGTGGCGCCTGGTAACGGAGACTTTAAGAGCGTGGCAGGCGGAAAAGGGGGTACAGAGCGCCACCGCCCGGGCGATCCTGATAGCAGCTCCGGGATCGGAGTCTGATGAGCCACCAGAGCAGGACAATTTAATAGACTTGGGGGACGATCAAGAGGAGGGCCGCGGACCCGCACTGCTTAGCCCTAATCCGCGAGCCCCCTCGGCTCCCACATTGCCCCACCTTAACAATGCCTCCCTGGGAGTTCGAGTTTTTGATCCACGGGAGCGATGGGAGCAGGTACACCGGGAAGCATTAAAGGATGGGGACCCAATAGGAATGGCTTTCCCGGTAGAAGTGAGTGCCAACGGTCCAAATGAGTATCACGCTTTTCAATGGGATTTAATTAAAGAATTACGAAAGACGGTGACTACGTACGGGTTGCATGCACCGTTTACTCAATTGTTGTTAGAGAACGTCATGACTGGTCAATTGTTAGTGCCCTACGACTGTCGCCAGATTGCCGCAATGATTTTAACCCCAACACAAAAGTTGCTGTGGGAACAAAAGTGGAAAGAAGGATGCGAAACGGCCGCCTTACAAAATCTGGAGAGACAGCCTGGCGACCCTCTTATGGGAGCCGGGATCCCACAACTAATGGGGACTGAGCCATTGCTGGACCCGAGATTGCAGGCTAGGCTCAATGATGCCATCTTGCGGCAGTCTGCGTCTCTGGCTCTCCAGGCAATGTTGACATTACCGGAAGTAGGAAAAGTTGAACCCTCATTTACGAGTACTAAACAACAAGTAAGCGAACCGTACATGCAATTTATCGATAGATTGCGGGACGCTGTAGATAAACAGGTCGACAATCGCGAGGCAAAAGAGGCATTGATGTTAAAATTGGCTGTAGAAAACGCAAACACGGACTGTAGAAAGATACTCCAAGCGTTACCAGTTAATACTACGTTAGTGCAGATGATAGAGGCGTGTAACTGAGTTGGATCGGTGGAGCACCACACTGCCACCTTAGCTGGAGCCTTTGCGGCAGCGCTTCAAATTGTGGGTAAACGTTGTTTCCGCTGCCAAGCTACAGGGCACCTTGCTGTCGAATGCCCCCAGCGGGGCATGGGGGGAGGCCGCGGTAACCCTGCTCCCCCCTCTGCTTGTCCCCGGTGTGGAAAAGGGTGGCACTGGGCTAGCCAGTGTCGCTTGAGATATAACACAGAAGGTCGGTCCCTGCAAGCGCGGCAGGGAAACGTGAGGCGGAGCGTGGGGCGGGGCCGTGTGACGACACAAGTGCCCCGGTCCTCGGTGGTGGGCAGGCCGCCCTCATGGGACCCGTCTTGAGTAATGATGACAGCCGGATCACAACAACAGCAGAGCACCGCTCCAGTGGCCTCGACAAATATATCACCGTGGATTCCCTCACTGCCAAAACCCGAGGAAGCACTGGTTTGGATGTCTCCACAGTAGAGGACTGCACCCTTTGGGACACTCAGGTGCGCAAAATAATGCTGAACATTAAGGGACCAATAGGTAAAGGATAATAGCGTGCTCCTGTTGGGGCGCTGAAGCACCACCTTGACAGGACTTTTTGTACTGCCTGGAGTTATTGATGCTGAGTATGAAGGGGTCATACAAGCCATGGCATGGACTCCCTCGCCACCGGTGCTCGTGCCAAAGGGTACCAGAATTGCCCAGTTAATATTATTTAAAGCAACGGTTCCCCAAGCAGAACAGTGCGAGCAACGTGACAGGGGTTTTGGGTCAACAGGACCCCCGTCAGTCTTCTGGGCCTCGACCATTGCCACCAAAAGACCTATATTGACCCTGACACTACATCACCTGACCACCGACCCCCCGAATGCCCCAGTCACGGTGTTAATGGATACAGGGGCAGATGTAACAGTAATAGCCCTAAAGGACTGGCCCAGCGGATGGCCGTTGGATTCAACTGCAAAAGGCCTCATGGGGGTGGGTGGTGTTTCCAATACTTGCCAGAGTAAATATATGCTTACCATTAAAACTCACGAAGGTTCGGCATACCACGTTCGGCCATATGCTGCCCCAATACCTGTCAGCCTCCTGGGGAGAGATGTGATGGGGCAGGGCAATTTCACCCTGAGCTCTCCGGAAAATTTTCGATAGCGGCCATTGACGAGCGACCACTCATGAAACTCACCTGGAAAACTGAGAAGCCAGTGTGGGTGGATCAATGGCCGCTTCCAGCAGAAAAGGTCGCTGTGCTCCAAGAACTTATTAAAGAGCAATTGAAATTAGGACATATCACCCCCACAACTAGTCCTTGGAACTCACCAATATTTGTGATCAAAAAGAAAAATGGGAAATGGCGACTGCTCCATGACCTGCGCCAGATAAACAACATCATGGAAGACATGGGAGCTCTCCAGCCCGGATTGCCTTCCCCTACTATGCTCCCTCGAAATATGAATATACTAATTATTGACTTGAAGGATTGTTTTTTTTACTATACCACTTCACTCTGAAGATGCTCCCCGATTTGCCTTTTCAGTCCCCAAAATCAACAGGAGTGAACCCATAGACAGATATCACTGGACTGTACTACCCCAAGGGATGAAAAATTCCCCAACTATATGCCAGACATACGTTGCAGAAGCTTTGCGCCCTGTGCGAAGGCAATTCCCTCACGTGTACATTTATCACTATATGGACGATATATTGCTCTCCAGCCCATCCGAGAGCTTAGCACAAGAAGTGCTGCCTGTTCTACAGCAGGAGTTGCAAAAAAGAGGGTTACAAATTTGCGCCAGAAAAAAATCCAGACGGAAGCACCTTGGAAATATTCAGGCTGGAAGATATTACAACAGAGTATTCAACCCCAAAATGTAGCCATCACAACGGAAATCCGCACGCTGAATGATGTCCAGAAGCTTATAGGAAATATCAATTGGATACGAACGCTCTGCGGCATTGATAATCAGACCTTAGCACCATTGTTTGAACTTTTGAAGGGGGACACGGACATTAATGCACCCCGAAACATGACTAATGCAGCCAGAGTAGCTTTAAGCAACGTTGAGGAAAAAATTTCAGCCCAACAATGCCAACGACGCACGGAAAACTTACCCATTCAGCTCTACATATGCAACCAGAATCCGCAGCCTTTAGCTATCATCGCGCAATGGGATCCCGCCGCAGCGAATCCACTATTTTTACTAGAATGGGTGTTCTTACCTCATCAACCTACTAAGACATTTGCGACTCGCATTGAAATGTTTGCAGCCTTAATTAAGAAGGGCAGAGAACGTATCGTACAGATAGCTGGAGGGGAACCAAAAAGCATTGTTATCCCAATAGTTAAGGACTACCTTGACTGGTGCCTCCAGAATAGCATTGAGCTGCAAGCAGCCCTTTCGGGCTTTGATGGTCAATCAGATATACACCTCCCATCTCACAAAATGTTCACCTTTTATAATAATGTACAACTCGAGGTTAAACCTCTATGTAGATGGCACTCTGTCCAAGGACAAACTGTATTCACTGATGGGTCGGGGCGAACGAGAAAAGCAGTAGTTACATGGGAACAAGGGGGCCAGTGGAATCACATAATGGAAAACATTCAAGGCTCCCCACAAATAGTAGAATTACATGCAATAATATTGGCATTTAAACAATGGCATCAGGTCCCAGTGAATATTGTGTCAGATTCACAATATGCGGTGGGAGTGGTACAACGAATTGAACGATCTCAAATCAGGCACATTCAGAATGAAGCACTATTTGCAAAATTCAAGGAATTGCTATTCCTTGTTGAGCAACGTACCCATCCATACTGCATAATTCATATTAGGAGTCATACTACCTTACCAGGTTTCTTTACAGAGGGGAATGCCCGAGCCGACCACCTAGCTAACGTAGCATTGCAAGTCCCGGTACCAAATATACTATCTCAGGCTCGTTTATCACACCAATTCTTTCACCAGGCAGCGAAAGTATTGTCCAGACAATTTGCCATCCCTATAGGAGAGGCAAAACTCATAGTCCAAACCTGCCCAGATTGTCAACAGCAGACAGGTCCACTGACTACTGTCAATCCTAGGGGCCTCTCCTCCCTCCAGATTTGGCAAACTGACGTTACTCACATTCCCGAATTCGGAAGGTTAAAGTATGTTCACGTATCCATAGACACCTTTTCACACGCAATCTGGGCCACGGCTATGGCAGGCGAGACTAGCTGCCATGTCCAAGCACATTTTCGTGCAGCCTTTGCTGCCCTTGGCATCCCAAAAGAAATAAAAACAGATAATGGCCCTGCATATGTCAGCCACTCTACAATGGCATTTTTCCACACTTGGGGTGTCATGCACAAGACAGGCATCCCACACTCACCCACAGGACAAGCCATAGTAGAATGAGTACACCGCACAATAAAGGACCTGCTAGCAAAACAAAAACAGGGGGGACTCAAGAGACACCACAGAATAGGTTAGCTAAAGTAATCTATGTTATGAATCATTTAACACTACCTTTTCAACACGAAGATGTACCACCCCTTATTAAGCATTTTAAAATAATGGAATCAGGACTAACATCAGTTAAAACAGGGAAAGCGATGGTTATGATGCGAAACTTGGATACCGGGGGGTGGGAAGGACCATACCAGCTAATAACTTGGGGGCGAGGGTGCGCTTGTGTCTCCACAGGACAAGGACCATGATGGGTGCCAGCCCGTGGCGTGCGGCCTTGGTTGGGACCACCACCCTCCTCCACCTCTGCAGTTTCGGCGCCTCCTGAGTCTCAATCCAGCCCAGACGATATTTCAACAGCTTAAAAAACTGAATGAGTTGTCTGATAAGCTAACAACAAGCTCACTGGGATTGGAGTCTTGGCTAAAGGGATTAGGAATAACCGGGTGGCTAACGGAGTTGGTAAAAGATAATGATTATTTTGTTTATCGCGTTTGTTGCAATTATAATAGTTATACCATGCCTGCTGCAGTGTTTGCAAAAAATGATTAATTGTTCGTTGCGCACGATTTGGCTTGTAGAAACAAAAAAAAGGGGGAATTATGGGTGACCCGTTCGGTGACAAACTGGAGCTGATTGATACAGCGGTGCACTAAGGGTTAAGAAGAAGGTTACTCAGAGGCACAGAGTGGTAACCAGGCTAGAAAAAGAGAAAGTGGGAACCAATAAGAAGGAGTTGTTAGGCTCGGACGGGCCTATAGAGGGCTACGCATGATCAAAAGGAATGCACCAATCAGAAGTCTGTAACTATGTTTGCCAGCCACGTGCAGCGCGTGTAGGGGGCTCAGAAAAACTATATAAGATCTGGCATTGGAACAATAAAGGGTCTCCATTTCTCGACTATCTTGGAGTCCGTGTCGTCATTCCCTTCACTGTCCTGACAATAAAAGATCATCAACATATTGTAACAGTAACACCTTCTTTGGAAGTTGGAATTGCTCCAAAATTTGTTCTAGAACTTGCCCAAATAAATCAGTGGCCCTGTAAACCCCTGAGGTAAAATTGTCCATCTGTATTGCTGCTTCTGCTCCATTTCAGGGTCTTTCCACTCAAAGGCAAATATATCTTTGTTCCCAGGGTCTGAGAGCACCCCATTAATAACATCGTTATTCCAGTCTAACAATTTACTATTTGAATGCCCAATTTCATCATCAAATCCCTTGCCAACGAGTTAGTCCCTGCCTTGGGTGCATACAATAATTGCCCAGCGATGGTTTTATCACCTAGTCTCAGCTTGGTGTCCCCAAAAAGTGGCACTGTTATCCCAGTCCCTTCTACTCCCATGACCTTTAGGATTTCATTATTTAATTAAATAATTTAATTTAATTAATTTAATTAATTAATTATTTAATAAATAAGCCCTGATACTTTACAGGCCATTAATTACCTTGCTGCCTCAGCATATTGCGTTCACATGGCAAGGTTCTGGTAGCAGGGTGGGGGGGGGAGCTGCAGTGCTAGCTCCTGTGAGAAGAATCCAGCAGCTGCCCCCTGTTAGATAAGGGCCAGTTTCAGCCAGCTCCAAAGGGGCCCACTGCTGCCCAGAGCCAAGCCATTGATTCGTGGAAGAATTCTACAACTCAAAGCAAATGAGTTATAAAGTAGGTATGTGGTTTATTTTGGTGCCGGGCGCATGTGGGATAGCTCCCGAAGGCATGCGCACCCTAACGTGGCAAATTGTTTTGGTTATATGCAGTAAAAAGTTACATATGCATGAAGTTTCCCAATACGCCTATACATATTCATAACCTATCCCCGCTTTGTATTAAAATTAGCTCCAAGAAGTCATTTCCATAAACTCCTCCTGTCTGCACTTGCGCAGTGCCTTCTGGTGGTGGTCGTCGGGGAGTCATGGGGATGAAGGTTGATAACTCTTCTTCATCACCACTAGTTGACCCCCTGCCTTTGTACAGACTCAGCTGCTCCTTGGCTCTTGTCCAAACCACGAGGTTGGTCTCAGCTGGTTTTTGAGACAGGTTCCCCATTTTGTCAGGAAACATCCTCTGTGAGGGGCCTCTAGACTCCTTGTTTTGGTTAATTTGCACAGTATTAAGCAAAGACACTCAGCAATATATATTTTAATGCGATTAAGCGAGCCCCCATTCTTCCATTCCTGGCTTTAATAATTACGATTGTTTTATTTAGAAATCAGTAATGCGATTAAGCAAGCCCCCATTTTTCTATCCCTGGCTTCACCATGAGCAATGCAGTTTGTGCCTCTGTGAGAGCACATCCAAGAAAAGGAAAAAAGAAAAAAGCCTGCTGCACAACAGCAGCTGGGAGAGCAAGGAGTGAGAAACCTCCCTGCAGACACCAAGGTCAGTGCAGAAGGAGGGGGAGGAGGTGCTCCAGGTGCCAGAACTGAAGCTCCCCTGTGGCCCACAGAGAGGCCCCTGGTGGAGAAGGCTGACCCCCCCCCCAGCCCATGGTGTACCATGGCGGAGCAGATCTCCATGCTGCAGCCCATGGAGAGGAGCCCATTCAGGAGCAGGTGATCGGGGCTGGGGGGGTGGGGGTGTCCCCAGGGCGTCCCAAGCTGGACCAACCCGCTCCTGACGAATAGACCCTGTAGCACAGATCCACACATGGAGCAGCTCCCAAAGAAACCGTTTTTCGCTGCCCGTGGAGAAACCCACACAGGACCAGCCCAGGAAGGTCGGCACCCCACGAGAGGGACCCCACACCAGAGCAGGGGAGAGAGCGACCGTGAAGGAGTGGTGGAAATGAAATACCACGGACTGACTGCAGCCCCCACTCCCAGCCCCCCCGCGCCACTCAGGGCAGGGAAGAGGTGGAAGAGAGTGGATGGGGGAAGGTGCCCCCAGCTTGTTTCTTTGTTTCTCACCGCTCCAGCCTGTCAGCAATAGGTAATAAATTTTATTGATCTTCCTATGCTAAGTCTATTTTGCTCACAACGATAATTGTAGAGTAATCCCCATTGAGGTACACTTGAGGAACCCTTGAGGTACACTTTTTCATTTATCAGGGAACTAGCTTTCTGAGAAGCCCAGACTCCCCTATTCTGAATTTATAACAGCAATCTCTCCTCCTTCTTCCACTCCGGATATTCCTATTTGAAGTGGCCGGCCTGGCCACACTTAAAACATCTTCTCAAAGCCTGTCCCTGCTAGGATTTAGGCTGCAACACTGGTAGCTTTCCTTGTCTGCCCTTCCTTTCTCTCTCTTCCTCTCCTTTCCATCCTGGGCCCGACTCCTCCCAAAAGTCCCTCTATCTCCAACCCTCTGCTTCACTACCCAGTACGCTGTGAATACCGTTTGTTTTGCTCTCTGCTTTTCCTTCTCATCTCCCCTTCTGGCATACACCTTCATACTACCTGCACTGTTCACTCCATCCTCCCACCTTCTGGAGCTTTTTCTGTGTATCTGGCCAGGCTTTAATCACAAAATGAACTTTCAAGAGCCCTTGGGCTACCGGGTCCTCAGGATTCATCCCCGAGTACTTTCTAATTCTGATCCCAAGTCTCTCATATGATTTCTATGTTATCATTTGGATAAGCAGATATTTCTGCTCTATCGGAATTACTCTCAGTCTGGGGGGGAGGCTGTTAGTTCTTTCCCATTCTTGCATAGCTGCCTGCCAAATCATTCCCCTCCTAAACATTCTTCTCCAGTGAATAACATACTCAAGATTGACATTTCCCCCCCAGGAATACAAATTAGGCCTTAGAAACGGATTTGACTGTTCTGCTAGGCCCTCAATTAAAGACTTCCATTTCCTTCTTAAAACTCCTAACCTCTCTGCTGGTAAGGGGGAGAGTTCACATAATGTATTTGTCCTTGTCCCACTGGAACCTCCCTAAGAGGATACACAGTTAGTGTCAGTACTGTTAGCATCAGGGAAGGCGAAATTCTCAATATCTCTTCTACATTGTTCTAATTCTTGCCAGAGCCTAGAGTGCGCTCTTCCTCCAGGGACAGCGTCAATTGCAGTCCCTGTCTCCCCTCCTGGAGCAGCCGCCGCTGCCTCTGGTGCAATATTAGGATTATAGGGAGCATAACTTGATTCCTCCCCCGAAAAAGGAGTCTTATTGTTTACTTATAAATTTAAAGCCTGAATTTCAATCAGACCCGTATTTTGGTCAAAATACTGAAGTTCCTTTTATTGGCTTTTTAGGCCACACAATTGCACAATATCTAACCTTTTTTATTTTTTATTTTTTATTAATCTTTTCCCCTGGTTTTTGGTTGTGTTTCCAAATCCTTATCATTCTCCCCAAAGGACTATCTTTAGGCACAATCCCGGGGTCTCCACCCCCACCCTGCTGACTCTTGGAACCCTTAATCCCCATCTCTTCCTGATGTGCTGCTGTGCAGTTTACCACCCACAGGGTTCCACACGCCTTCACCTAGGATTAGGACAGAAGTGGGGTGTACTGCCGAGCACCTCACCTCACCGTGCTCGGGGTACCGTACACCAAAGTGCCCAAACCCCCAAGACTCTCTTTCGCTCATCTATCTTTCGCTTCATCCGTCTCCGGCCGCGCCCCTTGCAGGACTACAGAAACTCACGGATTGGGACTCCACACTCGCTCCGCACTAAAAGTGCGGCTCATTCACACTCCACACAAGAGTCTCTCTGAGCCCACCCTGAGGCAATATACAGTAAAGTTTGCCTTACCTCAGTCCGTGCACGGACTTCCCGGTCCAGGTTATCAGCAGTTATGCCTGTGTCTGGGCTGTGTCTGTGCTGGCCTCCCTTCTCTCCAGTGCTTCACAGAGCCTGTCTTCAAATTAACAGTCTCGGTCCTTTGCCGGCCATACCGAGATGACCCACCACCCCTGATGGGACCGCTGAAATCAGCAGGGTGCACCTTCCTGTCTGTGGTGGCAAGAAATCTTCGGTAGGAAACAAGATCCTGGACGAGCCCCCAAATTGTGAGAAAAATCTCAATAATTTTCTTCAGACAGGATCTTCCGTGAAGCTATTTTATTCGCGATTGCAATGGCGGGTATCCTGCCAATTAGGAGCGCATTATAGTAAACATCATACCCTTTTATTCCCTATTACCCGACGCCTGATCACCTCCCCTGTTTCCTCATTGGCTGAGTACTACAGGTTCACAAGCTACTCGACGCTCCTCTATACCATATATGTACAATTTTTTTGATCAACCCTTTAATTTCTCCTTTTTCCTTTTTTTTTCTCCTTTTGTATGTTTAGAGAACTTGTGATCTTTGTTTTACTGTTCTCACACTGCTCATCCTGTTTTTCTCAAGCTTCTACCTTATTTTGGAACAGTGAGGCCTTCTACTGTCCACTTATCTACTTAGCATTTCCCTTATTATGACTACACAACTACCTTTGAATACAGAAGGTTAGTTTTCTACTGCAAAAACACACTCTACTTCAAAAACATGTTCAACTGCAAAAACACAACTTAGTTTCTCACAACAGCATAACAGCGTACATTAAATTTGTAGTTCTTCGGTAGTATTTTCCAAAGAGAAATCTACAGAAAAGTGGAGTGATATAAGCCTAGTTGAGAGCGGGCATAAATTCCAGCACACTTCTGCTAGAAGGCTGCTGAACAGTGAACTGGTATGTTTTCCAAAAACTTATTCAGAAGCAGATCAGCTAGAGAATGATATGCAAGCCTTTCCTTGTAGAGCAATAGAGACAAGTGATCTTGATTCAGATTCTCTGCCTTTCACCTGTATTTCTCTTGGGAAAAAAAAAAAAGCCAGAAAGTGTTATGATTCAGGAAGTTATATGTTTTATTGCAACTCTTACTGGAAACATAACAAGCGCTTGTTGTTGTTTATTCCATTCAACATCCAAAGCTTAAGGATATTTAGAAAAATGTCAAAGAGAACTGATAGATCTCTGATGATTATAGAATTTAGTCCTTTTTTAAGTCTAAAGCTGCTGTATTCTACAGGATGATGACGCAAGGCATCTAGAACAAATGAAGAATTGTTTGAATAAATAATGTGTAAACTTGTAGATTATACATTAGGAAATGTTCAAGTTGAGATTTGCCCTGCAGGACTGTTGAAAATTAAATTTAAGCGTTGTGCCTTTTCTCTCTCAGGAACAACAGTGGAAAAGTGAGACGAGGAGATATCTTGGCAGGTAGTAATTTGTTTCTTATGGTGATAATATTGAAATTTTTTTTAAAAAACTTTTTTTTGGCTGGATTTAAAATACTCATGTATCATTTTCATTTTGCAAAATCCTCTGTGTTCTTGACTGATGATCTGGGGTAGCAGACTTTATCAGGAAATGGATAATGAACAAATCTGCTCGTTCTTATACTTTTTCAAGGATGATTGCTTACTTGATTTTCAAAAGGTAACTATAAGACACTGCCAGCCTTGTCTTGGAGGAAAGCAGTTGAGTAAATCGAAACAAAAAAAATCATTGTTTAGATGTTGTTACTTCTAACAATGCCAACTTGAAAACTCAAATATGTATTCAGTGTGAAAGAACCTAAAACATAGAGAAATTAAAGATTATCTTTAAATATTCAGGTGAGGGAAAAAAGTGTATGCATAAATGGAAAAAGTTATGTACTTAAGAAAAAAAATCCTCCAAATATTTCTAACCACTTAGTAACAGAATGATTGTAACATACAGGGAATCTTTTTTTTTGGTGTTTCATTGCTAATTACTCATTATTAATTGTTTACTAGTCTAATCTTTTCATAATATAGTCAAATACTTGTTGTATTCCAAATATGTTGTACATGTATGACTATGTTGGCCTTAAATTTTTGTATTTTTTTTGTTGTTTTTAATTCCTGCTTTCAGAATGCATTTAAAAAACAAGCCTAATCAAATGTAAATGAAAAATTTTTGGTGGAAGCTCTTAAGTAATTTTCAGAGGAAAATATACACCTTATTGTTTGTATAGAGTATCAGAAATTGTTTACTTGCTTTTTGTTTTTTCCTTGATTTTTTTTTTTCAAAGAATGTAAACCCGTTAGTTTTAAGAGGAGTTTTTTGATCGGATTGTTAGTATTTTCTTTAGTGGCCTTTTCTTCTTTCAAATAATAGTTGTTAGACCATTGGAAACTGCTGTAAGAGGCTATCATTATTGCCTTTTTTCCCCCCTTCCAAATTTGAGGCATCCTTTGAGACTCCAAGTGACCTAAAGAAAAATAGAGATAATTTGCCGAGTAAGGTAAAAATGGGAGATAGAAGAAGGGCTTTGTAAAGAATGAGCCTTTTTAGGCTTTATTTCATACAGGTAATAAATGGATGAATTCCTGTGTCCCTTCCCTTCCTCTCTTCCCTTTTCCCTCTCCAAAGAAAACCTGAGCAAACCATGACCCTGCAAGTCATGTTTGGGTTCTTATTTTCTGAGAAGCTGTTGGGGATTGTGCATGATTTAGAACTGTAACATCAAAAGCTTTTGTCTGTGTGGAACCTGTGTTGCTGGACCTTTGATTAATGTTTCAAAAAATATATATATTTGTTAGTAGGGAACTGACCAAACTTCATCTCATGTAATCACTTTAACAGGAAATTCAGCTGACTGTAAACCTCTAGTGCGTTTTTTTGAAATATTATTATTATTTTGTTATGAGCTATGGAAATAGCTTAATTTCCTTTGAAGTTTTGTCTTTATTGTGGAAAAAGGCTGGGAGTCCTTAAAGCTAGACTAGTAGTCCATGGATTTAGAACAATGTCATTCAAACCACTTAAATGGAATCAAATTAAGTGTAATCTTTGTCTCATCTGATCAAGTCACACCTACCCCTTTTTTGCATTTGTATTAAGGATTAGTTATCTCTGCTAATAAAAAGTTCATGCTTTCTCTTGTGCCTTCAAGGTGCTGTTAATTTTCTTAAATGTTGAGATTTTGTGATTTCCGAGAATACATGCTCTGTTAAGGGCAGCACGTCAAACAGAAAATGGCATATGTGGTTGTGTGTACGAAATTCCAATCGTTAGTTCATACTTAATCCACTTTGCTGGCTCTCAGAACCAAGATCTCTACAACCAGTCCTAATGCTTTTGATCTGTGTGTATATTGCCTCCATGTGCCAAGCAGTCATGCATGTCTCAGTCTTTCAAATAATCAGAGTTCTTATTACGGGCCAAATTCAGGGAATAAGTTGCAACCTCAGTTGATTTTGGAAGTGATCTAGAACAAAGGTATGATCATGCCTCCTACTAAAGTGTACAACAGAATTCCTGTGCAAGCTGCTGAAGACAGTTGCTGCAGCAGCCACTCTCATGAGTTACATGCATTCCTCTAGCAGAAAGCAGTTCCTGCTCTTTCCATCCCTTCTCCATGCTATTTTAGAAATTAACTTTTTCTTGCTCATATTTTTTCAGTTGTCAAGTAAACTTCTACATCCACAGTGTATCTGACTATGTTTGGTTCATTAGGAAGCTACCTTCCTAAGGAAGCAACAGCTAGTTGTAATAATGTCATCTTAAAGTACCAGTTAGGAATATTAAAAGATAAAGGGTATGCTGTATTGGTCCAGTCTAAAAACATTACTGTGACTCCGTAAAAAAAAAAAAAAAAAAAAAAAAAAAAAAAGAGGAGAGAGAATTTTTCAGATCATATAATAAAATATAATTTTTTGGCATGTGCTCCAGCCCCATGACCACCTTGGCAACCATCTGCTGGACCTGCTCTACCATGTCAATGACTTTCTCGTACTAGAGAGCCCAAAACGGGACACAGTACCCTGCATGCAGTCTCACAGGTGCTGAATACAGAAGGATCATTTTTCTCCTTGTCTACCTTGCCTTCCCAGGTGCCCTTACACAAAAGATATGAGGCTCTGGAATTGGACGGACAAGGACATGATGAGGTGGATGACGATCCATCTGTGCTAGAGGAGTACTAGCATGGAGCACCTCTCCTATGAAGAAAGACTGAGAGAGGTGAGGATGTTCAGCCTGGAGAAGAGAAGGCTCCAGGGAGACCCCATTGTGGCCTTTCAGTACTTAAAGGGGGCTTATAAAAGAGATGGAGAGCAACTTTTTACACAGGCAGATAGTGATAGGACAAGGGGGAAGAATTTGAAACTAAAAGAGGGAGGTTTAACTAAGAGTTAACCAGCACTAAAACTTTACAACATTGGAATATACTTAAAGCATTTTTTTTGTTAAAGAACCAGAATATTCATAATCAGACACCCTATGACTGTATCATAACACCTCCAGTACAAAACATGGTGAGGATTGAAATTCTTCCAGATGGTGTCTCCCCAAAAATACTAACCACAGGGGAAATGGAACTGTTTACACCAACAGACTGTGTGGTGGGACTGCAACCTATTAATCTATATTTGAAAATTCATATAAGAACCCCTGAGAATGCAGTCTTCTACTATAAGCACATAGCCTGGATACATTTCTGCAAGATCAATATGTAAATACTTGTATGTAGTTGGATTTTACTGTAAATAACTCATTGTTATTCTTTCTGAGTAGCAAATATAGAGCACCTGGCATGTGCCCTCACACAGGGTTTAAATTGGACATCAAAGGTAATTGTTGCCTTAAATTTGGAAGTAACTGCTGTACGCCAAGGAACTTTACAACATCAACTGGTGATGGACTACCTCCTTCTTCAACATCATAGACACTGTTCTGAGTTTGAAGGCATGCAATGCCTCAACATAACTTATGAATCAGCTAGCTTAGAGGACAACATTCAACATCTTCAGGGCTTAATGCTTTGAATGAAGCAATCTACTGGTGGTGCCCAGCTAGCTGAGTGGTTTCATTCCCTGACAGGCAGGGGAATGAGATATGTTTATTCCTTTCCCTATATGTTTTATTATGTGCCTTGTAAATTATCCTGTCTCACATTGCCTGCCCCAGCAGCAGTGGTTGCTTGAGTGAAGGGGGTGAGATGTTGGGAGGAATGAGTTAAAAGCAGAAGATTGGTGAGGAGGATGGGATCAGAACGGAAGACTGGCAAGGAGGATTGTAAATACTCTCAAGTGAACTTGCAGCTGGGAATGCATAAAGTCTGGGGAGTAGTAATGTAGAAAAGCACATAAATTGTATCTACTGCTGTTTGTGCTCTGTGGGTTTGGCAAGTAGCGCATCTGTGTATAGAAAACATAGGTGTTTGGTAGACTTGGAGGCACCCTATCGAACGTGCTTGAGCTCCCAGCCTTGGTAAAGAGAAGGTCAAAGAAGCACAGTGAGGATCACAGCATGGTGGTAAAAACTGTGCCTGTGCGAACCCTCGATAAACAGGTGTAAATAGCAGGCTAGTGATCTAGCATGGACTGAGCTTAGCGGTGCTTACGTCCTGACTTGTGTGCCTCTGCCCACATGTTGCTTTGGGGATCTCCCAGTTGATGAGGTAATGAAAATAAATCTACTCATTGCATTTTGGCCGTGGGTCTGCAGTTGTTCCTGCTGCCTGCCTGTGTTGACTCATACAATGCCTGACAGGAGTCATCTCCAGAGGGTGAGGGCTTGTGCCCCTGTGGTGGTTTTACTCAGGTGGGCGGCTGAACTCCACCACAACTGCTCTCTCACTCCCCCTCCTCAAAGAGGAACAGGGAGAAAATATGATGAAAAGGGCTCAAGGGTTGAGACAAGGACGAGGAGATCGCACAGTAATTATCGTGACGGGCAAAACAGACTAAGCATAGGGAGATAGTAAGATTTATTGCTTATTACTAACAAGCTAGAGAAGTGAGAAACAAAGGAAAGAAACCAAAAGCACCTTCCCCCCCATCCACCCTCTTCCACCTCCTCCCCCCAAGCGGTGCAGGGGAACAGGGGAATGGGGGTTATGGTCAGTATATAGCGCTTCTTCTCTGCCGCTCCTTCTCAGTCACTCTCGTCCCCTGTGCTGTGGGGTCCCTCCCACGGGATGCAGTCCTTCCCGAACTGATCCGGCGTGGGCTGCCCACAGGCAGCAGCTCTTCAAGAACTGCTCCAGATATGGGTCCGTATCACGGGGTCCATCCCTCAGGAGCGAACTGCTCCAACCTGGGTCCCCCACAGGCAGCAGCTCCTGCCAGGTCACCTGCTCCTGTGTGGTCTCCTCTCCACGGGCTACAGGTCCGGCCCGGAATCTGCTCCAGCAGGGGTCTTCCACAGGCCGCAACCTCCATCGGTGCAGGTCCACCTGCTCCACCGTGGTCTCCTCCACGGGCTGCAGCGTGGAACCCTGCTCCACCGTGGTACTCCATGGGCTGCAGGGGGACAGCCTGCTTCACCATGGTCCTCACCACAGGCCGCAGGGGACTTCTGCTCCGGCGCCTGGAGCATCTCTCCCCCTCCTTCTTCACTGACCTTGGCGCCTGCAAGGCTGTTCCTCACTCCTCTCACTCTCCCAGCTGCTGTGTGGCGCAGCGTTTTCTTTTTCCTGACTTAAATATGCTCTCACAGAGGCGCAAAACATCGCTTATTGGCTCAGCTCTGGTCAGCAGTGGGGCCCTTACCTAACATGGGGCAGCTTCTAGATCCTTCTCACAAAAGCCACCCCTATGGCCCCCTGCTACCAAAACCTTGCCATGTAAACCCACTACAAATGTTCATTCTCCAAAACCCCACGACACCTAGGAAAGTTTGTGTTTCTTTTTTGCTAGTTGGTGGAGACATAGCTGTTATTTTGTTGATCACATGCATTGGGATTTGATGACGTCCATCTTGCCATTTTATTCTTAAAAACTGGATCTCTTGTGCAGGTCCTTTGACCTTATTTTGTTTTATGGCAAAACCGGCCTTCAGAAGGATTTGGACTATTTTCTTCCCTTTCTTGAAAACTTCCTCTGCAGTGTCACCCCACACAATGATGTCATCGATGTACTGCAGGTGTTCAGGAGCCTCCCCCTGCTCCAGCGCAGACTGGATCAGTCCATGGCAAATGGTAGGACTGTGTTTCCACCCCTGGGGCAGCCGATTCCAAGTATATTGGACTCCCCTCCAAGTAAAGGCAAACTGTGGCCTGCACTCTGCTGCTAGAGGGATGGAGAAAAATGCATTAGCAATATCAATTGTGGCATACCACTTGGCTGCCTTTGATTCCAGTTCGTACTGGAGTTCTAGCATGTCCGGCACTGCAGCACTCAGTGGTGGCGTGACTTCGTTCAGGCCACGATAGTCCACTGTTAGTCTCCACTCACCATTAGACTTTCGCACTGGCCATAGGGGACTATTAAAAGGTGAATGAGTCTTGCTGATCACTCCTTGGCTCTCCAGCCGATGAACCAACTCATGGATGGGAATCAGGGAGTCTCGGTTGGTGCGATATTGCCGTCGGTGCACTGTTGTGGTAGCACTTGGTACCTGCTGTTCTTCAACCTTCAGCAATCCTACAACGGAAGAGTCTTCTGAAAGGCCAGGCAGGGTAGACAGCTGCCTAATCTTCTCTGTGCTCAAAGCAGCTATGCCAAAAGCTCACCGGTACCCTTTTGGATCCTTGAAGTACCCTCTCTTGAGGTAGTCTATGCCGAGGATGCATGGAGCCTCCGGGCCAGTCACGATGGGATGCTTTTGCCACTCATTCCCAGTTAGACTCACTTCAGCTTCCAATACAGTTAGTTGTTGGGATCCCCCTGTCACTCCAGAGATACAGATGAGTTCTGTCCCTTGGTAGCCTGATGGCATTAAGGTACATTGTGCGCCAGTGTCCACTAAAGCTTTGTATTCTTGTGGTTCCAATGTGCCAGGCCATCGGATCCACACAGTCCAATAAATCCGGTTATCCCTCTCCTCTACCTGGCCAGAGGCAGGGCCCCTCTAGTCCTGGTTGGAGTGTCTGCCACTTAGTTCTTGCAAATGAGAAGCAGAGGTCCCTTCATCAGGGTCGAGAATAACATCAGCCCTTCTACTGCCTCTGGGGAACTGCCCAACAGAAACCAGAGCAGCATTTTTCTTAGGAGCCCCTCTTCTTTCTGCTGTATTTCCTTTCAGTTCACGTACCCGAGCAGCTAGGGTTGAAGTAGGTACACCATCCCATTTCCTCATATCTTCCCCGTGGTCACGCAGATAAAACCACAAGGTGCCACGTGGTGTGTGTCTTGGATACTCTCTCTCTCGAGCAGGAAAATACTGATTCTTAGCGGCTGAAATATCACTCCGTCTGGATGAGGAGGAAGATGCTCGTTCTACGAGGTGGTCAAGTCTTTCGGATAGTTTCTCCACAGCTGAGACACAGGCCCGTAGCGGAGCAGAGAGATTGTCTTCATATTTTTGAAGCTGGAAGGATATAGTATACACTGTTGGTCCCATCCCCTCGTCCCAATGAATTCCTGCCAGTGTACTGGCATGTGATGATGGTGCACTCCGCACCAATTTACGCCACATGGATGTTGTGCACTGGACTTCATCGGGATCTTGAGGTGTCTGGGCATTGTCCAAATCACTAGAAATCATCTCCAGCACAGCTAATTCCCGCAGATGCTGGAGACCTTTATCCATAGTGGCCCACTTGCCTACTTGATAGACAATATCTTCCTTATGGGGATACCTTTCTTTCACAGCTGCCAGGAGTCGCCTCCAGAGGCTGAGAACCTGTGTCCCTCTCCCAATTCCTTTGTCAATGACCCTTTCTCTAGAGAGGGATCCCAGCTGTTTGGCTTCATTGCCTTCTAATTGTTGGCTATTGGCCCCAGTGTCCCAGCATCAAAGCAGCCAGGTGAGGATGTGTTCACCTGGGTGTCGACCATAATCCTTTCATATTTCTCGCAACTCACTCAGGGATAGGGATCGAGTGGTTTCTGATTCCTTTATGATTTCCATCTCTTCTTCCTGCTGTTTTTGTGATGGCTCTGCTTTAGAGGTGCCTGCCTTCTCCCCTTCTCCCTCCTTCTTAGGAGAGGCTTCTTCCCTTACTAAACGAGCTGACTTCCGTTTCCATTGTTTTGACTTGACTATGGGGGCGACTGATACCATAGTCGGTTGGTCCTCTGGGTCAGCCACAGCATGTGTTATCTGGTCATCAGATTCAGAGACTTCCTCCCTCTCTTCAAGGTGCTGGATGATGTTAAACAGTGTTTGACAGGAGTAAGCCAGGACCCAGCACAATGCTGCAAGCTGTCGTTCTCCGGCATTATCAGGGTCAGGGCATACGACTCTCAAACATTCTATCAGGTTTTTAGGATTTTGCACTTGTTCAGGGGTGAAGTTCAGAACTATTGGAGGAGACAACCATGACAGGTACCTGCCGATATCCTCCCACACACATTGCCACCCGCCACAAGACTGTTTCAGGACAGATTCCCAGGTAAGCTTTCTAAACAATCGACTAATCTTAGAGAGAAGAGGAAACCCGTTATTCAGAATTAGAAATAGCAACATATGGGTTACACATGGATATTCAAAATACTCAGAAACTGTTGTAATTATCCCACTGTGAAAGAAGGAGGAGGTACCATTCCTGATATTATTCATAAACTGACTTCCAGATGAAGAAAGGAAGGCAGTGTAATTCTGAATATTCTCTAAAAGATAGCTTCCATGAGACCCAAATGATAACAGTGCAGAGCCTGAATGCCAGATTAAACTCAAGGCCAGTGCTTGGCAGCACAGCGAATTAAAAAAAACAAACAGATTGTAGCACATTCTCGGATCGGATATAGAGAAGAAAGGAGAACATGACACGGATTACATGACACATGATCAAACAAGCCAATATTAACAGGAAATGAACATGGTGACTAGCAAGTAAGTGTGTTAGTTGTAAGACTTTTAATCAACTCTATTGTTATCTCAACCCTTTGAGCCCCACGTTGGGCGCCAAAAAGGACTGTGGTGGTTTTACCGTGCTAGGCAGCTGAACACCACAACCGCTCTCTCACTCTCTCTCATTAGAAGAGGAGGGGAAGAAGTAAAGGAAAGAACAACTCACGGGTTGAGATAAGGATAATTTAATTAAAGGGGAAAAAAATAATTATTAAGATTATTATTAATCAAACTATTTAACTAAAGGGAAAAAAGGGAAAGGGGAAAAGGGAGGGGGAAAGGGAAAAAAAAAAACAAGTAAAGGCTATGTGGAAGTGCAGAGGAAAGAAATTACTCTCTACTTCCCACAAATGAGCGATGCTTGACCACGTCCTTGAAGCAGGGCCTCAACGCACATAGCCGGTGTTTGGGAGGAGGACAGATGTTTTCACAACGAGAGCCCACCCCTCCCCTCTTCCTCCTTTTTCCACCTTTTATTGCTGAGTGTGACACCATATGGTATGGAATATCCCTTTGGTTGGTTTAGGTCAGCTGCCCTGGTGATGTTTCTTTTCTCACATTTTTGCCCACCCCCTAGGAGGGTTAGAGAGAGTCCTGATGCTGTGCCAGCACTGCTCAGCAGCAGACACAACAGTGGTGTGATACCACTGCTGTTCTAGCTACAAGTGCAGAGCACAGCACTGTATGAGCTTCTGCAGGGAAAGTTAACATCCCAGCCAGACCAAGTCTGACGTGTCAGGCCATGAAATCCACACAGTCCAATAAACGCAATTGTCCCTTTCCTCCCCCTGGCTGGAG
This sequence comes from Cygnus olor, assembly GCF_009769625.2. NCBI lineage: Eukaryota > Metazoa > Chordata > Aves > Anseriformes > Anatidae > Cygnus > Cygnus olor. The sequence goes on from NC_049199.1 coordinate 2,672,804, forward strand.
GCAGGGCCCCTCTAATCCTGGTCAGAATCTTCATTTCTCTGTCTGAAGGACTGCCTGCTGGAAGTTGGAGCAGCAAGCTTCTCAGAGAACCCCTTTTTCCCGATTGTTTTTCTTTGCAACTCACATACCCATGCCTCTAGGGTCGAGGTAGATTTTCCATCCCATTTTCTCATGTCCTCTCCATGGTCATGTAGGTAAAACCACAGGGTGGCGCAGGGTGTGTACCCACCATATTGTCTTCTTTGCACGGATGCACGTTTACCCCTAATAGCCGAGACTGGTTTGTACAGGTGGAGAAGAAAATAAACTCTCTTTAAGTTGGTGGACCTCTTCAGAAAGTTTCTCCACAGCCGAGATGCAGGCCTGTAGGGAAGAGGAGAGACGTTCTTCGTACTGCCAGAGTTGTTTAGCCACTTAAACCACTGTGGGTTCCTCATCCTCTTTCCAGGCCATTACTGCCAATGAGCTGGCATATGATGATGGTGCACTCCGTACAAACTTCCGCCACATGGGTCGTGTACATTGGACTTCATCTGGATCTGTGGATATTTGTTCATTGTCTAGGTCCTTATAAATCACCTCCCGTACGGCTAGTTCCCTCAGGTACTGGATTCCCTTCTCCATGGTGGTCCACTTGCCTGGTAGACATACAAGTTCTTCCTTAAAGGGATACCTTTCCTTCACAGCTGACAGGAGATGCCTCCAGAGGCTGTGAGATCGTGCTCCATCTCCAATTGCTTTGTCAATGCTTGCATCTCTAGCAAGGGATCCCAGCCGCCTGGCTTCCCTGCCCTCTAATTCCACACAATTGGCTCCGGCATCCCAGCACCGGAGCAGCCAGGTGACAAGCTGCTCACCTATGCAGCGACCAAAATCTTTTCGCACATCTCGTAGCTCACGCTGGTATAGGTAGTTAAGCGTAGTTACTGCTATTTTTTAGACATCTTCACCTTCATCCTCCTGTTCCTCTGATGGCCCAGCCTCATCTTCTCTATACCTAGACCTAGCAGAAGACTGTCTGCGTTCTAAACAACCTGAGTCTCTATACCATTTTTTCACCTTGTCTACAGGGGCAACTTGCACTGCTACAGCTCGTTTCTCTGACCCAGCCACAGGGCCTGCCACAAGGGTTGGAATACACGCTGGGCCCATCACAGGACTTGGAGCAGCTGGAGGGTCTGTCACTAGGTTTACAGTAGCATCAATTGCAGCTTATAAGGCATAGGCCAGACCCCAGCACGCCACAGTGATTTGTGTCTCTTTGGAACTGCCAGAGTCATGACACCTTTTTTTCAAGCATTCTACCAGTTTTTTAGGATTTATTAGTTGTTCCGGGGTGAATTTCCAACACACCGGAGGTGCCCACTGCTCTAGAAACCTGCCCATATCCTCCCACACTCCCTGCCACTCACAAATATCCCGCCTCAAGACAGATCTCCGGATGAGATTCCTAAGTAGTTGTTTAACCTTAAACAAAACCTGAAGCGCATTCAGGAGACATAACAACAAGAACATGCTGGTCTGAACATCCCAAGGATATTCAACATCTTGGAGAACTATCGTAACTAGCTCGGGGGATAAGAGGGTGGTGAAGGAGGAAGGGAGAGTGAACAAGTAGGAAAAAATATCTTCCCCTGTCCCCTCCACAGATTGGCTCCCTGACGAAAAAAGGCAATAGGTGTAATTGCTAATAGTTTCTGAGATATGGTTTCCGAAGTATAGAGTCGACGACAGTGCTGAGTACAAATACCAGGTTAGAGTCATGACCAGACATTTCATCATTTCATAAGCCATCGTTACACCACACAGTACCATAACAATCTTAAACCAGGGCCCGGAAAGGATAAAAAGCACGACAGGGAGCACATACAGAAAGTAACGTGCTATAAAACTCAATTTGGGAAACAGGCACAGCAGACTTGAGATTAAGGCAATCAACATTGTGACTAGCAACTATTAAGCAGGTCGAATACTCATACCAATTTTAGTTTAACACACTCTGGTCAGATCTGTCGATATCTCAACCCTTTGAGGCCCCACGTTGGGCGCCAAAAGGACTGTTGTGGTTTAACCCGGCTGGCAGCTAAGCACCACACAGCCGTTCGCTCACCCTCCCTCCTCCCCCTCTGGGATGGGGGAGAGAAACGGGAAAGTGAAGCTTGTGGGTTGAGATAGAGACAGTTTATTAAGACAGGAAAAAAAAATAATGATAATAATAATACTAATAATAATGCGTACGAAACAAGTGATGCACAATGCAATTGCTCACCACCCGCTGACGGATGCCCAGCCTATCCCCGAGCAGCCGGTCCCCCATCCCGGCTAGCCACCCCTATATATTGTTTAGCATGACGTCAGATGGTATGGAATACCCCTTTGGCCAGTTTGGGTCAGCTGTCCTGGGTCTGTCCCCTCCCAGCTCCTGCTGCACCCCTAGCCTGCTCGCTGGCAGGACAGAGCGGGAAGCTGAAAAGTCCTTGGCTTAGTGTAAGCACTGCTCTGCAACAATTAAAACATCAGTGTGTTATCAACATTATTCTCATCCTAAATCCCAAACACTGCACCCTACCAGCTACTAGGAGGAAAATTAACTCTATCCTAGCCGAAACCAGGACAATATCCACCCCTTATTCCATTCTATTTATGTCATGCTCGGGTCCCACACTTTCCAGTACATTCCAATTAGTCACCACCTTCATATATGTATATAAAACGTCCACTAAGTTTGTTTAGTCTGTGACTGACTTCAAGCTCCATCTGTCCCAGCAGTCTTTCAGGGCAGAACAGATGGTGTGTGATGTTGGATCGTCGCACGCTGAAGCCTGTTCTCGTTCCATCACACCTCTGTGTTTGTCCAATTCTCTTAACATTCATTTGTTATCTGCGGGACAGTTACTGTGATACAATTGATAGGACATTGACATGTAGCCATCATGGTGGTTATGACATAGAGTATTAGGTAATTAACATAGTACAAATCAACTCATGGGCTGTTCTCACCCAATATTAAATCCCGCTGAGGTACACACCGGACCTCCCCATTCTTTTGCATTACCCACCAAGTGCATCCAGGTCCCTGGGCAAAAGCAACCCCACGAATGGGTTTGCCTTTTCCTGAGGCAGGAATAGCCCAGACTGCCTTCCCCAGCATGTTTTTTACCTGCAAAATTGAGACAGGGAACAAGATATAGGATGTTGATTCTGTAGGTCTTAGCTAGCACAATTGTATGTTAACGATCCCAAAGATAAGGGAGCAAAAGACATAGATAATGGAACCAGCAAGAACTGGCTTGACTGCTGAAGTCTGTCAAAGAGAGGAAAGGTCAGAAGTTTAGCAGAAAGGAAGACTTCTGGCCTTCATCAAAAGACCACCAGAGTACGCCGGACGGTCACCCAAGGACTCCAGTACGCATGCGAATAGGGTCCCCTCTACACAACATGCAACTGAGACTACATGGAGTAAGCAATATGCCCTGTTCACTGATGGGTCCTGTCGTATTGTGGGAAAGCATCGGAGATGGAAAGCTGCTGTATGGAGTCCTACACGACGAGTTGCAGAAGCTGCTGAGGGAGAAGGTGAATCGAGTCAGTTTGCAGAAGTGAAAGCCGTTCAGCTGGCCTTAGATATTGCTGAACGAGAAAAGTGGCCAGTTCTCTATCTCTATACTGACTCATGGATGGTAGCAAATGCCCTGTGGGGGTGGTTACAGCAATAGAAGCAGAACAACTGGGAACGCAGGGGCAAACCCATCTGGGCTTCTGCATTGTGGCAAGATATTGCTGCCCGGGTAGAGAACCTGGTTGTAAAGGTACGCCATGTAGATGCTCATGTGCCCAAGAATCGGGCTACTGAAGAACATCAAAACAAACAGCAGGTGGATCAGGCTGCTAAGATTGAAGTGGCTCAGGTGGACCTGGACTGGCAACATAAAGGTGAATTATTTATAGCCCGATGGGCCCATGACACCTCAGGCCATCAAGGCAGAGATGCAACATACAGATGGGCTCGTGCTCGAGGGGTGGACCTGACCATGGACACTATAGCACAGGTCATTCATGATTGTGAAACATGTGCTGCAATTAAACAAGCCAAACGGTCAAAGCCTCTCTGGTATGGAGGACGATGGCTGAAATACAAATATGGAGAGGCCTGGCAGATTGATTACATCACACTCCCCCAAACCCGCAACGGCAAGCGCCACGTACTTACAATGGTGGAAGCAACCACCGGATGGCTGGAAACATATCCTGTGCCCCATGCCACCGCCCGGAACACTATCCTGGGCCTTGAAAAGCAAGTCCTATGGCGACATGGCACCCCAGAAAGAATTGAGTCAGACAATGGGACTCATTTCCGAAACAACCTTATAGACACTTGGGCCGAAGAACATGGTATTGAGTGGGTGTATCGCATCCCCTATCATGCATTAGCCTCTGGGAAAATGGACTGTTAAAGACTACACTGAAAGCAATGTGTGCTGGGATATTCAAACATTGGGATACACATTTGGCAAAGGCCACTTGGTTAGTCAACACTAGGGGATCTGCCAGCCAAGACGGACCTGCCCAATCAAACCTATTACGTACTGTAGAAGGGGACAAAGTCCCTGTAGTGATGCATTGAAAACTCAGTAGCCAAAGGTATTAAGCAGGTATTCTTTGTTACGGCGATGGGTGTGTGTGGGATTGCTCCACCTAACACACACACACCGGGTTACTGGCAGTGTGCTTTTATTAGTGGGATAAATACATATTCTTTTCATTTCCCATAAGTCTCCTGCATCAGTTCTTTAGAACTTTATCAGTTCTCCGAAGAATCATTAAGATATTTTCGACCCCTATTCGCATGCATTAAGGGGTGTAGCCGATTAACTGTTAGGGGTCCGGTCGGATTCAGGGTACTGAACTATCACAATCACAGATTCACCAATGACGCATTAACCAATATGGGTCCGGTCGGATTCAGAGCACTGAACTACCACGGTCACAGAGTCACCAGTAACATATAACCGCCCTTACTCTAGTCGCATTCAATGAGAACTATCATGGCTAGGAACAATGCAGTTAAGTGCAATTTATTACAGCAACAGGTACACAGGTTCTTTGGATTGCCGGTGATAGTTACTGTCTGCAAAAGCAAGCTAGCATGCATGAAATACACAGGTGCGCAGCCTGGAAATTAACGTGTTAAAAGGCGTATAACCAAGTATTCAAATCTCACCCAAAGGCATCCCAATGCGGGGGAAGAGAGGCTCAGCCCGTTGACTGATCCCAGGAGTCAGGAGGTCCTCGGGATTGTATATTCCCTCGTGATGGTATCTCCTCTGACGGTGGTATCTTCCCTAATGATAGTATCTTCCCTGACATCCCCTCTTAGGCCAATTTATATTATTTTCTATCTTTTAGGTGGAGCTTGAGTGACTCTAGTCAAGCATATCTTGGTTATGACTGGTGAAAAGCTTTCCGTCTCTGTTTAAGGGAATAGGCTCTGAGAAATTCAGAGCGTGTGCTCAGTGAGGGGTGGTCGCACCTTGGAGGCGGGTAGCTTTTGGGATGGAGGTGTATTTTGGTATTGTAATGATATTAGAATGAGCAAAAGTACACTAGAGTATAGCATTTGTCAAAACATGACAGGTCGTTGGCTCAGGGTAGCAAAAAGTGCAGCTTATCGCTCTCGGTGTGCACAAGAACAATCGAGTCCCCACCTGGTCACAGAGCCTAGCAGTGGTGTCTCCACTCCACTCTGCTCTCCGTACTGTTCCTTAGAGCCAGCACACCAAGTTCCCCCAGTGTGATAGCATGTAAGGTTGGAAGCCTAGGGAACGCTCAGGTAATGCAGCTACGCCCTACCCTGAAAGCCTCTTCAATGCTGTACATTTTCTTTAAAATGTGAATATTAGTTTTATTTTCCTAGTTACTTTAGGCAACTGCACCACAGGATGGCTGGCCGGGGTGGGGGGGACCGGCTTCTGGGGGATAGGCTGGGCATCAGTCAGCGGGTGGTGAGCAATTGCATTGTGCATCACTTGTTTTGTACACATTTTTAGTAGTAGTACTATTATCATTATTATTTTTTTTCTTTTGTTTTCTGTCCTAATAAACTGTCTCTATCTCAACCCACAGGCTTTCATTTTTTTCTGATTCTCTCCCCCATCCCAGAGAGGGAGGAGGGAGGGTAAGCGAACAGCTGTGTGGTGCTTAGTTGCCCACTGGGTTAAACCACAACAGTGTGGCTCTCTATATTAGAGAGTGTTTTTATGTTGTTGAGATCGGGGCTGGGAATTATAAGGTCAAGTCCCTATGGGTAATTATCAGGGGGAAGGCCAACAAGGTGGACATCCTGGTGAGGGTCTGTCATAGACTGCCAAACCAGGATGAAGAGACAGATGAGGCGTTCTACAAGCAACTGGTGGAAGTCAGCAATCGCCAGTGCTTGTCCTCATGGGTGACTTAAATTTCCCAGACATATGCTGGAAATACAATACAGCCCTGAGGAAGCAGTCTAAGAGGTTCCTGGAGTGCATGGAAGATAGCTTCCTGATTCAGCTGGTTAGTGAGCCCACCTGGGGGGTGCCTCGCTAGACGTACTGTTCACGAACAGAGAAGTACTGGTGGGAGATGTGGTGGTCAGGAGCTGTCTTGGGCACAGTGACCACAAAACGGTGGAGTTCTCTATTTTTGGTGAAGTCAGGAGGGGGGTCAGTAAAACTGCTACCTTGGTCTTCCAGACGGCAGACTTTGAACTGTTCAGGACACTGGTAGGGAGGGTCCCTTGGGAGTCAGTCCTGAAGGGCAGAGGGGTCCAGGAATGTTCCTCAAGAAGGAAGTCTTAAAGGCTCAGGAGCAGGCTGTCCCCGTGTGCCGTAAGATGAGCTGGCGGGGAAGAAGACCAGCATGGCTGAACAGGGAACTTTTGCTGAGTTTCCAGGAGAAAAAGAGAGTTTATGTCCAGTAGAAGAAGGGACAGGCAACTTGGGGAGGGTACAAGGAAGTTGCTAGCATATGCAGGGAAAAAATCAGAAAGGCTAAAGCCCAGCATGAGCTCAGACTGGCCACTTGTGCTGGGTCTGTCTGGAATGGAGTTAGGTTTCCCTGCAGCAGCCCACACCATGCTGTGCTGTGCACTCGTAGCTAGAACAGCACTGGTATCACTCCAGTGTTGTGTCTATTGCTGCATAATACTGGCACCGCATCAGGACTCCCTCCAAGCCCCCAAGAGCCAGCAGGCTCAGGGTGGGCAAGAGATGGGGAGGGGACATCATCAGGGTAGTTGACCTAAACCGACCAAAGGGATATTCCGTAACACATGATGTCACACTCAGCAAATAAAAAGGGGGGCTCTTGTGGGGGAGGGGGCTGTCCTCCCGAACAACTGTTACGCGTTTTGAGGCCCTGCTTCCCAGGACGTGGCTGAACATTGCTCGTTGACGGGAAGTAGAGAATAACTTTTTTTTTTCCCTTTCTCTCTGTGCTTCCGTGCGGCCTTTGTGTTTTTTTTTGTTGTCGTTGTTCATTTGTTTGTTTTTTCCCCTCTCCCTTTTCCCTTTAATTAAATCATCCTTATCTCAAACCTTGAGCTCTTTGTGTCATATTTTCTCCCCCTTCCTCTTTGAGGAGGGGGGAGTGAGAGAGCGGCCGTGGTGGAACTCAGCTGCCCACACAAGTAAAACCACCACAGTCCTTTTTGGCACCCAACGTAGGGCTCGAGGGTTGAGATAACGGTAGAATTGATTAAAATATTTACGACTAACACACTTGCTAGTCACAATGTTCGGTTTGCTGTTGATATTTTTCTGTGTGACTATGTCGTATGTAATCCGTCCTATGTTCTCTTTTCTCCTCTATATCCAATCAGAGAACATGTTAAAATCTGTGTTTGGTTTCTTTATTACACTGTGCTGTTACACACTGGCCGTGAGTTTTGTCTAGTACTCAGGCCCTGCATTGTTGTCATTCTGGTCTCCTGGAGATTATCTTTTTGGAAGTATTAAGAATTACACTGTCTTCTTTTTCTCCTCTAGAAGTCAATTTATGAATAATATCGGGAATGGTACATTCTTCTTCTCTCCCTGTGGGCTAATTACAGCAGCCTTCGAGTATCTTGAATACCCTTGGTCAACTGTCATCCTCCTATTACTAGTCCTGCAAAATGTGTTTCTTTTCCTCCCTAAGGTCAAACAATTCATTAAGAATATCATCCAAGAACCTGCCCCAAGACAATATAATTGTGGGTGGCAAGGTGCGTGGGAGGATATGGGCAGGTACCTGTCACGGTTGTCTCCTCCGATGGTTTTTCACTTCATCCCTGAACAAGTGCGAAATCCAAAAAAAAAAATGGTAGAATGTTTGAAAGATGTATGCCCTGACCCTGGCAATACCAGAGAACTCCACCAGCTTGCTGCACTCTGCTGGGGTGTGGCTTACGCCTATCAAATGGTAATTAACACTGCCCAGCACCCTCAAGGGGATGGGGAAGTCTTTGAATTTGATGACCAGATAACACACACTGTGACCATCCCAGAGGAACAACCATCCATGGTATCAGTCACCACCACAGTCAAGACAAAACAATAGAAACAGAAGTCAGCTCGTTTAGTAAGGGAAGAATCTCCTCCTAAGGAGGAGGGAGAAGAGGAAAAGGCAGGCAGCTCTAAAGGAGGGTCATCACAACAACATCAGGGAGAAGAGACGGAAATCATAAATGAATCAGAAACCACCTGATCCCTATCCTTGAGTGAGTTGCGAGAAATACAAAAGGATTTCAGTCGTCATCCAGGTGAGCACATCCTCACCTGGCTGCTTCGATGCTGGGACACTGGGGCCAATAGCCAACAACTAGAAGACAATGAAGCCAAGCAGCTGGGATCCCTCTCTAGAGAAAGGATCATTGACAGAGTAATTGGGAGAGAGGCACAGGTTCTCAGCCTCTGGAGGCAACTCCTGGCAGGTATGAAAGAAAGGTATTCCCACAAAGAAGATATTGTCTATCAAGTAGGCAAGTGGACCACCATGGAGAAAGGTCTCCAGCAACTGAGGGAATTAGCTGTGCTAGAGGTGATTTATAGTAATTTGAACCATGACCAGACACCTAAAGACCCTGATGAAGTCCAGTGCACAGCATCCATGTGGTGGAAGTTTGTACGGGCTGCACCCCCTATCACATGCCAGCATGCTGGCAGCAATAAATTGGGATGAGGGGATGGGGCCAACAGTGGATACTGTGTCCAACCAGCTTCATAAATATGAAGAAAATCTCTCTGCCCCAGTACGGGCCTGCATTTCAGCCATGGAGAGACTGTCCCAACGGTTAGAAGAACACATAACTTCCTCCTCACCTAGATGGAGGAATCTTTCAGCCATTAAGTGCCAGCATTCTCTGACTCAAGCAAGGGAGTATCCAGGATGCACACCACAGGGCACACTGTGGTTTTATTTACGTGACCACGGGGAAGATATGAGGAAGTGGGACGGTGAACCGACCTCGGCCCTAGATGCTCAGGTATGTGAACTGCGGAAAGATAGATCAGCAAGAAAAAGGACCCCTAGGAGGACTGCTGCTCCAGTTTCTTCTGGGCAGTCCCCCAGAGGCAGTAGAAGGCCTAGTATTACTCCTGACCCTGACAAAGAGACCTCTGCTTCACATTTGGAAGAATTAATTGACGGATGCTCCAACCAGGACTAGTGGGGCCCTGCCTCTGGCCAGGTAGAGGAGAGGGATAACCGGATTTACTGGTCTGTGTGGATCCGATGGCCTGGCACACCTGAACCGCAGAAATATAAAGCTCTAGTGGACACAGGCGCACAGTGTACCCTAATGCCATCAGGCCACCAATGGGCAGAACTCATCTGTATCTCTGGAGTGACAGAGGGATCCCAACAATTAACTGTATTGGAGGCTGAAGTGAGTCTAACTGGGAATGAGTGGCAAAAGTATCCCATCCTGACTGGCCCAGAGGCTCCATGCATCCTCGGCATAGACTACCTCAAGAGAGGGTACTTCAAGGATCCAAAAGGGTTCCGGTGAGCTTTTGGCATAGCTACCTTGAGTACAGAGAAGATTAAGCAGCTCTCTACCCCGACTGGCCTTTCAGAAGACCCTTCTGCTGTAGGACTGCTGAAGGTTGAAGAACAGCAAGTGCCAATCGTGACCACAACTGTGCACCAGCAGCAATATTGCACCAACCGAGACTCCCTGATTCCCATCCATGAGTTGGTTCATCGGCTGGAGAGCCAAGGAGTGATCAGCAAGACTCATTCACCTTTTAATAGTCCCATATGGACAGTGCAAAAGTCTAATGGAGTGTGGAGGCTAACAGTGGACTATCGGGGCCTGAACAAAGTCATGCCACCACTGAGTGCTGCAGTGCCGGACATGTTAGAACTCCAGTACGAACTAGAGTCAAAGGCAGCCAAGTGGTACGCCACAACTGATATTGCTAATGCATTTTTCTCCATCCCTCTAGCAGCAGCATGCAGGCCACAGTTTGCTTTCACCTGGAGGGGCATCCAATACACCTGGAATCGACTGCCCCAGGGGTGGAAACACAGCCCTACCATTTGCCATGGACTGATCCAGTCTGCGCTGGAAAAAGGGGGAGCTCCTGAACACCTGCAGTACATCGATGACATCCTCGTGTGGGGCAACACAGCAGAAGAAGTTTTTGAGAAAGGGAAGAAAGTAATCCAAATTCTCCTGAAAGCTGGTTTTGCCATTAAACAGAGTAAGGTCTCTGAGGTCAGGTCTCAAGGGACCTGCACAGGAAATCCAGTTCTTGGGGGTAAAATGGCAGGATGGACGTCTCCATATTCCAATGGATGTGATCAACAAAATAACAGCAATGTCTCCGCCAACTAGCAAAAAAGAAATGCAAGCTTTCCTAGGCCTTGTGGGATTCTGGAGAATGCATGTCCCAGGCTATAGTCAGCTTGTGAGTCCTCTATATCGAGTGACTCGAAAGAGAAACTATTTTGAGTGGTGCCCTGAGCAACAACAGGCCTTTGAACAAATCAAACAAGAAATAGCTCCTGCAGTAGCCCTTGGGCCTGTCCGTACAGGACCAGCCGTGCAAAACATACTTTACACTGTAGCTGGGGAGCATGGCCTGACCTGGAGCCTCTGGCAGAAAACCCCAGAAGAAACTCGAGGTCGACCTCTGGGGTTCTGGAGCCGGGGCTATCGAGGATCGGAAGCCAATTACACCCCAACTGAAAAGGAGATACTAACAGCATATGAGGGGATTCGAGCCACTTCAGAAGTTGTGGGTACAGAAGCACAGCTCCTCTTGGCACCACGGCTACCTGTGTTACACTGGATGTTCAAAGGGAAAATCCCCACTACACACCATGCAACCAACGTGGAGTAAGTGGGTAGCGTTAGTTACACAGCGGGCTCGAATGGGGAAACCCAACCGCCCAGGAATCCTGGAAGAGATCATGGACTGGCTGGATGGCAGGGATTTCGGAGTGCCGACAGAAGAGGTAACCCGTGCTGAAGAGGCACCACCATATACTGAGTTGCCAGAAGACAGAAAGCAGTATGTGTTGTTCACTGACGGATCCTGCCGTGTGGTAGGGAGCCATCGGAAATGGAAAACTGCTATGTGGAGTCCCACACATCGAGTTCTGGAGGCCATGGAAGGGGAAGGCGAGTCGAGTCAGTATGCAGAAGTAAAAGCCATACAACTGGCCCTAGAGATTGCCGAAAGAGAAAAATGGCCAATACTGTATCTCTACACTGATTCCTGGATGGTGGCAAATGCTCTGTGGGGGTGGTTGCAGCAGTGGAAACAGAGCAACTGGCAGCACAGAGGTAAAGCTATCTGGGCTGCTACCCTGTGGCAAGATATTGCTGTCCGGGTAGAAAACCTGGCTGTAAAGGTATGTCATGTAGATGCTCACATGCCCAAGAGTCGTGCCACCGAAGAACATCATAATAACGCAGAGGTGGATCGAGCTTGATTGAAGTGGCTCAGGTGGACCTGGACTGGGGACGTAAGGGTGAGCTGTTTGTAGCTCGATGGGCCCATGAAACATCAGGACATCTGGGGAGGGATGCTACATACAGATGGGCTCGTGATCGAGGGGTGGACCTGACCTTTGAGGCCATCACACAGGTTCCCCATGAGTGTGAGACCTGTACTGCAATTAAGAGAGCCATGAGGGTAAAATCTCCTTGGAATAGGGGGAGGTGGCTAGGATTTCGATATGGCGAGGCCTGGCAGATTGACTATATCGGACCACTCCCACAAACCCACCAAGGCAAACATTACATACTCACCATGGTAGAAGCAATTACTGGGTGGCTGGAAACATACCCCGTAAACCATGCCACGGCCCGAAACACTATCTTGGGCCTGGAAAGGCAAGTGCTGTGGCGGCATGGTACACCGGAGAGAATTGAGTCTGACAGTGGGAGTCACTTCCGAAACAATCTTGTCACCTCCTGGGCCAAGAGGCATGGTATTGAGTGGGTGTATCACATCCCTTATCACCCACAAGCCTCTGGGAAGGTTGGGAGGTACAATGGACTGTTAAAGACCACGTTACGAGCATTGGGTGCTGAGACATGGAAACATTGGGACATAAATCTACCAGAGGCCGCTTGGCTAGTTAACAACAGAGGATCTGACAGCCATCCTGGTCCTGCTGAAACAAAGCCCCTACACACTGCGGGAGAAGCTATAGTCCCTGTAGTACATGTGGCGAAGTGGATGGGGAAGGCAGTGTGGGTTGCTCCTGCCATGGGAAAAGGCAAACCCACTCATGGGATTGTCTTCACCCAATGACCAGGGTACACCTGGTGGGTAATGCAAAAGGATGGGGATATCAGATGCGTGCCTCAAGGAGATTTAGCCTTGTGAGAAAAATAATCTGTAAACTGTTATGTGTTGTAGGAAGACGCTGCAGAACCAATGACAGGTCAACTTCGCAAGGAACCGGGAAAGTGCAGCATTGACTCGAGCTAAGCTGGTGCCGGCATCAAGAAAAGCAGCTCTGCCTGCTCTGAGTGAACACTTTGACAGATGAAGCTGAAACCATCAACAGTTTTTATGAACATTTTGGGGAGAGGCCTATGGAATGAAAAGAAGTACAGACCTATAAATATTCGAATGGACAGGGAATAGTGGTGATGAGAATATCTATATATTAAAGTTTGTGGGACCTGAATGTGACACAAATGTTATGGAATAAGGGGTGGAGGTTGTGCTGGGTCTGTCTGGGATGGATTAACTTTCCCTGCAGCAGCCCACACCATGCTGTGCTGTGCACTTGTAGCTAGAACAGCACTGGTATCACTCCAGTGTTGTGTCTATTGCTGCATAATACTGGCACCGCATCAGGACTCCCTCCAAGCCCCCAAGAGCCAGCAGGCTCGGGGTGGGCAAGAGATGGGGAGGGGACATCATCAGGGTAGTTGACCTAAACTGACCAAAGGGATATTCCGTAACACATGATGTCACACTCAGCAAATAAAAAGGGGGGCTCTCGTGGATTACTGGATGTGGTAGGGAACATGACTGCTAAGGATAAGGAAAAGGCTGAGAGTCTCAATGCCTTCTTTACATCTGTCTTTAAGAGTTATACCAGTTATCCTTGGGGTACTCAGCCTCCCGACCTGGAAGTGTGGGATGGGGAGCAGAAGAACTCCCCACAGTTCAGGTGGAAACAGAGACCTGCTGGTCCACCTGGACTGTCACAAGTCCATGGGGCCAGATGGGATCCACCCAAGGGGGCTGAGGGAGTTGGCGGATGTGACTGCTGTGCCGCTTTCCATCATCTATCAGTGATCATGGTCATCTGGAGAGGTCCCAGATGACTGGAGACTTGCTAATGTGATGCCATTTATAAGAAGGGTCATGAGGAGGATCCATGAAACTTCAGGACTATCAGCTTGACCTTGGTGCCAGGGAAGGTTATGGAACAAATCATCTTGAATGCTATCACACAGCATGTGAAGGACATCCGGGGGATCAGGCCCAGCCAGCATGGGTTCATGAAAGGCAAGTCCTGCCTGACCAACCTCATCTCTTTCTATGACCAGGTGACCCGCCTGGTGAACGAGGGAAAGGCTGTTGTACTGAAGACTTCAGCAAAGCCTTTGACACGATCTCCCAGTATTCTCCTGGAGAATCTGGCAGCCCACGGCTTCAACAGTGTCCTGGTTTCAGTTAGGACAGAGTTAATTTTCCTCCTAGTAGCTGGCAGGGTGCTATGTTTTGGATTAGAATGAGAAGAGCGCTGATAACATGCTGATGTTTTAATTGTTGTAGAGCAGTGCTTACTGTTCAGGGGGAGGCTCCTGAACACCTGCAGTACATCGATGACATCATTGTGTGGGGTGACACTGCAGAGGAAGTTTTCGAGAAAGGGAAGGAAATAGTCCAAATCCTTCTGAAGGCCGGTTTTGCCATAAAACAAAATAAAGTTAAAGGACCTGCACGAGAGATCCAGTTTTTAGGAATAAAATGGCAAGATGGACGTCGTCAAATCCCAATGGATGTGATCAACAAAATAACAGCTATGTCTCCACCAACTAGCAAGAAGGAAACACAAACTTTCCTAGGTGTCGTGGGGTTTTGGAGAATGCATATTCCAAATTACAGTCTGATTGTAAACCCGCTCTACCAAGTAACTCGTAAGAAGAATGCTTTTGAATGGGGCCCTGAGCAACGACAAGCCTTTGAACAAATTAAACAGGAAATAGTTCATGCAGTAGCCCTTGGGCCAGTCCGAACAGGACCAGATGTAAAGAATGTGCTCTACACCGCAGCCGGGGAGAATGGTCCCACCTGGAGCCTCTGGCAGAAAGAACCTGGGGAAACTCGAGGTCGACCCCTGGGGTTTTGGAGTCGGGGATACAGAGGATCTGAGGCCCGCTATACTCCAACCGAAAAGGAGATATTGGCAGCATATGGAGGAGTTCGATCTGCTTCGGAAGTGGTCGGTACTGAAGCGCAGCTCCTCCTGGCACCCCGACTGCCGGTACTGGGTTGGATGTTCAGAGGAAGGGTCCCCTCTACACATCATGCAACTGATGCTACATGGAGCAAGTGGGTTGCACTGATTACTCAGCGGGCTCGAATAGGAAACCCCAGTCGCCCAGGAATCCTGGAAGTGATTATGGACTGGCCAGAAGGCAAGTACTTTGGGATATCGTCAGAGGAGGAGGTGGTCCGTGCTGAAGAAGCCCCACTGTACAACAAGCTACCAGAAAATGAGAAGAAATATGCCCTGTTCACTGATGGGTCCTGTCGTATTGTGGGAAAGCATCGGAGATGGAAAGCTGCTGTATGGAGTCCTACACGACGAGTTGCAGAAGCTGCTGAGGGAGAAGGTGAATCGAGTCAGTTTGCAGAAGTGAAAGCCGTTCAGCTGGCCTTAGATATTGCTGAACGAGAAAAGTGGCCAGTTCTCTATCTCTATACTGATTCATGGATGGTAGCAAATGCCCTGTGGGGGTGGCTACAGCAATGGAAGCAGAACAACTGGGAACGCCGGGGCAAACCCATCTGGGCTGCTGCATTGTGGCAAGATATTGCTGCCCGGGTAGAGAACCTGGTTGTAAAGGTACACCATGTAGATGCTCATGTGCCCAAGAATTGGGCTACTGAAGAACATCAAAACAACCAGCAGGTGGATCAGGCTGCTAAGATTGAAGTGGCTCAGGTGGACCTGGACTGGCAACATAAAGGTGAATTATTTATAGCCCGATGGGCCCATGACACCTCAGGCCATCAAGGTAGAGATGCAACATACAGATGGGCTCGTGACCGAGGGGTGGACCTGACCATGGACACTATAGCACAGGTTATTCATGACTGTGAAACATGTGCTGCAATTAAACAAGCCAAACGGTCAAAGCCTCTCTGGTATGGAGGACGATGGCTGAAATACAAATATGGAGAAGCCTGGCAGATTGATTACATCACACTCCCCCAAACCCGCAACGGCAAGCGCCACGTACTTACAATGGTGGAAGCAACCACCGGATGGCTGGAAACATATCCTGTGCCCCATGCCACCGCCCGGAACACTATCCTGGGCCTTGAAAAGCAAGTCCTATGGCGACATGGCACCCCAGAAAGAATTGAGTCAGACAATGGGACTCATTTCCGAAACAACCTTATAGACACTTGGGCTGAAGAACATGGTATTGAGTGGGTGTATCACATCCCTTATCATGCACCAGCCTCCGGGAAAGTTGAACGATACAATGGACTGTTAAAGACTACACTGAAAGCAATGGGTGCTGGGACATTCAAAAATTGGGAAACACATCTGGCAAAGGCCACCTGGTTAGTCAATACTAGAGGATCTGCCAACCGAGCTGCACCTGCCCAATCAAACCTGTTACGCACTGTAGAAGGGGATAAAGTTCCTGTAGTGCACGTAAGAAACATGCTGGGTAAGACAGTCTGGGCTACTCCCGCCTCAGGAAAAGGCAAGCCCATTCGTGGGATTGCTTTTGCTCGGGGACCTGGATGCACTTGGTGGGTAATGCAAGAGAATGGGGAGGTCCGGTGTGTACCTCAAGGGGACCTAATACTGGGTGAGAATAGCCCATGAGTTGAATTGTAGTATGTTAATTATCATATAACACTGTATGTCATCGCTACCATGGTTGCTATATATCACAGATGAAAATGGTGATTAATTAGAAGGTATTGGAAAGAGTGTAACCTGAGCATGACATAAATGGTATGGAATAAGGGGTGGATATCTGTCCTGGTTTCAGTTAGGACAGAGTTAATTTTCCTCCTAGTAGCTGGCAGGGTGCTATGTTTTGGATTAGAATGAGAAGAGCGCTGATAACATGCTGATGTTTTAATTGTTGTAGAGCAGTGCTTACACCAAGCCAAGGACTTTTCAGCCTCTCTCTGTCCTGCTAGCGAGCAGGCTAGGGATGCAGCAGAAGCTGGGAGGGGACAGACCCAGGACAGCTGACCCAAAGTGGCCAAAGGGGTATTCCATACCATCTGATGTCATGCTGAACAATATATAGGGGTGGCTAGCCGGGGTGGAGGGGTGGCCGGCTGCTCGGGGATAGGCTGGGCATCGGTCAACGGGTGGTGAGCAATTGCATTGTGCATCACTTATTTCGTACACATTATTACTATTAATACTATTATTATTATTATTATTGTTGTTATTCTTTTCCCTGTCTTAATAAACTGTCTTTATCTCAACTCACAGGCTTCACTTTCCCGTTTCTCTCCCCCATCCCGGAGAGGGAGGGGGGAGGGTGAGCGAACGGCTGTGTGGTGTTTGACTGCCAGCCGGGCTAAACCACAACAAACAGGTACATACTTTGCTGGGTTAAAAACTGGCTGGACGGCTGGGCCCAGAGTGTGGTGGTGAATGGAGTGAAATTCAGCTGGTGAGTGGTCACAAGTGGTGTTCCCCAGAGGTCGGTGGTGGTGGGGCCCATCCTCTTTAATATCTTTACTGATGATTTGGATGAGGGAATTGAGTGCACCCTCAGTAAATTTGCAGGTAACACCAAGTTGGGGGAAGTATCGATCTGCCAGAGGGTAGGAAGGCCCTGCAGAGGGACCTGGATAGGTTGGATCGATGGGCAGAAGCCAGGGGGATGAGGTTCAACATGGCTAGGTGCCGGGTCCTGCACTTTGGTCACAACAACCCCATGCAACGCTACAGGCTTGGGGCAGAGTGGCTGGAAAGCTGTGCAGAGGAAAAGGATCTGGGGGTGTTGGTCAACGTTCGCCTGAACATGAGCCAGCAGTATGCCCAGGTGGCCAAGAAGACCAACAGCATCCTGGCTTGCATCAGCAATAGTGTAGCCAGCAGGACCAGGGAGGTGATTGTCCCCCTGTACTCGGCTCTGGTGAGGCCGCACCTCGAGTACTGTGTTCAGTTTTGGGCCCCTCAGTACAAGAAGGACATTGAGGCCCTGGAGCATGTCCAGAGAAGGGCTACAAAGCTGGTGAAGGGTCTAGAGAACAAGTCTTATGAGGATTGGCTGAGGGAGCTGGAGTTGTTTAGCCTAGAGAAAAGGAGGCTGAGGCAAGACCTTATTGTATTTTACAGTTATCTTAAAGAAGGTTGTAGCAAGGTGGGGATCAGTCCCTTCTCTCAAGCACCAAGTGATAAGATGAGGGGAAATGGCCTCAAGTTGCGCCAGGGGAGGTTTAGGTTGGGTATTAGGAGAAATGTCTTTACTGAAAGGGTTGTGCAGCATTAGAATAGGCTTCCCAGGGAAGTGGTTGAGTCACCATCCCTGGAGGTCTTCAAGAAACCTGTAGATGTAGAACTTAGTAGCATGGGTTAGTGGTAGACTTGTCCGTACTAGGTTAAAGGTTGGACTAGGTGATCTTAGAGGCCTTTTCCAACCTGAATGATTCCTGATTCTATATTAGTACATGCCACTAAATTCTAACTGGTTAGTGATTTACTAGTGATTTTACTTGCACAGTCTTATCTAGAACATCTACACATGCTCATGGGAAGGATCCTCACCTGGGCTGGGGTCACTTTGACCTGCGGGTGTGTAATTAGTATTGTAATGAGGAAAGTTCACCTTCAGGACATCAGTGCTTTCCTTTGTCTTGCCAGTTTGGCCCAGTTCTCCAAAGCATGTTGATTACCACATACAAGTTCCTTATTTTATTCCAGTATATTTTACACAGTATATAATTTTTACACAGTATATAATGCTAGTTCTACATTTTTTATAATCCAGGTTACGGAACACAGACTAGATCTAATAATAGGGGCCTTGTTGCTAACAAGCTGTCCAGTTCAAGGAGCTATCACATCGAGGCCTGCTGTGGCTCAGAAGCCTGAGCAAGACTTATGCCAAATACAGGAGCAGAGCATACCCGCCACATAGAACATGTGAGTTGGAAGGGACCCACAATGATCATCGAGTCCAACTCCCGGGTCCCCAAAGAACCACTAGAAAAAAAAAAGTCAGATCATGTGTCTGAGAGTGTTGTCCAAATGCTTCTTGAACTCTGGCAGGCTTGGTGCTGTGACCACTTCTGCGGGGAGTCTGTTCCAGTGCCCAACCACCCTGTTGGTGAAGAACCTTTTACTGATATGCAGCCTGAATCTCCCCTGTCACAGCTTCAAGCTGTTCCCTCAGCTCCTATCACTGGTCACCAGAGAGAAGAGATCAGCGCCTGCCTCTCCACTCCCCCTTGTGTGGAAGTTGTAGACAGTGATGAGGTCTCCCCTCAGTCTCCTCTTCTCCATGCTGAGCACTCCAAGTGACTTCAGCCCCTCCTCATACATTCCCATGCATGTGTTCTGATGTCAACATTCTGTTCTGTTTTTCTATGTTCACAGACAGCATTACCTGTGTCTTGCAGCACATTGCAAAGCCCAAAGTCTGTCCCCGTAATACTGCTTGGCTGTCCTGTTGGGCTGGGTCCAAATGCAGGGGCCTCTCACTCCATTTCACAGGACTGGGCTTTTCTTTGCATGTGAAAGGATTTGCATGGAAAGCGCAAAGGTTTAGGGGACCTTCTAGCAAAAGTCCGTGCCTGCCCTCCCCCCTCCCCCCCCCACTTTGGCTCCTCTGCTACACTGAAGTTCCCCCCCACGCCAGACATGTCAGGGCTTGTTCTACAGTTTGATAAAGTGAAGTACACCAACCTGACCTTTTGCTTTTAATTAATTTCTATTGACATTTAAACTTCAATTATTCATTCTATTAGTTCTTCTGAAAGAATGTTTTATCCATTTTATACCTATGCTTTTATGGCTATATACTTTCTACTACTTTATAAATGTATGTATATATAAAATATACACATATTTAGAGGTACATACATATAACAGAAAAAATTATACATATTTGCATACTCCTTTATATAAAAATATATACATAGAAATATATATCTGAGCACTTCCTGGTCCAAAGAAAGTAGGCAGCCAGTCACAGGGCTGCCTGAGAACACGTGGGTATGTTGGTTTCAAGAAATAGCCATCACCTAATCATAAACAGTATAATGTTTGACAAAATGGCAGCTCCCTGCCATAAAATAGTGAAGCCCTGTCACAAAATGATGCCCAAACAAAAACATTGTCCCCTTGTGTACATAGGGGAAGGTCCTTCCAGGTCTGATGTAATTCTAAGGTAAACCAGAGGGGGTGGCTGGTTGTTGTGGTTTAGCCCGGCTGGCAGTCAAACACCACACAGCCGTTCGCTCACCCTCCCCCCTCCCTCTCCGGGATGGGGGAGAGAAACGGGAAAGTGAAGCCTGTGAGTTGAGATAAAGACAGTTTATTAAGACAGGGAAAAGAATAACAACAATAATAATAATAATAATAGTATTAATAGTAATAATGTGTACGAAATAAGTGATGCACAATGCAATTGCTCACCACCCGTTGACCGATGCCCAGCCTATCCCCGAGCAGCCAGCCACACCTCCACCCCGGCTAGCCACCCCTATATATTGTTCAGCATGACATCAGATGGTATGGAATACCCCTTTGGCCAGTTTGGGTCAGCTGTCCTGGGTCTGTCCCCTCCCAGCTTCTGCTGCATCCCTAGCCTGCTCGCTAGCAGGACAGAGAGAGGCTGAAAAGTCCTTGGCTTGGTGTAAGCACTGCTCTACAACAATTAAAACATCAGCATGTTATCAGCGCTCTTCTCATCCTAATCCAAAACATAGCACCCTGCCAGCTACTAGGAGGAAAATTAACTCTGTCCTAACTGAAACCAGGACAGATATCCACCCCTTATTCCATACCATTTATGTCATGCTCAGGTTACACTCTTTCCAATACTTTCTAATTAATCACCATTTTCATCTATGATATATAGCAACCATGGTAGCGATGACATACAGTGTTATATGATAATTAACATATTATAATTCAACTCATGGGCTATTCTCACCCAGTATTAGGTCCCCTTGAGGTACACACCGGACCTCCCCATTCTCTTGCATTACCCACCAAGTGCATCCAGGTCCCCGAGCAAAAGCAATCCCACGAATGGGCTTGCCTTTTCCTGAGGCGGGAGTAGCCCAGACTGTCTTACCCAGCATGTTTCTTACGTGCACTACAGGAACTTTATCCCCTTCTACAGTGCGTAACAGGTTTGATTGGGCAGGTCCAGCTCGGTTGGCAGATCCTCTAGTATTAACTAACCAGGTGGCCTTTGCCAGATGTGTTTCCCAATTTTTGAATGTCCCAGCACCCATTGCTTTCAGTGTAGTCTTTAACAGTCCATTGTATCGTTCAACTTTCCCGGAGGCTGGTGCATGATAAGGGATGTGATACACCCACTCAATACCATGTTCTTCAGCCCAAGTGTCTATAAGGTTGTTTCGGAAATGAGTCCCATTGTCTGACTCAATTCTTTCTGGGGTGCCATGTCGCCATAGGACTTGCTTTTCAAGGCCCAGGATAGTGTTCCGGGCGGTGGCATGGGGCACAGGATATGTTTCCAGCCATCCGGTGGTTGCTTCCACCATTGTAAGTACGTGGCGCTTGCCGTTGCGGGTTTGGGGGAGTGTGATGTAATCAATCTGCCAGGCCTCTCCATATTTGTATTTCAGCCATCGTCCTCCATACCAGAGAGGCTTTGACCGTTTGGCTTGTTTAATTGCAGCACATGTTTCACAATCATGAATGACCTGTGCTATAGTGTCCATGGTCAGGTCCACCCCTCGGTCACGAGCCCATCTGTATGTTGCATCTCTACCTTGATGGCCTGAGGTGTCATGGGCCCATCGGGCTATAAATAATTCACCTTTATGTTGCCAGTCCAGGTCCACCTGAGCCACTTCAATCTTAGCAGCCTGATCCACCTGCTGGTTGTTTTGATGTTCTTCAGTAGCCCGATTCTTGGGCACATGAGCATCTACATGGCGTACCTTTACAACCAGGTTCTCTACCCGGGCAGCAATATCTTGCCACAATGCAGCAGCCCAGATGGGTTTGCCCCGGCGTTCCCAGTTGTTCTGCTTCCATTGTTGTAGCCACCCCCACAGGGCATTTGCTACCATCCATGAATCAGTATAGAGATAGAGAACTGGCCACTTTTCTCGTTCAGCAATATCTAAGGCCAGCTGAACGGCTTTCACTTCTGCAAACTGACTCGATTCACCTTCTCCCTCAGCAGCTTCTGCAACTCGTCGTGTAGGACTCCATACAGCAGCTTTCCATCTCCGATGCTTTCCCACAATACGACAGGACCCATCAGTGAACAGGGCATATTTCTTCTCATTTTCTGGTAGCTTGTTGTACAGTGGGGCTTCTTCAGCACGGACTACCTCCTCCTCTGACGATATCCCAAAGTACTTGCCTTCTGGCCAGTCCATAATCACTTCCAGGATTCCTGGGCGACTGGGGTTTCCTATTCGAGCCCGCTGAGTAATCAGTGCAACCCACTTGCTCCATGTAGCATCAGTTGCATGATGTGTAGAGGGGACCCTTCCTCTGAACATCCAACCCAGTACCGGCAGTCGGGGTGCCAGGAGGAGCTGCGCTTCAGTACCGACCACTTCCGAAGCAGATCGAACTCCCTCATATGCTGCCAATATCTCCTTTTCGGTTGGAGTATAGCGGGCCTCAGATCCTCTGTATCCCCGACTCCAAAACCCCAGGGGTCGACCTCGAGTTTCCCCAGGTTCTTTCTGCCAGAGGCTCCAGGTGGGGCCATTCTCCCCGGCTGCGGTGTAGAGCACATTCTTTACATCTGGTCCTGTTCGGACTGGCCCAAGGGCTACTGCATGAACTATTTCTTGTTTAATTTGTTCAAAGGCTTGTCGTTGCTCAGGGCCCCATTCAAAAGCATTCTTCTTACGAGTTACTTGGTAGAGCGGGTTTACAATCAGACTGTAATTTGGAATATGCATTCTCCAAAACCCCACGACACCTAGGAAAGTTTGTGTTTCCTTCTTGCTAGTTGGTGGAGACATAGCTGTTATTTTGTTGATCACATCCATTGGAATTTGACGACGTCCATCTTGCCATTTTATTCCTAAAAACTGGATCTCTCGTGCAGGTCCTTTAACTTTATTTTGTTTTATGGCAAAACCGGCCTTCAGAAGGATTTGGACTATTTTCTTCCCTTTCTCGAAAACTTCCTCTGCAGTGTCACCCCACACAATGATGTCATCGATGTACTGCAGGTGTTCAGGAGCCTCCCCCTGCTCCAGCGCAGACTGGATCAGACCATGGCAAATGGTAGGGCTATGTTTCCACCCCTGGGGCAGCCGATTCCAAGTATATTGGACTCCCCTCCAAGTGAAAGCAAACTGTGGCCTGCACTCTGCTGCTAGAGGGATGGAGAAAAATGCATTAGCAATATCAATTGTGGCATACCACTTGGCTGCCTTTGATTCCAGTTCGTACTGGAGTTCTAGCATGTCCGGCACTGCAGCACTCAGTGGTGGCGTGACTTCGTTCAGGCCACGATAGTCCACTGTTAGTCTCCACTCACCATTAGACTTTCGCACTGGCCATATGGGACTATTAAAAGGTGAATGGGTCTTGCTGATCACTCCTTGGCTCTCCAGTTGACGAATTAGCTCGTGGATGGGAATCAGGGAGTCTCGGTTGGTGCGATATTGCCGCCGGTGCACAGTTGTGGTAGCGATTGGCACTTGCTGTTCTTCAACCCTCAGCAACCCCACAACAGAAGGGTCCTCTGAGAGACCGGGCAAGGTAGACAACTGTTTAATGTCCTCTGTCTCTAAGGCAGCTATGCCAAAAGCCCAGCGGAACCCTTTTGGGTCCTTGAAATATCCTCTTCTCAGATAGTCTATGCCAAGGATGCACGGAGCATCCGGGCCAGTCACAATACGGTGCTTTTGCCACTCATTCCCAGTTAGACTCACTTCAGCCTCCAATACAGTTAACTGCTGGGATCCCCCTGTCACGCCATAAATACAGATGGGCTCTGGCCCTTTACAGCTGGATGGCATTAGAGTACATTGTGCACCGGTGTCTACTAGAGCCTTATACTTCTGTGCGTCAGACGTGCCAGGCCATCGAATCCACACAGTCCAATAAACTCGGTTGTCCCTTTCCTCCCCCTGGCTGGAGGCAGGGCCCCTCTAGTCCTGGTCAGAATCTTCATTTCTGTGTTTAAAAGACTGCCTGCTAGAAGTTGGAGCAGCAAACTTTTCAGAGAACCCCTTTCTCCCGATTGTTTTCTTTTGCAACTCACGTACCCGTGCCTCTAGGGTCTCAGTAGATTTTCCATCCCATTTTCTCATGTCCTCTCCATGGTCACGTAGGTAAAACCACAGGGTGGTGCAGGGTGTGTACCCACCATATTGTCTTCTTTGCATGGATGGACGTTTACCCCTAATAGCCGAGACGCTGGTTTGTACAGGTGGGGAAGAAAATACACTCTCTTTAAGTTGCTGGACCTCTTCAAAAAGTTTCTCCAAAGTATTCTCTTTTAGTTGGTGGCCACTGGTTTGTTCAGGTGGGGGGGAAGATAAATTCTCTTTAAGTTGGTGGAACTCTTCAGAGAGTTTCTCCACAGCCGAGACGCAGGCCTGTAGGGAAGAGGAGAGATTTCCTTCGTACTCCCGGAGTTGTTTAGCCATGTCACCCACTGTGGGATCTTCACCGTTTTTCCAGGTTATTATTGCCAATGTGCTGGCCCATGTTGATGGTGCATTCCGTACAAACTTCCGCCATATGGGTCGAGTACACTGGACTTCATCTGGATCTGTGGATGTTTGTGCATCGTTTAAGTCCTTATAAATTACTTCCCGTACGGCTAATTCCCTCAGGTACTGAATTCCCTTCTCCATGGTGGTCCACTTGACTGGTACACATACAAGTTCTTCCTTGTAGGGATACCTTCCCTTCACAGCTAACAGGAGACGCCTCCAGAGGCTGTGAGATCGTGCTCCATCTCCAATTGCTTTGTCAATGCTTGCATCTCTAGCAAGGGATCCCAACCGCTTGGCTTCCCTGCCCTCTAATTTCACACCATTGGCTCCAGTGTCCCAGCACCGGAGCAGCCAGGTGACAAGCTGTTCACCTATACAGCGACCAAAATCTTTTCGCACATCTCGTAGCTCACGCTGGTATAGGGTTCGGGTAGTTACTGTTGACTTACTGACATCCTCATCCTCATCTTCATCCTCCTGCACACTTGATGGCCCAGCCTCGTCTTCTCCAGACCCAGACTTAGCAGAAGACTTTCTGCGTTCTAAACGACCTGCGTCTCTATACCACTTTTTCACCTTTTCTACAGGGGCAACTTGCACTGCTACAGCTCGCCTCTCCGACCCAGCCACAGGGTCTGCCACAGGGATTGGAATACCCTCTGCAGGGTCAACTTGCACTGCTACAGTTCGTTTCTCCGACCCAGCCACAGGGTCTGCCACAGGGGTTGGAGTACCCTCTGCAGGGGCAACTTGCACTGCTACAGTTCGTTTCTCTGACCCAGCCACAGGGTCTGCCACAGGGGTTGGAGTACCCTCTGCAGGGGCAACTTGCACTGCTACAGTTCGTTTCTCTGACCCAGCCACAGGAGTGGGAATGGCTGCGGGAGCTGGAGCCGGAATGGCTGCGGGAGCTGGAGCCGGGACGGCTGCGGGAGCTGGAACGGCTGCGGGAGCTGGAGCCGGGACAGCTGCGGGAGCTGGAGCCGGGACGGCTGTGGGAGCTGGAACGGCTGCGGGAGCTGGAATGGCTGCGGGAGCTGGAGCCGGGACAGCTGCGGGAGCTGGAGCCGGAACGGCTGCGGGAGCTGGAGCCGGGACGGCTGCGGGAGCTGGAACGGCTGCGGGAGCTGGAACGGCTGCGGGAGCTGGAGCCGGGACAGCTGCGGGAGCTGGAGCTGGAACGGCTGCGGGAGCTGGAACTGGAACGGCTGCGGGAGCTGGAGCCAGAACGGCTGCGGGAGCTGGAGCTGGGACGGCTGCGGGAGCTGGAGCTGGAGTGGCTGCAGGAGCAGGGACTGGAACGGCCGCAGGGTCTGTCACTAGGTTGATAGTAGCATCAATTGCAGCTCGATAGGCACAAGCCAGACCCCAGCACGCCACAGTGATTTGTGTCACTTTGGAACTGCCAGAGTCATGACACCTTTTTTTCAAGCATTCTACCAGTTTTTTAGGATTTTGCAGTTGTTCAGGGGTGAATGTCCAAAACACTGGAGGTGCCCACTGCCCTAGAAACCTGCCCATATCCTCCCACACTCCCTGCCACTCGCAAATATCCCGCCTCAAGACAGATCTCCGGATGAGATTCCTAAGTAGTTGTTTAACCTTAAACAAAACCTGAAGCGCATTCAGGAGACATAACAACAAGAACATGCTGGTCTGAGTATCCCAAGGATATTCAACATCTTGGAGAGCTACCGTAACTAGCTCGGGGGATAAGAGGGTGGTGAAGGAGGAAGGGAGAGTGAACAGGTAGGAAAAAATATCTTCCCCTGTCCCCTCCAGAGACTGACTCCCTGATGAAAAAAGGCAATAGGTGTAATTGCTAATAGTTTCTGAGATATGGTTTCCGAAGTATAGAGTCGACGACAGTGCTGAGTACAAATACCAGGTTAGAGTCATGACCAGATACTTCATCATTTCATAAGCCATCGTTACACCACACAGTACCATAACAATCTTAAACCAGGGCCCGGAAAGGGTAAACAGCACGACAGGGAGCACATACAGAAAGTAACTTGCTATAAAACTCAATTTGGGAAACAGGCACAGCAGACTTGAGATTAAGGCAATCAACATTGTGACTAGCAACTATTAAGCAGGTCGAATACTTATACCAATTTTAGTTTAACACACTCTGGTCAAATCTGTCGATATCTCAACCCTTCGAGCCCCACGTTGGGCGCCAAATGGGCTGTTGTGGTTTAGCCCGGCTGGCAGTCAAACACCACACAGCCGTTCGCTCACCCTCCCCCCTCCCTCTCCGGGATGGGGGAGAGAAACGGGAAAGTGAAGCCTGTGAGTTGAGATAAAGACAGTTTATTAAGACAGGGAAAAGAATAACAACAATAATAATAATAATAATAGTATTAATAGTAATAATGTGTACGAAATAAGTGATGCACAATGCAATTGCTCACCACCCGTTGACCGATGCCCAGCCTATCCCCGAGCAGCCAGCCACACCTCCACCCCGGCTAGCCACCCCTATATATTGTTCAGCATGACATCAGATGGTATGGAATACCCCTTTGGCCAGTTTGGGTCAGCTGTCCTGGGTCTGTCCCCTCCCAGCTTCTGCTGCATCCCTAGCCTGCTCGCTAGCAGGACAGAGAGAGGCTGAAAAGTCCTTGGCTTGGTGTAAGCACTGCTCTACAACAATTAAAACATCAGCATGTTATCAGCGCTTTTCTCATCCTAATCCAGAACATAGCACCCTGCCAGCTACTAGGAGGAAAATTAACTCTGTCCTAACTGAAACCAGGACACTGGTCCTGGCAGCTAATCAAACCCGAGGATGTGCCCAGAAGAGGGAACAGCAGGGGCAAATAGCCCATGAGGCTTTTGGGAGAGGACAGGACTTCCAACTGAAGTTGGGGGCATGGCACCTGTTACTTTTTGTGTATCAGTGGTATCTATACTACTGCCATATCCATCCTCCCCCATACCGGCACAGTGAAGTTTGAGGCAATCACTGCAATATGACTCCATCCACCTGATTTTTACATTGGAAATAAGCTCTTGAATACAGTTACAGATCACATGCTAATGACATCTGAATAACATCAAACCACAATGCTATTGAGTACTTTTAACTTAATTACAAAATAATTTTTTGAAAAGCAAACAAAAAAATCCTGCTTGTTCCTCAACATGCATGTTTTATTGTGTACAAACCTGAATAGAAAAGAAGAAAAAACAGCACGCAACTAAAAGCCTTAATTAAATTGTCTGAATTTAGTTTACATGTGCAAAGATTTGTCTTTATAACAACACATACTGATGACTTTTACAAGTTTCAGTAGTTACAAAATATGCTGGGATTACTAGGATGTATGGGTCATATTCAGAAATATCAGGATTATTGCAGTGGTAAAGACTTGCATTTTCTTCTTTAGCATCTGATTTTAGCTACTATTACAGATGGGGAAAAAAAACAGGCTACAAGAATATAACAGTTACCAGGTGTTTTGTACTGTAGTGGAGGTAGTAATTCATTCACTACTTCCCACTAGCAAGCAGATGCCCAGCCACTTCAGAGGAAGTAGGACCTCAGCACACATAGCAAGACAAATACCATAACCACTAATGTGTGTCCCGCCCCCCCCCCCCCCCCCCCCGCCTTCCCTAAGCTTTTATTGCTGAGCACAATGTCATACGGTATGGAACATACCTTTGTCCTGTTTCAGTCAGCTGTCTTGGCTATGACCCCTCCCAACCTCTTGCCTACCCCCACCCTACTCGCTTTGAGAGGGCAGAGGAGAGAGAACAAAGTCCTTGACACTGTGCAAGCACTGTTCAGCAGTAGCCAAAACTCTGGTGATATCAACAACTGTTTTAGCCACAAATGTAAAGTACAGCACCATGCTGTGCTATGAAGAAAGTTAACTTCAGAATGTGATATATGGAGTAATAATCCGTGTCAAGAAGATGGTTGATGTTAATAAAGAAGGGGGAGATGTGGGAGTGTGGCCATGGGGGTCGACAAGCCCCATGGTTGGTGATAACATCGGACTCTTAACGATGAGGCCATCAGGAATGTAAAGAGTTTAGAGGGAACAAAGAAGGGTGATTCAGGAGACGCCATGCCGTCTCGGGTTGCTTGTTCTCCAGCCGTTAAGGCATGGACATTGCTGGAGGTTTGCTGGTTGCTGGGCAAAGTTGTTTGACCAATGAAGAGTTAGTGGAAAAGGACTGCTGTGGGGCGAATGGTATAAGAAGGGAGCCTGTCCTCAATATGGGATGCAACATGATATGAAGAAGTTCTGTCATCAATAAAGTAGTAGCAGTTACTGATCCTGAAAGAACCCTGGTGTCCGTGTGGTCGTTACGCCACAAATGGCACCCGAACAGGGACCTGAAGAAAAACAGGAACAGGGACATGAACAACAGGAACAGACTAACAGAACAGGGACCAGGACAGGAACAGGGACACTGATCGCCTAATGAAGATGGGTTCGGCCAAACAGCAAACCGCTCTAAGAAGCTCGTATAGAAAGTCGCTGGAAATAGGCGCACCGGAGCTGGGAAGAAGCTCAAGCTGAGAGAAGCAGACCCGCGCACACAACTGCCCCTCCCCGGCCGAAGGTAAGCAGTTGCGCATTATAGGGAATCATACGTCCTTAGAAACAAAGACTGTCCTGGTAACCTTACAGCTTATTCCCTTTATTAACAATCAGACAGTTCATGATCCTGAAACATGGGACCAAATTGAGGTCAAGGTGTGGGACTCTGCTACTAAAAACGACAAGGTTGCGGCGGGATTGCTCGGCACCTGGCGAGCAGTCTCTGAGGCCTTAAAGAGCCATGTGGGACCACAATCAGAAACGTGTGGTTTGCCAGACAGTGAGGGAGCTGCGGGCTCGTCCACCGATCCTTCTGCTACACCATCGGCCCCCCCGCCGCTACTGCCATCGCAGGCCTTTGCTGTTACGCCCCCTGGTGACCTGGACGTTCCTTTTGATCCAGGCCCTATAGGCCCTGAAAAGGAGCCGGATCTGTTTCCCTTCGATTCGGGAGGAATAGGATACATAAGGCTCGAAGGCCGAGTTGCTTAACAACTTAAAGCGAGACATATTGTTCCCACGACTAGCCCTGGAACTCTCCGGTGTTTGTAATCAAGAAAAGGAATGGAAAATGGAGACTGTTACATGATCTGAGAAAAATTAATGAAGTCATGGAAGATATGGGAGCACTTCAACCGGGATTACCAACTCCAACTATGTTCCCCCAGTCATGGACATTAATAGTAATAGACTTAAAGGATTGTTTGTTAAACACTTGCCAGAATTCGGAAAACTTTGCCATGTTTATGTTTCAATTGATACCTTTTCTGATTGTACCTATGTATAGGCGTACTCGGGTTTCTTATGAATATGTAAAAGCAATGTTCTATATATTTAGAAAGTTTGACGGTTGTGCGTGCGTGTTGGTAGAGCGTAGACTCCCCGCGCACCCAGCGCTGTTTACTTGCCTTTCATAAATATTATTAAATTCAGATTGAGTTGTATCTTCATTTATAACAAAAACTTAATCCTATCCAGATGCAGTACAATTCTTATTGAAAACTAATCTTTCATTAATGGTTGGAAGTTCAGATAAGCCAGTATCTCACGTAAAGCAGCATTGCACAATTTAATGAATAAACCATTGGTGCATGATACCAAGCAAGAGGGAAATACCTCTTCTGTAACAATCGGTGATGCAAAATTCTACGGGCCTTCTTGAATGCCAGGGGGAAATTGTTCTATAATGGCAATAACAAAAAAAAATTTGTTACATTTATCTGTCCACACTGGCATTTGGTGCACTCACCCAGCAGTAACTGTGTTGAAAGATGAAATAGGAACAATAGTTTAATGCTCAGTAGGTATAACGAAAGCTGCTGGGAGTTTAAGGCTTATAATTAGATTATATTGAGATTCCAATCAATCAAATTACATTTGAAAAGCTACTGAAAAAAGATGCAGCTTTCATCAGATACTTCTAGGTATTGGTAATATAAAAGCACTACTTCGCTAAACCCCTTTTATTGATAAAACATCTAGCACTTCTTTTTAGCCTTCAGGCAGTGGTAGTAAATCTACATCTGGAAGAAAGAGATACAAAACTGAACTTGGTGTGCATTATAATACTTATTTTTATCATCAAATACTTTAAAAATTAGAAGTGACTGTTTCAAATAAACTTCATAAACAATTTTGAATTAACTTTTTTAGTTTCTAGGACAGGATTCCCTGGTTTTGTGCATTGCGTGATATACTGAAGAGGGTAAGAGAACTGCTATCATTAATAAGTTCTAGTTAAAGAGGAAAAAAAATTTGCACCACTACCTTAAGCATTTTCCCCATTGTATTCCAAAACAAAAACATTGCAGTAGTATAAAAATATTCTGCAACTAGTAAAAGCATTATGCTTTCACTAATCTAAGGTATTATAATAATTGCTATGGGTAAACTAAGCCCCGAATAATAGCGTTGGGAAAATTGTTGCAAATGATGGTTGTTTTTCTACTGTCTGTATAAAGATAATTTCAAGGATCCAGTTCAGTAATGAACCTGACATTAGCTTCTTCCAGACAGCATAACCACAGAATATACTGATAATGACTACAGTATAAAATTTTCTAGATTATTAGTTTCAATAATTACCAAATGCCTAATCATCTTGGACAGTATGATTGGATTCTTTTTAGGAATGTTTATTTTTAGAGATTTAAATCAGCTGACCAACACATCATTCATGCTTTAAAATGCAAGATCAAACTATTTTGAATACATATTTTGCTTTTTGTGATCAGAATCCTGAATATAGTCAGTTACACAACTCGCAGAATTTAAGGTTAATATCTTCTTTAAAAAGCTCTTTATTCCCTGATACACAATAGATGCCTCTTCAGCTAAACTTTATGAAAAAGCTGCAAATGATTTGTGTAAGAAAGATTCTACAAGACATGAATAGAATCATCCCCATGTACAGTTGCATATAGATTTTTTTTTTATTATTGTTGCCATGCTAGTTTAGTCACTATGAAAATTAAAGAAATGGCACCCTCTTGTGGTACCTTTGCTTTTAATGAAGTCTTCATAATTTTCCCAATACACAATTTTACAAAGAGCTTTTCTAAAATGCCCACTATTAAATGTAGATTTATGCTTGCTTTTTTTCAGACACAAGAAAACTAAATAATTCAGGAAACTACACAGTGATAGGAAAGCAGCTGCATGAGAGATTATCAAGCAGTAATATTAAATTTCAAGCCCTCATACCCCCAAAGAAATCAGACGTTTTCAAAAGTGAGCACCTAAAAGCCTAGTGTGACAGGGGCAGGAGATAGAATCTTCATGATTGCTTACTCTATTGTGCCATTAAACCAACAAGTGTGATGTATCATTTATTATTAAAGACATAATAAAATTTTACTCCTACTACAAACCATATTCCACCTACTGCCACTTTTAACAGTGAAAGTCTTTTCCAACAAAACCAAAATTCCTCCCACACTAATGTTTCAATGTTTTACCACTACTCAATTACTAATTGTCATTACTAGTTGACAATAGGTACATAGTTAAATTAGTGACATAGTTAAACATTGATTGTACAAGAAGTAAACCTAGCTCAAGGGTTCATCGTACAATTTAGGTTAAACCACTTTTTTCTTAAATTCTAACAATTTGACTTAAAATAGCATATCTCTGTTTTAATTGCATAGGCGAACTAGATATTGTCTCAAAAGAATGTTCATGTAGATCAGATTAAGTGTTTTAGTATCATAGTAAGGCTTGGCAAAAATCACTCCCTTCCATATATCTCAGCCTTGCCCTTTCAGTTTGACAGCGGCCTTTTTGCAAGTTACAGATTACTTTTTTAGAAGGATATGCCTTCTGAATGACTGGAGATCTCACTTTTTTAAAGCAAGGTTCCTATAAGGCATACTATAAGGTCAAGTCAGATTAGTTACTTTGAAGATCTTAAGTGTAACTGTGAAAGTAACTGTGAAAAAAATGTGATTTATCTACATTAACTAATTGCTATTACTTCTCTATCACAGCCTTGTACCCAGTACAATGAAAGCTACCTACCCAAAAAGAAGGCACCGTGAAGGTCTGGTCACTTGCAGATTTACTATCATTACTTTTGTTTCTTAGCCAATAATTTCCCACCCGAATTAAGTATTTTAAAAGGCTTTGACTATATAAAACTCAAATCACCAGGAGATTCTATTTTAATTCAGTTGTGCGTTTAATACTCTCTGTTGCTGTATGTATGAGACTTTGATCCAGAGGCCTGACAACTGAGTGTTTTTTTTTTTTTATTTTTTTTTAAACTTTACCCAAAAGAACATCAGCAGCATTTGATCAATTAATTTATTGCTGAAGAAACAAGGTTACTGGACAGAAAAACTTCTGAGAGAAGAATGCAACACGATTACTTCCTGAAAAATCTGCATGCTTGTCTTTGCCAAGAGTTTTAATAACTTAACTGTATGGAGAAGAAAGAGTGCTTAACACCCTCCTTTATATTCCTTTAGAATATAAAGGAACAATAGTTTACTATTGTAATACTTCAGTTATTAGTTAAAACTAATACTTCATTTCACTTATTAACAACTTTGAGCCAAAGACCAGTAAATTTAAACAATTTGCAGACAATGTTTTTTAGAGCAAACTGGATTTATATATGTACCGAAAGAAAAGTTTGTTCAGATTGTTTAATGCAATAGAGGAATTAAATCAGAATGCTCACAATTACACTGACACCAAAGACCAATGAAAAGCAAATCCCATTCAGTAACACACAACAGAATGCTTTATTTCACTACCTCCACTTTATCTAAAAAAATAGTCTTCAATATCATATTCTTCTCTGCCCTCCACTTTATACTCCAAGTATTGCTTGCTAATCTCAGCCCAAAGTCTGTAAATATTCCCAGAGCTAACACTCAAATGACAACTATATTAAGCTGATCAGTCACCTTGAATGCCAGAAAATCACCAATTGCACACATCAAAACAATATGCTTAAATACTTTTAAATTCATTTATTACCTGCGCGCAAGAGGTAACTACCAATAAAAATTAAGAAGATGTACAGTATTTTTCACATGGTGGTTAGAAGTAATTAGAATATCACATGACAGTGGCTCAAAGTAATGTTTCCAGTTACAAATCATAATACTTTAGAATCTCAGTGGAAAAAGTAAAAAAAAAACCTTAGAAGCAGTTTCAGAGCAAAAGGCAGTTCTCCTTTAATTTGCAGAAAGGTAATTTAATCTGTAATAATTTTTCAATGAGACAATGTTACAATGCAAGTTTCTTTACAGTTAGATGTAAAGATATAACTAGAACAAATAAAGATATACTAGAACAGCAATTCTAGTATATTTTAAACAAACTTGCCCAAGCATTTTTTCGGAGATGTTTACCAAGATGCTGGAAGATTCTACACTGAAAACCATGTCTTACAACTTTTTTTTTCCTGGCCTTTTTTGGTTATTTATAATTCCATTCTATCGCAACGTGTAAATTTCTAGAAATGCGCTGTATCCATTGTATATGTTATATTTATACTTTACACAAATAAAAGCAAAAATGGTACTCAAGTGGAATAAATCTTGCAGCATTTTGCTAGCAAAAAATACATGCTGAAATCATCATAAGCAGCATTGGTATCCACAAATTATAACTTCAATTGTTTCCTTTTTAATTTGTATCCTGCATAAATTACTACTGAAGGCTAATGGTTTAGTACTAAAAAAAATTGGACAGATGCAAGTCAAACAAAACCTGCTCAACCAACCATGAAAGCTGATAGTTTGAAAAATTAACAAATAATGCAGAACAAAAGTGATGCATGCAACAACCAAGTGAAAACACATCTATTCCCCATTTGAAGAAAACTACTGCATTTTACCTTAAAAATACATAACTGATTTTAGTTATAACAAGAAAATCCCAAGAGTCAGAATGAAATAAAGCAACTATTTTAAAGATTTAAGAGCAGTTATCAAAAATAAATTAATTTTTTCAAGTTAAAGAAATGCTGCTATGAAGGCTGAGAGCCAAGCAGCCTTTCAATAGCTGCACTGATATCTCCTCCTGTTGCTATTAGAGCTTGTAAGTTTGCTTCATGGTTCAAAAAGCCCATTGCATTCAGCTGCTCCAGTTGTTGCTGAAATCTAACTTCTGGATTTTGTAACTGCTAAGAAGAAAAATTTAAAGCTATAAAAGCATAATACACATTTGATAAAGTACATAGTTGGTTCTGAACCACTCCACATCTTTAATAACAATTTCTGAATGCATCTTTCTCAAGTTCCCCAAGATAGACTATGACAAATTCAATTCACAACTGAATTATTGATTGAACAAATCAGACTAGCTTCAAATTTTAAGAGTATCTATACTTACATGACATTTTTGAACTATAAGGACATCTACTTGTTTGACAGAAGAGGAACAAAAATTAGGTCTGGCAAATTTATGTCCTGAGAACGGTTTCTTAAAGACGTGTGCAGGTTTTGTTTGTTTTAAAATTAAACCAGTCCAATCTAGTGACAGTAGGATTTTGGTGATTTCAGTGTTGGCAACAGTGAATGCTGTATGCTATTTTATTTTTCTTGACATAAAAATTACCTCTTTAGTGCTCCAATTATTTCTTGACTAAATTTACCAAAATTCTAGTTAGAAAAACTTCAGCCTAAGGCAATAGAGGAGGCAAGAGCAGGAACGTTTCTTTCACCAGCAGTCTACCATTACACTGGATATGTACCACAGTGTAACTAAGGTGCTGTTTCACACAGACAGCACTCTTGAGATACTACTCCATTGTTATGGGAATGCCCTCTTTAAAACTAGTCTTACTCACCACCTTACAACTACCTGCAAAGCTGTCACCTTTGGTCAACTTCTGGAGTTCTCTGGAAAGCCTGAACTCCACTTGGTACATTAACACAATGTACACTGTGCAGTCTGGACCTGCAGGATGTCAGGGAAGCAAGCTACAAATTCAGACCCCAAATAACCCGAGTGTGGCTATTCTGAAGAGTGGGACAGAGTCTGTCACAGCTACAGAGTAACAACCAGAAACATAGATACAAAGCACAGAGATAATGGCGTTCGGTACGCTTACATTATTTTCTTGTCTGAGCCCACGTTTCACTCACCAGTGAACCAGTCTTCCCTTAACACCTTAATCTGCTTCTTTCCAGGCATTTC
Organism: Cygnus olor; assembly: GCF_009769625.2. Taxonomy (NCBI): domain Eukaryota; kingdom Metazoa; phylum Chordata; class Aves; order Anseriformes; family Anatidae; genus Cygnus; species Cygnus olor. The sequence goes on from NC_049199.1 coordinate 2,708,631, forward strand.
AGAAACTCAAGGGTATGAAGATAGGTGTACAACAATCAACCGTTCAGAGGACATTTTTACTCAAATTTGATATTTTTCCAGCATTTATTTGCACAGCTACAACACCACTTTTAAACTTCCTCTGTTCTCCTTTGACCAGAAGTATTATGGTGGTGCGCACAGGGGAGGGATTAAAACCAAAAACAAACAAACAAACAACAACAGAAAAACACCCCACACCCCAAAAACACACACACTAGAACATAGTAACCTACTTACCTGAACATTTGCACCAGCAAGCGCCTGCAACATTTGCTGGACAAACTGCTGGTGACCAGGTTCAACGGCCCCTGATGCTAGACTAGTATTGTCACTGGGAACAGAACTAGGTACAGTGGAGCCTGTAGGAACTCCAGTGCTTCCAAATCCACCTAAACCAGGATTAAATCTGCACAAGTGACAGAGAAATACATCAAAAATATAGAAAATAGCTTACTTGTAATGTCTCTTCCCATCATATTCAATTACTGAGTAAAAATCTTGTCAAATAAAGAGTGGATGACAACTAAAGTAAAGCACCAAGACAAAGACCATAGCCATCATTGCTAGAAAGTGCATTGCAAACAGAAGTGTGACAGATTCTAAAACAAGTTTAGCAAACCTAAAAAATGCAAGAGGAACGGTCTCTAAAACTGGATAAACCTCTACACATTTTATAAAAAAGACAAAAAGATGAAAAAACAAACACAAGAAAAAAGTTCTTGTATAAATTTGTATGATCAATTCTTACCCTGGTATAAGTCCTGGTGCTTCTGTTGCTAGCGTCTGCAAGCCCTGCTGAATCTGTAGCAAAGCTTGCATTGCTCTAGAGTTTGACATAGCTGATAATGTGTCAGGACTCTGCATCTAAAAACAAGAGAGAAACTCACAAATTTAATAATACATAGACATTCAAAGTTAATCTTTATCACTAGATGTTATACAGAATTTGACATCCTTTCAGAACTTGCTGTTTCTCAACTTTAGTTACATGAAGTCCTTCAGATATTTTTCTTTTTTGAGAAAATTTTCACAGGAGATGATCGATGAGCTCTCTAGACTCCTTTCAAATAAGGAGTACATAAACAAAAGTATTTCTCATTACCCCTTCTAGTAGACTTTATCATCTTCTAAAGCCATAGGAGTGTATTAGTCCAACATAATTTTAAAATTAGTTTCCCATATCACAATACTGATAAGCAACAAGGATGAATACAACAAAACTTGACTAGTAGGTATCTAATGCAAAGTTATAAAACATCTTTTTCTAGCCAAATTTAGACCACAACAGTTTGATCATGATAATTTGTGTACCTGTTCATATTTGTAGCAGCATTACTGCCTACAGACATACGAACACTCTGCAAAACATACTAGCAAACATATAATGTTCAAGGACCTTCACTCTACTAAAAATTCAACTAAAAACCATCTTTCGCATCCACAGATAATTTGAAAGACAAATCCTTTTGACATCTGAAATTAGATGTCCCAAAATTGGACTATTTTAGATACAAAACCAAAACTACTGGCTTACGCTCACCTCTGCTTAGAGATGCCACTTGTAGTGAAAAGTTATTTGTTTCAGTCATAAATGAGGCAGTCTTAGTAGCCAGATTTGCTTCAAATACCAGACAGGCTGATTCATTTCAGCAGCCTTCACTTGGTAACTAAACCAAATTCCTTCTGCTGCAAAAACACTTTTTGTTTCACAGTGAACTGCACAGATTAACGTTAAATTTTCTCAAAACAGAATAGCAGAATAGGGTACAAAGATCAAACATTGATTCCGTCCTGAAATATGGGTATGTAATGAGACCAGGGCACAGCGAGTTTTTAAACAATTTGTCTCTCGGATTCTTCCTGTCTCTTCCTGATAGCTAAAAGTCAGAAGATAATAAATAAATGTATAGCTGGTAAAGTTAATCCAAACCTTTAAAGGAAGAATACATTTTAGGTTCGCTGAAGCAAGCTGCTGTAGTTACCTTATTTACGAAAATAACCGTTAAGCCATGACTTACTGTCTGATATGTGGAGTTGCTTTAAAGAAAATTGTGACCCAATGATTCTTTGAGCACTTAGGTGACTTGGATCTCTATTAATGTTATTAATCTATCTAAAAATTATGTAAAAGGAGTAGACTGAATAGCTCACATGCATTTTCCTAGTTGTGCTGAGCAACCTTTATTGCAAGAAGTGCTTTCAATTATACAGAGGAACATTTCATGGCTTCCATCACCCAATCCCATAATATACTACAAACAGATGAGTGAGGGAAGTATGGGCTGCAATGCTGTCAACATTCTGAGAACACCCATGTATTTCTCTAGTTTACTTCCTCTATTAATGTTGTTGATCATCTGATTTAACGTGGAGAAGACACCAGCAAACTAGCTGTGCAGATAAATCCCAAGGTGATACTGATGTAAAGATTTACCCAAAGGAAACAAAGGATTCCTGCTGCCTCTTCATGATATATTAATCAGCATTTATTCACATATTTCAAAATATAAATGTGATATTAGCTCTTCAGGTACTACTGAGTCATCATGAAGCAATGGCACTATGAAATGCTACAGCCATTCATGTCATTAAAGCAATGTAAACAGTTTCTTCTTAACACTGAACTTGCTACTGTAATTCATGTTATTATTATTTATTTTACTCATAACACTGCCTACCTGCAATAAGATCCTGTCAACACACATTTACTTTGATTTGCAAGGACTGCCTAATGATGGAACTCATGCACTGAGTTACATTTTCAATTCCTAAAAATTTTGTTAACTCTTATTTAGAGGACACAGCCCTCATATACACTGTGACAACTAAAGTCAAGCAGATAATGAGGCTGCAACCACAATGGTTTAAGAGGGGAAGCTGGTGGTAGGACAATCTTTACAGGCAAATATCTTCAGAACCCACTCTGCTTCTTTTGAATTAACTCACAATTTGTCTCTTTCAAGGCATGCCATAAGGTCTTTTTTACCCCAAAACTTTTAGGTCAGGATGGAGAAGGCATGAGAAAAGCACAGGTAAGACTTACCTTAGTAGCATAACAAATTATGTAGCAAACAGAAGTGTTTTCTAGCTGGTGTGCAGTAAGAACAAGTCTTTTTAAGCAAAGGCACAAGAGCAGATCAAAGTAGTTGTGCTAGTCACAGAAAATCATCCACTAAAAAATCAGGCTTAACTTAAAAGGGATGAAGAAATAAATCAAGCATTTAATTATCAGGGGACAATGCAACTTAGTGTCTAAAGCTAACGAGAACCATATGCAACAATCTAGCTTTGAGTGAAATCAAGGAAAGGCACCAGTTTACTGCAAAAATTGCTTGTGAATTGCAGACATTTATTAACAACAGGTAGTATTTCATCTTACTTGTTGAAGGTAAGTAGGAAGTTGTTGTCTCATTTGTTCCTGAAGTTGAGGATTTCCAGCAAATAAAGGATTATTCAACATCATCTACAGTACAAAAATATTTAACTTTTCAAACAATAGATCAAAGAGTAAGTACTAGAGTGGATTTTAAGACAAGTATTTACTACACATGAATCACAGAACAAGATAATAGGCTATGAAAATAATCTCATTATCTCCTACTAGTTCTTTGGCCAAAACTTGTTATGAAACAATGAACCACAAGCCTGAAGACTAACTGAAGTCACCGGATTTTGTTTGTTTTTTAAAATTTTTAAAGTGAATGCCAGATCCTTGCCAAAGCAACCTCATTTATGCTATAAGGAAAGCCTTCTCTGGTCAGCCCCCAGTACAGACATGATGTTTTCCCTGTAATCATCTGCAAAAAGCAAGGGATTTTTCCTAGCGTGTAATATACAAAAGAATATTTTTATCTTAGTTCAAGATTTGACTTTTACTGCTTTAAGGAAAATTTGAAAGCACTTCTACAAAACCATTCATAAAACAGCAGTAAGTATCACCACTTTTATAGTGAGCAAGGGTCACAGATGAGAAACGAAAATCAGAATAACAGCTAGATATGGCAACAACTCCTTCCCCTCCATTTCTGTCCTCCCAAGCTAGGGTGGGTATTTATGTACTAGCAGATCTACCTTAATTTATGATCAAAGCATTTGTTTTGTCTAACTAGTTTTTATGCTAGGCCACAGAAGTTTAGGGCTGTATGAAACATACACAAATTTACAAGCTGTTTCAGAAGAATGCTTGGCATGATGTCCAACTACAAATTGAAGAAGCTTAGTACAATAGATTGTTAAAGGTAACCAGGTAATAATTTCAATTAGTCTGGCATTGACTGGGCCATTCACAACAGACAAGTAATCATTGGGAAGTTTGCACTATCACTCTTGTGAAAATAAAACTGTATCAAAGTCAATTACTTTTTTTTTTTTTTGCTTCAATGCACACAACACACTGCTACACCAGAAGCATTTACCTGTACTGCAAGATCAGGATTCTGGCTTAATGACTGCATCATGCTTCTCATATAGGGTGCAGACAACATATTTTGCATAAGTTGTGGATTTTCTGTTATCTGCTGTAACAAACTCTGTATTCCTGGTGTGTTGAACATACCAACTTTAAAAAAAAAGCAAAAGGTCAATTTAGTAAACATCCTGACTATAATCAAATGAATTAGACTGCGTAAAACCGGGATACAACTTTTTTTTTTTTTTAATGAGCTTTAGCCCATTAAATACATCTCAATGTGGTTTTCCTTATGCAGATGCATTTGCCCTAGAAACAAATTGAAGCCAGAGGCTGTATCCAACAAGCAGTCCCACTAAGTATCTACATTATTAGTTGTTTTCCTGTTTGTCTCCATCCAGGAAAAATAATAACATTCATCTACAGATTCCCTACTTAGAGTACACGAGTATTGTTAATACTCTTCTTTACTTCTCATGTTTGCTTTTCTACAGAAGACTTTGATATTAATCAAATGTTCTGTGAAAATAAATACCAATACAAACTTGAAATCAAAACATCTCTAATAAAACAATAATTTCAGCAAACTCCTTAATATGCACAAATACATAGAATTGCATTAACAGACACACCTCCTAGTCCAGGTCCCAAATTTGGTATGGTTGAGCTCTGTCTCATACTGGCAGAGGTGCTGTTTCCAACGTTACTACCGCCACTGTTCTCACCACTGGTGCTGGCAGTTGTGGAACTCTGAGAGCTGGACTGAGGAGCCCAGGGATTTGGTAAAGGATCTCTATTTTCTGTACGAGATGGCTGACTGTCCCCTCCGGATGATACATTGCTTACTAAGGAAGCAAATGGGTTACCTCCAAACTACAGAGGAAGGAGAAACAAACATATAAACTATTAAAGTCATCTACTTTTAATACTGCTAGAAACGGCAAGTTACCTTTCCAAAATTACATATGAAAACAAATGTTGATGGCTCTTGATCAACTATACTCACCATCCTAAAATAAGCCAGTGTAAATATTCTGAAAAAATGCCAACATAGGAAGAGATATTATCAACTCCAGCAAAAAAGTTAATCACACTTCATTTTAAAAGCAGCATTGTTACTATGTTAGTACTTAGATCACAGCAAGATTATATCTTGCATAGTGGTTTCCAACTTTGAAATTTGTTTCTAAGCCTTTTTCTTCCTACCTTAAGTTGCAAGTTACTAAACACACCCTTCCTAGACCTCAGAATTTTATAATTCCAAGAATTAAAAATAAAGAATAAATTTAGAATATTTAACAAAAATGTATTAACGGTAAAATAGCTTCTCAAACTCACAAAACAATCTTTGTTCTTTCAAACTTAAAGAGCATAGAAACAGGCTATGCAGTGGCTTCAAGAAATTAAGTTTTGTCAAGTACACATTTGAGAAGTTACATTATTTACCTTCTTTCATTAAAAAAAACAAAAAACATCTTTCAGTGGTCCTTGCAATCATTTCTCACCTGTTCCTGTGCTGCATTCAACATTGGCTCCTGAATATCTGTGTACATACGTCGCAAGGCATTGTAGCCACCTGGTATACTTTCAAGGTTGCTCAAGGCTCGGTCTTGATTTCGCATCATTTCCTGCATCATTGCAGGGTTTCTAGCAAGTTCTAGTGTCTAAGGAAGTAGAACATTTAACTTGTATCAATACAAGAAAATTCATTCTTTTGTGTTTTAACCCTGGTAGGCAGCTAAGCACCACATAGCTGCTCACTCACTTCCCCCCTGTAGCAGGATAGAGGGGAACAGAATCTGAAGGGCAAAAATTAAAAAAAAACAACTTGTGGGTTGAGATAAAGACAATTTAATAAGTTAAAAACAAAACAAAAAAAAAACACCACAGAACCAAAGGAAAAAAACAAACAAACAAGTAATGTGCAATGCAATTGCTTACCACCAGCCAACTGATGCCACACCCCAAGCAACTGAAGCCCCCTCCAGCCAACTCCCCCCAGTTGAGCATGATGTCATATGGTATGGAATATCTCTTAGGCCAGTTTGGGTCACCTGTCCTGGTTGCATTTCCCTCACAGCTTCTTGTGCACCCCTGGCCTACTCACTAGCATGCAGTTTGAGAAACAGAAAAGAGCTTGAGTCTGTGAAAGCACTGCTGAGCAGCAGCTAAAACACTGGTGTGTTATTAGCACTATTTTCATAGAATCACAGAATGGTTTGGGTTGGAAGGGACCTTTAAGATCTAGTTCCAACCCGCCTGCTGTGGGCAGGGACACCTCCCACTAGACCAGGTTGCTCAAAGCCCCATCCAACCTGGCCTTGAACACTTCCAGGGATGGGGCATCCACAACTTCTCTAGGCAACCTGTTCCAATACCTCATCCACCCTCACAGCAAAGAACTTCTTCCTAATGTCTAATTTAAATCTACCCTTTTTTAGTTTAAAGCCATTACTTCTTGTCCTATCACTACACTCCCTGACAAAGAAGCCCTCCCCAGCTTTCCTATAGACCCCCTTTAGGTATTGGAAGGGGGTTGTAAGGTCTCCCCAGAGCCTTCTCTTCTCCAGGCTGAACAACCCCAACTCCTTCAGCCTGTCTTCATAGGAGAGGTGCTCTAGCCCCTTGATCATCTTCATGACCCTCCTCTGAAGTCATTCTAATACTTCCATGTCCTTCTTGTGCTGGAGGCCCCAGAGCTGAGCACAGTACTCCAGGTGGGGTCTCGTGAGAGCAGAGTAGAGAAGGAGAATCACCTCCCTCAACTTGATGGCCACGCTTATTTTGATGCAGCCCAGGATATGGCTGGCTTTCTGGGCCCACAAGCACACATTGCCAGCTCTTCTCATCCACCAGCACCCCCAGGTCCTTTTCTGCAGGGTTGTTCTCAATCCACTCATTGCCCAACCTCTATTTGTGCTTGGTATTGACCCAGCCCAGATGCAGGACCTCACTCTTGGCCTTGTTGAACTCCATGATGTTTGCACAGGTCCACCTCTCAAGCCTGCCAAGGTCCCTCTGGATGGCATCCCTTCCCTCCAGCGTGTCGACCGCACCACACAGCTTGGTGTCATCAGCAAAGTTGCTGAGGGTGCAACCAATTTCACTGTCCACTATGACTGACAAAGATGTTAAACACTGCCAGACCCAACACTGACCCCTGAGGGACACCATTCATTACTGATCTCCACCGGGACACTGAGCCATTGACCACAACTCTTTGGGTGTGACCATCCAGCCAAATCCTTACACTTCGAGTGGTCCATCCATCAAATCCATGTCTCTCCAATTCAGAGACAAGGATATCATGGGAGACAGCGTCAAATGCTTTGCACAAGTCCAGGTAGATGCTGTCAGTTGCTCTTCCCCTATCTACCAATGCTGTAACTGCACTGTAGGAAGCCACCTGATTTTTCAGGCACCATCTGCCCTTAGTGAAGCCATGTTGGCTGTTACCAATCATCTCCCTGCTTTCCACATGCCTTAGCATAGTTTCCATGAGGATCTGCTCCACGATTTTGCAAGGCACAGATGTGAGACTGACTGGCCTGTAATTCCCCAGGTCTTCCTTTTTTTCATTTTTTAAAAATGGGGGTTGTTTCCCCTTTTCCAATTTATCGGACTGCCAGAACTTCTCACGTATGATGGACAGTGTCTTAGCAACTACATCCGCCAATTCCCTCAGGACCCATGGATGCATCTCATCAGGTCCCATGGACTTGTGCACCTTTAATTTGCTTTAAAAAAAATCATTACAAATCCAAAACGTAACACCATGCAAGCTACTATGAAGAAAATTAACTCTATCCCAGCCAAATCCAGCACACATTCTAAAGTGGAGACATCAGCATTTAACAGTATGTCAGTTACTAATTTCTAACTCTATTTCAAATTAGGATTAAAGCCAAAACCAGATGTCATCTTAGTGGGAGTCAGTGGTATTTGATATTTAGTCAAAGTTCTGTCACAGCTACCAGTATGCTAGTTGAGTCAGAGAGCATTGAAAAAAAGCAGGGAAAAAACTTGAATGTACCATCCTGTTCTTTCTTCTCTCTTCTCCTTTTGAGCACAATATACTCTTACCATTTCTAACATCAGTACAGCATTCATCTTATAACATTGTGAGAAACTAAGCTGTGTTTTTGCAGTAGAGAATTACTTTTCTGTATTCCAAGGTAGTTGTGTAGTCATAATAAGGAGAAATGCTAAGTAGATAAGTGGACAGTAGAAGGCCTCACTGTTCCAAAATAAGGTAGAAGCTTGAGAAAAACAGGATGAGCAGTGTGAGAACAGTAAAACAAAGATCACAAGTTCTCAAAACATAAGAAAGGAGAAATTAAAGAGTTGAAAAAAAGAAAAATTGTACATATATGGTATAGAGGAGCGTTGAGTAGCTTGTGAACCTGTAGTACTCAGCCAATGAGGAAACAGGGGAGGTGATCAGGCGTCGGGTAATAGGGAATAAAAGGTTATGATTTGTTTACTAAAATGTGCTCTTGATTGACAGGATGCCCACCATTGCAATCGCGAATAAAACAGCTTCACAGAAGATCCTGTCTGAAGAAAATTATTTGAGATTTTTCTCACAACATGAAGTTGATAAAATCAATTCCTTTATTTTCAAAATCCTCCATTTTGTTTCCTGATGCCCTCTGCCACATAAGACATAGCTTACACACCACAATTTTTAACTGTGTAGTCCCAATTGCTTCTAAATAAACTGGAAATAAGTTTTTGTTTGAGAATTATTACTTTTGGTAAACTCATTGTTGGATGAATAACAGAAGATTTCAAGTGGCATCCAATTCTATCTAAAAGATATGATTATATGGTTTTTAGCATCTTTCAAAACTATGCTGTAATTTTTCTGAGTTATCAGCCTATTACAGACACAAGCAACTAAAAATAAAAACATTTCCTATAGTGATCTTTTACAGACTTTCTAACAAGCCTAAATTCTTCAACAATATTTCAGCACTCATCTAAGCATATCCAATTTTGCTCTTTTGTTCACAGTTACAGTATAATCAAAGTCATGAACTTAACAGATCTTTCTACATACCTGTCTCATTATATCTGGATTATTTAGCATGTGACTGATTTCTGGATTTCTCTGTATCAGTTGCTGCATTTGAGGGTTAGCCATAATTAACTGTCTCATCATGTCAGGACTTGAAAGCATACTCTGAACAAATGGATTTTCCATTATCTGAACCATCATTTCTGGGTTGGACATCAGTTGTCGTTGCATCTGACTTTGCAGCTCTGAAAAGTTTGATGCATTTAAGCCCAGGCTACTCAGACCTGCCAAACTTCCAAGACCACCTTTAAGAGGAAGGAAAAAATATAATTATAGCTTTCAGTTTCTAGTATACTTCTAAACACATCCAGGTTCTTTCTAAATATGTAAACGTATCCCACACTTTAAAATAACGAAAACCAATGGAAATTCCATCTTTGCAATGATGTTAAGGAGTCATCCACAAAGAGGTTACTTCATTACATAACAAGACATCTAAAAACCCAAACCTCATTTGAAATATAAGTTGTTACAAATCTAACAGCTTTTATTCTACTTTACTATAGCTAAGGTACAAGGGATACTTGAGTTTTAGGGCCTTGGGTTATTTCCCAACACTTTCCAATACATTTGTAATAAATCACTTATAGCCTGACCACCAAGAAGGGACAGACCACCAACAGGGATCTCGTAATATGATGCATACTTCCTATTCTAAACAAAAAGCAGAGTTCTTTTTGCTGATGTACCAAGAACTAATAATGTTTTAAATTCTCCTTTGCAGAGCTCAGCGCACAAAGTTCCACATTTTTAGAAGGTAATAGTAAATCTGGAGAACTGTTTATTCTGGAGATTAGAAGGAGTTAATTACTTATACTGTCAGAATATAACATCAGTGGCACCTGAAGATGAAACATCACAAGCCTGAAGTTCTGTATATAAAAAATAAGGAAACAACTTTCCTTATAACTTATTAGTAAGAAACATTTTACAGCCAATACCACAAATTTTTGTAACTGGTAATTTTTATTTATTTATTTTAGCCCTGGAGCTTCATTCAAATGTAAACAGGATTATTACCTGAAACCAAGGTACCCAAGATACCCACCATGTTACCTAACCAACATTCTTACCCAAGCCAAAAGAGTTACTATTTGTTGAAGTTGATGTTGAGGTACTACTGCTTGATATTGATGCAGTAGCAGTACTTCCAGTAGCATGTGTTTGTTGAGCTGGGTGATCTTGTGATCTGAGGGAGAGAGAGAGAGAAGTTAAAAGATTACAAGTTGGACAAGTAAGTATCCCTACCTCTTGTCCCTCTTGTCCACTCCTAGCCTACGGGGGGGGAGGCACATGGGACAGAGTGAGAAACATGAGACAGTGATACTGTGTACTGTGTAAACACTGTTCAGCAATAGTAAAAATAAATAAAATTGGTGTGTTATCAACACTATTTTGGTCAAAAATCCAAAGCAGCACTACTGCTATGAAGAAAGTTAACTCCATCCCAGCCAGACCCAGTACACAAAATAAACAATGCCATTTAATAGAGAAACAATGTCATGACAGGACAAGGAAAAGGATGAAGTATTGAATACTTTCTCATCAGTCTATATCAGCAAGACTGGCCTTCAGGAATCCCAGGTCCCAGAAACCAGGGGTAAAGGGCAGGAACAAGGAAGATGTACTGTTGGTGGAAAAAGGTCAGGTCAGGGAATACTTGAGCAAACTGGACATACATAAGTCCATGGGGATGCATCCATAAGTGCTGAGGGAGCTGGTAGATGGCATTGCAAGGCTACTCTCAATCATCTTTGATCAATTGTGGTGATTGGGAGAAGTGCCCAAGGACTAGATGAAAGCAAATGTTGCTCCTATCTTCAAGAAAGGCAAGGAGGACCCAATGGACTACAGGCCAGTCAGCTTCATCTCAATACCTGGGAAGGTGATGGAACAGCTCATCCTGGAAACCATTTCCAGGCACATGAAAGAGAAGAAAACCATCAGGAATAATCAGCATGAATTCACTGAAGTCAAGTCCTGCTTGACCAACTTGATAAGCTTCTGTAATGAAATGACCAGCCTGTAGGATGAGGAAAGAGCAATGGATATTGTCTTCCCAGACTTCAGGAAGGTCTTTGACAATGTCTTCCATAAGATCCTCATAAAGAAGCTGTTGATGAATGGACAGGCAGCAAAGTCAGTTAAAAACTGGCCAAATCACCAGGTCCAGAGGGTTGTTATAAATGGAACCTTGTCTAGTTGGAGGTCAGTAAATAGTGGTGTATTCCAGAGGTCAATACTGGGTCCGGTCCTGTTCAACATCTTCATTAATGATCTGGACCATGGGGTAGACTATACACTTAGTAAACTCATGGATGATATGAAACCAAAGGGAATGGCTGATATGCCAAGGGTCATGCTGCCATCTAGAGGGACCCAGACATTCTGGAGAATTAGGCTGACACAAACCTCATGAGTTTCAACAATGGGAAGTGTGAAGTCCTGCACCTGTGGAGGAACAACCCCAGGCACCAGCACATGCTTGGGAGCCACCCAGCTGGAAAGCAGCCTGCCGAAAAAGGATCTGGGGGTTCTGATGGACAAGTTGAACACGAGTCAGCAATGTGCCCTTGCTGCTAAGAAGGCTAATGGTATCCTGGGACACATTAAGTGATGCATTGCCAGCAGGTCAAGGGAGGCGATCCTTCCCCTCTACTCAGGGCCAGTGAGACCACACCTGGCATAGTGCATGGAATTCAGGGTCCCTCAACACACGAGAGACAGAGCTACAGGAACAAGTCCAGGCTACCAAGCTGATCAAGGGACTGGAAGGGCAGAGAGAGCTGGGACTGTTTAACCTGGAGTAGAAGCAGCTCACGGGGAACAATATCTATAAATACATGAAGGGAGGGTACAATGAAGAGGACAGAGCCAGGCTCTTTTCAGTGGTGCCCAGTGACAGGATAAGAGACAACAGGTACAAAGTGAAATACACGAGGTTTTGTCTCAATATCAAGAAGCACTTCTTTACTGTGCAGGTGACTGAGCACTGAAACAGGTTGCCCAGAGAGGTTTAGTCTCCCTGCTTGGAGATCTTCAAAAGCCACATGGACACAGTCCTGGGCAACCTGCTCTAGGTGTCCCTGCTTGATCATGGGAGTTTGACCAGATGACCTCCAGAGGTCCCTTCCAACCTCAACCCTTCTATGATTCTCAGACATCTGTCATGTCATCACTTTTTCAGAACAGGACTTTGAAAAAATTAAATTGATGGGCATCACCACAGCTATTACCACTTTTTCATCCTGTGCCTGGGATGCCTGCCAATGAACTGTTTCCTCAATCCGTATCTTGTTTTAGGGATCCTTAGCCTTATCCTCACAACCTTACAGAATTTGAGTTGCCTCTCTTGTTCCACAACAAGAGTATTTGTACTGCTTTTGAATGTACTGTAGTCAAATCTAGGTTTGTCCAAAAGAAAGCAATTGCACCAGTAATTAAGAACATTTTTAATTTCTTAGAGGTAAATAGACTGCTCGTAATTCAGGTTACCTGTTTTGTGTTTTGATGACCAGGTGAACAGTGAGTCCATCGTGAATTCCATGCTGAATCAAAGTATCTTGATCTTTTAAAATTTTTCCAGCAAATATCAGAACAAGTTGATCAGCGTGGGACTTGAAACGCTTAGAAATTTCTTCCTTGAACTAAACAAAAAGTTATTATATTGAATACTGAACTATTACATTTTTAATAATTTACAGCAGAACTGTTGCTCACATTTATTATACTAATCCACTTGCACTATATGTTCTGCTTTACACAACCTAGAAATAATTCAGTAAGTTCTCAGCTTTTTTTTTGTCCAAAAGAGAAATCAAGTCATTCCTTTTCTGCACAAAGGAAGCCAAGTGTTTCATATCTATAGCACTAACTATATAGCTGGTAATAACAAAAATTTGAAGCCACAGTGAAGTCTTTAAGTGGAGCAGTCAAGCACATACCCATAACACAATATATATTATTCAATATGCCAATAAAACTATCTGTTGCTGGCATACTGAGGATACAACGTCACATTTGTGCTAGCACTGAAAGTAACAGTACCCTTTCTTCTTGAACATAATACTGCTGCCTTCCATGAATCAGAACTAGTATTCCTTTCTGTACAGTCAAAGGTTACTTCTTTGGTGGCTCTACTCTCTCACCCAACTCATGACAGCTACACGAAATGTGCTTCCAGCCCAGGGCATGGTGAATAGTCACATATTTAAGCTGACAGCTAAAATCATACCCTCATTAAAACAATGGAACCTGGTAAGCCATTGTATCCCTTCCTGCATTCTTAACCAGTAATATAATCAGGTTATGCTTCAATTGAGTTTTGACTGAGATTCATTATTCTGCAGAGAAGTATTCTCATAGAAAAAGTAATTAGTTCACAAAACGTGAAAAGGCAAATATTCAAGAAAAACAGATCAATTTATTCAACGTGACTAGTCAGTAGACTGTTTCTGAAAGGATGTTAGGCAGTTAAGAAACCCTCCAGAAGTTCAACATATTTAACATTTTTCAAGTAGTATGGTAAACACTATTTTAAAAGAATCCTATTCGAAACACCCTAGTGAGCTCCTGTGGTGGTTTTACTCAGCTGGGCAGCTGAGCTCCACCACAACTACTCTCTCCCTCCCCCTCCTCAAAGGGAAAGGGTTGAGAAAATATTATGAAAAAGGCTCAAGGGTTGAGACAAGGACAGAGATCACTCAACAATTATCGTCACAAGCAAAACAGACTCAGCAAAGGGAGATTAGAGAAATTTATTGCCTATTACTAACAAGCTAGAGAAGCAAGAAACAAAGAAAAACTATAAACACCTTCCCCCCATCCACCCTCTTCCACCTCCTCCCCTTGAGTGGCACAGGGGAATGGGGGCTGCGGTCAGCCTATAGTACTTCACCTCTGCCACATCCCTCCCACGGGATGCCATCCTTCATGAACTGATCCTGCATAGACTTCCCACAGGCAGCAGCTCTTCAAGAACTGCTCCAAATATGGGTCCGTACCATGGGGTACACCATGGGCTGCAGGGGGACAACTTGCTCCACCATGGTCCTCTCCACAGGCTGCAGGGGAACTTCTGCTCCGACACCTGGAACACCTTCTCCCCCTCCTTCTTCACTGACCTTGGTGTCTGCAGGGCTGTTTCTCAGTCCTCACTCTCCCAGCTGCTGTTGTGCAGCAGTTCCCCCCCCCTCCCCCCCCCGCTTCTTAAATCTGCTCTCACAGAGGTGCAAACAACATCGCTTGTTGGCTTGACTCTGGTCAGTGGCAGGTCCCTTTGGAGCTGGCTGAAATTGGCCCTTCTCTAACATGGGGCAGCTTCTGGATTCTTCTCACAGAGGCCACCCCTGCAGCCCCCTGCTACCAAAACCTTGCCACACAAACCCAATACAGCTCCCATACAGGAACCCCAAATATTAATCTTGCAATGACTTATTACTAAATCAGTATCTTATAACAGGAAGGGCTAACAAAGGAAAACCCCACTGTATTATACTCTGAAGGCAAGTCCCTAATTGAAAGGATTTATAGCGTAGGAGGAGATAAAAGAGATACCAAAACAATGAGTCTAAGACACAAGAGGTAAGAAGTCTCTGTGCCTGGGTAGCAGGTAGCACTCAGTCAGAAGTCTCATCACACAATTCCAGTTCTTAGAGAAACATCTTTTAAGTCAACCTTTACACTGGTAATATTTAGGCTTGCAAGCCTATTCTAGGAAGTCATTTAATCTATTGCTGCCGGAAGTGGGTTACTCACCTAAATTATTCAGACATGTTTATCTAACCTGTTCTAAGAGGTCCCCAGTGACAGAGACTCCATAGTTTTCTTCTAAGGAATCTATTTCAGTGCTTCACTATCCTATTTCTTCATTGTCCTATCCACCATGGACAATGCAAACAGATTGTTTTTCTCCTCAGAATAAAAGGTTGCAGTAAGGCTAATATTTCCTTGAGGGTTGTTTTCCTATCAAATCACTCCCATCACTCTAGATTTTTAAATCCAACCATATTTTTCTGTAATGTAGGAATCAAAACTGGCAACAGTAATCCATATGAATTCTTATCCATACTTCAAACCAAAGGAATCTACACCTTGAAAGCTATTATTATCATTTATAAGAAAAAGTGAAAAAATCCATATGGGGAAAACACAGTTTAACAGTGTTGATTCATTTAACAGCTATAGTCTCTAGATCCTTTTCTGCAGAGAAATTGTGTAGGCAGTTGCTTCCCATTCTGCATTTTTCCGGTTAACTATTCTTAAGAATACACATTCCACTGTGACATTAAAAACAGCAGAAATCCTAATAATCTGATACAGAGATAACACATAAGAATAAAGAACTACTATACTGTGCCAGATCAAAGAGTAACATAGTTTATCCAAACTCATTTACTATCAACAACTTAGTTGTCATCAGATTGCCGATGCTGTAGTATAATCAATGTCCAGACTACTTCAACTTCATCCTAAACATTGTTGCACATTTTTAGAAATAGGTATTTATTCACGAGGTCAAGGAAACAAGACACTTATCATAGAGCTTATCCACACTAAATGTTACCAGTATACAGGTATCAAAGAATATAACACTTCCCTTTCTCTAGTAACATGTAGCCATGGTAATTAGATGACCTGTAAAAACAGTACTACAGTAAGAAATGAATATGTCTGTGTACCATGACCACAAAAACAAACCAAAACACTCCTATAGCAATATATGCAAATGATCCACATGTGCAAAGGATCTCTTTCCAGCCAGTATAATGACTATTGTGAATGCTGAGCTACAGTTTTGTATAATTGAATCATATCTATATTAAAAGCCCAACAGAACTGCAAAACAGTGTCAGGTCTCTTCATCAGCACCACTTGCATTCGGCACAACCTTTCGGCTTCTGAATGAGAAGATATGAACAAAAACCACCTGTTTGATGTTTCATCCACAACAGAAGACCATATAAAAATCTAGGTTACCATTTAAAATATTTTGCAAATGAATCTCCTGATTACTGTTAACAAAGATACAATCAATAACAGATTAACACATCTATAGCACACTTTTTGCTGAAGGAAGAGAGTCCAGGAGTTGGACTTGATGATCCTTACAGGTCCCTTCCAACTTGGGATATTCTATGATCTATGTATCTGTACAAAAAAAATCCTGAAAAACATTTTCAATACAAGTTGGTTTTCCTGTTTGTTTTTTTTTTTTGTTGAAAGTTGAAGTGCCTTGCCTGGATTACCATTTTACTTTTTTTTTTTAATTTAAAACATTTAGAGTTAACAGAAACAAATTAACTATTTATTTTTTACAGGACAGAATAATTTTTCACCTTGAGAATGTTTTTAGCAGCACTCAAACAATTTTGTTTACACTCTCAATGACTTCCATGCCAAATACCTTCAAATTCACAAAACCCAATACTCTAACAAAACTCTGCTCTTTTGTTCAACAGTAACAGAAGAGAGCAAGCTCCACAAATTAAGTCAGAACTTATTACACCTGCTCAACTTGATCATCTCTGAAGGTTTTGACAAGCATAGGTGATGCACTCTATTGATGCCCAGTTCTGAAAAAAAACAAAGTGAGAATTCAACTTGCACTCTCATAGTTCAGCTAGTTTTAGCAAACATTTTGTCACTGAATAAAGCCAATGTCTTTTCATACACATGAAGTATAACAGCTGACTAAAAAGGAGACTATTTCGTACAGCCATTTTGCAGAACAGATCCATTCTTCAAACATGTCCTGGTTTCAGTTAGGACAGAGTTAATTTTCCTCCTAGTAGCTGGTAGGGTGCTATGTTTTGGATTGGGATGAGAAGAGCGTTAATAACATGCTGATGTTTTAATTGTTGTAGAGCAGTGCTTACACCAAGCCAAGGACTTTTCAGCTTCTCGCTCTGTCCTGCTAGCGAGCAGGCTAGGGATGCAGCAGGAGCTGGGAGGGGACAGACCCAGGACAGCTGACCCAAACTGGCCAAAGGGGTATTCCATACCATCTGACATCATGCTGAACAATATATAGGGGTGGCTAGCCGGGGGGGGGGGGGCCGGCTGATCAGGGATAGGCTGGGCATCGGTCAACGGGTGGTGAGCAATTGCATTGTGCATCACTTGTTTCGTACACATTATTATTATTAATACTATTATCATTATTATTATTATTGTTATTATTATTTTCCTGTCTTAATAAACTGTCTTTATCTCAACTCACAGGCTTCACTTTCCCATTTCTCTCCCCCATCCCAGAGAGGGAGGGGGGAGGGTGAGCGAACGGCTGTGTGGTGTTTAGCTGCCAGCCGGGCTTAACCACAACAGTCCTTTTGGCGCCCAACGTGGGGCCCGAAGGGTTCAGATATCGACAGATTTGACCAGAGTGTGTTAAACTAAAATTTGGAAACCATATCTCGGAAACTATTAGCAATTACACCTATTGCCTTTTTTCGTCAGGGAGTCAATCTGTGGAGGGGACAGGGGAAGATATTTTTTCCTACCTGTTCACTCTCCCTTCCTCCTTCGCCACCCTCTTATCCCCCGAGCTAGTTACGGTAGCTCTCCAAGATGTTGAATATCCTTGGGATACTCAGACCAGCATGTTCTTGTTGTTATGTCTCCTGAATGCGCTTCAGGTGTTGTTTAAGGTTAAACAACTACTTAGGAATCTCATCCGGAGATCTGTCCTCAGGCGGGATAGTTGCGAGTGGCAGGGAGTGTGGGAGGATATGGGCAGGTTTCTAGAGCAGTGGGCACCTCCAGTGTTTTGGACATTCACCCCTGAACAACTGCAAAATCCTAAAAAAACTGGTAGAATGCTTGAAAAAAAGGTGTCATGACTCTGGCAGTTCCAAAGTGACACAAATCACTGTGGCGTGCTGGGGTCAGGCTTGTGCCTATCGAGCTGCAATTGATGCTACTATCAACCTAGTGACAGACCCTGCAGCTGCTCCAGGTCCCGCAGCCGCTCCAGCTCCTGCAGCCGTTCCAGTTCCAGCTCCCGCAGCCGCTCCAGTTCCAGGTCCCGCAGCCGCTCCAGCTCCTATGGCTGGGTCAGAGAAATGAGCTGTAGCAGTGCAAGTTGTCCCTGCAGAGGGTATTCCAACCCCTGTGGCAGACCCTGTGGCTGGGTCAGAGAATAGAGCCGTAGCAGTGCAAGTTTCCCCTGCAGAGGGTATTCCAACCCCTGTGGCAGACCCTGTGGCTGGGTCAGAGAAACGAGCTGTAGCAGTGCAAGTTGCCCCTGTAGACAAGGTGAAAAAATGGTATACAGACTCAGGTCGTTTAGAACGCAGACAGTCTTCTGCTAGGTCTAGGTATAGAGAAGACGAGGCTGGGCCATCAAGTGTGCAGGAGGATGAAGATGAGGATGTCGAAAAATCAACAGTAACTACCCGAACCCTATACCAGCGTGAGCTACGAGATGTGCGAAAAGATTTTGGTCGCTGTATAGGTGAGCAGCTTGTCACCTGGCTGCTCCGGTGCTGGGACACTGGAGCCAATAGTCTGGAATTAGAGGGCAGGGAAGCCAGGCGGCTGGGATCCCTTGCTAGAGACGCAGGCATTGACAAAGCAATTGGAGATGGAGCACGATCTCACAGCCTCTGGAAGCGTCTCCTGTCAGCTGTGAAGGAAAGGTATCCCTACAAGGAAGAACTTGTATGTCTACCAGTCAAGTGGACCACCATGGAGAAGGGAATCCAGTACCTGAGGGAACTAGCCGTACGGGAAGTAATTTATAAGGACCTAGACGACGCACAAATATCCACAGATCCAGATGAAGTCCAATGTACTCGACCCATGTGGCGGAAGTTTGTACGGAGTGCACCATCATCATATGCCAGCTCATTGGCAGTAATGGCCTGGAAAGAGGATGAGGAACCCACAGTGGATGAAATGGCTAAACAACTCCGGGAGTACGAAGGAAGTCTCTCCTCTTCCCTACAGGCCTGCGTCTCGGCTGTGGAGAAACTCTCTGAAGAGTTCCACCAACTTAAAGAGAATTTATGTTCCCCCCCCACCTGAACGAACCAGTGTTCACCAACTAAAAGAGAATACTTTGGAGAAACTTTTTGAAGAGGTCCACCAACTTAAAGAGAGTGTATTTTCCTCCCCACCTGTACAAACCAGTGTCTCGGCTATTAGGGGTAAACGTGCATCCATGCAAGGAAGACAATATGGTGGGTACACACCCCGCGCCACCCTGTGGTTTTACCTACGTGACCATGGAGAGGACATGAGAAAATGGGATGGAAAATCTACTGAGACCCTAGAGGCACGGGTACGTGAGTTGCAAAAGAAAACAATCGGGAAAAAGGGGTTCTCTGAAAGGTTTGCTGCTCCAACTTCCAGCAGGCAGTCCTTTAAACACAGAAACGAAGATTCTGACCAGGACTAGAGGGGCCCTGCCTCCAGCCAGGGGGAGGAAAGGGACAATCGAGTTTATTGGACTGTGTGGATTCGATGACCTGGCACGTCTGACGCACAGAAGTATAAGGCTCTAGTAGACACCGGTGCACAATGTACTCTAATGCCATCAAGCTGTAAAGGGCCAGAGCCCATCTGTATTTATGGCGTGACAGGGGGATCCCAGCAGTTAACTGTATTGGAGGCTGAAGTGAGTCTAACTGGGAATGAGTGGCAAAAGCACCGTATTGTGACTGGCCCGGATGCTCCGTGCATCCTTGGCATAGACTATCTTAGAAGAGGATATTTCAAGGACCCAAAAGGGTTCCGCTGGGCTTTTGGCATAGCTGCCTTAGAGACAGAGGACATTAAACAGTTGTCTACCTTGCCCGGTCTCTCAGAGGACCCTTCTGTTGTGGGGTTGCTGAGGGTTGAAGAACAGCA
Source organism: Cygnus olor (assembly GCF_009769625.2). NCBI lineage: Eukaryota > Metazoa > Chordata > Aves > Anseriformes > Anatidae > Cygnus > Cygnus olor. The sequence goes on from NC_049199.1 coordinate 2,728,991, forward strand.
AGTGCCAATCGCTACCACAACTGTGCACCGGCGGCAATATCGCACCAACCGAGACTCCCTGATTCCCATCCATAAGCTAATTCGTCAACTGGAGAGCCAAGGAGTGATCAGCAAGACCCATTCACCTTTTAATAGTCCCATATGGCCAGTGCGAAAGTCTAATGGTGAGTGGAGACTAACAGTGGACTATCGTGGCCTGAACGAAGTCACACCACCACTGAGTGCTGCAGTGCCGGACATGCTAGAACTCCAGTACGAACTGGAATCAAAGGCAGCCAAGTGGTATGCCACAATTGATATCGCTAATGCATTTTTCTCCATCCCTCTAGCAGCACAGTGCAGGCCACAGTTTGCTTTCACTTGGAGGGGAGTCCAATATACTTGGAATCGGCTGCCCCAGGGGTGGAAACACAGTCCTACCATTTGCCATGGACTGATCCAGTCTGCGCTGGAGCAGGGGGAGGCTCCTGAACACCTGCAGTACATCGATGACATCATTGTGTGGGGTGACACTGCAGAGGAAGTTTTCGAGAAAGGGAAGAAAATAGTCCAAATCCTTCTGAAGGCTGGTTTTGCCATAAAACAAAATAAAGTCAAAGGACCTGCACGAGAGATCCAGTTTTTAGGAATAAAATGGCAAGATGGACGTCGTCAAATCCCAATGGATGTGATCAACAAAATAACAGCTATGTCTCCACCAACTAGCAAAAAGGAAACACAAACTTTCCTAGGTGTCGTGGGGTTTTGGAGAATGCACATTCCAAATTACAGTCTGATTGTAAACCCGCTCTACCAAGTAACCCGTAAGAAGAATGCTTTTGAATGGGGCCCTGAGCAACGACAAGCCTTTGAACAAATTAAACAGGAAATAGTTCATGCAGTAGCCCTTGGGCCAGTCCGAACAGGACCAGATGTAAAGAATGTGCTCTACACCGCAGCCGGGGAGAATGGTCCCACCTGAAGCCTCTGGCAGAAAGAGCCTGGGGAAACTCGAGGTCGACCCCTGGGGTTTTGGAGTCGAGGATACAGAGGATCTGGGGCTCGCTATACTCCAACCAAAAAGGAGATATTGGCAGCATATGAAGGAGTTCGATCTGCTTCGGAAGTGGTCGGTACTGAAGCGCAGCTCCTCCTGGCACCCCGACTGCCGGTACTGGGTTGGATGTTCAAAGGAAGGGTCCCCTCTACACATCATGCAACTGATGCTACATGGAGCAAGTGGGTTGCACTGATTACTCAGTGGGCTCGAATAGGAAACCCCAGTCGCCCAGGAATCTTGGAAGTTAATATGGACTGGCCAGAAGGCAAATACTTTGGGATATCATCAGAGGAGGTGTCCTGTGCTGAAGAAGCCCCACTGTACAACAAGCTACCAGAAAATGAGAAGAAATATGCCCTGTTCACTGATGGGTCCTGTCGTATTGTGGGAAAGCATCGGAGATGGAAGACTGCTGTATGGAGTCCTACACGACGAGTTGCAGAACCTGCTGAGGGAGAAGGTGAATCGAGTCAGTTTCCAGAAGTGAAAGCCATTCAGCTGGCCTTAGATATTGCTGAACGAGAAAAGTGGCCAGTTCTCTATCTCTATACTGATTCACGGATGGTAGCAAATGCCCTGTGGGGGTGGTTACAGCAATGGAAGCAGAACAACTGGGAACGCCGGGGCAAACCCATCTGGGCTGCTGCATTGTGGCAAGATATTGCTGCCCGGGTAGAGAACCTGGTTGTAAAGGTACGCCATGTAGATGCTCATGTGCCCAAGAATCGGGCTACTGAAGAACATCAAAACAACCAGCAGGTGGATCAGGCTGCTAAGACTGAAGTGGCTCAGGTGGACCTGGACTGGCAACATAAAGGTGAATTATTTATAGCCCGATGGGCCCATGACACCTCAGGCCATCAAGGTAGAGATGCAACATACAGATGGGCTCGTGATCGAGGGGTGGACCTGACCATGGACACTATAGCACAGGTTATTCATGATTGTGAAACATGTGCTGCAATCAAGCAAGCCAAACGGTCAAAGCCTCTCTGGTATGGAGGACGATGGCTGAAATACAAATATGGAGAGGCCTGGCAGATTGATTACATCACACTCCCTCAAACCCGCAACGGCAAGCGCCACGTACTTGCAATGGTGGAAGCAACCACCGGATGGCTGGAAACATATCCTGTGCCCCATGCCACCGCCCGGAACACTATCCTGGGCCTTGAAAAGCAAGTCCTATGGCGACATGGCACCCCAGAAAGAATTGAGTCAGACAATGGGACTCATTTCCGAAACAACCTTATAGACACTTGGGCCAAAGAACATGGTATTGAGTGGGTGTATCACATCCCTTATCATGCACCAGCCTCCGGGAAAGTTGAACGATACAATGGACTGTTAAAGACTACACTGAAAGCAATGGGTGCTGGGACATTCAAAAATTGGGAAACACATCTGGCAAAGGCCACCTGGTTAGTCAATACTAGAGGATCTGCCAACCGAGCTGCACCTGCCCAATCAAACCTGTTACGCACTGTAGAAGGGGATAAAGTTCCTGTAGTGCACGTAAGAAACATGCTGGGTAAGACAGTCTGGGCTACTCCCGCCTCAGGAAAAGGCAAGCCCATTCGTGGGATTGCTTTTGCTCGGGGACCTGGATGCACTTGGTGGGTAATGCAAGAGAATGGGGAGGTCCGGTGTGTACCTCAAGGGGACCTAATACTGGGTGAGAATAGCCCATGAGTTGAATTATAATATGTTAATTATTATATAATACTGTATGTCATCACTACCATGATTCCTATATGTCAATGTCCTACTAATGGTATCACAGTAACAGCTACGCAGATACTGATGGGTTAATTTTGATAGAATTCGACAAGCAAAGTGATGTGATGGAACGAGAACGGGCTTCAGCATATGACAATCCAACATCACACACCATCTCTTCTGTCCTGAAAGACTGCAATGACAGATGGAGCCTGAAGCCAGTCATGGACTATGCAAACTAAGTGAACATCCTATATAATATAAATGAAAATGGTGGTCAATTGGAATGTATTGGAAAGGGCGTAACCTGAGCATGACATAAATGGTATGAAATAAGGGGTGGATATATGTCCTGGTTTCAGTTAGGACAGAGTTAATTTTCCTCCTAGTAGCTGGCAGGGTGCTATGTTTTGGATTAGAATGAGAAGAGCGCTGATAACATGCTGATGTTTTAATTGTTGCAGAGCAGCGCTTACACCAAGCCAAGGACTTTTCAGCTTCTCACTCTGTCCTGCCAGCAAGCAGGCTAGGGGTGCAGCAGGAGCTGGGAGGGGACAGACCCAGGACAGCTGACCCAAACTGGCCAAAGGGGTATTCCATACCATCTGACGTCATGCTGAACAATATATAGGGGTGGCTAGCTGGGGTGGGGGGGGCCGGCTGCTCGGGGATAGGCTGGGCATCGGTCAGCAGGTGGTGAGCAATTTTATTATGCATCACTTGTTTTGTGCATATTATTATTATTATTATATTTTCTGTCCTAATAAACTGTCTCTATCTCAACCCACAGGCTTCAGTTTTCTCATTTCTCTCCCCCATCCTAGAGAGGGAGGGGGGAGGGTGAGCGAATGGCTGTGTGGTGTTTAGCTGCCGGCCGGGTTAAAACCACAACAACCAGGGAGGTGATCATCCCCTGTACTCTGCTCTCGTGAGGCTACACCTCGAGTACTGTGTTCACTTTTGGGCCCCTCAGTACAAGAAGGACATCAAGGCCCTGAAGCGTGTCCAGAGAAGGGCTTCGAAGCTGGTGAAGGGCCTGGAACACAAGTCCTATGTGGAGCTGCTGAGGGAACTGGTGTTGTTTAGTCTGGGGAAGAGGAGGCTCAGGGGAGACCTTATTGCTCACTACAACTACCTGAAACGAAGTTGTGGGGAGAGGGGGGTCAGCCTCTTCTCCCAGATAACCAGCGATAGGACTAGAGGAAATGGCCTCAAGTTGCTCCAGGGGAGGTTTAGGTTGGAAATTAGAAGACATTTTTTCCTCAGAAAGCGTAGTCAGGCATTGGAACGGGTTGCCCAGGGAGGTGATGGAGTCACTGTCCCTGGGGGTGTTTAAGGAAAGGTTGGACATGGTACTTAGGGACACGGTTTAGTGGGTGATATTGGTGGTAGAGGGTTGGTTGGTCAGATGATCTTGGAGGTCTTTTCCAACCTTAATGATTCTACGATTCTAAAAACACACTGTTAAGTCAAATCTACTACACAAGGAATCGCACAGACTGTATTGTCATGAATACATAAAGAAAGATAAACAGAGCTAACTGAGCTGAAGTCTCCTGTGTATTTCAAATCAGCAGGTTTATAGGTATTCATCCTTACCTATCATGAATACAAGTCTTTATACAGAACAGCGTATGGGCCTGTAAGTTCAGTATCTTACCAAATCAAGTAAGCAAATATTTGGTCCTTATCCTAATACTGAACCAAGCCGTACCACAGAAAATAAAGACAGATGGGTGACACAATCAACTCACCTCCTACAGTGGCTTGGTACTTGACTTGTGTGTTCTTTTCCATTCTAACCTACGCATACTGCCTGTTCTGGAGGAACAGCATAGGTCAGCAATAACAAACTATGTTGCTGAAGTCTTCAAACAGATGAAAAATTCATCAACTTTGAACAGTTGCAAACCTGACTTACAGTCAATGAAGCAATATAAAATACATTTTTTGTAGCCCTAAATTTAGCCTCAATAACCTATTTACTTTAAAATCTTACGTTTTTGTTCTGGCAGTATCCTGAAATGACTGTAAACAAAAACAAGCCAAGTCACTAAGCCATAATATTAGCTACAGGAACATACAGCAAAATAAAAGTCATTCAGTTGTGTGGAAAAAAAAGTCCTGAACTCACCTGCAAATAGGGCAGACATTGCTGGCTTGCCTATACCAACAAAACAATTCACTTGCTGATCCCAGATACATTTGAACAGACACTCAATTTGTTTCTTATTTGAGGCTAACATATTTTCTGGGCTGGCTCTAGAAATATCACATCTATTGTTGATGCTTATTATTAACACATTGTTTTGACATTTTAAGAAAAATAGCCAATACTAGTCACACTACAGAGACTGTAAGTCCTGCAATTTTTTGTACTATCTGTAACTTGGTCTGGGAAATCAATGCAAATGGGGGGCCCACAGGGACAACAGCAGTCTTACTTCACAGTAATGGAAATTCAACTGCAAGTCTAACCTGTTATTATTACCTCAAATGGATACCAATAAAATGTTTAAAGTTTAAAATGTCTTCATTGTCTATAATTATTTTAAAGCAATACATTATATTAATCATTAATTTTTATGACTGCTTTCAATAAAGAATTACAGTTTTGTTAGCTTGTTTAACTATTTCAGTTTTAAGACAACTGTCTACTAGACAAACCTGAAATTACCATTGGGATTCACATTTGAAATCATCTTATTAAGGTTAGATACATTATAAAATTTACATCTTAAGTGAATTTGTTTATAATTCCTGCAGTACTCAGTCTTATTGTGATAAAACAGCTTTTCAGGACAAATGTGATCCTTAAATTATATCCAGCATACGGGGTTCTTTTTTTTTGTTTTTAAGTAACTACAAAGAATTTTATAACAGCTACATTGATGCTATTCACAAGTCTATGAAGATCAGAGAAGTGAAAAAGTGCCCATTTCAGATTGAGATTGCTGGGAAAACAGTGGACAAAATTAAAAGCAGACAACAATTTCAGCTTTGGTGGAAAAGCCTAGAAATTAAGCTTATAGAGTAGCAGATACCACGCAATACTGCAGCTGCCAAACGACCAGTGAAGACAAGAAGAGTAATCTCACCTATCTGGCAGGTGGAGAGTAGACCAGTGAAACATGTCTGGAACACTTATAAGCCAAATATTGGCATAAAAAAGAAAGTTTGAATCTTGAACTGCCCTAAGAGTAAAAACTTGAAAGAAACACCAGCGTTTACTGCACCTTTTCTGTTTTGTAGCCCCCAAACAAATTAAGTCTTGGTCAATATTCACATGGAAAGCCTCCAAAGAAAACATAAGTGTTGCAGGAAATAGCGTCAATGATTCAGTAGGTGCCACTGTTTCTCTTGAGCCAACGGCATAACTGGACACTAACTTCCATAAAAACGCAGAACAAAAACCCTAACAATTCGGAGTTATCAGACCCTAAAAACCGAACAGAGAAGAAGCTGTGCTATTTGCAGTGGAAGTTATATAAGGTCTGAAGACATGGCTTTTCTAAAACTGAGATGTTTGCCATAACCTACTCGCTGTTTCTAGTTAGTTTTAGATTTAAAAAAATATATTGTCACTATATGCAATCACATACATGACAGTACTATGTTTTCTACAGTTGCGCTAGTTAGCTAACAAGCCTCCTACTGTCAAACTGAGTCAGCTCAGCAGGACAACTCAGAATTTAGAAAAGAAGCTACGTCCACTTCCCAAGGCCAGCTCTCAGCATCGCAACAGGAAGAAGAGGAGTCGTGGTGGAAACAAAGCAGCAGGTTTCTTCACCACTCCCACTAGCCTCAGTTGGCAGCACACTCCGCAAGGCTGGGCCAGCCCCGGTGCTCACCCAATAGCGCCGATAACAGCTCGGATAAGCTGGAGCTGCTTTGTCATCGCGAAGGACCCTCTCCACCCTACAATGCGAGAAGTGGAAACCACAGGCGAGGGCTCTTACCCCGGGCAGGGCAGGGCAGGGCAGGGCAGGGCAGGGCTGCACCCCGCCGCCCGCCTCCCCCCTCTTCCCCCCGCCGCCCGCCTCCCCCCTCTTCCCCCGCCGCCCCCAAGCCTCTCACCTGCTGGATGTTGCTGGTCTCGGACACAGCAAACTCCTCCTTCTCCTTGGGGGTCTTCACTGTGACTTTGATGATCCGCGGCTCAGCAACAGTGGAACCCTGAGCAGAGGACTCAGGAGGAGTATGGGCCCCCACAGGGCTCTCCGCGCTCTCCGACATGACAGGTGGGGCCTAATTCGCTCAACCACGCACTTCCAAACGAGTCCTACGCGACACAACCTCACTCCCAAAGCGGCGACCAGAAACAACTCAGCTCAGTCGCGACGCACACTGATGACGCCCCAAATCAGGGAAGTTACTAGAAAGGGGAGTTGTTTCCCCAGGCGTGGACTTACCGTCCGCGCGCTTGCGCGCCAGAGGTGGTAGTTTGAAGATTTAAATCTTAAAAAGATATTTCTAAGTAGTTCCTTAAGTTTGCTTGGAAGATTTAAATTTATTTTCAGATATAGATAAATGATTTCAGTACATTGAAATTCTAAGTAGATGTACTAAAAACATTATTATGAAGTTTACAATATTAATGTGTTGATGTCCTACATATAATTATATTATTGCTTACATATACTATAATGCACAATGATTTTGTATGAAATATCAAAGCTATGTCGTGTCCTGTATGGCTTTCATCTTAAAAAAAAAAGAGGGAGAAAAACTATATACAGCTTCAGAACCTATATAAAGACAGATCATAAACTGCCTTTTGCTTCTCATACTGCCCTGCCTGTGAGGAGGCTGGGGGTGTACAAGGAGCTGGGAGGGGACAGAACCAGGACAGCTGACTCAAGCTGGCCAAAGGGATGTTCCATACCATATGACATCATGCTCAACTGTAAAACTGGGAGAAGTTGGCTGAGGTGGCTGCTATTGATAGGGGTCTGGCTGGGTATCAATCGGCTGGTGGTGAGCAATTGCATTGTGCATCATTTAGTGTTTTTTGTTTGTTTGTTTGTTTGTTTTTTCTTCCCTCCCTTTCTCTCTTGTTAAACTGTCTTTATCTCACCCCACGAGTTCTCACATTTTTACCTTTTTTAATTCTTTCCACTATCCCACTAAGGCGGGGGGAAGTGAGTGAGCAAGCGGCTGTGTGGTGCTTAGCTGCCTGCTAGGTTTCCTCCTTATTCTCTTCTCTGTTTCTTTCTTTCTTACTTCTGCGTTCTCTGATGACTGCACAGGTAACTAATAGGGATTTGCTAATCCATTTTAAGTCAGGCAGCTCCTATTTGCTCTCTGTAATGCTCCCTTTAACAACTATTTCAATATAAATAAGATCCCAGGATTTAGTACCACATTCAGTGCTGCACAAATTGTGCGTTTTCATGGCCATATCACATTTACTGACAGTACACACAGGGCAAAAAAATTTGAATTTTGTCGCAGCACAAGATAAACAATTTACTACTGAGCATGCTCTGAGGCAGGACACGGCATTTTTCAGAGCTAAAAAGTAGAAAAGATCTTTTTACATGGTAGTTGCATGTGCTAGCTTCTGCATCTTGCAACTAAAACTCATGTATATACACACAATGAAAATAAAAGTATACAGATGTGCTATACAGGGAAAAGAAATAATGACTATTGACATTGATTAGATTCAGATTCAGCCACAGCAAAATGGCTTTGCATGAGCTGCCGCATTTTTAGTTTTGGTTTGTTGAAGCTTTCACCATTTGCATACTACTACATTTGCATCAGAATCATAGAATGGCTTGGGTTGGAAAGGACCTTAAAGACCATATAGTTCCAACCCCCAATCTTGATAGTCATTAAATGAAGAAGTCTTCTTAATTGAGAAATTTAAAGAAATTTTAAGAAAGCAAGAATTCAAGCATACAAATTGAAGAACAAGTTTTATTGAATGATACAGAACTTCTTATGGCATTACAATTAAAGTTTGAGCTCTGCTAGTATATTAGCTTTCTATTTTTTTCTTGAACAGAATGTGAAACAATTATTCAGAATGTTAGTCAATTATTCAGAATGATAGTCATACTAGTAATTGTAATTTGTACAACAAATACATAGATTTTTCCAAAACCCTGATTTTTATTTCTTTTCTTGACTTTGAATGTGGTGGCAAAGGAGATCATCTGCACTGGTCATCTTCTGAGTGTCTTTTCCCTTTTTTCCCCACCCTGTAAGAGAATTAAAAACAAATGTTTACCTAATATACTAGACATGACACTTTATATCTGCAGTTATTTTCTATATTAAAGTAGTATAAGTTAACAAAATAAAGGCTTAGGGTATTTTTTTAATGCATACCTTTGTATAATTTTACAAGTATATTTATATGAGACAAACCTATCTGAACACTACATGTTGACATAAATTAATACAGTCAAGGCACTTGTAGGATACACAACTGAGATAACATTTGAGGATAAAAAGCACACTGCTTTATTGATTTTTGTTGTTGTTGTTGTTTGTTTCTTTGCTTCTTTGTTTTGAACCCACCCAAACATTTTTGGTTTATTTTTTTAAAAGGCCTACTGGAGTTTCAAAGCAGTATTCCAATAAAGAAGGCAAGTCTAATGTTATTGAAGACAATACCACAAGAAAAGTGGTAGTATAAGAAGGGTTATCTTGGACAGCCTGGGAGGATTATAGGAGAGAATAGTAAGAGCAGTAATGATGATCCCTGCAAGGTAGATGAGACTGAGTTTTCAAAAGAGAAAGCTGTGAAAATATAACAGCATATTGGACAGAGGGAGGCAAAATAAGCAGGAGAAGGAATGATTTTGTAGTAATTATGAAGCATAGAACAGACTTTGTTTTTTTTTTTTACTGTTGCCCGGATAATTCATTATTACAATTAATTGCAAAACAATTATTTCTTATTCTTTTTGTTTGTTTTTTTACAGAGAAAAATACTAAACATTAGCAAAAGCATAAAGAGCAGGGGAAAGAGCAGAAAGACTGAAGTTGTAAGCCTGAACAGCGATGTGACAGTAACAATAGATTTATTTTAGTTTCAATTAGTGGTATAAGCACTCTGCTTGCCTGTAAGAGACTGAACAAGAATATATATTTGGGAAATGTTGCAAGACAATTTTAAGTAGGAACTTGCTCACTTGTGGTAAAGTGACAAGGGAAAGAAGACGAGATTAAGTACAGAACACCATGTAATATTAGCCAAAGAATTTTACGTAATCAGAAAAGATTTGTTGCTTCAGAAAGAGTAATTATGGCGTAATGGGTCAGTTTTCGTGAATTTATAGTATTCCAAAACAAAAACATGTTGCAACTTGAAACAAGATTGGCTGCCAAAGACTAGAGGGCACCTGAGAAGTTTCTACTATAAACTATAGGCTCTCCTTGTAATCTATGCAAAATGTCACAAAGAAAAACAAAAGTATGTTAAATAAACCATGCAGAAGTACAAATTCTTATTCTCATGGGACTAAATAACTACACTCTTTAAAGAGTCAGAAGTTTAAGCAGCATACTATTTATATGAAAGTTAACTGAAATTCACTAACATGAGTTGCAATTGCAGCCAAGCTGAACAAAACAGCTTATGCACAGTCAGCAAGACTCTTATCACTCACATTTCAACAGAATTTGCTCTGAATCTCCTACAAAAAAACTTGGCTATAGACAGAAATAAGATATAGAATATGGAAAAGAACGTGGCCAAAAAAAGTCACAAAGTCTGTCAGTCTAGTTACACAGTTAGACACAGAGTATGAAAGGTGTGAAAAGAACATTGTTGTATTTGCTGTTTATTTACCAGTATACTTGAAGAAGCTTTAAATCATAAAACAGGTATCAAAGTTCTACTTGCCAAAACTGTGCTTTTACTACTGTTTTTTCCTACAACATGAACCACTACAGATTTTTTTAAACATGAAAAAAAAATAGTAGAGCTAACAAGTCAGTTTAAATCACATTACTTGATGTAGCTGAGAACATCTTGAAGAACAGGTGAACTTACATCTACAGAAAATAAGAATACCTGATATTTTGTTAATTCTGCCTGCAATAGTCTCCCTTTGGATCTTTCTTGCTCTAAGGCAGCATGAAGTATAGTTACCTAATACATATAGAATGTTGCCTTACAAAATATGCTTTACATCCACAATAGTTCTCTTAGTATTGTGAGAAACACTCGTTAGTCAATAACACAGGCTCAGGCAAGGATCTCAATGAAGTAACATTTTATTTGTGATTGCAATGGTGGGCATCTCACAAACAGGAGAGTGATTATGGACGCAATTTTCACATCTTTTATGCCTTGTTTCTCGACGCTTGCTCTCTCCCCTGGTTCCTCATTGGCTGAGTACTACAGGTTCACAACCTATCCAATGCTACATACTATTTTCATAGAAATGTTATCAACCTGTAATTCCTCCCTTTGTTGTTTTTTTTCTTTCCTTTTTTTTCTTTTGCAACCTTCTTACTGTTTTTAACGTCTTTTTAGCCTTTTGGTCATGTATACCCAGTCAGCGCTTTTCTGTTGAATATCAGTCTAGTACTTGTTTCCCCCCCATACATTGTGCAGTCCCAGGAAACAACATGCCTTGCCCTTCCTGTGCTTATGTTACCAATTCTGATGCAAAAACAACATTTTTGTTCCCACAATTCCCCCCTTTTCTTCTTTATAAGTTGTTGAGTTTTGCAAATTCTCTCTAAGGTGTAATTTTGTAGATATCTTCTTCTTCACTTTCTTCGCTTTCCATCTCTTCTAATATCATCATCTTACCTGAGTAAGGTGGTGGTTCCAATGTACATTTGTTTCAATAGTGCTGTTTCAATTAACTGCTGGACCAATCCTCTCACACGGGATAATCATAGAATCATAGAATGGCTCAGGTTGGAAGGGACCTTGAAGATCATCTAGTTCCTACCCCCCTGCCATAGGCAGGGACACCACTTGGATCAGGTTGCCCAGGGCCTCATCCAACCTGGTCTTGAACAGCTCCAGGGATGGAGCATCCACAGTCTCTCTGGGCAACCTGTTCCAGTGCCTCACCACCCTCTGAGTGAAGAATTTTCTCCTAACCTCTAATCTAAATCTCCCCTCTTTTAGTTTAAAACCATTCCCCCTTGTCCTGTCATTATCTGACTAAGCAAAGAGTCGCTCTCCATCTTTTTTATAAGTCCCCTTTAAGTACTGTAAGGTTGCAATGAGGTCACCCCTGACCCTTCTCTTCTGTAGACTGAACAGACCCAGCTCTCTCAGCCGGTCTTCATAGGAGAGGTGCTCCAGCCCCTTGATCATCTTTGTGGCCCTCCTCTGGACCCGCTCTAACAGCTCCACATCCTTCTTGTGCTGGAAGCCCCAGACCTGGACACAGTACTCCAAGTGGGGCCTCACAAGGGCAGAGTAGAGGGGGACAATCATCTCCCTCGACCTGCTGGCCACACCTCTTTTGATGCAGCCCAGGATGCAGTTGAACTTCTGGGCTGCAAGTGTGCACTGCTGGCTCATGTTGAGCTTTTTGTCTACCAGAACCCCCAAGTCCTTCTCTGCAGGGCTGCTCTCAAGGTGTTCTTCTCCCAGTCTGTCCTCATGTCCGGGATTGCCCCGGCCCAGGTGCAGCACCTTGCACTTAGTGCAACATAAATTCACTTGCACTTAGTGTACATAGTGCAACAAACAATGGCTGTCAAAACTCCTGTTACTATGATCAAGGATGTAAATATGGACACTGTTGTAGTTTAGCCCGGCTGGCAGCCAAACACCACACAGCCGTTCGCTCACCCTCCCCCCTCCCTCTCCGGGATGGGGGAGAGAAACGGGAAAGTGAAGCCTGTGAGTTGAGATAAAGACAGTTTATTAAGACAGGGAAAAGAATAACAATAATAATAATAATAATAATAGTATTAATAGTAATAATGTGTACGAAATAAGTGATGCACAATGCAATTGCTCACCACCCGTTGACCAGCCTATCCCCGAGCAGCCGGCCCCCCCCACCCCGGCTAGCCACCCCTATATATTGTTCAGCATGACGTCAGATGGTATGGAATACCCCTTTGGCCAGTTTGGGTCAGCTGTCCTGGGTCTGTCCCCTCCCAGCTCCTGCTGCATCCCTAGCCTGCTTGCTACCAGGACAGAGAGAGGCTGAAAAGTCCTTGGCTTGGTGTAAGCACTGCTCTACAACAATTAAAACATCAGCATGTTATCAGCGCTCTTCTCATTCTAATCCAAAACATAGCACCCTGCCAGCTACTAGGAGGAAAATTAACTCTGTCCTAACTGAAACCAGGACAGATATCCACCCCTTATTCCATACCATTTATGTCATGCTCAGGTTACACTCTTTCCAATACCTTCTAATTAATCACCATTTTCATCTATGGTATATAGCAATCATGGTAGTGATGACATACAGTATTATATGATAATTAACATACTACAATTCAACTCATGGGCTATTCTCACCCAGTATTAGGTCCCCTTGAGGTACACACCGGACCTCCCCATTCTTTTGCATTACCCACCAAGTGCATCCAGGTCCCCGAGCAAAAGCAATCCCACGAATGGGCTTGCCTTTTCCTGAGGCTGGAGTAGCCCAGACTTTCTTACCCAGCATGTTTCTTAAGTGCACTACAGGAACTTTATCCCCTTCTACAGTGCGTAACAGGTTTGATTGGGCAGGTCCAGCTCGGTTGGCAGATCCTCTAGTATTGACTAACCAGGTGGCCTTTGCCAGATGTGTTTCCCAATTTTTGAATGTCCCAGCACCCATTGCTTTCAGTGTAGTCTTTAACAGTCCATTGTATCGTTCAACTTTCCCGGAGGCTGGTGCATGATAAGGGATGTGATACACCCACTCAATACCATGTTCTTTGGCCCAAGTGTCTATAAGGTTGTTTCGGAAATGAGTCCCATTGTCTGACTCAATTCTTTCTGGGGTGCCATGTCGCCATAGGACTTGCTTTTCAAGGCCCAGGATAGTGTTCCGGGCGGTGGCATGGGGCACAGGATGTTTCCAGCCATCCGGTGGTTGCTTCCACCATTGTAAGTACGTGGCGCTTGCCGTTGCGGGTTTGGGGGAGTGTGATGTAATCAATCTGCCAGGCCTCTCCATATTTGTATTTCAGCCATCGTCCTCCATACCAGAGAGGCTTTGACCGTTTGGCTTGTTTAATTGCAGCACATGCTTCACAATCATGAATAACCTGTGCTATAGTGTCCATGGTCAGGTCCAACCCTCGAGCACGAGCCCATCTGTATGTTGCATCTCTGCCTTGATGGCCTGAGGTGTCATGGGCCCATCGGGCTATAAATAATTCACCTTTATGTTGCCAGTCCAGGTCCACCTGAGCCACTTCAATCTTAGCAGCCTGATCCACCTGCTGGTTGTTTTGATGTTCTTCAGTAGCCCGATTCTTGGGCACATGAGCATCTACATGGCGTACCTTTACAACCAGGTTCTCTACCCGGGCAGCAATATCTTGCCACAATGCAGCAGCCCAGATGGGTTTGCCCCGGCGTTCCCAGTTGTTCTGCTTCCATTGCTGTAACCACCCCCACAGGGCATTTGCTACCATCCATGAATCAGTATAGAGATAGAGAACTGGCCACTTTTCTCGTTCAGCAATATCTAAGGCCAGCTGAACGGCTTTCACTTCTGGAAACTGACTCGATTCACCTACTCCCTCAGCAGGTTCTGCAACTCGTCGTGTAGGACTCCATACAGCAGTCTTCCATCTCCGATGCTTTCCCACAATACGACAGGACCCATCAGTGAACAGGGCATATTTCTTCTCATTTTCTGGTAGCTTGTTGTACAGTGGGGCTTCTTCAGCACGGACCACCTCCTCCTCTGATGATATCCCAAAGTACTTGCCTTCTGGCCAGTCCATAATCACTTCCAAGATTCCTGGGCGACTGGGGTTTCCTATTCGAGCCCGCTGAGTAATCAGTGCAACCCACTTGCTCCATGTAGCATCAGTTGCATGATGTGTAGAGGGGACCCTTCCTTTGAACATCCAGCCCAGTACCGGCAGTCGGGGTGCCAGGAGGAGCTGCGCTTCAGTACCGACCACTTCCGAAGCAGATCGAACTCCTTCATATGCTGCCAATATCTCCTTTTTGGTTGGAGTATAGCGAGCCCCAGATCCTCTGTATCCTCGACTCCAAAACCCCAGGGGTCGACCTCGAGTTTCCCCAGGCTCTTTCTGCCAGAGGCTCCAGGTGGGACCATTCTCCCCGGCTGCGGTGTAGAGCACATTCTTTACATCTGGTCCTGTTCGGACTGGCCCAAGGGCTACTGCATGAACTATTTCCTGCTTAATTTGTTCAAAGGCTTGTCGTTGCTCAGGGCCCCATTCAAAAGCATTCTTCTTACGGGTTACTTGGTAGAGCGGGTTTACAATCAGACTGTAATTTGGAATGTGCATTCTCCAAAACCCCACGACACCTAGGAAAGTTTGTGTTTCCTTTTTGCTAGTTGGTGGAGACATAGCTGTTATTTTGTTGATCACATCCATTGGGATTTGACGACGTCCATCTTGCCATTTTATTCCTAAAAACTGGATCTCTCGTGCAGGTCCTTTAACTTTATTTTGTTTTATGGCAAAACCAGCCTTCAGAAGGATTTGGACTATTTTCTTCCCTTTCTCGAAAACTTCCTCTGCAGTGTCACCCCACACAATGATGTCATCGATGTACTGCAGGTGTTCAGGAGCCTCCCCCTGCTCCAGCGCAGACTGGATCAGTCCATGGCAAATGGTAGGGCTATGTTTCCACCCCTGGGGCAGTCGATTCCAAGTATATTGGACTCCCCTCCAAGTGAAAGCAAACTGTGGCCTGCACTCTGCTGCTAGAGGGATGGAGAAAAATGCATTAGCAATATCAATTGTGGCATACCACTCGGCTGCCTTTGATTCCAGTTCGTACTGGAGTTCTAGCATGTCCGGCACTGCAGCACTCAGTGGCGGCGTGACTTTGTTCAGGCCACGATAGTCCACTGTTAGTCTCCACTCACCATTAGACTTTCACACTGGCCATATGGGACTATTAAAAGGTGAATGGGTCTTGCTGATCACTCCTTGGCTCTCCAGTTGACGAATTAGCTTCTGGATGGGAATCAGGGAGTCTCGGATGGTGCGATATTGCCGCCGGTGCACAGTTGTGGTAGCGATTGGCACTTGCTGTTCTTCAACCCTCAGCAACCCCACAACAGAAGGGTCCTCTGAGAGACCGGGCAAGGTAGACAATTGTTTAATGTCCTCTGTCTCTAAGGCAGCTATGCCAAAAGCCCAGCGGAACCCTTTTGGGTCCTTGAAATATCCTCTTCTCAGATAGTCTATGCCAAGGATGCACGGAGCATCCGGGCCAGTCACAATACGGCGCTTTTGCCACTCATTTCCGGTTAGACTCACTTCAGCTTCCAATACAGTTAACTGCTGGGATCCCCCTGTCACGCCATAAATACAGATGGGCTCTGGCCCTTTACAGCTTGATGGCATTAGAGTACATTGTGCACCGGTGTCTACTAAAGCCTTATACTTCTGTGCGTCAGACGTGCCAGGCCATCGAATCCACACAGTCCAATAAACTCGATTGTCCCTTTCCTCCCCCTGGCTGGAGGCAGGGCCCCTCTAGTCCTGGTCAGAATCTTCGTTTCTGTGTTTAAAGTCCTGCCTGCTGGAAGTTGGAGCAGCAAACTTTTCAGAGAACCCCTTTTTCCCGATTGTTTTCTTTTGCAACTCACGTACCCGTGCCTCTAGGGTCTCAGTAGATTTTCCATCCCATTTTCTCATGTCCTCTCCATGGTCACGTAGGTAAAACCACAGGGTGGTGCGGGGTGTGTACCCACCATATTGTCTTCCTTGCATGGATGAACGTTTACCCCTAATAGCTGAGACACTGGTTTGTACAGGTGGGGAAGAAAATAAACTCTCTTTAAGTTGGTGGACCTCTTCAGAAAAGTTTTTCCACAGCCGAGACGCAGGCCTGTAGGGAAGAGGAGAGACTTTCTTCATACTCCCGGAGTTGTTTAGCCATGTCACCCACTGTGGGATCTTCACCGTCTTTCCAGGTTATTATTGTCAATGAGCTGGCCCATGATGATGGTGCACTCCGTACAAACTTCCGCCACATGGGTCGAGTACATTGGACTTCATCTGGATCTGTGGATATTTGTGCGTCGTCTAGGTCCTTATAAATTACTTCCCGTACGGCTAATTCCCTCAGGTACTGAATTCCCTTCTCCATGGTGGTCCACTTGCCTGGTACACATACAAGTTCTTCCTTGTAGGGATACCTTCCCTTCACAGCTAACAGGAGACGCCTCCAGAGGCTGTGAGATCGTGCTCCATCTCCAATTGCTTTGTCAATGCTTGCATCTCTAGCAAGGGATCCCAGCCGCCTGGCTTCCCTGCCCTCTAATTCCACACCATTGGCTCCAGTGTCCCAGCACCGGAGCAGCCAGGTGACAAGCTGCTCACCTATACAGCGACCAAAATCTTTTCGCACATCTCGTAGCTCACGCTGGTATAGGGTTCAGGTAGTTACTGTTGATTTTCTGACATCCTCATCCTCATCTTCATCCTCCTGCACACTTGATGGCCCAGCCTCGTCTTCTCCACACCCAGACTTAGCAGAAGACTGTCTGCGTTCTAAACGACCTGAGTTTCTATACCATTTTTTCACCTTGTCTACAGGGGCAACTTGCACTTCTACAGTTCGTTTCTCCGACCCAGCCACAGGGTCTGCCACAGGGGTTGGAATACCCTCTGCAGGGGCAACTTGCACTGCTACAGTTCGTTTCTCTGACCCAGCCACAGGAGTGGGAGCGGCTGCAGGAGCTGGAGCAGCTGCAGGGGCTGGAACGGCTGCAGGAGCTGGAGCTGGAACGGCTGCAGGAGCTGGAGCAGCTGCAGGGGCTGGAACGGCTGCGGGAGCTGGAGCTGGAACGGCTGCAGGAGCTGGAGCTGGAACGGCTGCGGGAGCTGGACCTGGAACGGCTGCGGGAGCTGGAACGGCTGCGGGAGCTGGAGCTGGAACGGCTGCGGGAGCTGGAACGGCTGCGGGAGCTGGAGCTGGAACGGCTGCAGGAGCCGGGACTGGAACGGCCGCAGGGTCTGTCACTAGGTTGACAGTAGCATCAATTGCAGCTCGATAGGCACAAGCCAGACCCCAGCATGCCACAGTGATTTGTGTCACTTTGGAACTGCCAGAGTCATGACACCTTTTTTTCAAGCATTCTACCAGTTTTTTAGGATTTTGCAGTTGTTCAGGGGTGAATGTCCAAAACACTGGAGGTGCCCACTGCCCTAGAAACCTGCCCATATCCTCCCACACTCCCTGCCACTCGCAACTATCCCGCCTGAGGACAGATCTCCGGATGAGATTCCTAAGTAGTTGTTTAACCTTAAACAAAACCTGAAGCGCATTCAGGAGACATAACAACAAGAACATGCTGGTCTGAGTATCCCAAGGGTATTCAACATCTTGGAGAGCTACCGTAACTAGCTCGGGGGATAAGAGGGGGGTGAAGGAGGAAGGGAGAGTGAACAGGTAGGAAAAAATATCTTCCCCTGTCCCCTCCACAGATTGACTCCCTGATGAAAAAAGGCAATAGGTGTAATTGCTAATAGTTTCTGAGATATGGTTTCCAAAGTATAGAGTCGACGACAGTGCCGAGTACAAATACCAGGTTAGAGTCATGACCAGAAATCTCATCATTTCATAAGCCATCGTTACACCACACAGTACCATAACAATCTTAAACCAGGGCGCGGAAAGGATAAACAGCACGACAGGGAGCACATACAGAAAGTAACGTGCTATAAAACTCAATTTGGGAAACAGGCACAGCAGACTTGAGATTAAGGCAATCAACATTGTGACTAGCAACTATTAAGCAGGTCGAATACTTATACCAATTTTAGTTTAACACACTCTGGTCAAATCTGTCGATATCTCAACCCTTCGGGCCCCACGTTGGGCGCCAAATGGACTGTTGTGGTTTAGCCCGGCTGGTAGTCAAACACCACACAGCCGTTCGCTCACCCTCCCCCCTTCCTCTCTGGGATGGGGGAGAGAAACGGGAAAGTGAAGTCTGTGAGTTGAGATAAAGACAGTTTATTAAGACAGGGAAAAGAATAACAACAATAATAATAATAATAATAGTATTAATAGTAATAATGTGTACGAAATAAGTGATGCACAATGCAATTGCTCACCACCCGTTGACCGATGCCCAGCCTATCCCCGAGCAGCTGGCCCCCCACCCCACCCCGGCTAGCCACCCCTATATATTGTTCAGCATGACGTCAGATGGTATGGAATACCCCTTTGGCCAGTTTGGGTCAACTGTCCTGGGTCTGTCCCCTCCCAGCTCCTGCTGCATCCCTAGCCTGCTCGCTCGCAGGACAGAGAGAGGCTGAAAAGTCCTTGGCTTGGTGTAAGCACTGCTCTACAACAATTAAAACATCAGCATGTTATCAGCGCTCTTCTCATCCTAATCCAAAACATAGCACCCTGCCAGCTACTAGTAGGAAAATTAACTCTGTCCTAACTGAAACCAGGACAAGCATAGGAGTGGGGAGTATGTTAAACAGATAAGGGGAAGGTCCCACTGTCCCAAAATAAGGAGGATAGCTAAGGAAAGCAGGATGAGCAGTATGAAATCAGTAAAAACAAAAATCACGAGCCCTCTAGTCATGAGAGAAGAAGGAAAAAAAAAGGAGAAGGAGAAATTAACGGTTGGTCAAATAAAATTGTACATATATGGTATAGAAGTGCGTTGAGTAGGTTGTGAACCTGTAGTACTCAGCGAATGAGGAAACGGGAGAAATCATGTGTCGGGTATTAGGGAATATAAGGTTATGATAAACTTTACTCTGCGCTCCTGCTTGCAGGACGCCTGACATTGCAATCGCAAATAAAATAGCTTCGCAGAAGATCCTGTCTGAAGAAAATTATTGAGATTTTTCTCACACAAATGCTTTATAGTCAGAAGAGTCTACCCTTCTTAATCCCGTAAGTCAGTTAAGTCTTAACACTCTAGAGCCATGCCACAGGAACATCTTCCTTTTTCTGAATCAGAAGTTTACAAGGCTGGAGGAACTATATCCTGACTAAATTAACAATGCTGGTTCACAAGCTTTACAGACATAACATCAGTGTGCAAGAGCACCTGGTGGACACACAGCACATCGCTTGAAAGCAGGAACCAAAATGCAGAGAAAGTTCCTTAAATGGAAAATGCTTATCCAAACTAAAATGGGGTCTTGGAAATAGCAAATTCTGCTACAGATCTGAACTGTAATCAGACTCTGCCCAGACCTCTGCAACACTACAGACGTCTCACATTTCTTTCTATTCTTCAGGGCCTAGAAGAGCAACTACTGGAGCTCTCAGACCTGAAAGTTGTATACATCCCCTCAGTGGTCTAGGAGAGCTGAAGTCAATACAAGCCTCAGTCTGCACCACGACAAGCGGGGTTCAATGAAGCACATGTGAAATGTTTCTACACAAATTCATGCAGCATAAGAAACAAGCAAGAGGAGCTAGAAGCCTTGGCCCAGTCACAGAGCTACAACATCACTGGCATCTATGTCCCTAACAAACAGAGACATAGACAAAGCAGAGACGTTTAATGCCTTCTTTGCCTCTGTCTTCAACACCGATGATGGCCTTCGGGACCCCGACTGCCCTGAGTTGGAGGACCATGACTGTGGGAACGATAAACTCCCAGTCAACCCTGAAATTGTGTGGGATTTGCTTCTCCACCTGGAAGCATATAAGTCCATGGGGCCTGATGGGATTCATCCCAGGGTACTCAGAGTGCTGGCTGATGTCATCACGGGACCTCTTTCAATTATTTTTCAATGGTCTTGGGAATCTGGAGAGGTCCCAGTTGACTGAAAGCTGGCAAATGTGGTCCCAATTTTCAAGAAGGGCAAGAAGGAAGATCCTGGCAATTACAGGCCTGTCAGTCTCACGTCAATGCCTGGTAACATAATGGAGATTATTCTGGGACTTACTGAAAAACAACTGAAGGACAACGCAGTCATTGGTAACAGCCAACATGGGTTCACTAGGGGAAGGTCATGTTTAACAAACTTAATTTCTTTTTATGATAAGATCACCCAGCTAGTTGACCAAATGAAGCCAGTTGATGTAATCATTCTAGATTTCAGTAAAGCTTTCGATACTCTCTCTCACAGTATCCTTCTGCACAAAATTACCAGAATACAGTTAGATAAAAGCATAATAAGATGGGTGAACAACTGCCTGATGGGTTGGGCCCAAAGGGTTCTGTTAAATGGGGTTACATTGGGAAGGCAACCTGTCACTAGTGGGATTCCCCAGGGCTCCATTTTAGGACCAGTGCTCCTCAGTGTTTTCATAAACGATTTGGATGAAGGACCTGAAGGCTTTTTGAGCAAGTTCACAGACAATACCAAACTGGGTGGAACTCTTGACTCCGTGTGGTGGTTTTACCATGCTAGGCAGGTGAACTCCACCACAACTGCTCTCTCACTCCCCCTCCTCAGAAGAGGAGGGGAAGAAGTAAAGGAAAGAACAACTCACGGGTTGAGATAAGGATAATTTACTTAAAGGGAAAAATAATTATTAGGGAAAAATTATTATTAATTAAACAATTTAACTAAAGGGAAAACAAGGGAAAGGGGAAAAGGGAGGGGAAAAGGGAGAAAAACAAACAAACAAACAAAAAAACAAAAAAGAAAAGGCTGTGTGGAAGTGCAGAGGAAAGAAATTACTCTCTACTTCCCACAAATCAGTGATGCTTGGCCACGTCCTTGAAGCAGGGCCTCAACGCACGTAGCCGGTGTTTGGGAGGACAGACGTTTTCGCAACGAGAGCCCACCCCTCCCCTCTTCTTCCTTTTTCCACCTTTTATTGCTGAGTGTGACATCATATGGTATGGAATATCCCTTTGGTTGGTTTAGGTGAGTCCAACAAATCCGGTTATCCCTCTCCTCTACCTGGCCAGAGGCAGGGCCCCTCTAGTCCTGGTTGGAGTGTCTGCCACTTAGTTCTTGCAAATGAGAAGCAGAGGTCCCTTCATCAGGGTCAAGAATAACATCAGCCCTTCTACTGCCTCTGGGGAACTGCCCAACAGAAACCGGAGCAGCATTTTTCTTAGGAGACTCTCTTCTTGTTGCTGTATTTCCTTGCAGTTCAGACTTGTTCTCCAAGCCCCTCACCAACTTCGTTGCCCTTCTCTGGACTCCATCGAGCACCTCGATGTCCTTCCTGTAGTGAGGGGCCCAAAAGTGAACACAGTACTCGAGGTACGGCCTCACCAGAGTTGAGTACAGGGGGACAATCACTTCCCTAGACCTGCTGGCCACACTGCTTCTGATACAAGCCAGGATGCTGTTTGGCCTTCTTGGCCACCTGAGCAAACTGCTGGGTCATATTCAGCCGACTATCAACCAATACTCCCAGGTCCTTCTCTGCCAGGCAGCTTTCTAACCACTCATCTCCCAGCCTGTAGCGCTGCTTGGGGTTGTTGTGCCCCAAGTGCAGGACCCGGCACTTGGCCTTGTTGAACTTCATACAGTTGGCCTCAGCCCATCGGTCCAGCCTATCCAGAACCTCCTGCAGAGCCTTCCTACCCTCGAGCAGATCGACACACGCACCTAACTTGGTGTCGTCTGCAAACTTACTGTGGGTGCACTCGATCCCCTCATCCAGATCATCGATAAAGATATTAAAGAGAACTGGCCCTAGTACTGAGCCCTGGGGACTCCACTAGTGACCGGCCTCCAACTGGATTTAACTCCATTCACCACGACTCTTTGGGCCTGGCTACCCAGACAGTTTTTAACCCAACGAAGCGTACGTCAGTCCAAGCCATGAGCAGAGAGTTTCTTGAGGAGAATTCTGTGGGAAATGGTGTCAAAAGCCTTACTGAAATCAAGGTAGACCACATCCACAGCCTTTCCCTCATCCACCAAGCGCGTCACTTATGTGACACGTGATCAGACAGGTAAATATTATCAGGAAACTGAACATGGCTACTAGCAAGTAAGTGTGTTAGTTGTAAGAGTTTTAATCAATTATATTGTTATCTCAACCCTTCGAGCCCCACGTTGGACGCCGAAAGGGACTGTGGTGGTTTTACCTTACTAGGCAGCTGAACTCCACCACAACCGCTCTCACTCCCCCTCCTCAGAAGAGGAGGGGAAGAAGTAAAGGAAAGAAACAACTCAGGGGATGAGACAAGGAAAATTTAATTAAAGGAAAATAATTATTAGGGAAAAATTATTATTAATTAAACAATTTAACTGAAGGGAAAAAGGGAAAGGGAAAAAAAAAAGTAAAGGCTATGTGGAAGTGCAGAGGAAAGAAATTACTTTCTACTTCCCACAAATGAGCGATGCTTGACCACGTCCTTGAAGCAGGGCCTCAACGCACGTAGCCGGTTGTCCTGGTTTCAGTTAGGACAGAGTTAATTTTCCTCCTAGTAGCTGGCAGGGTGCTATGTTTTGGATTAGAATGAGAAGAGCGCTGATAACATGCTGATGTTTTAATTGTTGTAGAGCAGTGCTTACACCAAACCAAGGACTTTTCAGCCTCTCTCTGTCCTGCTAGCGAGCAGGCTAGGGATGCAGCAGGAGCTGGGAGGGGACAGACCCAGGACAGCTGACCCAAACTGGCCAAAGGGGTATTCCATACCATCTGACGTCATGCTGAACAATATATAGGGGTGGCTAGCCGGGGTGGGGTGGGGGGCCAGCTGCTCGGGGATAGGCTGGGCATCGGTCAACGGGTGGTGAGCAATTGCATTGTGCATCACTTATTTCGTACACATTATTACTATTAATACTATTATTATTATTATTATTGTTGTTATTCTTTTCCCTGTCTTAATAAACTGTCTTTATCTCAACTCACAGGCTTCACTTTCCCGTTTCTCTCCCCCATCCCAGAGAGGGAGGGGGGAGGGTGAGCGAACGGCTGTGTGGTGTTTGGCTGCCAGCCGGGCTAAACCACAACAGTCCATTTGGCGCCCAACGTGGGGCTCGAAGGGTTGAGATATCGACAGATTTGACCAGAGTGTGTTAAACTAAAATTGGTATAAGTATTCGACCTGCTTAATAGTTGCTAGTCACAATGTTGATTGCCTTAATCTCAAGTCTGCTGTGCCTGTTTCCCAAATTGAGTTTTATAGCACGTTACTTTCTGTATGTGCTCCCTGTCGTGCTGTTTATCCTTTCCGGGCCCTGGTTTAAGATTGTTATGGTACTGTGTGGTGTAACGATGGCTTATGAAATGATGAGGTATCTGGTCATGACTCTAACCTGGTATTTGTACTCAGCACTGTCGTCGACTCTATACTTCGGAAACCATATCTCAGAAACTATTAGCAATTACACCTATTGCCTTTTTTCATCAGGGAGTCAATCTGTGGAGGGGACAGGGGAAGATATTTTTTCCTACCTGTTCACTCTCCCTTCCTCCTTCACCCCCCTCTTATCCCCCGAGCTAGTTACGGTAGCTCTCCAAGATGTTGAATATCCTTGGGATACTCAGACCAGCATGTTCTTGTTGTTATGTCTCCTGAATGCGCTTCAGGTTTTGTTTAAGGTTAAACAACTACTTAGGAATCTCATC
Source organism: Cygnus olor (assembly GCF_009769625.2). Taxonomy (NCBI): domain Eukaryota; kingdom Metazoa; phylum Chordata; class Aves; order Anseriformes; family Anatidae; genus Cygnus; species Cygnus olor. The sequence continues at coordinate 2,753,380 of NC_049199.1, forward strand.
CGGAGATCTGTCCTCAGGCGGGATAGTTGCGAGTGGCAGGGAGTGTGGGAGGATATGGGCAGGTTTCTAGGGCAGTGGGAACCTCCAGTGTTTTGGACATTCACCCCTGAACAACTGCAAAATCCTAAAAAACTGGTAGAATGCTTGAAAAAAAGGTGTCATGACTCTGGCAGTTCCAAAGTGACACAAATCACTGTGGCGTGCTGGGGTCTGGCTTGTGCCTATCGAGCTGCAATTGATGCTACTATCAACCTAGTGACAGACCCTGCGGCTGTTCCAGTCCCGGCTCCTGCAGCCACTCCAGCTCCAGCTCCCGCAGCTGTCCCGGCTCCAGCTCCCGCAGCCGTCCCAGCTCCCGCAGCCGTCCCGGCTCCAGCTCCCGCAGCCGTTCCGGCTCCAGCTCCCGCAGCCGTTCCCACTCCTGTGGCTGGGTCAGAGAAACGAACTGTAGCAGTGCAAGTTGCCCCTGCAGAGGGTACTCCAACCCCTGTGGCAGACCCTGTGGCTGGGTCGGAGAGGCGAGCTGTAGCAGTGCAAGTTGCCCCTGTAGAAAAGGTGAAAAAATGGTATAGAGACTCAGGTCGTTTAGAACGCAGAAAGTCTTCTGCTAAGTCTGGGTCTGGAGAAGACGAGGCTGGGCCATCAAGTGTGCAGGAGGATGAAGATGAGGATGAGGATGTCAGTAAGTCAACAGTAACTACCCGAACCCTATACCAGCGTGAGCTACGAGATGTGCGAAAAGATTTTGGTCGCTGTATAGGTGAGCAGCTTGTCACCTGGCTGCTCCGGTGCTGGGACACTGGAGCCAATGGTGTGGAATTAGAGGGCAGGGAAGCCAGGCGGCTGGGATCCCTTGCTAGAGATGCAAGCATTGACAAAGCAATTGGAGATGGAGCACGATCTCACAGCCTCTGGAGGCGTCTCCTGTTAGCTGTGAAGGGAAGGTATCCCTACAAGGAAGAACTTGTATGTGTACCAGTCAAGTGGACCACCATGGAGAAGGGAATTCAGTACCTGAGGGAATTAGCCATACGGGAAGTAATTTATAAGGACTTAGACGATGCACAAACATCCACAGATCCAGATGAAGTCCAATGTACTCGACCCATATGGCGGAAGTTTGTACGGAATGCACCATCAACATGGGCCAGCACATTGGCAATAATAACCTGGAAAAACGGTGAAGATCCCACAGTGGGTGACATGGCTAAACAACTCCGGGAGTACGAAGGAAATCTCTCCTCTTCCCTACAGGCCTGCGTCTCGGCTGTGGAGAAACTCTCTGAAGAGGTCCACCAACTTAAAGAGAATTTATGTTCCCCCCCACCTGAACGAACCAGTGGCCACCAACTAAAAGAGAATACTTTGGAGAAACTTTTTGAAGAGGTCCAGCAACTTAAAGAGAGTGTATTTTCTTCCCCACCTGTACAAACCAGCGTCTCGGCTATTAGGGGTAAACATGCATCCGTGCAAAGAAGACAATATGGTGGGTACACACCCCGCACCACCCTGTGGTTTTACCTACATGACCATGGAGAGGACATGAGAAAATGGGATGGAAAATCTACTGAGACCCTAGAGGCACGGGTACGTGAGTTGCAAAAGAAAACAATTGGGAGAAAGGGGTTGTCTGAAAAGTTTGCTGCTCCAACTTCTAGCAGGCAGTCTTTTAAACACAGAAATGAAGATTCTGACCAGGACTAGAGGGGCCCTGCCTCCAGCCAGGGGGAGGAAAGGGACAACCGAGTTTATTGGACTGTGTGGATTCGATGGCCTGGCACGTCTGACGCACAGAAGTATAAGGCTCTAGTAGACACCGGTGCACAATGTACTCTAATGCCATCAAGCTGTAAAGGGCCAGAGCCCATCTGTATTTATGGCGTGACAGGGGGATCCCAGCAGTTAACTGTATTGGAAGCTGAAGTGAGTCTAACCGGAAATGAGTGGTAAAAGCAACGTATTGTGACTGGCCCGGATGCTCCGTGCATCCTTGGCATAGACTATCTTAGAAGAGGATATTTCAAGGACCCAAAAGGGTTCCGCTGGGCTTTTGGCATAGCTGCCTTAGAGACAGAGGACATTAAACAGTTGTCTACCTTGCCCGGTCTCTCAGAGGACCCTTCTGTTGTGGGGTTGCTGAGGGTTGAAGAACAGCAAGTGCCAATCGCTACCACAACTGTGCACCGGCGGCAATATCGCACCAACCGAGACTCCCTGATTCCCATCCACGAGCTAATTCGTCAACTGGAGAGCCAAGGAGTGATCAGCAAGACCCATTCACCTTTTAATAGTCCCATATGGCCAGTGCGAAAGTCTAATGGTGAGTGGAGACTAACAGTGGACTATCGTGGCCTGAACGAAGTCACGCCACCACTGAGTGCTGCAGTGCCGGACATGCTAGAACTCCAGTACGAACTGGAATCAAAGGCAGCCAAGTGGTATGCCACAATTGATATTGCTAATGCATTTTTCTCCATCCCTCTAGCAGCAGAGTGCAGGCCACAGTTTGCTTTCACTTGGAGGGGAGTCCAATATACTTGGAATCGGCTGCCCCAGGGGTGGAAACATAGCCCTACCATTTGCCATGGTCTGATCCAGTCTGCGCTGGAGCAGGGGGAGGCTCCTGAACACCTGCAGTACATCGATGACATCATTGTGTGGGGTGACACTGCAGAGGAAGTTTTCGAGAAAGGGAAGAAAATAGTCCAAATCCTTCTGAAGGCCGGTTTTGCCATAAAACAAAATAAAGTCAAAGGACCTGCACGAGAGATCCAGTTTTTAGGAATAAAATGGCAAGATGGACGTCGTCAAATCCCAATGGATGTGATCAACAAAATAACAGCTATGTCTCCACCAACTAGCAAAAAGGAAACACAAACTTTCCTAGGTGTCGTGGGGTTTTGGAGAATGCATATTCCAAATTACAGTCTGATTGTAAACCCGCTCTACCAAGTAACTCGTAAGAAGAATGCTTTTGAATGGGGCCCTGAGCAACGACAAGCCTTTGAACAAATTAAGCAGGAAATAGTTCATGCAGTAGCCCTTGGGCCAGTCCGAACAGGACCAGATGTAAAGAATGTGCTCTACACCGCAGCCGGGGAGAATGGTCCCACCTGGAGCCTCTGGCAGAAAGAGCCTGGGGAAACTCGAGGTCGACCCCTGGGGTTTTGGAGTCGGGGATACAGAGGATCTGAGGCCCGCTATACTCCAACCGAAAAGGAGATATTGGCAGCATATGGAGGAGTTCGATCTGCTTCGGAAGTGGTCGGTACTGAAGCGCAGCTCCTCCTGGCACCCCGACTGCCGGTACTGGGTTGGATGTTCAGAGGAAGGGTCCCCTCTACACATCATGCAACTGATGCTACATGGAGCAAGTGGGTTGCACTGATTACTCAGCGGGCTCGAATAGGAAACCCCAGTCGCCCAGGAATCCTGGAAGTGATTATGGACTGGCCAGAAGGCAAGTACTTTGGGATATCGTCAGAGGAGGAGGTGGTCCGTGCTGAAGAAGCCCCACTGTACAACAAGCTACCAGAAAATGAGAAGAAATATGCCCTGTTCACTGATGGGTCCTGTCGTATTGTGGGAAAGCATCGGAGATGGAAAGCTGCTGTATGGAGTCCTACACGACGAGTTGCAGAAGCTGCTGAGGGAGAAGGTGAATCGAGTCAGTTTGCAGAAGTGAAAGCCGTTCAGCTGGCCTTAGATATTGCTGAACGAGAAAAGTGGCCAGTTCTCTATCTCTATACTGATTCATGGATGGTAGCAAATGCCCTGTGGGGGTGGCTACAGCAATGGAAGCAGAACAACTGGGAACGCCGGGGCAAACCCATCTGGGCTGCTGCATTGTGGCAAGATATTGCTGCCCGGGTAGAGAACCTGGTTGTAAAGGTACGCCATGTAGATGCTCATGTGCCCAAGAATCGGGCTACTGAAGAACATCAAAACAACCAGCAGGTGGATCAGGCTGCTAAGACTGAAGTGGCTCAGGTGGACCTGGACTGGCAACATAAAGGTGAATTATTTATAGCCCGATGGGCCCATGACACCTCAGGCCATCAAGGTAGAGATGCAACATACAGATGGGCTCGTGACCGAGGGGTGGACCTGACCATGGACACTATAGCACAGGTTATTCATGATTGTGAAACATGTGCTGCAATTAAACAAGCCAAACGGTCAAAGCCTCTCTGGTATGGAGGACGATGGCTGAAATACAAATATGGAGAGGCCTGGCAGATTGATTACATCACACTCCCCCAAACCCGCAACGGCAAGCGCCACGTACTTACAATGGTGGAAGCAACCACCGGATGGCTGGAAACATATCCTGTGCCCCATGCCACCGCCCGGAACACTATCCTGGGCCTTGAAAAGCAAGTCCTATGGCGACATGGCACCCCAGAAAGAATTGAGTCAGACAATGGGACTCATTTCCGAAACAACCTTATAGACACTTGGGCCAAAGAACATGGTATTGAGTGGGTGTATCACATCCCTTATCATGCACCAGCCTCCGGGAAAGTTGAACGATACAATGGACTGTTAAAGACTACACTGAAAGCAATGGGTGCTGGGACATTCAAAAATTGGGAAACACATTTGGCAAAGGCCACCTGGTTAGTCAATACTAGAGGATCTGCCAACCGAGCTGCACCTGCCCAATCAAACCTGTTACGCACTGTAGAAGGGGATAAAGTTCCTGTAGTGCACGTAAGAAACATGCTGGGTAAGACAGTCTGGGCTACTCCCGCCTCAGGAAAAGGCAAGCCAATTCGTGGGATTGCTTTTGCTCAGGGACCTGGATGCACTTGGTGGGTAATGCAAGAGAATGGGGAGGTCCGGTGTGTACCTCAAGGGGACCTAATACTGGGTGAGAATAGCCCATGAGTTGAATTGTAGTATGTTAATTATCATATAATACTGTATGTCATCGCTACCATGGTTGCTATATATCACAGATGAAAATGGTGATTAATTAGAAGGTATTGGAAAGAGTGTAACCTGAGCATGACATAAATGGTATGGAATAAGGGGTGGATATCTGTCCTGGTTTCAGTTAGGACAGAGTTAATTTTCCTCCTAGTAGCTGGCAGGGTGCTATGTTTTGGATTAGAATGAGAAGAGCGCTGATAACATGCTGATGTTTTAATTGTTGTAGAGCAGTGCTTACACCAAGCCAAGGACTTTTCAGCCTCTCTCTGTCCTGCTAGCGAGCAGGCTAGGGATGCAGCAGGAGCTGGGAGGGGACAGACCCAGGACAGCTGACCCAAACTGGCCAAAGGGGTATTCCATACCATCTGACGTCATGCTGAACAATATATAGGGGTGGCTAGCCGGGGTGGAGGGGTGGCCGGCTGCTCGGGGATAGGCTGGGCATCGGTCAACGGGTGGTGAGCAATTGCATTGTGCATCACTTATTTTGTACACATTAATACTATTATTATTATTATTATTGTTGTTATTCTTTTCCCTGTCTTAATAAACTGTCTTTATCTCAACTCACAGACTTCACTTTCCCGTTTCTCTCCCCCATCCCGGAGAGGGAGGGGGGAGGGTGAGCGAACGGCTGTGTGGTGTTTGACTGCCAGCCGGGCTAAACCACAACACCGGTGTTCGGGAGGAAGACAGACGGTTTTGCAACGAGAGCCCACCCCTCCCCTCTTCTTCCTTTTTCCACCTTTTATTGCTGAGTGCGACATCATATGGTATGGAATATCCCTTTGTTTGGTTTAGGTCAGCTGCCCTGGTGATGTTCCTTTCTCACTTTTTGCCCACCCCCTAGGAGGGTGAGAAAAAGTCCTGATGCTGTGTCAGCATTACTCAGCAGCAGACACAACAGTGGTGTGATACCACTGCTGTTCTCGCTACAAGTGCAGAGCACAGCACTGTATGGGCTGCTGCAGGGAAAGTTAACTCCATCCCAGCCAGACCCAGTACAAATACACAGGTACACAGCCTAGCTATTAACGCATTAAAAGGTACAAAGACTCTGTAGAGATTTCTAAGTTTCCGTGGAGACACCCGGTACAACCAAGTGTTCAAATCATACCCCACGGCGTCCCAAGTGGGGTAAGAGAGGCTCAGCCGATCGACTGATCCCGCAAGTCAGAAGCTATCCTTCGTGATGGTGTCTTCCCTAACATCCCCTCTCTTTTAAGCCAATTTTTATTATTTTATGTCTTTTAGGTGGAGCTTGAGTGACTCTAGTCAAGCATATCTTAGTTATGATTGGTGAAAAGTTTTCCCGTCTCTGTTTAAAGGTATAGGCTCCGAGAAATTCAGAGCGCGTGCTCAGTGAGGGGTGGTCGCACCTTGGAGGCGGGTAGCTTTTGGGATGGAGGCGTGTTTTGGTATTATAATGATATTAGAATGAGCAAAAGTACACTAGAGTACAGCATTTTGTCAAAAACATGACAGGTCGTTGGCTCAGGGTAGCAAAAGTGTGGCTTATCGGTCTCGGTGTGCACAAAAACAGTCGAGTCCCCGTCTTGTCACAGAGCCTAGCCGTGGTGTCTCCACTCAGCTCTATGCTCTGTACTGTTCCTTAGAGTCAGCACACCAGGTTCCCCTAGTGCAATAGTATCTAAGGTTGGAAGCCTAGGGAACGCTCAGGTACTGCAGCTACACCCTACCCTGAAAGCTTCTTCAGTGCTGTACATTTTCTTTAAAATGTGAATATTAATTTTCCTAGTTACCTTAGGCAATTACTCAACAGTGTGGCAAGGTGATTTCCCCAGCATCTCCACCAAATAACATTCCCCAGGGAGCCCCTGTGAAGCAGAAAACTGTAGCAGAGCTGGAAGCGGTAAAAAACAGCTACTATTACACCTTTTAGAAAAACTATTACTAGCGCATCTGGATACACAGCAGGTAGGCAATTTCCAGAGCTGGAGAATCAGTGTAGAGTGCTTCTCATTTGACTCTTACTTTTAAGTGACTCCTCATCTTAGTCATTCAATTTAATAACTCTCTCAGAGAGTAGTTGATTGGCTGGTGAATCCTAGTGCAAAATCAGTGCAGTATAATAATTGTTTTTGAGAGGAGAATAAAATTTTACCAAAAGTATTAACATTTGAAACAGTGCTGATTCATGCTGTGTGCATGTATGTGTGTTTGTCTTTCTTATTTAAATATCAGTAAAATACTTAAAATTCTGAAGGACTCCTGCTAGGGATTGTGTCTATATTTTGCAGCAGAATCAACTTTATACCATTGCTTTCTTCAATCTTTAATGTATTGTATGAGACTTAAATGCCCATAATCTCTCTGAAGTATTGGGAATGACACTGTCTCGACAAATAAATATTGGCTGTTTGTGTCATTTGGTATTGTGGGCATTAGAAATTCTACATGAGGTAAGTAACAATTTGAGTATTCTTAATTTTAACCTCTGTTCTTCATGCTTGGAGTCTAACAAGTAGTATTTCGACAAGATTATGATTCTTTTGTGTTTTGCCATGAAACGAGTGAAAGGACTAAGTGTTAAGGTAGAAACCTATCCTTGCTGCTTTGTCTGCATGCATAACAAAGACGTCTATTATATTTATGGATTTATTTTCTGTTTTAAAGGAAACACTAGCACCTAAAGAGCCTTGTAGTTGACAAAGTTGATCCAGTTGCTAGTGAAAAAAGTCCATGTGCAAAACTTCATTTTGCTTTTAGCTCAATACTGGACTTCTGTTGTACAGAGTTTAAATGTAAAAAACCATTCAAAAATTACAGAAAAAAATTACTGTGCTTTTCTTCTAGGCTCAGTTAGCATGGTAGGACTGGGAATTATAGCTCCTAATACCCCTTTCACACAAATGGTGATGATGTTTGGCCTAGCTGGAATAGTGAAGTACCATATGGAATGGGGTGTGACTCCTGCTATTCACTCTCCACTCATGTCAGTGACTAATGCTATCTCAAGTAAGCAGCAGTCATATAATTGTTTATTTTCTGTTTGAAGTAGGCACGGCTCCTTTTATGTGAACTTTAGACAGAAGTCTGTTGAATTGCCTTTTAAATTGCCAAAGAGCATAGCACTTCTTTGCATCCCTGAATTTACTTTCATTAATTGCAAGGACAACTGTAAACATACTATTTCCAAGAGTATGTTTTTTTCAAAAGAAAGGCAAATGTGGTGGTGTGTATTTTTGATATATATATGTGTTTGTTTTTTTTTTTTTGTTTTTGTTTTGGTAACAAATTTTCCATTCTTAAACTGTTTACTTTAAAGTTTGCTTTACTTGGAGTGCAGTTACCTTTCATACAATGCATCTTTCCTCCCATGTCTCCAAAGTGTTGCCCAGAAAGTAACTTGTCTTTCATGTTTCCTGCTTTCTTTTTTTCCCTCTCTTCAAACTCTGTGCTTTGTGCGTGGGGGGAGAAACTGTAATCTGTAAAACTGATAACATAAATATGTAAGATAGGGAGAGAGAGAGACTGTCTGTGTCTGTGTGACAGGCCACAAGTCTGATCTATTTTGACTACTAAAAGCAATTTCTTTTTTGAACCAGTACTCAGACTCTGTGCTTTATGCACTGTACCTCAAAATTAAATTCATATATTAATTCTTTTCTTTTGAAACATGTTTGTATTAATGAAAAAGATCATGGCATTCTGTGTTTAAATACTAATGTGTAGAGTAGGGGTCAAATTTTCACTTGACTGGTATCTGACAGCTGAAAGGAAGTTTTCTATAGGTATACAACCTTTTAAGGTTCAGTAATACTTTTTTTGTTTTGTTTTTCTCTTTTAACTGCAGTTGGTGGGCTGGTATTGATAGGAGGAAATTATCTCTGAAAATGCTCCTCAAAGTCTAGCAGTGCTTTCAGCCTTTATCTCTTCAGTCAGTATTGCAGGTATGAATGTTAGGGGTTGGTTTTGGTTTTGGTTTTTCCTCTGAGGACAACTTAAAGCACTTGTGTAATTCTTTTATTTATTTAGCTCTTTAAGTGGATAGACTTGAGAAATATTCTGGGAATAAGATCAAATTAAAAAAAATCATGTTAGGTAGTGTACCTGGCTTGTACACCCTGTGGTGTAACCTTTTGATTTTTTTAAGGAAGCATTTAAATGTGCATTTCTCTTTTACGGTATTCTTTTTGTGATGACTATATGAAATATCTTTTCCTGTATATCCCCAGATGGTACTGCATTTGACCTTGTATTCCTTTTTCCACTTGAAAATATACCAGTGACATAGAAGAAAATTCTACTGGCTTGATCTTCAGAAGTCCCAGCTCCAGGTGTTATCACTGCCAGGTGTAATCATCTCACCCTGATTACACCTTTGTTTCCTGGTGATCTTCCAGCTTACTAGCTTTCTGAAAGCTTTATCACTGCCAGTTATTAGCTATGTGTGGTAATATGGTTTAAGCAAATATTTCTCTCATAGCTTGGCACATGCTTAATTTCAGATTTTATTTTTGTAAAACCGTTGCTTTCTTTTATGGCCAGGTGGTTTTCTAGTTACACAGAGAATGCTGGATATGTTCAAACATCCTCCTGAGTACAACTACTTGTGCCTACTTCCTGGTGGTGTATTTGTAGGTGGCTATGCAGCTGCTCTCAATGGCAGCTATAGTGTTGAACAGATAAGACGGTAACTTTGTGGCATTCAGTCCACTGTACACATCATGGTATGTGTCTTCACTGCTTATTATGTTGAAGAGTAAATAGCAAATTAGCCATGGTCTTTAATCAGCTACATATTCCCACAATGCCAAACTGAAGTTGATTAACTTTAAGCTTGCAATCATACCCCAAATGCTGAATTTGCTAATTTTAAAAGCTTTTTTTTTTCTCTCTCTCAAGAGTTGTATGTGCTTGGTTATTTATTGGACAGTCTTCCTAAATTACACTTTTAATATTAAAATGACTAGAAACCAGTCTTTAGTTTAAATCTTTCTAAAAATTCAACTTGGAGCGACAGTTAAAGGAGGTATGACATCTGGATGGGATGAGATTTTGGCACAGAGGCATGTACAGATATTGTACCTATAGCACCTTTTATGGTAGGCCTTTGTTTGCATTTGTTTTAATAGTAAGTAAAATCAATGTGTATTGCCTTCTGTCTTTGGGGGGAAAAAGTGAATCCAAGCATAGTTTTATCCTGAGTGCTTGTAATACATTATTTTATAACCACTGTATTTTTTAGTTATCTAGACATGTTACATGCAGCTCAATTCATTTAAGTTTGTTTATACTCTTTGAAACCAGGAATTCAGGGGCAATGTGAGCAAATTCTGAAACTATTCCTATAACAAACAGAACGGTTTACTTTTGGAGCTCTACTAAAGAAAAACTTGCTTCTGAACTGATGAGGAAAGCTGGATTGACTCAAGTTTAGTATTCATGGTGCAGATAAATTAAGCTCATAAAATGGGAAAAAGGCTTTAATAAATTTCACATTTTAATTGGTCAAAATCACATCTCTTACAACAATTTCTCACAGTCAAGAGTTTGACTTCTATTTCAGTTAAGAGCAAGCCATCTGGTGACTTATATAGGTTCTGGAGAAAACTGCCATATTGGGTAATAATTGGAAAGGTTTTGATAATGATTATGCATTTTGTGCCTCTACTTCATATATGCATATCCACGTTTTTCTTATTTTAAAGATGATGTATTTGAGCTCAGGCTTATGCCGTGTTGGTGCCCTGGCTGGTCTGTCCACCCAAGGAACCGCTTGTCTTGGAAATGCTTTGGATATGATTGGTGTTGCAGGAGGCTTAGCAGCAACTCTTGGAGGCCTTAAACCTTCACCTGAGCTGTTGGCTCAGATGTCAGACAGAATGGCACTCAGTGGTACCATAGGTATGTGTATTATACTATAAACTAATATATGTTCTGTATGTGCATTTATGCAAGCTGTAGACACACAAAATATTGTATAGGTCAAAGGTGAATTGAATAACTTATATTTATGACTTGCTTATGTTATTTTACAAGTATGTGGGTGAAGAATTACAAGTCCTAGGGCATTTATTAATGCATCAGGATATGATAAAGAAAGGGGGAGACTGGTGGAAAAGCAGGAGTACATCATCTGTGTTAGGAAATCTGGGTATGCAGAGGTAGATGAACTCGCCCAAGTTCATACTTCAGTTCAGTTGCTGACTGAATGCTACCAAGTTCCTTTTTTCAAACTGTGCTTTCTTCAGAGAAAATGGTGAATTTTTCAATATTTAATGAAGCTTCTCAGAACATAATATGCTTTGTCTCCCTAATTTGTATGATGTCTTTATTGCACAAAATACACATATTTTGTGCACATACACTTTATCGCACTCTTCAATTACTTTAAAGGAGGCTGTAGCGAGGTGGGGATTGGTCTCTTCTCCCAAGCACCAAGTGAGGAAAGACAAGAGGAAATGGCCTGAAGTTGTGCCAGGGGAGGTTTAAGTTGGATATTAGGAAAAAATTCTTCACTGAAAGGGTTGTGAAGTATTGGAACAGGCTGAGTGTCTTCAAAAAATGTGTAGATGTAGAGCTTAGTGACATGGTTTAATAGTGGACTTGGCAGTGCTAGGTTAAAGGTTGGACTAGATGATCTTAGAAGTCTTTTCCAACCTGAATGATTCTATGATTCTATGATATGCAGCTTTCAGTTAAATGTCATACTCAGTGATTTCTAATGTAGAACAGTTTTTTCCTTTAGAGCAGGTATATGTTTGCATGTATTCATTACACACTGAACCGTGATATAACAATTTCTAACTACACAGTTTGGTGTTGTTTTGTAGAAATTCACAGAATGAGCAAGGTTGGAAGGGACCTCTGAAGATCATCTAGTCCAACCCCCCTGCTGAGCAGGATCACCTAGAGCACATTGGGCAGGATGGCATCCAGGCGGGTTTTGAATATCTCCAGAGAAGGAAACTCCACAACCTCTCTGGGCAACCTGTTCCAGTGCTCTGTCACCCTCACAGTAAAGAAGTGTCCTCTCATATTCAGAGGGAATTTCCTGTGCTTCAGTTTGTGCCCATTGCCTTTCGTCCTGTTGCTGGGCACTACTGAAAAGAGACCAGCTCCATCCTCTTGACACCCTTCACTCAGATATTTATATACATTAATGAGGTCTCCCCTTAGTCTTCTCTTTCCCAGGCTAAACAGGCCTAGTTCTTTCAGCCTGTTCTCGTACGACAGGTGGTCCAGTCATCTAAACATCTTAGTAGCCCTCCTCTGAACTCGCTCCATTAGTTCTATGTCCCTCTTGTACTGGGGAGCCCAGAACTGGACACAATACTCCAGGTGTGGCCTCACCAGGGCTGAGTAGACGGGCAAGATCACCTCCCTTGACCTGCTGGCAACATTCTTCTGAATGCAGCCCAGGATACTGTTGGCCTTCTTGGCCTCAAGTGCAGATTGTTGACTCATGGTCAGCTTGCTGTCCACCAGGACTCCCAGGTCTCTCTCTGCAGAGCTGCTCTCCAGCAGGTCAGCCCCCAGCCTGTACTGGTGCTTGGGGTTATTTATCCCTAGGTGCAGGACCCTGCACTTCCCCTTGTTGAACTTCGTGAGGTTCCTCTTGGCCCAATCCTCCAGCCTGTCCAGGTCCCTCTGAATGGCAGCACAGGCCCCTGAGGTATCAGCCACTCCTTCCAGCTCTGTGTCATCAGCAAACTTGCTGAGGGTGCACTCCTTTTTTTTTCCTCCTCTTCCATTTTCGTATCAGCACCATGATAATAAGCTTGAACTAGAGGTAGTAAGTCACACCTCCAAGTCCTGAGACTATCAGTTCATTCTTTCTCTTGAATTCAGGTAAATTGTAAGTGATATACTTGGTAACTAATTACATAAACCAAAAGTAATGGATAAACTTGCATTATTTTTACTCTTTGCTGTGTTATTAAAAAACAAACAAACAAACAACAACAACAAAAACTAGGATATGTTTGTCTTCTTAAATTGAATCACACAAATAGCCAAACCTCTTTTCCTGTCGAGTCTCTGCCAACATGGGAAGCTGTGGGAAGTCTATGTGACTGAGGGTACTAGTGAAATTAAAGCATTTGAATGCAGGAGTATTTTATGTTTGGGGGTTTATCTGTTTAGTCATGCTTTTGTAAACATGCAGCTTTTGAGAGACTAATACATGTACTAAGAAGTTCTAGCTAGGAGCTTCCTATTACAGAGCTTCATGCACAGCATGAAAAGTCTTGGGGCCAGAATGTAAGTTGAGAAATCAAAAACAAACAAAACAAAACAAAAACCCTACAAAATATACAAAATAAAGGCTTTTTGATGGGAAAAGAGATATTTAGATAGATTATTCTGAATCGCTAAAGAAAGATAAGGAAATAAAATGAGTTTAAACAGGAATATTTGAGAATCTAGAATAAGCCCAGATGTGCTGCAATACTGAGTCAGCACAAGGTCTCAGTTTCAACTAAATTGTTCTATCTTTTCTCTCCCTGCCCCCCCTCCCTTTTTTTAGTCTTCTCAGAGGCTGTCCTACATCTATGTGTCAATCTCTGAACATACATTTGATTGCAGATATCCTGAATTCTGCACCACTGCTCTTGCCTAGTCGACATGCATTGAATGCAGGGTTGCTGGCTGCAACCACTGGTGGAATGGTTCCATAAATGACTGATCCTAGTTACACTACAGGAATTACTTGTCTAGGTTCTGTGTCAGCTCAGACATAATGGTAAGTTGGGGGAGGGATTATAGAAGGTAAAACAAATTAAACAAGCAGTTTGTTCTTCAGCTTTGCAAGTCTCCTCTTAATGATTATATTTTTACCATCCTGAGTCGCCATCATCATAGTGCCTGTATGTTAACTTTCAGTAGCATGTAACAACTGACTTTCCTAAATCTAGCTGTAAAATGGAACTGTTCTGAAGAAGAGACATTGTATATAATTACTTTTTGCAGCTATGACTTAATGGAGCCTTTTATATGACAAACTGATACTTTAAAAGACTTCTGGAAAGTTCATCCTTAAAAATCCATGGAACTGGTGGGATGTTTTTGTGAATAAAGATATGTGAATAAACACAGATGAGGACAGTGGAGTGCCTTCCTGTCCTCAGGCCACAGCTTTATGTCTCCTACATTGAAAATACTTGGCTTTGTCATTAAGTAACTTCATATTTATTTTTTTAATGCTGTAGGCAGACTGTCCTTTCTGCATGTTCTCCTTAGTCATAGCTTATACTGGAAGTATATATATAGTTTTTCTTTTTCCAGGGTGTCACTTGAATAGCAGCAATTGGAGGTGCTGACATGCCTGTAGTTATTACTGTCCTGAACAGTTATTCTGGATGGGCCTTGTGTGCTGAGGGCTTCCTACTGAACAACAACTTGCTGACCATTGTTGATGCACTCATTGGCTCCTCTGGGGCCATCCTCTTCTACATCATCTGTGTGGTAAGAAGTGAGCAGATTTTGTGCTTGTTTTCCAAGTAATGAAAAACCTTATTCAGAATGTTTGCTAGGAAAATAAACAATCAGAAGACTAGACTGTTTAGGTGTTTAGAAGCTAGAAAATTTTTGACTGAAACTACTGGACTAGATGTAAGCCATTCTTCTTTAGTTTGGAGATATATCTACTTCAGAACTGAGGAAAGCCTTTGCATTGGCTTGGGCATCTGGGGTTTGAATCTAAGCTCAAATAGGTATGATTATTTGTGCTCAACTGTCTTTTTAGTCATGTCACTGCACTGCTCTTAAATTTTAACTACATTTAAATTTATCAGCAAGAGATATTTTACATAGCAAGTTGCTTTAAAACATGTTTGGTTTTATTAGAGAGTAATTTAAAGTTTGGTTTTTGGAGTGTAGGACAGTATGCTGTTGTGGTTTAACCCAGCAGGCAGCTAAGCACCACACAGCTGTTCACTCACTCTCCCTCACAGTTTAAACCATTAATTAAAATTAATTTTAATTTATTTTTAAAAAACATTTATTAAAATGGTTCCCCCACTTTGAACCTCATCACCCATACTTCTGTAACCGATAATGGATTTCTCACATGCACCAAAAATAAAAACTATGAACAGAAAACAAGCAATCATTGAATCATAGAATCATTGTCCTGGTTTCAGTTAGGACAGAGTTAATTTTCCTCCTAGTAGCTGGCAGGGTGCTATGTTTTGGATTAGAATGAGAAGAGCGCTGATAACATGCTGATGTTTTAATTGTTGTAGAGCAGTGCTTACACCAAGCCAAGGACTTTTCAGCTTCTCACTCTGTCCTGCTAGCGAGCAGGCTAGGGATGCAGCAGGAGCTGGGAGGGGACAGACCCAGGACAGCTGACCCAAATTGGCCAAAGGGGTATTCCATACCATCTGACGTCATGCTGAACAATATATAGGGGTGGCTAGCCGGGGTGGAGGGGGGGGGCCGGCTGCTCGGGGATAGGCTGGGCATCGGTCAACGGGTGGTGAGCAATTGCATTGTGCATCACTTATTTCGTACACATTATTACTATTAATACTATTATTATTATTATTGTTGTTGTTATTCTTTTCCCTGTCTTAATAAACTGTCTTTATCTCAACTCACAGACTTCACTTTCCCGTTTCTCTCCCCCATCCCGGAGAGGGAGGGGGGAGGGTGAGCGAACGGCTGTGTGGTGTTTGGCTGCCAGCCGGGCTAAACCACAACAGTCCATTTGGCGCCCAACGTGGGGCTCGAAGGGTTGAGATATTGACAGATCTGACCAGAGTGTGTTAAACTAAAATTGGTATAAGTATTCGACCTGCTTAATAGTTGCTAGTCACAATGTTGATTGCCTTAATCTCAAGTCTGCTGTGCCTGTTTCCCAAATTGAGTTTTATAGCAAGTTACTTTCTGTATGTGCTCCCTGTCGTGCTGTTTATCCTTTCCGGGCCCTGGTTTAAGATTGTTATGGTACTGTGTGGTGTAACGATGGCTTATGAAATGATGAGATATCTGGTCATGACTCTAACCTGGTATTTGTACTCAGCACTGTCGTCGACTCTATACTTCGGAAACCATATCTCAGAAACTATTAGCAATTACACCTATTGCCTTTTTTCATCAGGGAGTCAATCTGTGGAGGGGACAGGGGAAGATATTTTTTCCTACCTGTTCACTCTCCCTTCCTCCTTCACCACCCTCTTATCCCCCGAGCTAGTTACGGTAGCTCTCCAAGATGTTGAATATCCTTGGGATACTCAGACCAGCATGTTCTTGTTGTTATGTCTCCTGAATGCGCTTCAGGTTTTGTTTAAGGTTAAACAACTACTTAGGAATCTCATCTGGAGATCTGTCCTCAGGCGGGATAGTTGCGAGTGGCAGGGAGCGTGGGAGGATATGGGCAGGTTTCTAGGGCAGTGGGCACCTCCAGTGTTTTGGACATTCACCACTGAACAACTGCAAAATCCTAAAAAACTGGTAGAATGCTTGAAAAAAAGGTGTCATGACTCTGGCAGCTCCAAAGTGACACAAATCACTGTGGCGTGCTGGGGTCTGGCTTGTGCCTATCGAGCTGCAATTGATGCTACTATCAACCTAGTGACAGACCCTGCGGCTGTTCCAGTCCCGGCTCCCGCAGCCACTCCAGCTCCAGCTCCCGCAGCCGTTCCGGCTCCAGCTCCCGCAGCCGTTCCAGCTCCAGCTCCCGCAGCTGTCCCGGCTCCAGCTCCCGCAGCCGTCCCAGCTCCCGCAGCCGTTCCGGCTCCATCTCCCGCAGCTGTTCCATCTCCCGCAGCCGTTCCAGCTCCAGCTCCCGCAGCCGTCCCGGCTCCAGCTCCCGCAGCCGTTCCAGCTCCCGCAGCCGTTCCCACTCCTGTGGCTGGGTCAGAGAAACGAACTGTAGCAGTGCAAGTTGCCCCTGCAGAGGGTATTCCAACCCCTGTGGCAGACCCTGTGGCTGGGTCGGAGAGGCGAGCTGTAGCAGTGCAAGTTGCCCCTGTAGACAAGGTGAAAAAATGGTATAGAAACTCAGGTCGTTTAGAACGCAGACAGTCTTCTGCTAAGTCTGGGTCTGGAGAAGACGAGGCTGGGCCATCAAGTGTGCAGGAGGATGAAGATGAGGATGAGGATGTCAGAAAATCAACAGTAACTACCCTAACCCTATACCAGCATGAGCTACGAGATGTGCGAAAAGATTTTGGTCGCTGTATAGGTGAACAGCTTGTCACCTGGCTGCTCCGGTGCTGGGACACTGGAGCCAATTGTGTGGAATTAGAGGGCAGGGAAGCCAAGCGGTTGGGATCCCTTGCTAGAGATGCAAGCATTGACAAAGCAATTGGAGATGGAGCACGATCTCACAGCCTCTGGAGGCGTCTCCTGTTAGCTGTGAAGGGAAGGTATCCCTACAAGGAAGAACTTGTATGTCTACCAGTCAAGTGGACCACCATGGAGAAGGGAATTCAGTACCTGAGGGAACTAGCCGTACGGGAAGTAATTTATAAGGACCTAGACGACGCACAAACATCCACAGATCCAGATGAAGTCCAGTGTACTCGACCCATATGGCGGAAGTTTGTACGGAATGCACCATCAACATGGGCCAGCACATTGGCAATAATAACCTGGAAAAACGGTGAAGATCCCGCAGTGGGTGACATGGCTAAACAACTCCGGGAGTACGAAGGAAATCTCTCCTCTTCCCTACAGGCCTGCATCTCAGCTGTGGAGAAACTCTCTGAAGAGTTCCACCAACTTAAAGAGAATTTATCTTCCCCCCCACCTGAACAATCCAGTGGCCACCAACTAAAAGAGAATACTTTGGAGAAACTTTTTGAAGAGGTCCACCAACTTAAAGAGAATTTATGTTCCCCCCCACCTGAACGAACCAGCGGCCACCAACTAAAAGAGAATACTTTGGAGAAACTTTTTGAAGAGGTCCAGCAACTTAAAGAGAGTGTATTTTCTTCCCCACCTGTACAAACCAGCGTCTCGGCTATTAGGGGTAAATGTGCATCCGTGCAAAGAAGACAATATGGTGGGTACACACCCCGCGCCACCCTGTGGTTTTACCTACGTGACCATGGAGAGGACATGAGAAAATGGGATGGAAAATCTACTGAGACCCTAGAGGCACGGGTACGTGAGTTGCAAAAGAAAACAATCGGGAGAAAGGGGTTCTCTGAAAAGTTTGCTGCTCCAACTTCTAGCAGGCAGTCTTTTAAACACAGAAACGAAGATTCTGACCAGGACTAGAGGGGCCCTGCCTCCAGCCAGGGGGAGGAAAGGGACAACCGAGTTTATTGGACTGTGTGGATTCGATGGCCTGGCACGTCTGACGCACAGAAGTATAAGGCTTTAGTAGACACCGGTGCACAATGTACTCTAATGCCATCAAGCTGTAAAGGGCCAGAGCCCATCTGTATTTATGGCGTGACAGGGGGATCCCAGCAGTTAACTGTATTGGAAGCTGAAGTGAGTCTAACCGGAAATGAGTGGTAAAAGCAACGTATTGTGACTGGCCCGGATGCTCCGTGCATCCTTGGCATAGACTATCTTAGAAGAGGATATTTCAAGGACCCAAAAGGGTTCCGCTGGGCTTTTGGCATAGCTGCCTTAGAGACAGAGGACATTAAACAGTTGTCTACCTTGCCCGGTCTCTCAGAGGACCCTTCTGTTGTGGGGTTGCTGAGGGTTGAAGAACAGCAAGTGCCAATCGCTACCACAACTGTGCACCGGCGGCAATATCGCACCAACCGAGACTCCCTGATTCCCATCCACGAGCTAATTCGTCAACTGGAGAGCCAAGGAGTGATCAGCAAGACCCATTCACCTTTTAATAGTCCCATATGGCCAGTGCGAAAGTCTAATGGTGAGTGGAGACTAACAGTGGACTATCGTGGCCTGAACGAAGTCACGCCACCACTGAGTGCTGCAGTGCCGGACATGCTAGAACTCCAGTACGAACTGGAATCAAAGGCAGCCAAGTGGTATGCCACAATTGATATCGCTAATGCATTTTTCTCCATCCCTCTAGCAGCAGAGTGCAGGCCACAGTTTGCTTTCACTTGGAGGGGAGTCCAATATACTTGGAATCGGCTGCCCCAGGGGTGGAAACATAGCCCTACCATTTGCCATGGTCTGATCCAGTCTGCGCTGGAGCAGGGGGAGGCTCCTGAACACCTGCAGTACATCGATGACATCATTGTGTGGGGTGACACTGCAGAGGAAGTTTTCGAGAAAGGGAAGAAAATAGTCCAAATCCTTCTGAAGGCCGGTTTTGCCATAAAACAAAATAAAGTCAAAGGACCTGCACGAGAGATCCAGTTTTTAGGAATAAAATGGCAAGATGGACGTCGTCAAATCCCAATGGATGTGATCAACAAAATAACAGCTATGTCTCCACCAACTAGCAAAAAGGAAACACAAACTTTCCTAGGTGTCGTGGGGTTTTGGAGAATGCATATTCCAAATTACAGTCTGATTGTAAACCCGCTCTACCAAGTAACTCGTAAGAAGAATGCTTTTGAATGGGGCCCTGAGCAACGACAAGCCTTTGAACAAATTAAGCAGGAAATAGTTCATGCAGTAGCCCTTGGGCCAGTCCGAACAGGACCAGATGTAAAGAATGTGCTCTACACCGCAGCCGGGGAGAATGGTCCCACCTGGAGCCTCTGGCAGAAAGAGCCTGGGGAAACTCGAGGTCGACCCCTGGGGTTTTGGAGTCGGGGATACAGAGGATCTGAGGCCCGCTATACTCCAACCGAAAAGGAGATATTGGCAGCATATGGAGGAGTTCGATCTGCTTCGGAAGTGGTCGGTACTGAAGCGCAGCTCCTCCTGGCACCCCGACTGCCGGTACTGGGTTGGATGTTCAGAGGAAGGGTCCCCTCTACACATCATGCAACTGATGCTACATGGAGCAAGTGGGTTGCACTGATTACTCAGCGGGCTCGAATAGGAAACCCCAGTCGCCCAGGAATCCTGGAAGTGATTATGGACTGGCCAGAAGGCAAGTACTTTGGGATATCGTCAGAGGAGGAGGTGGTCCGTGCTGAAGAAGCCCCACTGTACAACAAGCTACCAGAAAATGAGAAGAAATATGCCCTGTTCACTGATGGGTCCTGTCGTATTGTGGGAAAGCATCGGAGATGGAAAGCTGCTGTATGGAGTCCTACACGACGAGTTGCAGAAGCTGCTGAGGGAGAAGGTGAATCGAGTCAGTTTGCAGAAGTGAAAGCCGTTCAGCTGGCCTTAGATATTGCTGAACGAGAAAAGTGGCCAGTTCTCTATCTCTATACTGATTCATGGATGGTAGCAAATGCCCTGTGGGGGTGGCTACAGCAATGGAAGCAGAACAACTGGGAACGCCGGGGCAAACCCATCTGGGCTGCTGCATTGTGGCAAGATATTGCTGCCCGGGTAGAGAACCTGGTTGTAAAGGTACGCCATGTAGATGCTCATGTGCCCAAGAATCGGGCTACTGAAGAACATCAAAACAACCAGCAGGTGGATCAGGCTGCTAAGACTGAAGTGGCTCAGGTGGACCTGGACTGGCAACATAAAGGTGAATTATTTATAGCCCGATGGGCCCATGACACCTCAGGCCATCAAGGTAGAGATGCAACATACAGATGGGCTCGTGACCGAGGGGTGGACCTGACCATGGACACTATAGCACAGGTTATTCATGATTGTGAAACATGTGCTGCAATTAAACAAGCCAAACGGTCAAAGCCTCTCTGGTATGGAGGACGATGGCTGAAATACAAATATGGAGAGGCCTGGCAGATTGATTACATCACACTCCCCCAAACCCGCAACGGCAAGCGCCACGTACTTACAATGGTGGAAGCAACCACCGGATGGCTGGAAACATATCCTGTGCCCCATGCCACCGCCCGGAACACTATCCTGGGCCTTGAAAAGCAAGTCCTATGGCGACATGGCACCCCAGAAAGAATTGAGTCAGACAATGGGACTCATTTCCAAAACAACCTTATAGACACTTGGGCCAAAGAACATGGTATTGAGTGGGTGTATCACATCCCCTATCATGCACCAGCCTCCGGGAAAGTTGAACGATACAATGGACTGTTAAAGACTACACTGAAAGCAATGGGTGCTGGGACATTCAAAAATTGGGAAACACATTTGGCAAAGACCACCTGGTTAGTCAATACTAGAGGATCTGCCAACCGAGCTGGACCTGCCCAATCAAACCTGTTACGCACTGTAGAAGGGGATAAAGTTCCTGTAGTGCACGTAAGAAACATGCTGGGTAAGACAGTCTGGGCTACTCCAGCCTCAGGAAAAGGCAAGCCCATTCGTGGGATTGCTTTTGCTCAGGGACCTGGATGCACTTGGTGGGTAATGCAAAAGAATGGGGAGGTCCAATGTGTACCTCAAGGGGATTTAATACTGGGTGAGAATAGCCCATGAGTTGAATTGTAGTATGTTAATTATCATATAACACTGTATGTCATCACTACCATGGTTGCTATATATCACAGATGAAAATGGTGATTAATTAGAAGGTATTGGAAAGAGTGTAACCTGAGCATGACATAAATGGTATGGAATAAGGGGTGGATATCTGTCCTGGTTTCAGTTAGGACAGAGTTAATTTTCCTCCTAGTAGCTGTCAGGGTGCTATGTTTTGGATTAGAATGAGAAGAGCGCTGATAACATGCTGATGTTTTAATTGTTGTAGAGCAGTGCTTACACCAAGCCAAGGACTTTTCAGCCTCTCTCTGTCCTGGTAGCAAGCAGGCTAGGGATGCAGCAGGAGCTGGGAGGGGACAGACCCAGGACAGCTGACCCAAATTGGCCAAAGGGGTATTCCATACCATCTGACGTCATGCTGAACAATATATAGGGGTGGCTAGCCGGGGTGGAGGGGGGGGCCGGCTGCTCGGGGATAGGCTGGGCATCGGTCAACGGGTGGTGAGCAATTGCATTGTGCATCACTTATTTTGTACACATTATTACTATTAATACTATTATTATTATTATTATTGTTGTTATTCTTTTCCCTGTCTTAATAAACTGTCTTTATCTCAACTCACAGGCTTCACTTTCCCGTTTCTCTCCCCCATCCCGGAGAGGGAGGGGGGAGGGTGAGCGAACGGCTGTGTGGTGTTTGGCTGCCAGCCGGGCTAAACCACAACAATCATAGAATATCCCGAGTTGGAAGGGACCCATAAGGATCATCGAGTCCAACTCCTGGCACCACACAGGTCTACCCAAAAGTTTAGACCATGTGACTAAGTGCACAGTCCAAACACTTCTTAAACTCTGACAGGCTTAGTGCCGTGACTATTTCCTTGGGGAGCCTGTTCCAGTGTGTGACAACCCTCTCAGTGAAGAACCTCTTCCTGATATCCAGCCTGAACCTCCCCTGTCGCAGCCTCCTCTTTTCCAGGCTAAACAGGCCCAGTGACCTCAGCCGCTCATCGTACGTCTTCCCCTCTAGGCCCTTCACCATCTTCGTAGCCCTTCTCTGGACACTCTCCAACAGTTTCACGTCCTGTTTGTACTGTAGTGCCCATAACTGCACACAGTACTCGAGGTGAGGCCGCACCAGCGCAGAGTAGAGAGGGACAATCACTTCCCTCGACCAACTAGCAATGCCGTGCTTGATGCACCCCAGGATACGGTTGGCCCTCCTGGCTGCCAGGGCACACTGCTGGTTCATATTCAGCTTGCTATCAACCAAAACCCCCAGATCCCTCTCTGCATGGCTGCTCTCCAGCGTCTCATCCCCAATCTGTACATATAGCCAGGGTTGCCCCATCCCAGGTGCAGGACCCGGCACTTGCGCTTGTTAAACTTCATGCGGTTGGTGATTTCCCAGCTCTCCAGTCTGTCCAGATCTCTCTGCAAGGCCTTTCCACCCTCAACAGTGTCAACAGCTGCTCTCAGTTTACTATCATCAACAGATTTGCTCAAAACACCTTCTAGTTCTACATCCAAATCATTTATAAAAACATTGAAGAGAATTGGCCCTAAATTGGAGCCCAGGGGGACCCCACTGGTGACCGTCTGCCAGCCTGATGCGGCCCAGTTTACCACAACCCTTTGAGCCCTGCCCATCAGCCAATTGCTCACCCATCGTATGATGTTTTTGTTTAGTTGTATGCTGGACATTTTGTCCAGTAGGATCCTATGAGAAACCGTATCAAAAGCTTTACTGAAATCCAAAAAGATCACATCAGCTGGCTTCCCTTGATCGACTAGATGGGTGATCTTATCATAAAAGGAAATCAAATTTGTTAAACAGACTCAAACTAACATTATCATCAATACAATGATTAGATGTAACATAAGTTTTAGAACGCTAATAGTGGTGTGAGGCCATCCCAATAGTAATTTCCACCAGTGGTATCCACCATCCTTCTTAACCCTCTCCAGAACATGGTGTATTTCCTTTGTATCATGATGGACGGCAATTTAGATATTCTGTCCATTCTCATATATGCTCTAATAATTTGTGCAAATCATCAACCATATATGGTCCTTCCCATTTTGGGTCTAGCTTAGTTTTCTGTGAAAATATTTTAATTAGTACCTCATTCCCTGTTGTGGTTTAACCCGTCCAGCAGCTAAGCACTGCACAGCCATTCACTCACCCTCCCCCCTCCCTCTCTGGGAAGGGGGAGAGAATTAGAAAGGAATAAAAGACTGTGGATTGAGATAGAGACAGTTTATTAGGACAGAAAAGAAAGCAAAACAATAATGATAATGATAATAGTGCTACTACTAATAATGTGTACAAACAAGTGATGCACAATGCAATGCTCACCACCCACTGACCGATGCCCAGCCTATCCCCGAGCAACTGGTTCCCCCTACCCTGGCCATCCACCCCATATTAATTGTTCAGCATGATGTCAGATAGTATGGAATACCCCTTTGGCCAGTTTGGGTCAGCTGTCCTGGGTCTGTCCCCTCCCAGCTCCTGCTGCACCCCCAGCCTGCCCACTGGCAGGACAGAGCGAGAAGCTGAAAAGACCTTGGCTTAGTGTAAGCACTGCTCTGCAACAATTAAAACATCAGTGTGTTATCAAGAGTACACATTTTGTCAAAAACATGACAGGTCTTTGGCTCAGGGTAGCAAAAGTGTGGCTTATCGGTCTCGGTGTGCACAAAAACAGTCGAGTCCCCCTCTTGCCACAGAGCCTAGCCATGGTGTCTCCACTCAGCTCTACACTCCATACTGTTCCTTAGAGTCAGCACACCAGGTTCCCCCAGTGCGATAGCATCTAAGGTTGGAGGCCTAGGGAACGCTTAGGTAGTGCAGCTACACCCTACCCTGAAAGCTTCTTCAGTGCTGTACATTTTCTTTAAAATGTGAATGTTAGTTTAATTTTCCTAGCTACTTTAGGCAATTACTCCACATAGTCCACCCCGTGACTATAGTCACTCAAGCTTCACGACATTTGAAATGTGTTAGGTATATCACATACATTCTCGGGATGAGGATTATCAAGTGTATGTGTATTGTGTAGGGATACTAAACGTTTCATCATAATCCAACGTTTAACATACAAACTAATTGTTAGTATAAAGCATAATACAGTGAGTATTAACAAAGCAACAGGGTGAAACATCTTGTTGAAGATTCCTGTAGCAATTGGTGACCATCTAAACAAAGTGTCCCACCAACAGTGTTTTTAGTCTTTTGTCCATTTTTTCGAACTTGTTTCATCAAGTGTTTAAAATCTTCTTGTAACAGTAATTTCTTCGCAAGGGTAAGGTTCATTCCAATAGGAATAGGCAGCAGATCATGAAGCAAAATATAATTGAATGTAATAAGTTGGTAAGAGGGGACAGGAGCTGAGTAACTAAAATCATCCTAGAATTTTGGTAAAATTACAAACACAAACATTAGAGTGATTACTGGTATCTATGTTAGTATTATCTATGACTATAGAATCACAATGGGTTCTCCTGCAAACACGGCCTTTCCCAATATATACAAGTACAGTTTCGAGGGTTTCATTGGGTTGTATCTCAAAGTGACAAATATTTTGTTCAGTGTCAAGACAAATGTCTTGGGCTTCGAGTGTGTTACTTTCACAAATTAAGCCTTTTTGTTCATGCACAATACATGCATTTACATCAATTGTTTGCCACTTTCCTCCTTTTTGATGGGTCCATACTTTATGCTCCTTAGGATAAAGTGTAGTTCCATTATGACTGAGTCCTAATGCAATGATTGGATATACATTGTATACAGTGGCATTGCTTATGATAAGTATAAAGGCAATAATTTTATCACTTTCTGCATAATAGGTAAAGTTGACTAATTGCCACCATGCTTGAAACTCCTTTTCAAATTCTGAAGCATTATCCCAAATCAATTTTTGATTTTCAGTGGGCAAAGTTCCTCCTTCTCCCTCTCTAATAATAGCTGCTGCTACAGGCTGTATCCATAACTACGCTCGGATACAGCTCAAGGCAAGGGAAGTATCACCTTGGGTTTTTCCAAGGGCATTTACAATTAATTGATGATCATTTTCTTCAATTTGTTCCCAATGGGGTAATATGTCTGATAGAAGCCATTGACTTGCTCCTAAGGCCGATAAGGATGACTTTATTGGTCGTTCCAATTTCCTTAGGTCGTCTGTAGTAGCAGTTATTTTACTCATTAGGACCTCAGCATCAATGCTATTTAATATACCTAATCCTGTTCCCAATAACCCAGTTGTATCCCATGGCATGCGCCGAGATTGTTTCAGAGAATGTCCATGTAACCATGCTAACCAGTCGGTGTAGGCAGTTCTCAAAAAGGTGGTACATTTTGCAGCGCTAGCTCTACCCTTTGTAGTGACCAGATAGGGTTAAAGAGACCTTGTTGTTGTCCCACATTTTAATTAGGTAAGGACCTGTGCTGCAGATGGAAGGAGTTAGACTAATGGGCATTCCAACTCCATTCATCTTTTGAAAATATTTTGTTTCCATATAAAACTAAAGTAGGGAGATTTAGGTCCTTTTTTTTTTTTTTTTTGAGATGTTCTAGTGCTTGCACTATACTGTGGCAATGCATGGTTAGATGTCATGGTGAAACACCTCAGCTCCATGTACAACCACAGTACCTAAGTTTTCCTTGATGGCACGCATTCCCATAATCCAGTGTATTTAACATGCGCTTGGGACCATGGCAATTTTGGGCCTTTTTGGCTATGAACCAAAAGGGGATTGCATTAAGGTCAGGGTAAAACATAGCATTATCAATCCAAACTGCTGATTTGTGATTCTCCAGCTGTCCACATGCAGTTCACTCAGGATTCCTGTGAACAGAAAAGGAAATAAAATATGCTTGGTTGTATTCAACTGGCAGGGTTAGAAAGAGGGTGAAATAACAATCTTTGACTTCCCATGTGTAGGGATATTTGGGAGTAGTTAATAGCATTGCTACTGTTCCAGTCTGAGGCATTTTTACCAGCACAGGTTGTCCAGTGTAAAATCCTGTAGGATGTTCTTCTGGTTTATAATAAACCTTTGGGGTGATTGTATTGGTAGATGCACAGAAGGCTTTCACTATCTCTGCCATGTTTGGAACTGCGGCAGTCAAAGGTGTGGTGTTAGCATTTAACTGTCTGTAATCCACTGTAAAATGCCATTGCTTGGTTGGTTTCTTTACCGGCCACACTGGCAAACTATAAAGTGAATGAGTCGTTTTAATAATGCCTCTTTCTTCCAATTCTGTTACCACCCCATCAATCCCCATAAGTGCTGCTGCTGGAAACAGATATTGCCGAATATTAGTGATTTTAGTGGGGGGTAAGGGTATGGATGTTTGTAACAGACTCAATCTCACTGTGCCTGAATCCCTTTGATGTGTCGTGAAACTCCACACAGTTCCATCAGGGAGTTTCCACATTTGCCCATGCAGTATGTCAAATCCTAAAATATTAGTATATGCAGCACCGACTAATACTTCTGCCCTGTTTAATTTTTGTTCTTCTGGAAGCCAGAGTGAATATTTTGTGGATCAGAATTCTTTTTCCACACCATTGATTCCCATGAATTTAATGCTGCATCGACCAGGTGTTATGCCCAGGGTCTGTGCTGTCTCGTGTAATTACCAACATTTGGGCCCCGGTGTCAATGAGAAAGTTTACCAATATTTTTCGGTGTCCAATGGTGTGGCGGTTTTACTCAGGTGGGCAGTCGAGTTCCACCACGGCTGTTCTCTCACTCCCCCTCCTCAAAGGGGAAGGGGGAGAAAATACGATGCAAAGGGCTCAAGGGTTGAGATAAGGACGAGGAGATCGCGCACTAATTATCGTGACGGGCAAAACAGACTCAGAGTAGGGAGATAATAAGATTTATTGCCTATTACTAACAAGATAGAGAAGTGAGAAACAAAGGAAAGAAACCAAAAGCACCTTCCCCCCCATCCACCCTCTTCCACCTCCTCCCCTCTTTTGGGATGGAGGTGTGTTTTGGTATTGTAATGATATTATAATGAGCAAAAGTACACTAGAGTACAGCATTTTGTCAAAAACATGACAGGTCTTTGGCTCAGGGTAGCAAATGTGCAGCTTATCGGTCTCGTGCACAAGAACAATTGAGTTCCCATCTTGCCACAGAGCCTAGCTGTGGTGTCTCCACTCAGCTCTACACTCCATACTGTTCCTTAGAGTCAGCACACCAGGTTCCCCCAGTGCGATAGCATCTAAGGTTGGAAGCCTAGGGAACACTCAGGTAATGCAGCTACGCCCTACCCTGAAAGCTTCTTCAATGCTGTACATTTTCTTTAAAATGTGAATATTAATTTAATTTTCCTAGTCACTTTAGGCAATTATTCCACAGAGCCAACAAATAATATGATGAATAGATCAGCTGGAATAATATTGATGAGTTGCCAATTACTTAAAAAAAAAAAAAAAGGAATCTGCAATAATGTCCTCTTAAATATGTCCAGGGATTTAGACTGGATATCAGGAAGAATTTCTTCACAGAAAGGGTGCTTAGGCATTGGAACAGGCTGCCCAGGGAAGTGGTAGAGTCACCACCCCTAGAGGTATTTAAGAGACATGTGGATACAGTGCTTAGGGCCATGGTTTAGCAGTGGACTTGGTAGTGTTAGGTGGTGTTTGGACTTGATGATCTTATGGGTCTTTTCCAACCTAAAAGATTCTATGATTCTATGATTTTGCACTAATCACCTCCCGAGCTTGAAACCCAGTGTATTTGAACAGTGAAGGCATAGTTACATATGGCACTGCAAGCCTGCTACCTGTGAGGGGGTAAGAAAGACAGTTTCCAAAATTAGCTCACTCCATCATCAGAGGTATCTAATTCAGTAGCAACAAAGGCCCCTCTGATATCTGGAGATGCCTAACTACTGCCAAGGGGAAAAAGATAAGGCCAGTTAGATAAATGAAAACTCTAAACATAACTTCCATTAGTTACTTATATGTAATGTTAGCTTGAGAATTAAGACCAATGACCTATGACCTACTCTTAAGGCTAACTTGACTACTGCTGCAAAGGAGCCCTGTATCCTTTTCCATATGTAAGATGAAAAGAATTATACTCTCTAGTCTCAAGAAAAGTTGTGAGGGCTCCCTAATTAGGCCTTGATAGTCAGATCATATATACCAGTGTCATGGCATTGACACAAGCAGATCAGCAAGCCCATAACAGCCAAGGCCTGTTTTTGTTACTCTTATAATGTTGCTCATTTTCACAGCAAAGAAAAGCCAAAGTTGCTTTCTTGATTTTCTGCAAGGGCATTAATACAGAGATATGGTCTTTAATATTTCTCTCCCATGGGTCATCCCCTAAAGTATTTGTGCTCAAAATCAAGCACAGTTAAGTGGAATGCCTTAAGTTATTTGGATGACAAGCTATTAGAGAGTAAGAATGTGTTGTGAATGCTGCTACAACTCCTCCTTTTTGTGCGAGTGACATGTTTTTAGGTCTTTCCAATGCCAAAAAGTGACGAGAAGAATTTAGTCAATTCTTTCTGCAGAAATTAATAGCTGTAACCTGAATTGTGTCACCAGTAAAACTAGGCTGGGTCCATCTCTAACAACACCAGTAACAACAAAATCTAATACTGGCACAACATGCAGCATTATTAATTATTTTATGTTAACATGGATTAAACTGAGTTATAGTTTGTCATATTATGCTTCTAACAATAACACCATATTGGACTAATTCAATAGACTATTACACTTACAAAATTTCTGAGTGCAGCTGAAGGAGAACAGCATTTAAATATGAAACATACACTGAATTAACCGATTTTAACTGTTTTGCATGTGAATAACAGTGATACACTGCTCTTCACTACAATACCCGAGTTAAAGCAACAGAAGTATTCATATAATTAATGAAAATATAGTATTTTTTTCTGATAAAGTTCGGTCATGGTCTAATGCGTCAGGCATCCCCAGTCAGGCAGCTGAAAGGAAGTCATGAGAAGAAATGTTATTACATTAACATTATATGCCACTGTAACTAGCTTGATTGCACCCAGTTATGGTATTTAACTGCAGCCAAATGTAGCTGAATTCTTCAGACCTATTATCAGTTTGATCTCATGACCAGTGATCCTAGATTTTTTCTCACTGGGTGTGTTTTGTGTGTTTGGAAGATGAAAAATGTTACATAATTTTCAGTCGTAATTTTGTATATTTAAATTCTGCAATATTTGGGGGGGGAGAAGGAGAAATTTTAATGGATATTTTTCTTTCAAATAAATGTAATATTCTCTATCTATTGCTTCTTGGGTAACAGGGATCTGGTTTGGTACGTATCAAAGGGCTGGAACACCTCTCCTATGAAGACGGACTGAGGGAGTTGTGGTTGTCCAGCCTGGAGAAGTGAAGGCTCTGGAGAGCCCTTATAGTAGTATTCCAGTATCTAAAGGGAGCCTACAGGAAAGCTGGGGAGGGACTCTTTGTCAGGGGGTGTAGTGATAGGACAAGGAGTAATGGCTTTAAACTAAAAGAGGGTAGATTTAGATTAGATATAAGGAAGAAATTCTTTACTCAGAGGGTAGCAAGGCACTGGAATAGGTTGCCCAGAGAAGTTCAGCATCATTTACAGATTTGCTCTGGAGGAGATTCTCTCATAAGTTTGATAGAAAACTACTCAAGGCAATGGGAATCTTTTTATAGGTGTCAGTTATATAGACATGAATTCCAAATGGTAGCACAAGAGCATTAACTCATCTGACACAGATTTACAAGCAGAAGTCATGAGGACTTCTCAGAACTTTGCAATAGACTTGATTTAAATCAAGCGCCTTTGATGTAAGGGTTAAAATATGTATTTGTTTATTCTTGATTCATTATTAAATTCAGAAGGAATGTATAAAGAAAAGCAATTGAGACATACAGTATGAAGCTTAAAACTGTAGTGTTTTCACCATCTAATGAAACTGGCTTCTTCAAGGGCACTGACATGCTGACATTATTTTTCTTTGCAGAAACCTTTTACATATTCAAGAACTGTTATCACATCTACCTATCTACCTACCAGCTTATGCTTTCTAAACAAGTCCAGTTTTTCAATGCTTTTCTTAAAGCTTTCAGTTTTCTAGACCTTTCAACACTCCTGTTCCTTGTCCCCACAGCATGGCTGTAATGCTTTTATTGAAGTCTTATCAGTGTTGATACATGAAGAAACATTTCACATTTCCTGCAAAGGATATATGCATTTTTATATGTTTATGCAGACTTCCTTTTTTTTCACAATAATAATACTGACTCATGTTCAATGAGTGTTATGATGTTATGATGTTATGATGTTATGATTCATGTTCAATGAAATGTTATGATTCACCACCCTTGGATACTTGGAAGAAATGTAAGCAGTCATTCCTATTCATATAATTGTGAATTCCATAGAATCATAGAATATCCAAGTTGGAAGGGACCCACAAGGATCATCGAGTCCAACTTCTGGGTCCCCAAAAGACCACCCCCCAAAATAAATAAATAAATAAATCATCAGATCATGTGTCTGAGAGCAGAGTCCAAACACTTCTTGAACTCTGGCAGGCTCGGTGCCGTGACCACTTCCCTGGGGATCCTGTTCCAGAGTCCAACCACTCTCTTGGTGAAAAACCTTTTCCTGATATCCAGCCTGAACCTCCCCTGTCGCAGCTTCAAGCCATTCCCTCAGGTCCTATCACTGGTCACCAGAGAGAAGAGATCAGCACCTGCCTCTCCACTCCCTCTCATGAGGAAGCTGTAGATTGCAATGAGGTCTTCCCTCAGTCTCCTCTTCTTCAGGGTGAACAATCCAAGTGACTTCAGCCGCTCCTCATATGTTTTCCCCTCTAGACCCTTCACCATCTTCGTAGCCCTCCTTTGGACACTCTCTAACAGTTTTATATCTTTCTTATACTGTGATATTCTTAAAGTGTCTATGAACAAGATGAGAAATATGTCTGGATAATAAAACAGTTTTCATGGTACATATAAGAATTTTAGGGATTTTTTGATCAATATAAGAATAGCATTATTCTCATCCTAAATCCAAAACCACAACACCATACCAGCTATTAGGAGGAAAATTGACTCAGCCAAATACAGGGCAATGTATTATATTTAAAACTTGTATTTTCCTGTTTTCAGCGCTTAGTTTCAATTGCATCTTTTTTCACTGTAGCTATGTCATGGTTTTAGCTGGAACAGAGTTAATTTTCTTTGTAAATGCTCACACAATTCTGTCTTTTGTATTTTTGATGAAAATATTAGAGATAACATACCACTGTTTTTAGTTGTTGCAGAGCAGTGCTTACATGGAGCCAAGGACTTCTCTGCTTCTTATGCTGCCCTTCTGAAGAGGAGTACTTGGGGTGCACAAGAAGTTGGGAGGGGACACAGCCAGGACAGGTGACCCAGACTTACCAAAGAGCTGCAGTGTAAAGTACAATTTGCACAGCTGGTCCTGTACAGACGGGCCCAAGGGCTACTGCACAGGCTATTTCTTGTTTGATTTGCTCAAAGGCTGTTGTTACTCAGGGCCCCACTCAAAATAGTTCCTCTTTCAAGTCACTCGATATAGAGAACTTGCAAGCTGACTATAGCCTGGAACATGCATTCTCCAGAATCCCACAAGGCCTAGGAGAGCTTGCATTTCTTTTTTGCTAGTTGGCAAAGACAAAGCAGTAATTTTGTTGATCACATCCATTGGGATGTGGCAACGTCCATTCTGCCATTTTACCCCCAAGAACTGGATTTCCTGTTCAGATCCTTTGACCTTTACTCCATTTAATGGCAAAACCGATCTATTCTCTTTAGTCGCCAGTGATAGGACCCGAGGGAATGGTGTCAAGCTGCAACAGGGGAGGTTCAGGCTGGATATCAGGAAGAGGTTCTTCACTGAGAGGGTTGTCACACATTGGAACAGGCTCCCCAGGGACGTAGTCACGGCACCAAGGCTGTCGGAGTTTAAGAAGCGTTTGGACTGTGCTCTTAGTCATATGGTCTGAATTTTTGGGTAGACCTGTGTGGTGCCAGGAGTTGGACTTGAGGATCCTTATGGGTTCATCCCAACTTGGGATATTGTATGATTCTGTGAAAACCAGCTTTCAGGAGAATTTGGATTATTTTCTTCCCTTTCTCAAAAATTCTTCTGCTGTTTTGCCCCACACAATGATGTCATGCAATGTACTGCAGCTGTCCAGGAGCCTCCCCCTGTTCCAGTGTGGTCTGGATCAGTCCATGGCAAATGGTAGGGCTGTGTTTCCATGGGGCAGTCGATTCCAGGTGTACTGGCGGCCCCTCCACATGAAAAGAAACTGTGGCCTGCATGCTGCTGCCAGAGGGATGGAGAAAAATGCATTAGCAATATCAATTGTGGCGTACCACTTGGCTGCCTTTGACTCTAGTTCGTACTGGAGTTCTAGCATGTCCGGCACTGCAGCACTCAGCAGTGGCGTGACTTCGTTCAGGCCGTGATAGTCCACCGTTAGCCTCCACTCACCATTAGGCTTTTGCACTGGCCATATAGGACTATTAAAGGGTGAGTGAGTCTTGCTGATCACTCCTTTGCTCTCCAGTTGATGAACCAACTCATGGATGGGAATCAGGGAGTCTTGGTTAGCGCGATATTGCTGCTAGTGCACCAGTGTAGTAGCGATCATCTCCTGCTGTTCTTCGACCCTCAGGAGCCCCACAACAGAAGGGTCTTCCGAGAGACCGGGCAAGGTAGACATATGTTTAATTTCCTCCGTCCCTAAGGCAGCTATGCGAAAAGCCCACCGGTACCCTTTTGGAACCTTGAAGTACCCTCTCCTGAGGTAGTCTATGCCAAGCATGCACAGAGCACCTGGACCAGTCACAATACGGTGCTTTTTCCACTCATTCCCAGTTAGGCTCACCTCAGCCTCCAATACAGTTAGCTATTGGGATCCCCTTGGTACTGCAGAAATACAGATGGGTTCTGCCCCTTGGTAGCCTGATGGTATTAGGGTACACTGCGTGCTGGTGTCCACTAGAGCACTGTACTCCTGCAGTTCCGGTGTGCCAGGCCATCAGATCCACACAGTCCAGTAAATCCAGTTGTCCCTTTCCTCTGCCTGGCCAGAGGCAGGGTCCCTCTAGTCCTGCTTGGAGTATCTGTCACTTAATTCTTGCAAATGTGAAGCAGAGTTCCTTCATCAGGGTCAGGAGTAACATCAGCTCTTCTACTCCCTTTGTGGCACTGCCCAACAGAAACAGGAGCAGTTATTTTCCTAGGAGACCCCCTTTTGCCTTCTCAGACCCCTTCTTTTCCTTACAGTTCACCTACCCAAGCTTCTCGGGTTGAGGTAGGTTTGCCATCCCACTTCCTCATATCTTCCCTGTGGTCATGCAGATAAAACCACGGGGTGCCATGTGCTGTGCGTCGATGGTACTCTCTCCCTCAAGCAGGAAAATTCTGACTCTTAATGGCCAAGATACTGGTCCATCTGGGTGAGGAGGAAGATATATGGTCTTCAAGGTGGTG
The DNA here is from genome assembly GCF_009769625.2 of Cygnus olor. NCBI lineage: Eukaryota > Metazoa > Chordata > Aves > Anseriformes > Anatidae > Cygnus > Cygnus olor. The sequence goes on from NC_049199.1 coordinate 2,787,223, forward strand.
GACCTATTGGGACAGTTTCCCCATAGACAAGATGCAGGCCTGTAGTGAGGCAGAGAGATTTTCTTCATATCGCTGAAGGTGGCTGGACATAACATTCACCCCATGGTCCCATCCCATCTTTCCAATTCATTGCTGCCAGCATGCTAGCATGTGATGATGGTGCACCCTTTACAAACTTCTGCCACGTGGACCATGTGCACTGGACTTCATCGGGATCTTTGGGTGTCTGGTCATTGTCCAAATCACTGTAAACCATCTCCAGCACAGCTACTTCCCTCAGGTGCTGGAGAACTTTCTCCATGGTGATCCGCTTGCCTAGGTGATATATAATATTTTCCATGCAGAGATACTTTTCCTTCACACCTGACAGGAGTTGCCTCAAAAGGCTGAGAACCTGTGACTCTCTACCAATTTCTCTGTCAACGACCCTTTCCCTAGAGAGATATTCCAGATGCTTGACTTCCTTGCCTTCTAGTTCCTGTCTATTGGCCCCAGTGTCCTAGCATCCGAACAACCAGGTGAGAGTGTGCTCACCTGGGTGACGGCTGAAATCCCTTCATATATCTCACAATTCACTCAAGGATAGGGATTGTGTGGTTTCTGACTCTTTTATGTTTTCTGTCTCTTCTTCCTTGTGTTTTTTGATGGCTCTGCTTTAGAGCTTCCTGCCCCTTCCACTTCTCCCTCCTGAAATCTCCCAGGAGGAGCTTTTTCCCTTACTAAATGAGTTGACTTGTACTTCAATTTTTTTTCATCTTGACTATAGGGAAAATCGATACCATTGATTGTTGGCCCTCTGATTTAGCTACTGTGTGCGCTATCTGGTCATCAGATTCAGAGACCTCCTCCTCCCCCTGAAGGTGCTGAATAGTGTTAACTACCATTTGATAGGCGCAGGCCAGACCCCAGCACAGTGCAGCAAGCCGTTTTTTAGTATTCTGCACTTGTTCAGGGGTGAAGTTCAAAACCATCAGAGGAGACGACCATGACAGGTACCTGCCCGTATCCTCCCACATACCTTGCCACCCACCACCACACTGTCTCTGGGCAGATACCTGAGTGGTATTCCTAACTAATTGTTTAACCTTAGGACAAAAAAAACCCAACACATTCTGGAGACCTAGCAATAGGAGTATGTTGGTTACCCATGGATGTTCTAAATACTCAAAAGCTACTGTAATTAGCCCATAGGGAAAGAAGGCAGCGGTACCATTCCTGATATCGCCCACAAACTGACTTCCAGAGGAGAAAACAGTGTTGTTATTAATAGTCTCCAAGAGAGAGTTCCCAAAGGACAGAGATGATAGCAATGCAGGGCCCAAATACCAGATTAGGATCAAGGCCAGTGCTTTACAGCACAGCAAACTGAAAAACAAAACAAAACAAACACAGCCTTTAGCAAGCTCTCAGATCTGATATATAGCAAAAGTGAGAACGTGGCATGAATCACATGAAACGGAATCACATAGAAAAATATTAAGAGCAAACCAGACAACACTGTGACTAGCAACTGCTAACTAATTATGATAATTGCAAGTTTCCTCTAAAGCGCTCTGATCAAATCTATTGTTATCTCAACCCTTCAAGCCCCAAGTTGGGTGCCAGAAAGGACTGGTGGCTTTCCCCTCTGGGCAGCGAAACTCCACCACAACTGCTCTCTCACTCCTCCTCAGAAGAAGAAGTGTGGGAGAAGAAAATATGCTAGAGAGGAAAAACAAATGCAAACAAAAAAAACAAACAAACAAAAAACCCTTCACATGTTGAGATAAGGATAATTTAATTAAAGGGAAAAGAAAGAGAGAAAAAACAAGCAAAGGCCACATGGAAGCACAGAGAGAAGATAAAAAATATTCTCTACTTCCCATGAATGAGTGATGATTGGCCATATCCTGGGAAGCAGGGTCTCAATACGCATAGTGGCTGTTTGGGAGGACAGACATCTTCATAACAAGAGCCCCCCTCTCCTTCCCATTTCCCACCTTTTATTGCTAAGTGTGACATCATGTGGTATGGCATATCCCTTTGGTCAGTTTAGGTCAGCTGCCCTGGTGATGTCCCCTCCCCACTTCTTGCCCACCCCCAGCCTACTGGCTCCTGGATGGATTCCGAGAGAGTCTTGATGCAGTGCCAGTACTGCTCAGCAATAGACAAAACATTGGTGTGATATCAGGGCTGCTCTAGCTACAAGTGCAGAGCACAGCACTATATGGGCTGCTGCAGGGAAAGTTAACTCCATCCCAGCCGGACCCAGTATAGTGGTAACAATTACAATGGCTCAGAACAGGTCTTAGTTTATATTAATAGGTAAAACAAAAAACAAGCAAACAAAGAAACAAAAAGATTCAGCAAACATATATTCATAATACTTTCACTGGAACAAATCTTATTTTTGACTCTGTGAAATCTCCCTGACAGCACTGGGAATAATGTAAATTCATTTCATGGGAGCAGGAGGTTATAGGTACCATGATACAGATGTCAGGACACAGAAATTAGGACCGCATAGACCAGAGTTTGCAGAGGGCTGGACAGTGAATTACAGAGTTATGTATGATATTCATCATTAAAACCAGAAAAATAGCTGTTGGAACTACTGCAGCTTCAGGGATTCTTCTCACACAGTCTCTTAGTTGGAAAGAACTAATTTGAGATAATAGATTACAACTGGCTTCAGAGGGATTTTCTAGGTTCGTAAAGGATTGCTGCTTCATACCCATAACTAAAGCCCTTATTGCCTTTAGTCCAGCAGGCTAGCTGAGAAAATCATACAGTAAGCCAGGCAAATTAAAGCGGATATGACCTTTACTCCAATTTTGCACTAAAAGAACTACAGAATTAAAGGCTGAACCTGAACAAATTCTAATTCCCATCATTATTTTTTTTCTATTGTTCCAGAATTGTAAGTCACAAAAAATGAGATGAACACTGGGAGGCACTGGTAGAAAGAAGAAGGCAAAAATAATGGTAGGAGTAAAATGCCACCATTCACAAGAAATTCCTGGACAACAGCATGATACCCAAGTAGTCATATGGGTTATGTCACACCCAAAAAAACTGACCCAAAGAACCCACAGTCAGACACTACGTGGATAGGGATTCACCAAAGTCACAGATACTCCATCCCAACCAGATCCAGTACATACCTAAAGATGACTATATTAATGGATCCACAACTGATAATGAAAAAATAGTTTGTGATTATGAGTCATCAAAAGAGGATACTAATTATCTTTCAAATAATTCTTTCAATCCTCCCACCGAAAAAAAACAAAAACATAATGCAGTTCAAACAGTACAGTCAATACAATTCACCAGATGACACAACAGCTCTACCCAGAAATTCAAAAAGAAAAGGAGGGAAATGTAAGTGTGTACAAGGGGAGATTCAAACCATCAGCTAGGAGAAATGTGACATATCCCATTGCTAATATTAAGCAACAAACATCTCATTGCTAATATTGAGCAGGACAGGAACACTGACAGTTTCCACTCAAAGCTTCATTCGTTTGCAGAGAACATGAATGTTTTTCATAGACAGACAGGTCACTGGACAATGATCACTGAATTCCTTAGACAACTTTCTCAGCAGTACCATATTCTTCTCTGCCATGTGCTAGCACAGTGGTGATTGTTACTCATCTCACCCTTTTCTGCCCTTCCTCAGGTAATATGCTAACAGACATTTTCTTGAAGTATCTTTCAGACAGAACCAGAGTGGTTAACATTTCATTCTTTAACTACAGTTAATGTCTTCTCTCTCCTCCAGCCACTTCTTTCTCCCTGCAGCAGCGCATCTAATGAGATGCTTCACAGGAGTCTTGCCCCTTTTACTTGAGGTGGGCAACTCCAGTTCTTCACATCCCCACCACCATTCCCATCAGCATGCAGGAAAAGACATCTGGGTCTTTTTGATCTTGCCACTCTTCTACCCTCACCTACAAAAACATTTAAGTGGAACAGTTTCCCACAGCATCCAAGTTTAGCTACCAAAATCTTAGTGATGGCCAGGCAGAGCTGAAAAGCAATCTTCCCCAGACCTGCAACTTCCCTCAAAGCAGAAGAGGTGACACTGAGTGGAAGGGGGCTTTGTGCACTGCTCTGGAGTCTGATCACACACTAAACCATCCTTCATGATTTGTAAAAAAAAAAAAAAAAAAAAAAAATTAGCAAAATTTAGTCTACTGAGACAAGTGGCTTGGTCAGGAATGTACTATGAATCTGAAATTCTGAACACAACTCAGAACTCTATATGGGAATTCCGAGGAGATAAATTAAATGTATACTGTGTTTTTTATCCTAAATAGGTGTTTATTTTTCCATGAGGCAACAATAAAGGCCTGATTTCTAGTGTTTATTAACTCCATCCCAGCAAGACCAAGTACAGAAGAATATCAAAACAACCAGCAGGTGGATCAGGCTGCTGAGATTGAAGTGGCTCAGGTGGATCTGGACTGGCAACATAAGGGTGAATTATTTAAAGCTCGGAGGGCCCGTGACCCCTCAGGCCACCAAGGAAGAGATACAGTATAGAGATGGGCTCCTGATTGAGGGATGGACTTGACCTTGGACACTATTGCACAGGTTCTTCATGATTGTGAAACGTGCTGCAATCAAGCAAGCCAAGCGGTTAGAGCCTCTTTGGTATGGAGGAGCTGCCATGACCCGGCAGCCCTCACAAGAACAGACGATGAGGGTTAGGCAGAACCAAGAGCGCCCCCCTCTGTGGCGTAAAGACCACACACACGGACACGAGGGTTTCTTTAAGGATCAATAACTTCAACTACTTTATTGAGGACAGGCTCCCTTCTTACACCATTAGTTCTACCAGTGGTACTTCACTAACTATTCATTGGTTAACAACTTCGCCCGGCAACAGCAAACACTTAGCAACTTCCATGTCTTAAGGGCTGGAGAACAAGCAGTCCGAGACAGCAAGGCTTCTCCTGAATCACCCTTCTTTGTTCCTTCTAACTTCTTATTAACTTCTTTACATGGCTTCATCATCAGGAGTCTGATGTTATCACCAACCATGGGGTTTGTCGACCCCCATGGCCCCCATCTAACAAAGAAAGCACGATTAACACAAATAAAGAAAGCACGATTAACACAAATTAAAACACAGAGAAAAACTATCAGGCATACTAATCCTATCTTTAACAAACTTTGTAATCACATCCCTGGGAGAGGCAGGCACTGAGTACTGCCCAGCGGGGGGCTCTGGCTGTCCCTCCAGCTCCTGGAGCTCCTGTTTGTGGGTCCTGCCATCAGGACCCTCCTATATGTTGCTTTTTGGTTGAGCTGGAATCCAAATCGCTGAGGAGAGTGCTGTGATCATGTTAAGGTAGATGATGAGATGGACGGACGGACCCATCGTGCTGACACCCATCTTAGACTGGCTCCTATTGAAACACAAGCATAACCTCAGCCCCAAGTTATTGGAGAGTAGGGCCCTTCCCAATGATTGGTGCTTAATTTTTTTACCATGACTTGTAACTGAGTTTAAGGTATTATGATTAAAATGTTTGTGAATTGGAGGACCTTCCTCTGTTCATCCATTTAAAAAATTAAGAACATAGCATGCTTTAGCTATCCTTTCCTGGGGGGTCATACCCATACTCCCCCTTTTTTGTTTTAGAAGCATAGCTTTTAGGGTACCATGGGCCTGTTCAATAATTGCTTGACCCATGGAAGAATGAGGTTTACCCGTCAGATGTTGAATGCCCCACTGTTGAAAAAAGTGGGTTGCGTGGGCCACATATCCTGTCCCATTATCTGTTTTCTCGTTTCTGGGATTCCTAATGGCGCAAAAGCTGACAGAAGATGTTTACACACATCTTTTGCCTTTTCTCTTGCATGGACAGATGCAAAAAATACAGGCAGAAAAGGTACCAATTGAAACATGAACATAGCAAAGTTTTCTGAATTCTGGCAAATGTGTAACATAAAAAACAGTCTTTAAGCCTATTACTATTAATGTCCATGAATGTGGTGAGGTAAGAAATGGATGCTAAAGGGTTAACTATAGAACTATAGCAGGGACTGAGACAGGATAGCCCTGGAGGATAAGAGATTTCTATAGATATTGCAAACTAATCACAAGGACAGTACTGAGACAGGATAGCTCTGGAAGATAAGGGATTTCTATAGCCCAGGCCATTGTGAAGATAGCACTCTGAGAGAGTTGATAGCACTCTGAGACAGTCTTCTCAGCTGCGGGATGGACTGCGGAGCAGACGCCCCTAGGTGCGCCCTGGGTATTTTCCTTGGAGGAGCCTCTACTCACAGCTACTCAAGACTTCTTTTTATCTTTCTCCAGCCTGTACTTTCACCAAAGGCTCAGTAAGGGGCTAACTTAATTCCACACCTTTTTCCCTCCAGGATGCTGAAACAACATATCAGTATACAACATTTCATCCCATTTTCCTTCTCTCCTCAAAAACATTAATTGCAAGATAGTGTTATAGTCGATTGATCCATAAAGTGGCCATTTAGCTCCATCCTCAAGCTTATATAGTGGCCACCATTGACTGCAATACTTAATGAGAGTTCTCTTTCTGTGCTCCCAGTTCCGACAATATCCTTCCAATGTGCCAATATGCACCCAAGGGGGCTTTCCTTTAAAACGTCTTTGTTCTGGGTATGAACCATTTCCTTGATTCCCTATTCCCTCTTTTTTTTTTTTAATTATCATTCCTTATTAGTTACTGTCCCTTGTTTCAATTTCCACACAAAGCTTTTATTGCAGGTTTTTACCATCTTTTCCCAATCTTCTTCCCAAACGTCCCAATTCTCTGGGGTTAAACTTTTCTTCCCACATACAAACTTTACTGTTTCAGATTCTTGATGGGCCCTGTCCCAATCATAAATCCACGGGACTTCGGGAAAACACTTGGGACACTCAGCCTTCCGTCTGTGGTGGTTTTACCGTGCTAGGCAGCTGAACACCACAACCACTCTCTCACTCCTCCTCCTTAGATGAGGAGGGGAAGAAGTAAAGGAAAGAATAACTCACGGGTTGAGATAAGGATGATTTAATTAAAAGAAAAAAGAAATAATTATTAAGGAAAGATTATTATTAATTAAACAATTTAACTAAACAATTTAACTAAACAAATAACAATTTAACTAAAGGGGAAAGAAAAAAAGGGAAAGGGGAAAAGGGAGGGGGAAAGGGAAAACTAAACAAAACAAGTAAAGGCTATGTGGAAGATAGGTTTACCTCTGCGCTGCCAGTTGCTCTGTTTACATTGCTGCAGTCACCCCCACAGAGCATTTGCCACCATCCATGAATCAGTGTAGAGATACAGTACTGGCCATTTTTCTCTTTTGGCAATCTCTAGGGCCAGTTGTATGGCTTTTACTTCTGCATACTGACTCAACTCCCCTTCCCCTTCCATGGCCTCCACGACTTGTCGTGTGGGACTCTACACAGCAGCTTTCCATTTCCGATGGCTCCCTACCACACGGCAGGATCCGTCAGTGAACAACACATACTGCTTTCTGTCTTCTGGCAACTCAGTATATGGTGGTGCCTCTTCAGCACGGGTTACCTCTTCTGTCGGCACTCCGAAATCTCTGCCTTCCGGCCAGTCCATGATCTCTTCCAGGATTCCTGGGCGATTAGGCTTTCCCATTCGAGCCCGCTGTGTAATTAACGCTATCCACTTACTCCACGTAGCATCGGTCGCATGGTGTGTAGTGGGGATTTTCCCTTTGAACATCCAGTGTAACACAGGTAGCCGTGGTGCCAAGAGGAGCTGTGCTTCTGTACCCACAACTTCTGAAGCAGCTCAAACACCCTCATATGCCGTGAGTATCTCCTTTTCAGTTGGGGTGTAATTGGCTTCTGATCCTTGATAGCCCCTGGCTCCAGAAACCCAGAGGTCGACCTCGAGTTTCTTCTGGGGTTTTCTGCCAGAGGCTCCAGGTCAGGCCATGCTCCCCGGTCGCAGTCTAAAGTATGTTTTGCACAGCTGGTCCTGTACGGACAGGCCCAAGGGCTACTGCAGGAGCTATTTCTTGTTTGATTTGTTCAAAGGCCTGTTGTTGCTCGGGGCCCCACTCGAAATTGTTTCTCTTTCGAGTCACTCAATATAGAGGACTCACAAGCTGACTATAGCCTGGGACATGCATTCTCCAGAATCCCACAAGGAAGGCCTAGGAGAGCTTGCATTTCTTTTTTGCTAGTTGGCGGAGACATTGCTGTTATTTTATTGATCACATCCATCGGAATATGGTGATGTCCATCCTGCCATTTTACCCCCAAGAACTGGATTTCCTGTGCAGGTCCCTTGAGACCTGACCTCAGAGACCTTACTCTGTTTAATGGCAAAACCAGCTTTCAGGAGAATTTGGATTACTTTCTTCCCTTTCTCAAAAACTTCTTCTGCTGTGTTGCCCCACACGAGGATGTCATCAATGTACTGCAGGTGTTCAGGAGTTCCCCCTTGTTCCAGCGCAGACTGGATCAGTCCATGGCAAATGGTAGGGCTGTGTTTCCACCCCTGGGGCAGTCGATTCCAGGTGTATTGGATGCCCCTCCAGGTGAAAGCAAACTGCGGCCTGCATGCTGCTGCTAGAGGGATGGAGAAAAATGCATTAGCAATATCAATTGTGGCGTACCACTTGGCTGCCTTTGACTCTAGTTCGTACTGAAATTCTAGCATGTCCGGCACTGCAGCACTCAGCGGTGGCGTGACTTCATTCAGGCCACGATAGTCCACTGTTAGCCTCTACTCGCCATTAGACTTTTGCACTGTCCATATAGGACTATTAAAGGGTGAGTGAGTCTTGCTGATCACTCCTTGGCTCTCCAGTTGATGAACCAACTCATGGATGGGAATCAGGGAGTCTCGGTTGGTGCAATATTGCCATCGGTGCACTGTTGTGGTAGCGATTGGTACCTGCTGTTCTTCAACCTTCAGCAATCCTACAACGGAAGAGTCTTCTGAAAGGCCAGGCAGGGTAGACAGCTGCCTAATCTTCTCTGTGCTCAAGGCAGCTATGCCAAAAGCCCACCGGTACCCTTTTGGATCCTTGAAGTACCCTCTCTTGAGGTAGTCTATGCCAAGAATGCATGGAGCCTCCGGGCCAGTCACGATGGGATGCTTTTGCCACTCACTTCAGCTTCCAATACAGTTAATTGTTGGGATCCCCCTGTCACTCCAGAGATACAGATGAGTTCTGTCCCTCGGTAGCCTGATGGCATTAAGGTACATTGTGCGCCAGTGTCCACTAAAGCTTTGTACTCTTGTGGTTCCAGTGTGCCAGGCCATCGGATCCACACAGTCCAATAAATCCGGTTATCCCTCTCCTCTACCTGGCCAGAGGCAGGGCCCCTCTAGTCCTGGTTGGAGTGTCTGCCACTTAATTCTTGCAAATGAGAAGCAGAGGTCCCTTCATCAGGGTCGAGAATAACATCAGCCCTTCTACTGCCTCTGGGGAACTGCCCAAAAGAAACCAGAGCAGCATTTTTCTTAGGAGCCCCTCTTCTTTCTGCTGTATTTCCTTTCAGTTCACGTACCCGAGCAGCTAGGGTTGAAGTAGGTACACCATCCCATTTCCTCATATCTTCCCCGTGGTCACGCAGATAAAACTACAAGGTGCCACGTGGTGTGCGTCTTGGATACTCTCTCTCTCGAGCAGGAAAATACTGATTCTTAGCAGCTGAAATATCACTCCGTCTGGATGAGGAGGAAGATGCTCGTTCTACGAGGTGGTCAAGTCTTTCGGATAGTTTCTCCACAGCTGAGACACAGGCCCGTAGCGGAGCAGAGAGATTGTCTTCATATTTTTGAAGCTGGCAGGATATAGTATACACTGTTGGTCCCATCCCCTCGTCCCAATGAATTCCTGCCAGTGTACTGGCATGTGATGATGGTGCACTCCGCACCAATTTACGCCACATGGATGTTGTGCACTGGACTTCATCGGGATCTTGAGGTGTCTGGGCATTGTCCAAATCACTAGAAATCATCTCCAGCACAGCTAATTCCCGCAGATGCTAGAGACCTTTATCCATAGTGGCCCACTTGCCTACTTGATAGACAATATCTTCCTAATGGGGATACCTTTCTTTCACAGCTGCCAGGAGTCGCCTCCAGAGGCTGAGAACCTGTGTCCCTCTCCCAATTCCTTTCTCAATGACCCTTTCTCTAGAGAGGGATCCCAGCTGTTTGGCTTCATTGCCTTCTAATTGTTGGCTATTGGCCCCAGTGTCCCAGCATCAAAGCAGCCAGGTGAGGATGTGTTCACCTGGGTGTCGACCATAATCCTTTCGTATTTCTCGCAACTCACTCAGGGATAGGGATCGAGTGGTTTCTGATTCCTTTATGATTTCCATCTCTTCTTCCTGCTGTTTTTGTGATGGCTCTGCTTTAGAGGTGCCTGCCTTCTCCCCTTCTCCCTCCTTCTTAGGAGAGGCTTCTTCCCTTACTAAACGAGCTGACTTCCGTTTCCATTGTTTTGACTTGACTATGGGGGCGACTGATACCATAGTCGGTTGGTCCTCTGGGTCAGCCACAGCATGTGTTATCTGGTCATCAGATTCAGAGACTTCCTCCCTCTCTTCAAGGTGCTGGATGATGTTAAACAGTGTTTGATAGGAGTAAGCCAGGACCCAGCACAATGCTGCAAGCTGTCGTTCTCCGGCATTATCAGGGTCAGGGCATACGACTCTCAAACATTCTATCAGGTTTTTAGGATTTTGCACTTGTTCAGGGGTGAAGTTCAGAACTATTGGAGGAGACAACCATGACAGGTACCTGCCGATATCCTCCCACACACATTGCCACCCGCCACAAGACTGTTTCAGGACAGATTCCCAGGTAAGCTTTCTAAACAATCGACTAATCTTAGAGAGAAGAGGAAACCCGTTATTCAGAATTAGAAATAGCAACATATGGGTTACACATGGATATTCAAAATACTCAGAAACTGTTGTAACTATCCCACTGTGAAAGAAGGAGGAGGTACCATTCCTGATATTATTCATAAACTGACTTCCAGATGAGGAAAGGAAGGCAGTGTAATTCTGAATATTCTCTGAAAGATAGCTTCCATGAGACCCAAATGATAACAGTGCAGAGCCTGAATGCCAGATTAAACTCAAGGCCAGTGCTTGGCAGCATCACGTAGCCGGTGTTTGGGAGGAGGACAGATGTTTTCACAACGAGAGCCCACCCCTCCCCTCTTCTTCCTTTTTCCATCTTTTATTGCTGACTGTGACATCATATGGTATGAAATACCCCTTTGGTTGGTTTAGGTCAGCTGCCCTGGTGATGTTTCTTTTGTCACATTTTTGCCCACCCCCTAGGAGGGTTAGAGAGAGTCCTGATGCTGTGCCAGCACTGCTCAGCAGCAGACACAACACTGGTGTGATACCATTGCTGTTTTAGCTACGAGTGCAGAGCACAGCACTGTATGGGCTGCTGCAGGGAAATTAACATCCCAGCCCGACCCAGTACACCGTCTTCTAGACAGACAATACCACCTTTTTTCCCAAGATTTACATTTCAGCAAGACCCAGGCCGAGTGTCAATTTTTCTCATGTCCTTTGTTAGTAAGCCCACACACAAAACAAGGAATCACTCCTACGTATCCATAGATATGGGGGTTTAAAAAGGTATTGGGGATAGGTTGTTCCCAATCTAAGGCCACTTTCTGTCCACCAAGTGTTAAATACACTCCTCCTAAATAAATTCACTCTCCCCCCTTCTTACCAAATTCCCAGGACTCAAGCCCGAACCACCAAAGAAGTGACTCTCTCCATTCTACCACTTTGATGATCAGTCAGCCCCACCCCCGATACTTGGGAAACTGACCAAACATCACAGCGAATATACCAAAACTTCTAGACTGTTACTTAGACAATGCTCCCGCCTTCCTCCTTGTCACACTCAAAACATTTAAGAACAAAAATAGGATTACAAGATACACCGCCGGGCCCATGTATTGGGCACCACCAATCAACACTTGGATAAAGCAGCACTTCCTTTCTATCTGTCATGCGCTTTGTTCATCTCTGGCCGTTCCCCTCGTGGAGAATACAGAACCGCGGATCGGAACTCCGCACTCGCTTCGCAGCGATGCTGTGTCTCACTCACACAGCACAATCACGCAATCACACAGAGAGGCCCCTTACACTTCTCATTCATACTACAAGGATATATCACTTAGAACAATAACCAAACTTGTTTGTATTGTCTGTTGACTGGTGGTGCCCAAAAATATGCCTGGTGGTTCACAAAAATACGCCTTCTCACTTTGGCCAGTTGCCCCTTTTACCATGATATAATCATTTCCCAGGGGCATCAAGGCTTGGTTTAAGACTGAATACGTTACCCCTGTGTCAATCAAAAATTCTACCTCCTCTTGCTCCTTCCCTAGCTTCATTATAACCAGTGGATCCGCTAGGGTGGATTCCCCAGGTCCCCGTCAGTCTTCCTTCACATGGGCCACTGTTCTTCCTTTCTGGTTGTTTCGTCCCTTCTCCTTGCCTTTCCGTTTTTCTGGGCATTCATTTTTCCTGTGGCCAAATCTTTTGCATATCGCACACTGGTCCCTGCCTAATCGAAACAGTCCTTGTCTAGATTTCCTCTCTTCATCCTCTCTAACAACCACCACCACCCTCCTCTGTCCTCATCTATAATCCTCTTCTCTATTACTGAACACTCTCCATGCCTCATCTAGCAATACTTCCAGGTTTCTGCTTTCTGTGGGACGCAGCCTCTGAAGCTTGCGCCTAATATCACTTGTAGACTGTCCCCAAAACAAAGAGACTAACTGTTGTATTCCTACCAGGTATATCCCAGGGTATGGGCCATCGATGTACCAGGGAAAGCAAAAAATGCTCCACCTGTCGAGGTCAAACTTAAGGAAGGACGACAGCCGATAAGAATCAAACAGTATCCACTGAGGAAGGAAGACAGGGAAGGAATTCAACGGTTAATAGAAAAATTTTTACAACTGGGGTTACAAAGGGAATGTGAGTACAATTTTAACACTCCCACATTACGTGTCCGTGAACCTGATGGGTCATACCGGGTGGTCCAGGACCTCCAGGCTATAAATAAAATAACTGAAGACATTTACCTGGTAGTGGCAAATCCATGCATCTTGCTGACTGTACTGACACCTGATCTAACCTGGTTTACTGTTTTAGATCTGAAGGATGCCTTCTTTTGCCTCCCTCTCCATAAAGCCAGTCAGAAAATATTTGCATTTGAATGGGAAAATCCTAAAAGTGGGCGTAAAACCCAGCTCACTTGGACGGTATTACCACAGGGGTTCAAAAACAGCCCTACCATATTTGGTAATCAACTCGCAAAGGATCTTGAGGCCTGGTAAGCCCCACCTAGGGAAGGGAAGCTGTTAGAATATGTGGATGATATCCTGATTGCTACCAAGACAAAGGACGCTTGTATGACTTGGATGGTGAGTCTGTTGAATTTTTGGGGGTTCCAGGGATACCGGGTATCCAAAAGGAAGGCCCAAGTGATGCAGCGCGAAGTGATTTATCTGGGCTATGAAATCAGTGCGGGACAAAGGACTTTAGGACAGGCCCGGAAAGAAGCAATACGCCAAACTCCGAGACCGCAAACAGTAAAGGAGTTACGAACATTCCTGGGAATGACTGGGTGGTGCCGACTATGGATCTATAACTATGGGTTGCTTGTTAGACCCCTATATGCACTGACAAACACTGAACAGAAACACCTCAAATGGGATAAGGAAACTACACAAGCCTTCGAGATGATAAAAAAGGCCTTGATGTCGGCCCCAGCCCTAGGACTCCCAGATGTGAGTAAGCCTTTTTTCCTTTTTTCCCATGAGAAGAAGGGGATTGCCCTAGGAATATTGGCACAAGATCTCGGCCCGTATGGACGAGCAGTTGCCTGCTTTTCCAAACAACTGGATGCAACTGCAAAAGGTTGGCCTGGATGTTTGCGAGAAGTCACAGCCGTAGTGCTAAACATCCAGGAAGCTTGAAAATTCACCCTGGGCCAGAAAATGAATGTGTTGGTGTCCCATGCAGTATCTGAAGTATTAGAAGCAAAAGGTGGATGCTGGCTTTCCCCACAAAGGTTCTTGAGATATCAGGTTATAATGGTAGAACAGGATGATGCGGAGATAGTAGTCACCAACATTGTCAATCCAGCCTCTTTCCTCAGCGGAAACCTAGGAGAACCAGTGCATCATGACTGTCTGGAAACCATCCAGGCAACATATTTGAGCCGCTCGGACCTGAAGGACAGTCCTATGGAGAATACGGAAAACCAGTTCACTGTTGGAAACAGCTATGTCCTAAGCGGTAAAAAGCATGCTGGATATGCCGTCAGCACTAGTCGGGAAGTGATAGACTCAGGACATTTGCCCATAAACACCTCGGCACAAAAGGCAGAAATAGTTGCTCTGACCCGTGCTTTGGAATTGGCCCGAGGCAAAGTTGTGAATATCTATACCAATTCAAGATATACCTTTGGGGTTGTACATGCACATGGAGCAATCTGGAAAGGGAGAGGATTATTGAACTCACAAGAAAAGAACATCAGACGTGCAGAGGAGATCCTGAAACTATTGGAGGCAGTCCAGCTCCCTGAGAAAGTGGCGATTATGCACATTAAGGCACACCAGAGAGTGAACTCAGAGTTGGAAAGAGGAAATGAGCTGGTGGACAGAGAGGCAAAACAGGTAGCCAAGGTAAAGGTAAGAACAGAAGAGGCTTTGGTCCCTGATGGGCGAATCTCTCTAGAAGATAAGCCAGAATACACTAAGGAAGATCAAAAGCTTATTGCAGATTTGGAAGGATCATATAATAAAGAAGGGTGGGCTCACACCCCACAAGGGAAACTGATTATTCCCTCCTATTTAACATGGCCCTTGATAAGGGAAGAACATAGGAAGAGGCACTGGGGGGCAGAGGCCCTATATAAACACCTGATTAGAGACACTGTAGCTAGAAATTTATACACCATTGTGAGACAAGTGACTCGACAGTGTGATCTTTGCCTTCAGACTAATCCCAAGAGTAGCCCCAGACCGGAAATGGGCCAAATTGGGAAAGGCAATGGGCCTGGGCAACAATGGCAGATTGATTTTACAGAACTCCCAAGAAAAGGGGGGTATCGATATTTATTAGTATTAACTGATGCCTTTTCAGGTTGGCCAGAGGCATTCCCCACCAGGACAGCCAAGGCTTGGGAGGTAGTTAGGATATTATTACAAGAGATAATACCGCATTTTGGGGTTCCAGCAACCATGCCTTCTGATAGAGGACCGCATTTTATCTCAAAAGTGGTACAAAAAATTAGCCACCATTTGGGCATAGACTGGCAACTTCATACCCCATATCGCCCTCAGTCGAGTGGCCAAGTAGAAAAAATGAACCACTTAATTAAACAGCAGATTGTGAAATTGGAGCAAGAAACTAACTTGACCTGGCCTCAGTCCCCTCCCTTGGCTCTCTTGCGCATATGAACTAAGTCGAGCAAAGGAAGGACTAAGCCCTTTTGAGATCTTGTATGGACGACCTTATGGAATACAGAATTGAATGTCCACACAGGTTGGGGATGAAATCATGACCTCTTACATGGTGGCATTAGGCAAACAACTCAGTAAAATTGAGAAACACGTGGCTGGGACTTGAAGTAGGGGTTTAGATAGTCCAGTACATGATATACAACCTGGGGATTATGTGTATATAAAGTCTCTTGCAGAAAAGACCACAGTGGAAAGGACCATTCCAGGTACTCCTGACAACTTTTACTGTGATCACAATTAAAGAGCAACCTGCCTGGATTCACAATTCTTGAGTTAAGAAAGCCCTCACATCAGGATAGACGTCAAAACCAGCTGGGGGTTTGCAGCTACAATTGTGACGTTCATAGGACTGATGTGCATTCAAGCGAGTGCAATTGGGGTCCCACCTCAGCCCAAGACCAATATATGGGTGACCCTGGCAAATAAGACAGGTCAGGACACTATGTGCCTCTCTTTATCTACACCAGGGAACCCTTTCTCTACTTGCCTAGTTGGGATTCCAGGAGAAGTTTGGCCCACTGCTGACATCCCCTCTAGATTATGCGACAGTTCAAATGACTGCGTGGACAACTGGGATGGGTGGAGTGCTTACCTACCCCGTCTCCCTGCAGAGCCACAGGAACTTGAACTTTTAGGATCCCTTAAAATGGACAGTTGCTTATATTTTAACTATACAGGTAGAAACCGATCGACGGCCCAAAATGTTAATTCCTCTTTATCAGTATATAGAAATGATACAACCTGGTGCAGTTATACTAGTAAAAAATTTTCCCGCTCCAGCAACACGACTTTAGCATTACCTTCAGGGATGTTCTTCATCTGTGGAGACAGGGCATGGGGAGGTATACCTTCCCACATCAAGGGACGGCCTTGCAGTTTGGAAAGACTCACACTATTAACGCCAAATACTTCCCAGATCCACAATTTTACAAAGTACCATAGGTCTGGGAGACGTCGAAGGTTTCTCCACGCTTACCAAAGTGATTGTAGGGAAGATGTAGAATTCTGGAGTAGCGAGGAGATAATTTTAGCTTCTATTTTTACACCAGGAGTTTCTGCATCTAAGGCATTGGCCACCCTGAATAAATTAGGCTGCTGGTTGGCTAAACAAAGTAATGAAACCTCTAGTGCCTTGAGTAGGCTACTGACAGATGTAGACTCTGTACGATATGCGACTCTGCGAAACAGAGCTGCTATAGACTTCCTGTTATTGGCACAGGGGCTGCGAGGACTTTGAGGGGATGTGTTGTATGAATTTATCAGATCACTCAGAATCAATTCATGCCAGCATCTGGCGTTTGAAGGAAGGGGTGAACAAATTGCAGGTAGAGACTTGGGATTGGATGGACGGCTGGTTTAATAGATTAGGAATAACTGAGCAGCTAAGAAGTTTATTCAGATTAGGATTTCAAATACTCGCACTATTGGTAACAATATTCTGCACGGGGCCGTGCATACTTAGGTGTTTTCTTTTTACATGCCAGGATGCTACACAGGACTATGAAAAATGGAAAAAACACAGGTTGAGGCAGAAAGTAGAAAATGGAGAGTATTTCTCTCAGGGACCAGGGGATAAAAATAAGTTAGTAGGGATGGAGGAAAAGAATTTCCTAAAGTAGATAGAAAAGGGGGGATTGAAGTAAGAAATAGATGCTAAAGGGTTAACTGTAGAACTATAGCAGGACTGAGACAGGATAGCCTTGGAAGGTAAGGGATATCCGTAGCCCAGATGTACACTGCAAATACTAGTCAGCAAGGAGGTCATGATGACTTTAGATAGAGGATGTAGTTAATTAGAGGAATAGTCATGAAAAGCAATTAAACGGGAAGACAGCACATTCCTTGTTAAGCAAGAACCAGTTTAGACGAGTTTTGCGGCTGAGGTGAAAAGTCCATAGTGAGGAAGACGTACAGCCGTCATCCTGAAGACCTCAGCCCACAACCACCAGGTTGCACTGTGCGTGCGCAGTTGGGAGGAGTTAAAGGCGGAGACAATGGAAATGATTTCTCGGAACTCATTGTAATAAAGACCGTCCTTTTGGGGAGAAATTATGAATATGTATAGGCGTTTCCTTAATTGTGTAACCCCTTCTGCATAAATACAAGATGAACTACCATGGTGGGTGCGCACGATTGTGGTGGGGCGACCCCCTGTGCTGCCCAGTGCTGAATAAACATACCTACTTTACAAGTTTACAGGTTGCGGAGTCTGTTTTCCGTACGTCAGTTGGGGGGGGGGGGGGGCGCGGTTAGGGGTTGGCTCCGTCCGTCTCCCTGCCAGGAGCCCTCGCTGCAGCTGATCCGTGCGAGGTCCTTGTTAAAATGGCGGAAATGATAATCTTGGTGGGCATTTTAAAGCCACTCTTGTCACACCCGGCTCCGCCCTCAGCACGTCAGCGCTGCTGCAGCACAAGCACAGATCCTGCCTGCTCGGGGGAGGGGCCAGAGCTGCGGCTCTGACCAAATGGCTCTGTGCCACGTTACTGGGGGGGGGGGGGGGTAGGGGTAGGGGTAGGGGTAGGGGTAGGGGTAGGGGTAGGGGTAGGGGTAGGGGTAGGGGTAGGGGTAGGGGTAGGCTCCATCCATCTCCCTGCCAGGAGCCCTCGCTGCACCTGATCCGTGCAAGGTCCTCGTTAAAATGGCTTAAAATGACACGGGAAAGGTTTATCTCACAGGGGCAAAAGGGTTCTGGGACAGGAATTAGCAGGGCTCATTTGGAAAGCTTTAAACTAGATACGAAGGGGGATGGGGTTGTAGCTGGGCTTGCACCGGTAGGGCATCGCCCTAGCAGTGATGAAGACCAGGAGACCTCCCACTCCCCTAGGGTGAAATCAGCGTGCTCAGCTCGCTCCCTGAAGTGCCTGTACACCAATGCACGCAGCATGGGGAATAAGCAGGAGGAGTTAGAAATCTGTGTTTGGTCGGGAGATTATGATCTGGTGGCAATTACAGAGACATGGTGGGACAGCTCACATGACTGGAATGTGGTCATGGATGGGTATGTCCTTCTCAGAAAAGACAGGCCAGCAAGGCAAGGTGGTGGAGTTTTTCTTTATGTGAGAGAGCAACTACATTGTATTGAGTACTGTCCAGGGGCAGATGAGGAGCGAGTTAAGAGTCTGTGGGTGAGAATTAAGGGGCAGGCTGGCATGGGGGATACTGTTGAGGGTGTCTATTACAGGCCACCAGATCAGGATGAGGAAGTTGATGAGGCCTTCTACAAGCAGCTGATAGCAGCCTCGAGAACACAGGCCCTGGTTATCGTGGGGGATTTCAACTACCCTGACATTTTCTGGAAGGCCTACTCAGCCAGCCATCTGCAGTCCAGGAGGTTCCTTCAGTGCATTGATGATAACTTCCTGATGCAAATGGTGGATGTGTCAACTAGGAGAGGAGCGCTGCTGGATCTTGTCCTCACTAACAAGGAGGGGCTGGTTGAAGCGGTGAAGGTTGAGGGCAGCCTTGGTTGCAGTGACCATGAGATGGTGGAGTTTGGGATCTCATGTGGCAGGAACAAAGTACTGAGCAAAATCTCAACCCTGGACTTCAGGAGGGTCAACTTTGCCCTTTTCAAGCATTTGCTAGGGGAAATCCCATGGGACAAGGTACTTGAAGGAAAAGGGGCCCAAGATGCTTGGTTAGCGTTCAAGGACTGCTTCTTCTGAGCTCAAGAACAGAGCATCCCAACAGGTAGGAAGTCGGAAAAGAGAGCCAGGAGACCTGCATGGTTAAACAGGGAACCACTGGGCAAACTCAAGTGGAAGAGGAGAGTCTACAGATCATGGAAGGAGGGGCTGGCCATATGGGAGGAATATAAGGCTGTTGTCAGAGAATGTAGGGAGGCAACTAGGAAAGCTAAGGCCTCCCTAGAATTAAACCTTGCAAGAGGGGTCAGGGACAACAGAAAGGGCTTCTTCAAATACACTGCAGATAAAGCTAACACTAGAGGCAATGTAGGCCCACTGATGAATGAGGTGGGTGCTCCGGTGACAGAAGATAAAGAGAAGGCGGAGTTACTGAATGCTTTCTTTGTCTCTGTCTATAATGCCAGAGACTCTCCTGAGGAGTCCCGTACCCCTGAAGCCCCAGAGGAAGTCGGAATAAAGGAGGAGTTTGCCTTGGTTGATGAGGGCTGGGTTAAGGACCAATTAAGCAAGCGGGACATCCATAAGTCCACGAGTCCTGATGGGATGCATCCATGGGTGCTGAGGCAGCTGGCGGAAGTCATTGCTAGGCCACTTTCCATCATCTTTGGTAAGTCATGGGCATCGGGAGAGGTGCCTGAGGACTGGAGGAAAGCAAATGTCACTCCAGTCTTCAAAAAGGGCAAGAAGGAGGACCCGGGTAACTATAGACTGGTCAGCCTCACCTCCATCCCTGATAAGGTGATGGAACAACTTATCCTTGGCATTGTCTCTAGGCATATCAAGGATAAAAGGATCATTAGGGGCAGTCAACATGGCTTCACCAAGGGGAAGTCATGCTTGACCAACCTGATAGCCTTTTATGAGGACATAACCGAGTGGATAGATGATGGAAAGGCAGTGGATGTAGTGTATCTTGATTTCAGTAAAGCCTTCGACACCATCTCCCACAGCATCCTCGCAGCTAAACTGAGGAAGTGTGGTCTGGATGATCGGGTAGTGAGGTGGACTGTGAACTGGCTGAAAGGAAGAAGCCAGAGAGTTGTGGTCAATGGGACGGAGTCGAGTTGGAGTCCTGTATCTAGTGGAGTCCCTTAAGGGTCGGTACTGGGACCAGTGTTGTTCAATATAGTCATCGATGACTTGGAAGAGGGAATGGAGTGTGCTGTCAGCAAGTTTGCTGATGACACTAAACTGGGAGGAGTGGCTGATACGCCAGAAGGCTGTGCTGCCATCCAGTGGGACCTCGACAGGTTGGAGAGTTGGGCGGGGAGAAATTTAATGAAATATAATGAGGGCAAGTGTAGAGTCCTGCATCTGGGCAAGAACAACCCCAGACACCAGTATAAGTTGGGGACTGACCTGCTGGAGAGCAGTGAAAGGGAGAGGGACCTGCGGGTCCTGGTGGAAAACTGGGATGACCATTAGCCAGCACTGTGCCTTTGTGGCCAAGAAGGCCAGTGGCATCCTGGGGTGTATCAGGAGGGGGTGAGGTTAGTAGGTCTAGAGAGAGGTTCTCCTCCCCCTCTACTCTGCCCTAGTGAAACCACATCTAGAACACTGCATCCAGTTCTGGGCCCCTCAGTTCAAGAAGGACAGGGAACTGCTTGAGAGAGTCCAGCACAGAGCCACAAGGATGATTAAGGGAGTGGAGCATCTCCCTTATGAGGAAAGGCTGAGGGAGCTGGGTCTCTTTAGCTTGGAGCAGAGGAGACTGAGGGGTGACCTTATTAATGTTTATAAATATGTAAAGGGTGAGTGTCAGGAGGATGGAGCCAGGCTCTTCTCGGTGACATCTAATGGTAGGACAAGGGGCAATGGGTGCAAGCTGGAACATAGGAGGTTCCACTTAAATATGAGATGAAACTTTTTTTATGCTGACAGTGACAGAACACTGGAACAGGCTGTCCAGGGGGGTTGTGGAGTCTCCTTCTCTGGAGACATTCAAAACCTGCCTGGACGAATTCCTGTGTGGTGTGGTGAGGGGGCTGGAGAACAAGTCTTACGAGGAGTGGCTGAGGGAGCTGGGATTGTCCAGCCTGGAGAAGAGGAGGCTCAGGGGCGACCTTATTGCACTCTATAGATACCTTAAAGGAGGCTGTAGCGAGGTGCGGGTTGGTCTATTCTTCCATGTGCCTGGTGACAGGACAAGGGGGAATGGGCTAAAGTTGCACCAGGGGAGCTTGAGGTTGGATATTAGGAAGAACTCCTTTACTGAAAGGGTTGTTAGGCATAGGAATGGGCTGCCCAGGGAAGTGGTTGAGTCACCATCCCTGGAGGTCTTTAAAAGACATTTAGATGTAGAGCTTAGTGATATGGTTTAGTGGAGGACTTGTTAGTGTTAGGTCAGAGGTTGGACTAGATGATCTTGGAGGTCTCTTCCAACCTAGATGATTCTGTGATTCAAGAACTGCTCCAAATATGAGCCCATACCACGGGGTCCATCCTTCAGGAGCAAAAAGATCCAACATGGGTTTCCCATAGGCAGCAGCTCCTGCCAGATCCCCTGCTCCTGTGTGGTCTCCTCTCCATGGGCTACAGGTCCGGCCTAGAGTCTGCTCCGGTGGGGACTCTCCACAGGCCTCAGCCTCTTTCAGGTCAGATCCACCTGCTCCACCATGGTCTCCTCCATGGGCTGCAGCATGGAAATCTGCTCCACCGTGGTACACCATGGGCTGCAGGGGGACAACCTGTTCCACTATGGTCCTCTCCACAGGCCGGAGGGGAACTTCTGCCCCGGCATCTGGAGCACCTCTTCCTCCTCCTTCTTCACTGACCTTGGTGTCTGCAGGACTGTTTCTCATTCCTCTCTCTCCCAGCTGCTGTGGCAGCTGCCCCCTTCTCTAACACGGGGCAGCTTCTGGATTCTTCTCACAGAGGCCGCCCCTGCAGCCCCCCGCTACCAAAACCTTGCCACATAAACCCAATACAGTGGACTTGAATTTATTCCCCTAACATTCTTAGCCTCAATGATTCTCTCTTCATAGTGTTATAAATGACTGAGTCCCAAATAGGATTACAATCAAAGTTTACAATTTATTAAACGAATAAAGGCAAGCAAACAGCGCTGGGTGCGCCGGGAGTCTCTGCTCCACCAGGACGCACACCCGTTACGTAAGATGGCTAATTTTTATACTCCTAGGCTAATACATATTCATTACTACTTCTAGAAGAGGCAGGGTTATTATAATTGGTTTCCCGAATCCGAGTCCTCCCAGGTGCGCCTGCTTATCAGTCTCTGGTAGTCTCTCAGGGGCTGCTCGGACGGGGAGGCTCATATTCTTCCTCCTTATCTAGTGGTCTCTTGGCCGAATGTCAGACGTCCGTGCAGAGTCAGCAGTTTTTCTCTGAAGAAATCCCTTTGTTCTCTTATCACCTAAACCCAGGCCTCAATGTTAACCCTTCAAATCCCTTAGTGGCACGAATTGCTGGACCATTCCTTACAATTCCTCCCCTTCTTTTTAATATCATCAATTCATGTCTCTTCTTCAACCTTTGTTAGTATCAATTGGATTTCATCAGTCAGTTCTCGGGGAGTCCATTTCTTAAGCATCATTATCGACACATCACCTTTTTTCTCTACCGAAGTCATCACAAATTGGGTGCTATTTATTATTCGCCGTACCAACAACGTAAAGCAAGGTATCATACAAGGTATAAACAATAATGTCATTACACCACATAAAAATAAAAATAGCATCCTTTTAACCCATGGTCCACCGGGCAACCACGAAAAGAAATCCCAATCCATACCCTTCCAAGTTTGTACTGGGACGTGGGCTAACTTCCTAATTTCCTTTGTTATCTGTTTAACCACTTTTCCATTATCATCAATTTGTAAACAACAATTAGAATCATTCAGTTTTCCACACACTCCCCCTTCTTCTGCTAGTAAATAGTCTAAGACAATTCTATGTTGAAAGATAGCATTCCTCATCTGAGTGGATTGATCAGCCAGAAGATCCAAGGCCGTCGCTGTTTGATTGGTCAGTTACTAAGGTTAAAGGCCTTGGCCACTTCCTCCCCCAGAGTGAAAAAGTTATTCCTCCATTCCTGCCCATGGCCCAATTGCCCCTGTAAAAACAATACCAGGAAGTATAGCATTTCTTATCCTTTTTCGCTGTCCAATCTTGAGAGTGTGGGAAACGCCTTCAATCATGGGGTTGGGCCCGCTTTCAGAGCTTGTGTTACCATTCAGCCCTTCGGGGTGATCCAGCTCCTAGAAAAACTAATCACAATTTTATTATGGGTTTAAAAGGTTCTCATGTTATTTTTCTCAGGACAACCTGATCTTAGTGTGGGAGAAGTCCGGTCGAGGCCCTCTCACTCGGCGGTCAATACCCATAGGGGTTGCCTCCCTCGGTAGACCATACACACCGCAGTGGAGGGTCCTACCCCGGTCTTGCCTTCTCCCTTTCCTCCCTTCAGCCTTGTCCTCTTTATCCAGTGCCCTTAATTCATGCAGAACCTCATTGCTAGGATATTAGTTCCTCTTTAGTCTCAGTTTCAGTTCCCCAGGAGTGGACTCAACCCTCCAGGCTTCGGTAGTTATTGGTCCTTTTATTCTGGATGCGTGGGTCCAACCCCTTTCTGCTGTTCTCACAGCTGTTTCAGTAGTAAGTAAAACAAGGTACGGTCCCTCCCATCGGGGGTTCAATGATTCTTCTCTCGAGGTTTTTATTAAGACCTTGTCTCCTGGTTGTATTTTATGAATAGCAAATCCTAAAGGTGGTGTTTGAGTCATCATCCCAATTTCTCTTAGCTCCTGTAATCTCCTTCCAATGGTAATTATATATTTCTGGATACTATGATCCTCAACTACATTGTTCCCTAGGGGCATCCCTTGAGAATAAGGCATACCATATAACATTTCATATGATGATAATCCAGTCTCACTGTGTAGTTTAGTTCTTATGTTTAAAAGTGCCAGTGGTAAGCATTTCGTCCAGGGCAGCTGTGTCTCGATCATTAACTTAGCCAATTGTTGTTTTATTGTTTGATTCATCCTTTCTACTTTCCCTGAGCTTTGTGGGTGCCATGGAGTGTGGTATTCCCACTGAATACCTTTCAAGGGGTACATCCTTCGAATCTTTGCGGCTGGTGTATGTTCGATTATTTCCACACAATTGTGTTCCAACGGTCCTTCTTCTGGAACAGTTCCTAGAAATACTGCTGGATTTAACAGGTTAGTTGTTTTTAAGGTTACATCATCTTGTTCAGTTAGTATTGCCTGATATTTCATCATCCGGCTGGGTGATAACCAGTGGCCCCCCCTTTTGTTCTAAAACGGTTGTTACCATATGTGGTCCAAAAACTTCAATATGTTTTCCCATTCGAAGGCAAATAATTTTCTACTATCTTTATCAAGAGGTATGCGAAAGAAGGCATCCTTTAAATCCATTACAGTAAACCATTTATATTTCTCTCTCACAGATGTTAACAATGTGTAAGGATTAGCTACTACCAGGTGAATGTCCTTTGTTATTTCATTTATTGCTCTAAGATCTTGTACCAATCTATACTCGCCATTCGGCTTCTTTACTGGAAAAATTGGAGTATTGTATTCCGATTTACATTCTTCCAGAATCTGATATTTGAGAAATTTGTCAATAATGTTCACTATCCCCTGCCTAGCTTCTATCTTAAGTGGATATTGTTTGATTCGAACAGGTTTGGCTCCTTCCTTTAATTCCACCTTTACCGGTTGTGCCAGTTTCGACTTCCCTGGTACATCTGTTTCCCATACTGCTGGTATAACTGCATTTTCTACTTCTCTTGGAATATTAACAAAGGGTTTATCTTTGATCATTAGGATTTGTCCTACTTTGGACTCAGGTACCTTCATTATTAATTCTCCATCCTCAAAGGTTATAGTTGCATCTAATTTGGCTAATAGATCCCGTCCCAAGAGTGGAATCGGGCATTCTGGTACATACAAAAATTCATGGGTTAGTTCCTTACCCCCAAAACGCAAGTCAAGGGGTTGTAAGAATGGCCGTTCCTCCTCCTTCCCTGTGGCTCCAATTATTGCAGTTGTCTTAGTTCCTAATCGTCCTTTTAAACTATTTAACACTGAATATGTTGCTCCTATTACATTTACAGCCTAATTAACACAGAAAAAGAAGCTCCCATAACCAACAAAAAATTCAAGCCTCTGTCTTCGTTCGTAGCTTTATTTCAACTAGTGGACCTGCTAGGGTAGATGCCCCAGGTCCCCATCATTCCTGACTGCTGTAAGTTTGTCTTGCAGCCTAAGACAATTTCTTTCTGATATCAGGGGCCGATTGCCCTGGAAAGAGGCTAGCCAATTGCCTCTGTGTTTTTTTTTTTGTTTTGTTTTGTTTCTTTGTTTTTTTTTAAGCCAGGTCCATTTTTTTTTCTCATTGCATTTCAAAGTTGGTCCAAAAATTCAAAAATTCCATAAATTCCATAGGGGTTTCTTTTGGACCTTGTTGGAACAGATTCTCAATTCCCAATTGCTAATTTAACCAGATTTTGGTATTTACATAATTTCCGGGGTGATTAGGGTCTCATTGGGGGGGGGGTCGGTCAGGGGAATGCAATCGTTGAAAGTTCCCTGAACGGTCCCATTGGCAATCTGAGCTCACACATGAACTCAGGTTGTTTTAAGAGTTAGCTGCTTTTCTGTTTCCACGACAACTCCCTCGGACCCATCACGGTCCCTCTGCCCCAGAGGGCTCACACCCGCGATTTAGAGATCTCAGCCTCGGGTTGAGGCGGAACTATTAACATTCCTACATCCTCTTTCCCTGCTCATTCAACTTCAAACAGCTCTGTTAAATACTACATGCCACACAACCTTTAACACCTTCAACAACCCTTTTAACACTTCTTTTATCTTTCTCCAGCCTGTACTTTTCTAATGCCAACACCAAAGGCTCAGTCAGGGGCCAACTTAATTCCATACCTTTTCCCTCCAAGATGCTGAAACAACATATCAGTATACAACATTTCATCCTATTTTCCTTCTCTCCTCAAAAACATTAATTGCAAGACACTGTTATAGTCGTTGATCCATAAAGTGGCCATTTAGTTTATATAGTGGCCACCATTGATTGCAATACTTAGTGAAAGTCCTCTTGCTTTCTGTGCCCCCATTTCTAACAATATCCTTCCAATGTGCCAATATGCACCCAAGGAGGCTTTTTTTTTTTTTTTAGGACGTCTTTGTTTTGGATTTTACCCATTTCCTTGATTTCCCATTCCCTTTTATTTATTTATATTAGTTACTGTCCCTTGTTTCAATTTCCACGCAAACCTTTTAATTGCAGGTTTTTACTATCTTTTCCTAATCTTCTTCCCAAATGTCCCAGTTCTCTGGGTTAAACTCTTCTTTCCACATACAAACTTTACTATTTCAGATTATTAATGAGCCCCGTTCCAATCATAAATCCACGGGACTTCGGAAAAACACCAGAAGCACTCAGCCTTCTGTCTTCTAGACAATCAATACCACCTTTTTCACAAAATTTACATTTCAACAAGACCGAATTTCAAGCCGAATGCTAATTTTTCTCATGCACTTTGTTAGTAAGCCTACACAAAACAAGGAATCACTCCTGTGTATCCGTCAAGATGGGGGTTTAAAAAGGTGTTGAGGCCTAAATAAATTCGCTCTCCCCCTTCTTACCAAATTCCCAGGGCTCAGGCCCGAACCACCAAAGAAGTGACTCTCCATTCTACCACTTTGATAATCAGTCAGCCCCCCTCCCCCGATACTTGGGAAACTGACCAAACACCACTGCAAATATACCGAAACTTCTAAACTGTTACTTAGATAATGCTCCCACCTTCCTCCTTGACACAGTCAAAACATTTAAGAACAAAATAGGATTACAAGATGCACCACCGGGGGTGGATTGTTAGGATATAGAGGTGGTAGGTTATCCAATGACTCCCATTCATCATCTTTTTCTTTTTCTTTTTCCTTTTTTTTTTTTCTTTTTTCTTTTTTTTTTTTTATTTTTTCTTTGTCGTCTTGAAACTTCTCGTCTGCTTTTAGTGTAAATATTGAGGCTGGAAAAGGACGTGAAGTCCTGATCCATAATCCTGCATAATCGCTTTCCTCCTGGCTAAAAAGGTTCCTTTGAATTAACATGTATATTTAAGGCCTGGCAAACCCAGTCTTCAAAGGATCCGAAAACGGGCCAAAAGACATGTGGTCTTAAAGGCTCCTTCGGCCATTCTATCATACAATACTGGACCATTTTTAATTTACTTTTTTCCTTTTCTGGGGCCCCTATCGTTCCAATTTCTAATCATTATCCCTAATGGACTTTCTGGTGGTATGTCTGGTAATTTGCTCCCTTTTCTCTGGTCCCGGGTCTTCAATTTTGTCTGACCCATCTAGGAATTTTACTGTGGCAATTCCTACAGCCCTTGGTTGCCTTAGTGAGAGTGTCTTGCAGGGGGTTTAGGACCTATCACCCACCCACGAATCCTATAGGAATCGCTTCGGTCCTTCACCGGCCAAGTCCCTCGCGGGAGATTGGAACCGCAGTTAGAAAACCTCCACAATCGCTTCGGAACTACGTTCCGTCTCAGTCACACTCTCACACACACACAGGCAACCGAATCCCACCCAACCGAACGGTATACGCCTTAAATACTTACGACTCCGTCGTCTTCGTTCGGATCTTCACGCGCAGAATTACGGGCAAAATATAGTGCTGCAACCGGCAAAGGGAGCTCATAAAAAAATCTAAATCTTTGCTTGCCCTTATTCAGGTTCAAGATGGTGTTAGTCCCGACCCGACTCGAACAGGAGCCACCAAATGGTGGGGGCGCCCCTCCTAGATCAAGTCAGAATTCAGGAACCACGACCATCCCGGACGAGCCCCCAATTGTTATAAATGACTAAGTCCCAAATAGGATTACAATCAAAGTTTACAATTTATTAAATGAATAAAGGCAAGCAAACAGCGCTGGGTGCGCCGGGAGTCTCTGCTCCACCAGGACGCACACCCGTTACGTAAGATGGCTAATTTTTATACTCCTAGGCTAATACATATTCATTACTACTTCTAGAAGAGGCAGGGTTATTATAATTGGTTTCCCGAATCCGAAGTCCTCCCAGGTGCGCCTGCTTATCAGTCTCTGGTAGTCTCTCAGGGGCCGCTCGGACTGGGAGGCTCATATTCTTCCTCCTTATCTAGTGGTCTCTTGGCCGAATGTCAGACGTCCGTGCAGAGTCAGCAGTTTTTCTCTGAAGAAATCCCTTTGTTCTCTTATCACCTAAACCCAGGCCTCAATGTTAACCCTTCAAATCCCTTAGTGGCACGAATTGCTGGACCATTCCTTACAATAGTTATGACTTGCATATTTGCTCCTGTTGTAGAAGACAGTACTTTTTACATATTAGCTGACATTGACTGATCTGCTTTTCTCAGAAATCCAGGATCGGCATAGTAATTCTTAGTGCTAGGACACTCCCTACCTCCAAATCTTTTCAGTGTCCAGAAAGGAGATCTACATGTGTCAGCCATCGATCAAAAAATTGGGGAGAAGACATCTCAGACATCTCAAAAAAATTTACAGTGTATCTTCAGAAGTTGTATAAACAGCTAGAATAACCAGTATGGGAAAAAAAAAAAAAAAGAATTCACCACTATTCCACTTTTTATCTGCAGAAAGGGTCAGCTTGTCTTTTTCAAGTATTAGCATGGCACACATGCTCATTTCAAATAATAGTTTTCAAGACTGAGACATACTTCCTTTGAACATCCAGCCCAGTACCGGCAGTCAGGGTGCCAGGAGGTGCTGTGCTTCAGTACCAACCACATCTGAAGCAGATCGAACTCCTTCATACGCTGCCATTCTCCTTTTTGGTTGGAGTGTAGTGGGCCTCGGATTCTCTGTATCCCTGACTCCAAAACCCTAGGGGTTGACTTCAAGTTTCCCTGGGGCTCTTTCTGTGAGAAGCTCCGGGTGGGGTCATTCTCCCTGGCTGCGGTGTAGGAGGTTCATGACAAGGTGAAAAGCAAAGACAAATATAATAATGGTGATTTTGCAGATTTCTCAGAGTAAAACAACTGTAATGATGATTTCTCTCAATTTTTATGACATAGTTAATTCAGACAAAATGCAATGGCCTTCAATCCCTTCTGTTGCTGGGCACATACTCTACTCAGTGTAAAGATTTCAGGAAGCTTGTCTCATTGGTGACTGTGGATAATTTTTTCACAACACTGCCAAGGTCAGCAGTTTGTAACTTCCATATAGATGGAGGCATCTGAGCCATCACTGTCATTTGGTATTCCTCACCTCGTTTCTGCAAGGACTGTCTCTTTGCCAGTGATGTTTGTGGCCCAAATCTCTCTCAGTAAAATCACTGGCAAATTTCCCAACACGTTGAATAAGAACGGAATTGAGTCTGCTACGGTGATCATGGGATCTTCTGGTCCCATGACCAGAAGATGCACGCACATCTCTCATCATACTGTAAGCAGCAAATTGTCATGATTGCTATTTAGCAATCCAACCTGAGGGGCTGGTGACATCTAAGAGTGAGTTGATTATATTAACACTCAAAGGCATAGACAGAACTTATTTACAGCATCAGAAAAGATAATTCCTTGCCTAAGAGAAATCATGAAAGGCATGAAAGAGAAATCATGAAAGGCAAAATCTATTCCAGCTACCTTAAAATACTCTTTCGTGGGTTCAAGTCAATTATTTACCACAGGAAAGAAAAGTAACAAAAACCAAAACATCCCCCTTGCTGATCAGAAGACAAAAATATGACATAAGGAATGTATGTCATATTATGTATGTCATATTACGTATGTCATATTACTACTGATTACTACTATTACTACTGATTACTATTGATACTACAAGTATCAAAAAAAATGTTTTGAGACTATTTTCATTAAAATTTACCTGTGCAATTAATTTCCCTGAACATTCCTTGGCAAGAAAACAGCCCTAAAAAAATCCTTAAAACACGTTTTCTACTTTGTGCACATTTTTTTAGAAAGGTTTCTCTTTACTTAATTCTTGGTGGGTAAAGGTTATTCAGCATTTCTAAAACTGCAGCAAAGGAAACTTTTCAGAAAATCTTAGAGCAGTACGAGGCAAAACAGAAGTACTGTTTTAGAAGCAGCAGGTACCATTTCTAGTCTAGGACCTAGACTGAAGGTAGCTGCTTTTCAAATTTTGCAATGGAACAATTAATAAAGAAACCCATTAAGGTCTGATTGGTGCTGCTAAAAAGGAAGGTTGAATTTCATTCCTTTGAAGTAACTGAGAATGAATCAAGCCTCATTACAGAGATATAATCTACATTCATACATTTATGTTAGTGATTCAAATCTATTGGGACAGATTGAATTCCGTTAAATAGTGCATATTTGCTGTGGAACTTTTCTCAGGCTTTCCCAGACTAACCTAAGAAGTGACCTAACAATACAAAGTAGTGGGGTATTTAGGGATTCACCTGTGCTGTAAAAGTAAGACTATACAGAAAGTAGAAAAAAGAATGAGATATAATCTAAAAAGCTATGTCAGCTTTTCATTTGAACTCCATTTTGTAAATGCCCTCCCTGTCAAACAGGATAGAAAAGGACTCTATGTGTTGTAGTGGTTTTAAGCACTGCACTGAATACTGCACCTGCCAGAAGCAGATTTAATATAAAATTCTGGATATGTAGTTTTTTGTACTTAACCAAAAGATCTTAAAAACAATATACAACCCATTACAAGCTAGAAATAGATCTAAGCAGGACTCCTCTTGAGAAGTGAAAATTCAAGAGAGTACCTATTTTTTAAAGGAGTAGGGGTTAAATATGTTTGACCCCCTACACTGCTATTTTCTCTTGCCACCAGAATATCTAGAATGCCAATTCATTGCATTTTTCAGCATTTGACAGGAAAAAGAGCAAAAATGAAAGGTTTCTTCAAATCTATGATTTTAAGACATTATAGTGATTATTTATTATTTAAGCTGTTGGAATCAAAAGAACTTTGGTTTTAGAAATATGTTGTACCCTTCATGACCTGGACAGCAAGTGAGCATTGACAGTAGCTTTATAGATATACACATAAGCTGTCAGGCATTCATCAAGGAGTAGGCTTTTGCTTTTTATTTTGTTTTTATTTCTTTTTTTTATTAGTTGCTACAAAAGGGAAGCCTAAATCAGATTCACCAAAAAAATTCTGAAATGCTCTGCACTCAGTATAAATACATGCAGAATAAATACTCTGAAGTACCATAAACAACATCATAAAACATACTGATTCTAACATTAAATGGTTTAATTTTTAAGACTATTTAAATGTCACCCCCAGGAGCTAAGCACATAAATTTAAAAGCTAACACTCTCCAGAATAAACACCGTAATTGGAGAAAATAATTTCTAACTTCTGTTGTGAAGTTAACAATATATTTAACACCAGTTAGAATCAGTCTAATTTTAGAACTATTTGTTATTTTCTGCATTTTCTGTTGTTTAAATTAAGATTGACTCAAAATGCCACATGTAATTGCATAGGCAATATTCCATTGCATTCCACTGATCTGCATTATTAAACTGCCTCTATTTCAAAAAAGATCTGGTTTTACATATCGATTAACTCCCTGTGTTTCTGTACTGGTTCAATTCTCTGCTACTCCATTCTCTTAGTGAATGTTCCACCTACTTGCATTCCAAACCAGTTATTTTACAATACTAAATAATGAACCAACAGTCAATGTCTAGCATGCTTGCCTATATCCTGAAAGTCCCTGATACCTTATGGTGTTAAAAGATCATCATATGGAAGATGCCTGTTAATTACTGGGAAAGTTGACAGTTCCATGATGGGACAGAATTATGAATCTGTCATAACATTCAGTATGTAAAACAACAAATCCATTAGGAAACACAGAATCAAAGGAAAAAACAACAACATATGCCCCTCCAAGAAAATAATAGCTTGAAAAATCTCTAAAAATAGCCTTGAAAATAGAAAATTTGTTTCTTTCTGGAAAAGGAAACTGCATTAGTTTAATAATAATAATAATAATAATAATAATAATAATAATAATAATAATAATAATAATAAAGGACAGCAAAACATTCAAACAGATTTTATGGGGAAATCTTTGCAATCCCAATAAAGCCCCTTTTTCTTTGAAGTCAAATGCATAATTCAGTAAATGACTCATGTTAGCGATTAGAAAATGGTTATTTAGGGCCCTGATTTCTTTTAAGACAAGGAGGGTGAGTGTGGAGAAAGAGACACAATAAATCTTGAGAAGCTTAAAAGGAAGAGCAGGCTGAAGTGTGAACTTTTTATTTCAGCAATGGAAGTGAGAAATCAGTGATTTGTTAAAGGAGAGAGAAAGACCTCCATGGAAGCTGGCAAAGAAGGAAAAGGAGCTAATTACATCTCTTCCATTTTTACTCTCTCCAACCAATATATAAACTGCTTTTCTAGGGTCTGCCTGTAGTATATACTTCTTTCTAACCTCTTCATCCAACCCCTTCTCTAGTGAGGAGGAAATCTAGCAGGCAACAAGCTCCAGGTGGCTTTCTGCTAGAAAACAAGTGGTGTTTTGTTGTTGTTGTTGTTGTTGTTTAGTTTGTTTGTTTGTTTTTACGGGTGTGTGTGGTACTGAAGCCTCCCTGGAGGGGTTTGGTTCAGCCTAGATGATGGGGAAATTTGTAAAGCACGAGTCTCCAAGTAATGCTGGTGGCTAGCACTCTAAGAAGAATGCTTTAGGAACGATTAGCAGTGAACTGAAGGTGGCAGTAGCTAGGGAAGAAGTGAGGACAATTGGGGTTGTCAGTGAGGAAGGATGAGTTGTGTGACTGGTTTGGGATTTGCAAAAAGGTGAGGGCGTGGGGGATCAGAAGAAGATGCAAAGCTATAAAATATGTGTGTGTGTGTGTGTGTGTGTGTGTGAGAAAAATCCCTTCTAGCATCCTTTTCTTCTGGTTATTACTTATTTTTATTGTTCACTTTGCTGTCATTTATTTTTCAGGCCATTCTGCATCTATGATGGTAAAGAAAGGAGTGAGGAAGAGAACAAAATAACTACTGGGAAGTCTCAAATCAAGTTGGGAGAGTGTGTGTATGTGAGGAGGGGAAGAGAAAAAGGGCCACTTAGGGCCACTAAGATGATCAGAGGGCTGGAGCACCTCTCCTATGAAGAAAGGTTGAAGGAACTGGGCTTGTTTCGCTTGGAGAAGAGAAGGCTCCAGGGATACCTCATTGCGGCCTTCCAGTACTTGAAGGGAGCGTATAAACAGGAGGGGGAACGCCTGTTTACATGTGTTGATAGTGATAGGACAAGGGGGAATGGTTTTAAACTAAGACAGGGGAGATTTAGGTTGGAAATTAGGAGGAAGTTTTTCACTCAGAGGGTGGTGAGGCACTGGAACAGGTTGCCCAGAGAGGTTGTGGAGGCCCTATCCCTGGAGGCATTCAAGGCCAGGCTGGATGCGACTCTGGGCAGCCTGCTCTAGTTAGTGGTTGGCAACCCTGCCCAGAGCAGGGGGGTTGAAACTAGATGATCTTTAAGGTCCTTTTCAACCCAGGCCATTCTATGATTCTATGAAAAAGTTTTTGTTTGTTTGTTTGTTTCTGAGGGAGGACTCAAGGGATTAAAAGGAAGCAACTTTTGAGGCAATTTTTCCCCTGAGTTATGGATGTTGGTGCACTTCAGGCCAGATCAGAGCTCAGAGTGATCTAAGCCAGAAGCAGCAACCACTGGCTCTCCACTTGCCTTTTACCAGATTTTAACCTTCTAGTATGTTTCTTTTGATAAGACATTTTCCAGCACCCAGAGTTTCAGTACAATGTGCAAAGGGATACTGATAAATGGTGCCTCAGCCTTTTCCCACCTGCCTTGTTGCTTGCTGCTGCTCTTCTTGGTATCTTCTGTGCCTGTCACCTGGTATGACCTCGGCCAGGACATGCTTTCCCCGGAGACCACCAGCTCTTCATCATTCTCCTTCTTCCCCTCATCCTTCCAGTGTGGGGAGACACGTGCGGAGCTACAATCACCTCCAAGGAGCCGTGCGCAAGAGGAAGCTCTACTCTTACAGCAAGTACTTCCTCAAGATCAAAAAGAACGGCAAGGTCAGCGGCACCAAGAAGGAGAACTGCCCCTTCAGTAAGTACGGCTTTGTTGCCGCCGCCCCCCCCAGCCCGAGCACCGCGGAACCCCCACCCCCAGCACCTGAATCCCTCGACTGGGGAGGGAAGTAGACGCCTCAGAGGGGAGGGAGGTGTGAGGCAGAGGTATGTGTGTGTGGGGAGCTCCTCCGGGATGATGCTCCCTGCCAGCCCCTGTCTGCAGATTTCTTAGGCTACGTTTGTTTTGCAAATGGTTTTGCCGAGCACAGTTTGTTTCTTTGGCAGAAAAGCCAACTTAGAAAGGTTTGTAAGGATGTGGCAAGGAGTGTGTGTGTGGGGGGGGGTGTGGGGGAGGTATTGTCTTCTGAATCTGAAAATCATTATCCCCTGTCATTAAAACACATTGACGAGAACACTATATTAAAACCACGTATCAATTCCCGCCCCCCCCCCCCCAGTCTTCTCTATGAGCCGTGCCAGGACTGTCTGCTCCGCGCTCCTCCCTCCCCGAGCCCAGAAAAGGGGCTTTTCCTTTGGGCTGCGTTTGATCCTCAGTTTGCCCTCTGATGCGGGGGTGCCCCATTGCCCTCTGATGCGGGGGTGCCCCGTTGCCCCCGCGGGGCCGGCAGGCTCTGGGAGTCGGTGTTTGCCGCATCCCTGGCATCTGTGCTGCACCCGGCGCTTCAGTTGCAGTGCTGCTATACTGCTACTCGCTCCATTGTAAACATCTGGGGCTGGATTCACACAGACCTCACACACACATTTCATTGTCATTTTTTTCTTAAAGAAATTATTTCAAAGTAAAAGTCATATGGCTGTTTCCACAGCTATACTTTCAAATTTTTCTATAGTGATCATTAGGCTTTTAGTAATAGCGTGCTTCTGGTAATGTATTTTTTTTTTGCTGTCAGTGCTAGAAATGTAACCTTTTTTCATTTTTTTTTGCCTGTTCAGTCTCAAATTGAAGCAACCATAGTAAATCACAATATATTGCATTGTAACTCTTAAGTGACTGCATCCCATTATAGGAGTATGCTGAAAAAGCTCTGTTATGCAGGTGTTGGAGTAAGCTCTCTGACTTGCTCCACTGGTGGAGAACTGCTCCTTGGTTCTTGGATTGTTTTTCATAAACCCAGATAAACCTGGAGATAAATCTTCTGTTAAATTAAAACAATTTCAGGCGACTTAAGTAGCTCCCTTGTTAGCTACTGTGTTAAGTATAGAGTACTTGAGCAGGTTGCCATGCTGTATAATAGAAATACAATGAAATTAATATCAATGTCTATTAAATACCCATAATATAGGCATAAAAACAGGAAGGAGAGGGCTGATGCATCATGTCACTGCTTCAATTGCTCTACCTTGCAACTTCATACTTCATCATGTGCTTAATGTTTGTAAAAGCTTTAGCTGTCAAGACAGCTGACTCTTACCACCTCCCTTTTTTATTTAAATGAAAGCCAAATTCTTGAAAAACAGAATTGTGCTGAAGGCTTCACTTCAATGAATTTGTGTGGAACTATTTCTTAGATTAGTTTGTAGAAGAGGATAGTGTGATTCCTCTAAAATAGGATTCTGAAAGCTGTGTGTGCACCTCACATTTAAATATAGAACAATTAGGATTTTGTTAGCAGAAGATAGGTCAAACAGTTGTATCTTTCTCTTCAACACTCACTATAATGTGCAATGTGAAATTGTGTTTTCTGTAAAAGCACATAGGCTGAGACCATTTACGTAGACATTTACTGTTCTTTAATTTCAAAGGTGTCTGTAGCAAAATGTTGCAAATGATTCACAAAACCTATGCTTTTTTGTAACTTCCACATCCTGTGTAATCAGAATATTGCCATAATCCCAAATTGGACTGATTCCATCCAAATATGTGGTTTTTAAAAATATGCTAAATAATAATAATACGCTAAATAATAAATAAAAATATGCTATTTTTAATTGACTTTTAAGGAAAATGTTAACCATGCTATGAAACACACTAACTGCAAATTTACAACACAAATCTTAGTAGCTAAAGAATGGTGTGAGAAACACTCCGTAGCCAGTAACTTAGGCTCAGGCGAGGATCTCAGTGAATTAGTAATTTATTCGCAATTGCAATGGTGGGTGTCCCACAAGCAGGAGCGCACCTACTTGTCACACAGTACTGTTTATATACTTTATTTCTCGATGACCGGGACCCTCCCCTGTTTCCCCATTGACTGGGTAATCCAGGTTCACAATCTATCTGATGCTTCACAGACAATGCCTGGCCTTCAGTTGCCGGCCTGTTAAATTTCAAATTTCTTTTGACTTTTTTACTGTTTGAAGTGGTAATGTTTCTTCACTTATCTGACTTGAAACCGTGATTTTCACCTAATTGTTCTAAGGAGTCTGGTTGTCTGCATTTTACAAGGTTGTCTGTTAAGCTTTCTTATCACTTCAAGCATATCTCAATAACACATTCCTTACCTTTAAACAATGTAACTCTGCAAAAACAACATTTTTATTCCCACAATTCCCGCCTTTTCTTTTTTTATAAATTGTTGATTTTTGCAAAACTTTTCTCTAAGGTCTAATTTGGTAGATATCTTCCTCTTCTTCACCTTCTTTGCTTTCCATCTCCTCTAATATCATCATCTTATCTGAGTAAGGTGGTGGATCCATGGTCATTTGTTTCAATAGTGCAGTTTCAATTAACCACTGGACTAGTCCTTTTACACAGGGGATAGTGCAACAACCAACGGCTGTCAAAACTCCTGCTACTACGATCAAGGATGTAAATATGGACACTACCATCCCTTTCCATTTACCAAACCAAGATTCCAACCATCCTGTGATGGAAGTGTCTGCTCCTGAGTTTTCTGCCAATTCATTGGCAAGGGTGGTAAGCCCTTGCAATGCTCTAGTTACTGCGCCATCCGGGGCAGTATTGTTGGGTATAAAAGTGCAACAATGGTTGCCCAGTATCACACACACACACCTCCTTTCTCCGCGAACATCATATCTAATGCTATTCTGTTTTCCCAAGCCATTTTGCTGGTGACATCTAGTTGTTCAGCGATTCCTCTTATCGCATCCCTTGTATAATTTATGAATCTGTGCTGATTATAATATAATTAATCCAATCCTCATTCTTATTGATTGTTACCCACCAGAGCAGTGACTCAAACCCTGCAGCAATTTGATTCCTGGCTTCCTGTTCATCGGGAACTCCTCTAGGCACCCCAATAGAATCTATGTACGCTCTGTCATCAAATGATACTCCTAAGCTTCTTTTACTTCTTCTGGGTGTTTGTGATGTTTCTCTTTCAAATGCCAGGGTGAAGGGTATAGCTAATTGAACAAGTGCACAAGTGCCTCCCCAGTTAGATGGTAGGGTGGACCGTAAGATCTTCCCTCCACAGTACCACCAGAGATTTGCCCTGGGGATCTCAAGTCTTGAGCAGTTTCCCATCAAGTCCTCGGTAGCATTCAAGGTCCTCGTGCACAAGGCAAATTCTCCCAGATGCCGGGTAGCACTCACACCCTGCCGTGAGAGGCAAGCTGTATGGTTACCTATAGCTGTAGAGAATGCAGGGGGAACCCTGATATTGCTATCATGCAAGGAAGGGAATAGCAAAGAGAGAGACTTACAGGCCTCATTTCCCCAGGCAGTCTTTTCTTGGTACAATGCAATCATACATCGCATCCCCTGGGAATCCTTGGTCCACCCCAATGGGGAGGGCACTATCTGGGCAATCGGTCATCCCGAGGCACAAGCATAGCAATTGCTATGGTTGAGACTCTGGACAGTATATTTGACCCATTCTATCCAGGCATTCACATCCACATACCCTGTTTCAATCTCAAATGTTTGAACTGCCGCATTTCAAAGAGGGCCTCCTGTTTTCTCCTTGAGTTTCTCCCTTTCTCTGATGGCAATAGAGGATCGTTTCCATACAGCTATTCTCAATCTGGCTGTTGGGTCTCTCCCAGTTATTTGTTCTCTCTGCTCAATTGTCATTGGGCATTTAAATCTCCACAAGCTAACACCTCACAAGCATCAAACATGACAGACTGTGGTACATAACCCTCTGTCACATTCACCCATATTTTGACAGGGTATCCCATCTTACTATTATCTGGTCATGCCTTTTCCAAGTTGCCAATTGACCAAGGCCTTCTCTGAGGCCTACAATCACTAGAAACAAAATTAATAGTTGATTTTTCCCTGTCATTATTTTTAACCCTTAGGTTTCCAATAATTACCAATACAAAGAACAAGATATATGTACTACTAGAACAAAAACCCCTTGGGAGCACTTCGATTCGCTATAGGCCAGTCCTTTCTCTCACTCACAAGCCACACTTGTTAGTTACCTGTGAAAATAAAAGGTTACTTTACAATTGTAAGCTTTTATCCCGCTCAGAGTCCACTATGAGATTTTTCTCTTCGATTTCAACTTCCAACAAGTCTTCTGTAGGAACAGCTTCCCAGGTACTAGGGTCAACGGATGCCTTCACTCGAGTATAGTGAGTCCAACCTTCTTCCGCAGTCCTTACGGCTATTTCAGTGATTAGTAATGGTCCTTCCCATTCAGGCTGGAGTTGATTCTTTCCAGGTCCGAATCAGGACCCAGTTTCCTGGGTGATGGTGGTGGGGGTTTGAGCCAACAATCCATGGGTCTTGAGAGATGGCAAAGAAGAGGACAACCCCAGAATACAGTTCTTAAGAAAACTCTCTTGTTTCGAATTGTGGTATCTCATCCCTTCTGCCCAGATAGGGTAATCCGAACAGCATCTCATATGGTGAAATTCCTATATCCTTTCTTGGTGCTGTTTGAACCTGGAGGAGTGCTAAAGGTAATCATTTTACCCAAGGAAGTTGGGTTTCTAACACTAATTTAGTTAATTGCTTCTTTAATGTCTGGTTCATTCGCTTTACCTTCCCAGAAGAGGAGGGGTGCCAGGGGGTGTGAAAATCCCACTCAATCTCTAAGGCCTGCATTAACCCTTGCAGTACTCGTGAAGTGAAATGACTTCCTTGATCTGAATCAATGTTTTCAACTATCCCATATCTAGGGACTATTTGCTCCAGTGATACCTTAGCCACCGTGTTCGCAGTGGCAGATACGGAGGGGAAAGCTTACACCCATCCAGTCACGTGGTCAATTAGGACAAACAAGTACTTAAGTCAACCTGCTTTAGGTAACTCAGTAAAGTCCACCTGTATACTTTGGAAAGGTCGAATCCCTGGCTCCCGTCCCCCTCTAGGTGAATTACGAATGACCTTTTTATTTGCCTTTTGACATATGGTACATCCTCTGCATATTTGCTTCGCTAAAGTGTATATTCCTACACAGACATAGCACAACATCACACATTGCTTGCACCTCCCAATGACTCTCTTGATGTAAAACAGTTAATATTTGCCTCATTGGTGCTTTATTCATCATTTCTCTCCCATCAGGGAGTATCCATTTTCCCTCAGACTTCGTGGCTCCTGATTCCTTAAAAAAATCTTTCTCTTAAAACTTTTTAGTTTTTTCTTAGTTTTCAACAATTCCCTGAATCCTCTCTGGATTTATTCTCTGTTTTCCCTCAGACATTAGATGCCTTAAATACCTGACTTCTCTTTCTACATATTGTAATTTATTTTTCAATACTCCCAAGCCCTGCTTTCCCAGAAAGTTGAATAGCTTGTTAGTAGCTTCCTTCACAACTGTTTTCTCCTGTCCTGACAATAAACGATCATCCACATTTTGTAACAGTAATTCCTCCTTGGGAGATTGGAATTGCTCCAAAATCTGTTCTAGAACTTGCCCAAATAAATCGGTGGCCCTGTAAACCCCTGAGGTAAAACTGTCCATCTGTATTGTTGCTTCTGCCCCCATTTCAGGGTCTTTCCAGTCAGAGGTGAATATATCTTTGCTCTCAGGGCCTGAGAGCACTCCATTAATAACACTGTTATTCCAGTCTAACAATTTACTATTTGAATGCCCAATTTCATCATCAAATCCCTTCCCAACAAGTTAGTCCCTGCCTTGGGTACATGCAATAATTGCCCAGTGATCATTCTATCCCTAGTCTCAGCTTGGTATCCCCCAAAAGTGGCACTGTTATCCCAGCCCCTTCTACCCCCATCACTTTTCAGGGTTTCATTAGTTAATTTAATCCCTGATACTTTACAGGCCAGTAATGACCTAGCTGCCTCAGTGTATTGGGTTCGATGGCAAGGGTCGGGGGGGGGCTGCAGTGGCAGCCCCCGCGAGAAAAATCCAGAAGCCTCCCCGTGGCAGATAAGGGACAATTTCATCCGGCCCCAAAGGGGCCCACCGCTGCCTAGAGCCAAGCCATGAACAACACAGTCCGTGCCTGTGAGAGCACATCCAAGAAAACGAAAACAAACAAACAAACAAAGAAAAACCTGCTGCTCAACAGCAGCTGGGAGAGCGAGGAAAGAGAAACCTCCCCCCAGACACCAAAGTCAGCACAAAAGGAGGGGGAGGAGGCACTCCAAGCGCCGGAGCCGAAGCCCCCTGCGACCCCCTGCGGCCTGTGGAGAGGCCCCTGGTGGAGCAGGCTGCCCCCCCCGTACCCCCCCCCTTCTCGATACTTGGGAAACTGACCAAACACCACAGCAAATATACCAAAACTTCTAGACTGTTACTTAGATAATGCCTACATCCTCTTTCCCTGCTCATTCAACT
Source organism: Cygnus olor (assembly GCF_009769625.2). Classification (NCBI taxonomy): domain Eukaryota; kingdom Metazoa; phylum Chordata; class Aves; order Anseriformes; family Anatidae; genus Cygnus; species Cygnus olor. Next base: position 2,828,174 of record NC_049199.1, read on the forward strand.
TTCCCAACTCATTCAAAAAACAGCTCTGTCAAACATTACATACCACACCTTTAACACCTTCAATAACCCTTTTTAACACTTCTTTTTATCTTTCTCCAGCCTGTACTGTCACCAAAGGCTCAGTCAGGGGCCAACTTAATTCCATACCTTTCTCCCTCCATCATGCTGAAACAACATATCAGTATAACATATTTCATCCCATTTTCCTTCTCTCCTCCTTCTTCCACTCCGGATATTCCTACCTGAAGTGGCCAGCCTGGCCACACTTAAAACATCCCATCAAAGCCTGTCCCTGCTAGGATTCAGGCCGCAACACAGGCAGCCTTCCTTGCCTGCCATTCCTTCATCTCTCTTCCTCTCCTTTCCATCCTGGCCCTGACTCCCCCTGAAGATTTTCTTCCTCTTTCTCCAACCCTCTGCCTGACTACCTGCTACACTGTCAATACCATTAGTTTCGCTCTCTGCTTTTCCTTCTCATCTCCCCTCCTGACATGCACCTTCAGGGCCTCCTGCAGGAGGGCCCCCCACAGTGACTATTCACTACATCCCCCCACTTTCTGGAGCTTTTTCTGTGTATCTTGCCAGGCTTTATCACAAAATGAACTTTCAAGAGCCCTTGGGATACCGGGTCCTCGTGACTCACCCCCGAGCACTCCCCCACCCCGACCCCAGGTCTCCCACATGACCCCTGGGCTGCGCACTATCACCACTCCAGCCAGGATCGGCAAGTGGGTATTTCTGCTCTGCCGGCATTACCCCCCCTCCCGGAGTATGAGCTCTTTCCCATTCTTGTATAGCAGCTCTCCTCCTGATCATTCTCATTTCTTCCCCCGTAAACAACATACTTATAGGCATAATTCCTCCCCAAGAGTATAAGTTAGGCCCTAGGAACTGGTCTAATTGTTCAGCTAGCCTGATGGGGTCCTCAATGAAAGACTGCATCTCCTTCTTAAAACTCCTAACCTCTCTGCCGGTAAGGAGGGGGGGAAGTTCACCTAAGAGGATACACAGTTAGTGTTAGTACTGTTAGTATCAGGGAAGGCAAAATTCTCAGTATCTCTTCTACCTTGTTCTAATTCTTGCCAGAGCCTAGAGTACACTCTTCTCTAGGGACAGTGTTAACTGCAGTCCCTGTCTCCCTTCCTGGAGTGACTGCTGCTGCCACCAGTGCAATATTAGGATTATAGGGAGCATAATTTGGGTCCTCCTCCGAAAAAGGAAATTTATTGTTTACACATAAATTTAAAGCCTGAATTTTCATCAGGCCCGTATTTTGGCCAAAATACTGCTGTTTCCTTAATTGGTTCTTTTGTCCAGACTAATACAAAATATTTAACCATTTTTTTTTATCATCTCCTCTAATTTTGGGATTATTTTTCCAACTTCTTATCATTCTTCCGGAAGGACTGTCGGTAGGCACTCCCCCAGGGATATCTCCCTGTCCCCTGTGTGGGAATAGAAATGTTGTTTTTGCACTGTTACATTGTTTAGAAGGAAGGAATGTGGTATTGAGATATGCTTACAGTGATAAGAAAGCTCAGCAGGTGACCTCGTAAATGCAGACAACCAGACTGCTTAGAGCAATCAGGTGAAAATCACTATGTTAAGTCAAGCCAGATAAGGGGAGAAAACATTACCACCTCAAAAACAGGCCGGCAACTGAAGGCCAGGCATTGTCTGTGAAGCATCAGATAGATTGTGAACCTGGATTACCCACTCCAGTGGGGAAACAGGAGAGGGTCCTGTCATCAAAAAGTATATAAACTGTGTTTTGGAACTAGTAGGGGCGCTCTCCTGCTTGTGGGGCGCCCGCCATTGCAATCGCGAATAAATTACTACTTCACTGAGATCCTCGCCTGAGCCTAAGTTATTGGCTACGGAGTGTTTCTCACAATTTGGGGGCTCGTCCGGGAGCCAGTCACCTACTGGGGAGCCCCACCGCCGCAGCAGCAGGAAGGCATGCCCCGCTGATTTCAGCGGTCCTGTGCATCGATGGTGGCGGTTCTGCGGAGAGCTGACAGAGGGCCTGAGACTGATTAAAGAGGCAGGATCCGTGAAGTATTGGGGAAAGGAAGAAGGTAGGCACTCCGGGTTTTAAGAATTGATCCGGTAACTCTGTGCACAGACCACGGTAAGAAATATTAAGTATTGCCTTGGGGGTCGGGTGAGACTCTGTGTGATGTGTGATTGAAACGTACTTTTGTACGAAGCGAGTGTGGAGTCCTGATCCGCGGTTCCGTAACTCCGCGAGGGGTGCGGCCGGAGACGGACGAAGCGTGAGATAAGAGAGAAGTGAGAGAGAGTGAGAGAAAGGAAGAGTCTCGGGAAATTTGGTGTGCGGTAAGCCCTTGCACAGGGAAGTGCTTGGCAGCACACCAGGGAAATTTGGTGTACAGTAATCCTTGCATGGTAAAGTGCTTGGCAGTACACCAGGGAATCTGGTAAACTCATAGGTGTGCAGTACCCCTTGCACGGGGAAGTGCTTGGTAGTACACCCCCATTTTCCAGAATAGGAAAAATGGGAAATATGAGTTCCAGGGGATAGGGAGATATCCCTGGGGGAGTGCCTACCAAAAGTTCTTCCTGAAGAATGATAAGAAATTGGAAAAATAATCTCAAAATTAGAGGAGATGATAAAAGAAAAAAAAATGGTTAAATATTTTGTATTAGTCTGGACAAAAGAACCAATTAAGGAAACAGCAGTATTTTGGCCAAAATACGGGCCTGATGAAAATTCAGGCTTTAAATTTATGTGTAAACAATAAGATTCCTTTTTTTTTCGGAGGAGGACCCAAGTTATGCTCCCTATAATCCTAATATTGCACCGGTGGCAGCAGCAGTCGCTCCAGGAAGGGAGACAGGGACTGCAGTTAACACTGTCCCTAGAGAAGAGCGTACTCTAGGCTTTGGTAAGAATTAGAACAAGGTAGAAGAGATACTGAGAATTTTGCCTTCCCTGATACTAACAGTACTAACACTAACTGTGTATCCTCTTAAGTGAACTCCCCCCTCTCCTTACCGGCAGAGAGGTTAGGAGTTTTAAGAAGGAGATGAAGTCTTTAACTGAGGACCCCATCAGGCTAGCTGAACTATTAGACCAGTTCCTAGGACCTAACTTATACTCTTGGGGAGGAATTATGCCTATAAGTATGTTGTTTACAGGGAAAGAAATGGGAATGATCAGGAGGAGAGCTGCTATACAAGAATGGGAAAGAGCTCATCCTCCAGGACCAGGGGTAATACCGGCAGGGCAGAAATACCCACTTGCCGATCCTGGCTGGAATAATAATAGTGTGCAACACAGAAATCATATGAGAGACTTGGGGTCAGAATGAGAAAGTACTCGTGGATGAATCCCGAGGACCCGGTATCCCAAGGGCTCTTGAAAGTTCATTTTGTGATTAAAGCCTGGCAAGATACACAGAAAAAGCTCCAGAAGGTGGGGGGATGTAGTGAATAGTCACTGGGGGGCCCTCCTGCAGGAGGCCCTGAAGGTGCATGTCAGGAGGGGAGATGAGAAGGAAAAGCAGAGAGCGAAACTAATGGTATTGACAGTGTAGCAGGTAGTCAGGCAGAGGGTTGGAGAAAGAGGAAGAAAATCTTCAGGGGGAGTCAGGGCCAGGATGGAAAGGAGAGGAAGAGAGATGAAGGAATGGCAGGCAAGGAAGGCTGCCTGTGTTGCGGCCTGAATCCTAGCAGGGACAGGCTTTGATGGGATGTTTTAAGTGTGGCCAGGCTGGCCACTTCAGGTAGGAATATCCGGAGTGGAAGAAGGAGGAGAGAAGGAAAATGGGATGAAATATGTTATACTGATATGTTGTTTCAGCATGATGGAGGGAGAAAGGTATGGAATTAAGTTGGCCCCTGACTGAGCCTTTGGTGACAGTACAGGCTGGAGAAAGATAAAAAGAAGTGTTAAAAAGGGTTATTGAAGGTGTTAAAGGTGTGGTATGTAATGTTTGACAGAGCTGTTTTTTGAATGAGTTGGGAAAGTTGAATGAGCAGGGAAAGAGGATGTAGGCATTATCTAAGTAACAGTCTAGAAGTTTTGGTATATTTGCTGTGGTGTTTGGTCAGTTTCCCAAGTATCGAGAAGGGGGGGGGTACGGGGGGGGCAGCCTGCTCCACCAGGGGCCTCTCCACAGGCCGCAGGGGGTCGCAGGGGGCTTCGGCTCCGGCGCTTGGAGTGCCTCCTCCCCCTCCTTTTGTGCTGACTTTGGTGTCTGGGGGGAGGTTTCTCTTTCCTCGCTCTCCCAGCTGCTGTTGAGCAGCAGGTTTTTCTTTGTTTGTTTGTTTGTTTTCGTTTTCTTGGATGTGCTCTCACAGGCACGGACTGTGTTGTTCATGGCTTGGCTCTAGGCAGCGGTGGGCCCCTTTGGGGCCGGATGAAATTGTCCCTTATCTGCCACGGGGAGGCTTCTGGATTTTTCTCGCGGGGGCTGCCACTGCAGCCCCCCCCCGACCCTTGCCATCGAACCCAATACACTGAGGCAGCTAGGTCATTACTGGCCTGTAAAGTATCAGGGATTAAATTAACTAATGAAACCCTGAAAAGTGATGGGGGTAGAAGGGGCTGGGATAACAGTGCCACTTTTGGGGGATACCAAGCTGAGACTAGGGATAGAATGATCACTGGGCAATTATTGCATGTACCCAAGGCAGGGACTAACTTGTTGGGAAGGGATTTGATGATGAAATTGGGCATTCAAATAGTAAATTGTTAGACTGGAATAACAGTGTTATTAATGGAGTGCTCTCAGGCCCTGAGAGCAAAGATATATTCACCTCTGACTGGAAAGACCCTGAAATGGGGGCAGAAGCAACAATACAGATGGACAGTTTTACCTCAGGGGTTTACAGGGCCACCGATTTATTTGGGCAAGTTCTAGAACAGATTTTGGAGCAATTCCAATCTCCCAAGGAGGAATTACTGTTACAAAATGTGGATGATCGTTTATTGTCAGGACAGGAGAAAACAGTTGTGAAGGAAGCTACTAACAAGCTATTCAACTTTCTGGGAAAGCAGGGCTTGGGAGTATTGAAAAATAAATTACAATATGTAGAAAGAGAAGTCAGGTATTTAAGGCATCTAATGTCTGAGGGAAAACAGAGAATAAATCCAGAGAGGATTCAGGGAATTGTTGAAAACTAAGAAAAAACTAAAAAGTTTTAAGAGAAAGATTTTTTTAAGGAATCAGGAGCCACGAAGTCTGAGGGAAAATGGATACTCCCTGATGGGAGAGAAATGATGAATAAAGCACCAATGAGGCAAATATTAACTGTTTTACATCAAGAGAGTCATTGGGAGGTGCAAGCAATGTGTGATGTTGTGCTATGTCTGTGTAGGAATATACACTTTAGCGAAGCAAATATGCAGAGGATGTACCATATGTCAAAAGGCAAATAAAAAGGTCATTCGTAATTCACCTAGAGGGGGACGGGAGCCAGGGATTCGACCTTTCCAAAGTATACAGGTGGACTTTACTGAGTTACCTAAAGCAGGTTGACTTAAGTACTTGTTTGTCCTAATTGACCACGTGACTGGATGGGTGTAAGCTTTCCCCTCCGTATCTGCCACTGCGAACACGGTGGCTAAGGTATCACTGGAGCAAATAGTCCCTAGATATGGGATAGTTGAAAACATTGATTCAGATCAAGGAAGTCATTTCACTTCACAAGTACTGCAAGGGTTAATGCAGGCCTTAGAGATTGAGTGGGATTTTCACACCCCCTGGCACCCCTCCTCTTCTGGGAAGGTAAAGCGAATGAACCAGACATTAAAGAAGCAATTAACTAAATTAGTGTTAGAAACCCAACTTCCTTGGGTAAAATGATTACCTTTAGCACTCCTCCAGGTTCAAACAGCACCAAGAAAGGATATAGGAATTTCACCATATGAGATGCTGTTCGGATTACCCTATCTGGGCAGAAGGGATGAGATACCACAATTCGAAACAAGAGAGTTTTCTTAAGAACTGTATTCTGGGGTTGTCCTCTTCTTTGCCATCTCTCAAGACCCATGGATTGTTGGCTCAAACCCCCACCACCATCACCCAGGAAACTGGGTCCTGATTCGGACCTGGAAAGAATCAACTCCAGCCTGAATGGGAAGGACCATTACTAATCACTGAAATAGCCGTAAGGACTGCGGAAGAAGGTTGGACTCACTATACTCGAGTGAAGGCATCCGTTGACCCTAGTACCTGGGAAGCTGTTCCTACAGAAGACTTGTTGGAAGTTGAAATCGAAGAGAAAAATCTCATAGTGGACTCTGAGCGGGATAAAAGCTTACAATTGTAAAGTAACCTTTTATTTTCACAGGTAACTAACAAGTGTGGCTTGTGAGTGAGAGAAAGGACTGGCCTATAGCGAATCGAAGTGCTCCCAAGGGGTTTTTGTTCTAGTAGTACATATATCTTGTTCTTTGTATTGGTAATTATTGGAAACCTAAGGGTTAAAAATAATGACAGGGAAAAATCAACTATTAATTTTGTTTCTAGTGATTGTAGGCCTCAGAGAAGGCCTTGGTCAATTGGCAACTTGGAAAAGGCATGACCAGATAATAGTAAGATGGGATACCCTGTCAAAATATGGGTGAATGTGACAGAGGGTTATGTACCACAGTCTGTCATGTTTGATGCTTGTGAGGTGTTAGCTTGTGGAGATTTAAATGCCCAATGACAATTGAGCAGAGAGAACAAATAACTGGGAGAGACCCAACAGCCAGATTGAGAATAGCTGTATGGAAACGATCCTCTATTGCCATCAGAGAAAGGGAGAAACTCAAGGAGAAAACAGGAGGCCCTCTTTGAAATGCGGCAGTTCAAACATTTGAGATTGAAACAGGGTATGTGGATGTGAATGCCTGGATAGAATGGGTCAAATATACTGTCCAGAGTCTCAACCATAGCAATTGCTATGCTTGTGCCTCGGGATGACCGATTGCCCAGATAGTGCCCTCCCCATTGGGGTGGACCAAGGATTCCCAGGGGATGCGATGTATGATTGCATTGTACCAAGAAAAGACTGCCTGGGGAAATGAGGCCTGTAAGTCTCTCTCTTTGCTATTCCCTTCCTTGCATGATAGCAATATCAGGGTTCCCCCTGCATTCTCTACAGCTATAGGTAACCATACAGCTTGCCTCTCACGGCAGGGTGTGAGTGCTACCCGGCATCTGGGAGAATTTGCCTTGTGCACGAGGACCTTGAATGCTACCGAGGACTTGATGGGAAACTGCTCAAGACTTGAGATCCCCAGGGCAAATCTCTGGTGGTACTGTGGAGGGAAGATCTTACGGTCCACCCTACCATCTAACTGGGGAGGCACTTGTGCACTTGTTCAATTAGCTATACCCTTCACCCTGGCATTTGAAAGAGAAACATCACAAACACCCAGAAGAAGTAAAAGAAGCTTAGGAGTATCATTTGATGACAGAGCGTACATAGATTCTATTGGGGTGCCTAGAGGAGTTCCCGATGAACAGGAAGCCAGGAATCAAATTGCTGCAGGGTTTGAGTCACTGCTCTGGTGGGTAACAATCAATAAGAATGTGGATTGGATTAATTATACTATAATCAGCACAGATTCATAAATTATACAAGGGATGCGATAAGAGGAATCGCTGAACAACTAGATGCCACCAGCAAAATGGCTTGGGAAAACAGAATAGCATTAGATATGATTCTTGCGGAGAAAGGTGGTGTGTGCGTGATGCTGGGCAACCGTTGTTGTACTTTTATCCCTAACAATACTGCCCCGGATGGCGCAGTAACTAGAGCATTGCAAGGGCTTACCACCCTTGCCAATGAATTGGAAGGAAACTCAGGAGCAGACACTTCCATCACAGGATGGTTGGAATCTTGGTTTGGTAAATGGAAAGGGATGGTAGTGTCCATATTTACATCCTTGATCGTAGTAGCAGGAGTTTTGACAGCCATTGGTTGTTGCACTATCCCCTGTGTAAAAGGACTAGTCCAGTGGTTAATTGAAACTGCACTATTGAAACAAATGACCATGGATCCACCACCTTACTCAGATAAGATGATGATATTAGAGGAAATGGAAAGCAAAGAAGGTGAAGAAGAGGAAGACATCTACCAAATTACACCTTAGAGAAAAATTTTGCAAAAATCAACAAATTATAAAAAGAGAAAAGGGGGGAATTGTGGGAATAGAAATGTTGTTTTTGCAGTGTTACATTGTTTAGAAGGAAGGAATGTGGTATTGAGATATGCTTACAGTGATAAGAAAGCTTAACAGACAACCTTGTAAAATGCAGACAACCAGACTCCTTAGAGCAATCAGGTGAAAATCACTATGTTAAGTCAAGCCAGATAAGGGGAGAAAACATTACCACCTCAAAAACAGGCCGGCAACTGAAGGCCAGGCATTGTCTGTGAAGCATCAGATAGATTGTGAACCTGGATTACCCACTCCAGTGGGGAAACAGGAGAGGGTCCTGTCATCAAAAAGTATATAAACTGTGTTTTGGAACTAGTAGGGGCGCTCTCCTGCTTGTGGGGCGCCCGCCATTGCAATCGCGAATAAATTACTACTTCACTGAGATCCTCGCCTGAGCCTAAGTTATTGGCTACGGAGTGTTTCTCACACCTGGAACCTGTAATGGGTAAAGCCTTGTTTGTTCATTAAATGTTGCTGATAGGGGGGTTTCAACGGTTGACTGCTTATACCCCCAATATCCTGTTGAAGGAAAAAAACAAGTATGGGAACTTCCTGTTATGTTAACAATTGCAATAGAAACCAGCTCCAAATAAGGGCAAAATGGCATTCCTCCTTGCATGGGAACACACACACCGCAGCAAAGTCATGACCCCAACGCAGAGGAAGACGATGATCTTCATCCTCACGACCACCAGAGGACTGACGAAGACCCCCTAGCAACAGGCCTTGCAGTGTAAGAAGACACCAGGATGTGCCACTAAAAACCCGGAACCACAAGACTATAAATCGAGACTCTGGTGTGCTTAGGTGTGCGCCGTTGGCGGAGCAGGAGACTCCCCGGCCGCCCAGCGCTGTTTTACTTATTGCTGCTTGCTGAATTGCTCAAATAAATTGAAATTCGATCTACCCTACCCACGATGTGTCGGGAATGATTTCTACCAAAACTAATTTATAACAAATTGGTGCCGTGACTCGGATAGTGGTAGCTTGGCTGGATCCCTCCCAGGGGAGGCGCGCCCCGCTGATTTTGCGGTCCCTGTCTGGAGGTCCCCAAGCCAACGCACCCCTACCGATGAACCTAAAGTTCCAGCGATAAGTAAATAAACAACCGGTAACCCCTTAATCTTTGTGCACGAAGCTCCGAACGAAGACTCAGGAGTGAGTAAGTATAGGCCGGTTATCCGTTCGGTTGGGGTTGGGAAGCCCAGAGTGTGCCTGTGTGAGACGTCCAATCGAGGACGAAGCGAGTGCGGACTCCCTGGTAGTGCGGTTCCCACCTCCCGCGAGGGACTGGGCCACGAACGGGAGGTGAAGACTGTGTGTGTGTGTGAAGGCAATCTGGAAGATGGGACAGAAGAAGAGCAAGTCTTCTGGTCCCATGGGTGGGTCGGAACCCAAGGCTAGGTTGCCCCCGATACCACCAGAAAGCCCGTTAGGGTTAATGATTAAAAATTGGAACAATTACCCCTCCAGGCGGGGTAAGGATAAAGTTAAGATGATACATTATTGTATGGAAGTCTGGGGTGGGAAGCAAATTAGGGGCTCACCCGTTATATTGGCCCGTGTTTGGGTCCTTTGAGGAATGGATCTGTCAGGCTCTAAACCTTTATGTGAATTCAAAGGAGCCTTTCAGCCTAGAGGAGAGTGAGTATGCACACCTATGGATAGGATCTGAGACCCGAGCCAACTTATACCCATTAAGAGAAAAAGGGGGGAGGAAAAAGAATGAACGGAATGAGGAAGAAGTCCCACTTTCACCCCCCCCCTTATATACCCCCTCCTCCCTCACCTCCAGCCCCCCCCACGGCTCCGGGCTACCATAGTGACTCTGATTCGGCCACGGACACCCCTCGGGGAACTAGACGGGTAACTCGGAGCCAAACTAGAAATCGAGAGGGTGAGGGTAGACTATATCCCCTAAGAGAGGTTGCAATGGGAGGGCCCCAACCCGGTATGGGATACGTCTCCATCCCCCTAAATATGGGAGACGTCAGAGAATTCAAGAAGGAAATGGGAAATCTCTTAGAAGATCCTCTTGGAGTCTCTGAGCGAGTAGACCAATTTTTGGGGTCTAATGTTTACACCTGGGAAGAACTCCAGGCCATTTTAGGTATATTATTCACTGCAGAAGAAAGGAATATGATCCGGAGGGCTGGAATGCGAATCTGGGACCAGTAACACCAGCAGGGTCCTGCGGGAGATCTTAAATGGCCCCTACAGAGGCCTAACTGGAATAACCAAAATGAACAAGATAGGGGTCATATGCAGGATTTAAGGACTATTATTGTACAAGGTATAAGGGAGTCAGTCCCTAGAGGACAAAATATAAATAAGGCCTTTAGTGAACATCAGAAGAAGGATGAAACTCCCACAGAATGGCTGGAGAGATTAAGGAAGAACCTCCAGCTTTATTCGGGACTGGACCCCGGTACACCAGTGGGACAGGCCTTGTTAAAAACGCAATTTGTGGCAAAATCATGGGGGGGATATCAGGCGGAAATTAGAAAAATTAGAGGATTGGCAGGATAGAGGGATGGATGAACTGCTGAGAGAAGCTCAGAAGGTATATGTGCGAAGAGAAGAAGAGACTCAGAAAAGGCAGGCCAGGATTCTAGTGGCAGTGGTCCCGGAAGGACAAAAAGGGCTCCCCCTTCGCCCAATGGGTGTTCCGCTACCACGAAAAAGACCTCCGAGGAGCCAGAGTGATCAGAGGGATCTAAGACAGCTAGAATGTTTTTATTGCCAAAAGAAGGGACACATGAAAAAGGACTGCAGAAAACGCTTACAAGATGAGCGAATGTTTAAAGAAGATTAGGGGAGTCAGGGGCTCCATCTACTGGGGACTTCTGGTATAACGGAGCCCTTGATAAAATTGAAGTTAGGTCCCCAGCATCAAGAAGTGGAGTTCCTTGTGGACTCTGGGGCAGAAAGATCGACTGTCCAAATGGTACCCCGGGGATGTCAACCTTCCTCGGAGAAATTACAGGTGATAGGAGCCAAAGGAGAGCCCTTTAGGGTCTCAGTAATAAAGGGGATGAAAATAGAGACCCCAGCCCAAAGTTGCACAGGATCCTTCTTATTAGTACCAGAAGCTGAATATAACCTGTTGGGAAGAGACTTAATGGTTAAGCTAAAAATTAATTTGGAGGTGAAAAATAAAGGAATTGAGGTTAAATTATACGCCCTCACTGTAGAGGACGAGGCAAAAATAAACCCTGAGGTGTGGTATTCTCCCGAATCAGTAGCCCGAATCAGTAGGTTTAGATATTAGTCCCTTTGAAGTCACTATCAGGAATCCCAAGACTCCTATCAGGGTAAAACAATACCCAATGTCTCAAGAAGGCAGGGAGGGGCTGCAACCAGTAATCGAGAGGCTACTACAACAGGGATTACTGGAGCCTTGCATGTCACCTCATAACACTCCTATATTACCTATCAAGAAACCTGATGGCTCTTATCGGCTAGTCCAAGACTTGAGGAAGGTCAACAAAAGAACAATAACCAGATTTCCTGTAGTAGCTAACCCACATACCTTGCTAAGTCAGCTGTTCCCAGCGCAGAAATGGTATAGTGTCATAGACCTAAAAGATGTGTTTTGGGCATGTCCTTTAAAAAGGGAATGCAGGGATTATTTCGCCTTTGAGTGGGAAGATCCTGCAACCCATCGGAAACAACAATTAAGATGGACCGTGCTTCCCCAAGGATTCACGGAATCACCATATCTATTCGGTCAGGCATTAGAACAAGTATTAGAGAACTATGAACCAAATCCTGAAGTAACCTTAGTCCAATATGTGGATGATTTGCTGTTAGCAGGAGAGAGTCAGGAGGCAGTCAGGACAGAAAGTATCAAGATACTAAACTTCTTGAGCTTAAAGGGACTAAAAGTATCAAAGTCAAAATTGCAGTTCACGGAGGAAGAGGTGAAATATTTAGGACATTGGCTAAGTAAGGGCACTAAGAAACTAGACCCCGAACGAGTGAATAGGATTTTGTCACTACAAGCGTCAAAAAGCAGAAGACAAGTTAGTTAGGCAGCTGCTGGAGTTGTTAGGATACTGTCGACAATGGATTGAAAATTATAGTAGCAAAGTGAAGTTTTTGTATCAGAAACTGGTTGGGGAAGGATTAATGAAATGGAGCCAAAGTGATGAGCAAAGCCTGATAGACTTAAAAATGGATTTAGTGAACGCTCCTGTGTTAAATTTACCCAATGTGAAGAGACCCTTTTATCTATTTATCAACATAAAGGAGGGGACAGCGTTCGGGGTCTTAACTCAAGACTGGGCAGGGAAAAAGAAACCCGTGGGAGATCTTTCTAAACTTTTGGACCCCGTGAGTAGGGGATGGCCCACCTGTCTCCAGGCAGTGGTCGTGGCTGCGCTCCTGGTGGAAGAAACGCATAAAATCACCTTTGAGGGCGAACTGAGGGTATTGTCACCTCACAATATAAGGGGGATCCTGCAGCAAAAGGAGTAGTACAATGCCCCCCCCCTCTAGAGATGGCCATACACGGGATCAAACCAGGAGACCAGGTTCTGATAAAATCCTGGAAAGAGACCTCTCTAACTCCTCATTGGGAAGGACCCTACCTTGTTCTACTTACCACAGACACAGCTGTCTGGACAGCCAAGAAAGGATGGACTCACGCCAGCCGAGTTAAAGGACCAATACCGGAGGAACGGTGGAGAGTGACCAGCCAACCCGGAGACTTGAGGCTGACCATGCGAAAAGGGACTGATGAGTGAATTCGTAATCGTATGATCGGTAACCTTCTCTAAGGAATAATAGGTTCACTGTAAACGAAACCGGGAAGTAGGGGAAGGGAAATTCTTTAATGTACCCAGACCCATACATCAGAAGGGTAACGCGCCTAAGGAGGAGTGAGTAACTGGGACTGGGAGTGGCTGGAAGAGGGAAATCGGTACCTAGGCCCCTGAAGATTACCCTTGCTGCCGTGAAGAAAGTGAACCCTGCTGCTTGAGGCAACCAAGTAGGCGGGCGAGGCAGAGGAGTACAACAGTGGGGAGAGTTATTTGGTACCCACCCCTATTTGAGATGATGGAGTCCGGCCGAATAAACCGCCCTAGTACCCACCATAACTCGAAGCCGCCTCCCCAGAATTATAAAAGGACGTTGCCCTTCTGGTGTATGTTGGCGCTACCTCTCCTATTGACTATCCCCTGTCCGGCTGGGGCCGACCAGGGATATTCGCACCAGCCCTTTAAGTGGAGTTTAATTAGGTGGGAGGACCAAGTTATCATTAACCAAGTAACTACGGCGGGTGCACCAAGTTTTCTCACATCCCTTTGTCAACTGGCACCCATAAGCCCATGTCTGAACCAAATAGGTTTCTACCTCTGCCCCAGCTCGAACCCAGGAAGGGGCCCTGTGGAAATTGATGCAAGTAAGCTACCAGCTGTTAAATGCTACCAACCCTAACCTGACTGAGCGGTGCTGGCTTTGTTATGGGGTAAGGCCGCCCTTTTACGAAGCTGTGGGGGTCAATGAGAAGGCCCGACGGGTAAATGGATCCAATCCCTCACAATGTACGTGGGGGAAAGAGGGTCAGGGCATAACGCTGACCCAAGTGACTGGGAAGGGGAGATGCGTGGGACAAGTCTCACCCGATAAAATGCACTTGTGTGCAAATCAAACTAACATCGGAAGTATAAAGAAACCGGCGGAACGGTTATTACCAGCGAAGGATGCTAGGTGGGTATGTTCAAAGATAGGAGTTACCCCTTGTTTATCCCTGGACTTGTTCAATGGGTCTGTAGAATTCTGTGTTCAAGTAATAATCATCCCAAAGATAGTCTACCACCCAGAGAATTTTATGTATGACAATCAGATCAATCAAGAACACCATTTGACAAAACGGGAACCAATTTCCACACTGACAGTGGCTACCCTAATGGTTTTAGGGGGGGGTGCAGGGGTAGGCACAGGAGTTGCTTCGCTAATCAAACAAGGAAGAGAGATCACCTCCCTGAGAGCAGCTGTGGATGAAGATTTAGCCAGAATTGAAAAATCTATCAGTGCTTTAGAAAAATCTATGAGATTGTTATCCGAAGTGGTATTACAGAATCGCAGAGGACTAGATTTATTGTATTTACAACAAGGAGGATTGTGCGCCGCACTCAGGGAGGAATGTTGTGTATATGCTGATCATACTGGGATTGTGAGGGATACCATGACCAAACTTAGAGAAGGATTGGAAAGGAGAAAAAGAGAGCGGGAGGCCCAGCAAAGCTGGTACGAGTCCTGGTATAATCACTCGCCATGGCTCACCACTCTGTTGTCAACAATAGTTGGCCCGCTGATTTTATTAACCCTAGGACTGACGTTTGGTCCTTGTATCCTTAACAAAGTCATAACCATTGTTAAAGGTAGATTAGAGGCTGCTCATCAGATCCTTATGAGGACAAAGTACAAATCGATAAATGATAGACCCATACTAGAGGAAACATTAATCCTGAGTCAATTAGAACTAAATAGATTTAATGAACAAAATGATACAGAGAAAAAGGGGGGATTGTAATGGGTAAAGCTTTGTTTGTTCATTAAATGTTGCTGATAGGGGGGTTTCAACGGTTGACTGCTTATACCCCCAATATCCTGTTGAAGGAAAAAAACAAGTATGGGAACTTCCTGTTATGTTAACAATTGCAATAGAAACCAGCTCCAAATAAGGGCAAAATGGCATTCCTCCTTGCATGGGAACACACACACCGCAGCAAAGTCACGACCCCAACGCAGAGGAAGACGATGATCTTCATCCTCACGACCACCAGAGGACTGACGAAGACCCCCTAGCAACAGGCCTTGCAGTGTAAGAAGACACCAGGATGTGCCACTAAAAACCCGGAACCACAAGACTATAAATCGAGACTCTGGTGTGCTTAGGTGCGCGCCGTTGGCGGAGCAGGAGACTCCCCGGCCGCCCAGCGCTGTTTTACTTATTGCTGCTTGCTGAATTGCTCAAATAAATTGAAATTCGATCTACCCTACCCACGATGTGTCGGGAATGATTTCTACCAAAACTAATTTATAACAGAACCCATATTTTCCCATTTCTCCTAGCCCTTTTCAGTGTGCTGCTACAGAAATTTACCTCCTGCAGGGTACCACACACTAACGTTCCGATTCTGGAAAATGGGGGTGTACTGCCAAGCACTTCACCGTGGAAGGGGTACCGTACACCAAATTTCCCGAGACTCTTCCTTTCTCTCTCTTATCTCACGCTTCGTCCGTCTCCGGCCGCGCCCCTCGCGAAGCTACGGAACCGCGGATCAGGACTCCAAACTCGCTTAGTACAAAAGTACGTCTCAATCACACGTCACACAGAGTCTCACCCGACCCCCAAGGCAATACTTAATATTTCTTACCTTGGTCTGTGCACAGAGTTACCGGATCAATTCTTAAACCAAGAGTGCCTACCTTCTTCCCTTCCCCACTACTTCATGGATCCTGCCTCTTTAATCAGTCTCGGGCCCTCTGTCAGCTCTCCGCAGAACCGCCACCATCAATGCACAGGACCGCTGAAATCAGCGGGGCATGCCTTCCTGCTGCTGCGGCGGTGGGGCTCCCCAGTAGGTGACTGGCTCCCGGACGAGCCCCCAAATTGTGAGAAACACTCACAATAACTTAGGCTCAGGCGAGGTTCTCAGTGAATTAGTAATTCATTTGCAATTGCAATGGTGGGCGTCCCACAAGCAGGAGCGCACCTACTAGTCACACAGTACTGTTTATATACTTTATTTCTCGAGGACCGGGACCCTCCCCTGTTTCCCCATTGACTGGGTAATCCAGGTTCACAACCTATCCGATGCTTCACAGACAATGCCTGGCCTTCAGTTGCCGGCCTGTTAAATTTCAAATTTCTTTTGACTTTTTTACTGTTTGAAGTGGTAATGTTTCTTCACTTATCTGACTTGACTTGACACCGTGATTTTCACCTAATTGTTCTAAGGAGTCTGGTTGTCTGCGTTTCACAAGGTCGCCTGCTAAGTTTTCTTATCACTTCAAGCATATCTCAGTACCACATTCCTTACCTTTAAACAATGTAACTCTGCAAAAACAACATTTTTATTCCCACATAAGCAAATCTGGTTAACCTGTGTCTTAAATTAAAAGTAGCATGTGCTTCTATGAACGCAGAGCAACATCTCCTCTCATGGAGGCTTCCTGACATTTCCTCTGAGCAAGTAATATAGTAAGATAAGGAAGGTTCTTAATAGGAAAAAAAAATCTTTGTAAACAATATCATATTTTTACTCATAAACTTGGTATTTGGGATGATAGAAATTGTATCAGCAAAGAAATGATTCAGTCAATTTGGGATTTGTTATAATGTTCCTTTCATGGACTGTTTTTGTTTTTACTCAGTTTTCTAAATAGCTTTCTGAATTAAGCTCTTACATTCCTTTCCTTCCCAGACAGAACTGAGTTGAAATTTGTTTGCACATCTTGAATGCTTACTACTTTTCCTTGGAGTTGCCATAAGAAGCTAAAAATACCTTATCCTAATATTCTGATGTTTATCATCTAGTGACCTCTGCCACTTTGAACAACACAAATAGTTTGAACATTTATCAACATTAATGGCCAACATCAGCTTGATGAGACTGCATGGAGGAGTAAGCTGTGCTTGTTTTGGGCTATGAAAAGCAAATTATCAGATCAGAAATGAAGGCTGCATTTAGTAATGTGAGCATCTGTGAGACAGGGAACAAGATAAAGGGTGTTGATTCCTAGGTCTTAGCTAGCACAATTGTATGTTAACCACCCAAAGATAAGGGACTAAAAGACTGTATGCGTAGATAAGGGAACCAGCAAGAACTGGCTTGACTGCTGAAGTCTGTCAAAGACAGGAAAGGCCAGAAGATTAGTAGCGAGGAAGACTTCTGGCCTTCAAGAAAAGACCACCAGAGTACGCCGGATGACCACCCAAGGACTCGAGTACGCATGCGACTAGGGGCGGGAACCTACGTTAATGATTCTTCGGAGACCTGATGAATATACAAGAGACTTACTGGGAAATGAAATGAATATGTACTTGTCCCACTAATATAAGCACACTGCCAGTAACCGTTGGTGCACAAGTTAGGTGGAGCTATCCCCCTTGCGCCCGGTGTGTGTGCACAATGCCGAATAAACATACCTGCTTTATAACTATTCCAAGGTTATAGAGTCTAATTTACGCAAATCACATGCACATCTCTTGGTCAGTAGGTATACTAGTACTGCTGGTCTAACTTTATGTACTTATCAAACACATTTTCCTTCTTTTTGCTTCAACAACTTTTTTTGATGCAATACTTTAATATCTTGCAGCCTTTCATTGTTCAGATATTTTGAACACAAAGAAGTAGTTAATGGTACTTGCAGCCATTAGTTCTGCAAAGTGAAAAGATCCTTTCCTAGCAGTATTAATTACTTTTGTTGCTAGAATCAATTTGTTGTAAAAGGAAGACAGGAAAATATGTTACAGGAAGTTTTGAAAAATCATTTTGGGAAAGATCTCTATATTTATGAAGAGAATTAAAATATTCAAGGGATGGAGTGAGGAGGAAGTTGTTTATACTTTAATCATTGGATGTATATTAAAACTGAATTCGTTAGCTGAAAGGGTTATTAAAACTGATTTTGCTACTTTGTGAGTGCAGTGCAACAAATGGAAGTTGCAGGGGAAAGAAATGGTTGCAAGTGAGTCAAGTCATATGCTAAATAATAGCTTTAAAGGCACTCTTTGCTTTTAAATTAGGTCACATTCTTACTTTGAACATTCAGGTTAATTGTAACAGTAAATCAAAGAATACACTCAAAGTAGACTCCCATGTAAGGTGGACAACTGAACAGTGATTCTTTTACTGCTACTAACATGTACATCCAATTACTTGGTTGATATAATCAGTGTCAGCTGTAAAGCGTTCACCTATTTTATAGTAACTCCAAAGAATTATTAGCCTGGCCCCTTTTCACATATATATACACTACTGACAGACTAACTGTAGAAGATTTACCTCTAAATAAACAGGATTTTTCACATGTATTGAGTCTGAATTTAAAGAAAAAGGAAACGTTGAAATTAACCCCAAAAAGTTTCATTCCTTTTCCCACCTTCTGCAACTTCTGTGCAAGACAGGAAAAGGCTACAGACAGTAAAAACATGAATGTTTGTGAATTTTATACAAAAACAAGGATCAGATCTTTCATAAAGCTTGGTTATTAAAGCAATATGATACCTACCCCTTCAATGGTGGAAAACGTGTAACGGACAAAATTGGTTGTTTCTTGCAGTTCCTGATTCATCCTAAATAGGGAGCAGAGGTGAAAATGGGGGGTCTGAGGGGTCTAGTTGCTCTTCCTCCTGCTACTGATACTAGAGATTCAATACATAGCATAGAAATAAAGGAAATAAAATTTTTCTTTAAGATTCTTAATGCACATATGTGCAAGTGGTAGTCAGCATACATGGGAGTTGGGAAGGGATGCTGAAGCACTATGGAAACATTCAGGATGTTCTTTAGTTGCAATTAAGCTGTGGTGCTGTCCTGGTTTTGGCTAGGATAGAGTTAATTTTCCTCCTAGTAGCTGGTAGGGTGCTGTGTTTCAGATTTAGGATGAAAATAATGTTGATATCACACTGATGTTTTAATTGTGGCAGAGCAGTGCTTACACTAAGCCAAGGACTTTTCAGTTTCTCGCTCTGTCCTGCCAGCAAGCAGGCTGGGCATGCAGCAGGAGCTGGGAGGGGACAGACCCAGGACAGCTGACCCAAACTGGCCAAAGGGGTATTCCATACCATCTGACGTCATGCTCAACAATTAATATGGGGGGACGGGACGGGGTGGGGGGACTGGGTGCTCGGGGATAGGCTGGGCATCGGTCAGTGGGTGGTGAGCATTGCATTGTGCATCACTTGTTTTGTACACACTATTATTAGTAGTACTATTATAATTTTTATTATTATTTTCCTTTCTTTTCTGTCCTAATAAACTGTCTTTCTCTCAACCCACAGGCTTTCATTTTTTCTGATTCTCTTCCCTGTCCCGGAGAAGGCAGGGGGAGGGTGAGTGAATGTCTGAGTTGTGGGACAGGAATTCGCAGGGAGTTTTGTGCTGTTTCACACGTCCCTGAGTTAGAGATAATGAGGAAAACAGCGGTAGAACCAAAAACTTGAGCAAGGTCGAGATAAAGTAAATTGGCTACAGTGTTAAAGATGAGCTTTGGGCAGTGGCCAATTGCTGGCTGGCTCAAGGCGCGTCTGAGGATCTCTAACCAACTGTATGACAGATTCGGGCGCGTGGACAGCGTGTGGGGCTACGGGGAAAGCATATGTAGTAGTGAAAAAGGGCAATAAACATCTCCTGTTCAAGAGCCATCAGGAGTCCGTGTCGTGCATCCCTTCACTGAGTGGTGCTTAGCTGCAGACAGGTTAAACCATGACAGGTGCTAAGCGGAGGCTGGGTCTAAATCAGTGATATGCACACATTAGAGGAAGGTGATGGGAAGTTTACGAGTGCTAGAGCAAAACTAGAAAGGATGACAAGAAAGAAATATGGGGAGTATGCATCACAAGTGGGAGAGGGGAATGTGGCCTACCCATTCTGGTAGCAGTGAACTGACAGTGACATTGAATCGCATTCTCATCTCACTGCATCATTGGTTTGCCCACAGCCTAAACCTATGAAGTCACAAACTCATTAAGGTACCTGTTGAATTTGTCTGAAAGTGAGTAATCAGTGTTAGGATATAAACTCTTCATGCTCCCACCCCCTCACTTCTGAGTATCTTCTCTGACCCTATTGATAATATTTGGTATGTGTTCTGGCGTTCTCTTCTTCAGATTAGCCTCTTCAAGAGAACTGATACCATGCTTTATTCCTAATGTCAAAGTCATAATGACTACTTACAAGCAAAAAGGCAGTCATACTTGCTCTTGGAAGTAATAAAAGCAGCCACAAACAGACCTGTATTAAAGAAGAAAAATACTGGGGTTTCGGTGTGTTTTTTTTCTTTGGTTTTCACTATGCTAGTCCTATACACTGTATTTGTTATGAGAAACATACAGGTGTGTTTCAGGTAAAAACATTCAGGCATTTTCTCATTTGTTATGAGAAACATAACTGAAAGACATCAAGATATCCTAGACTAAGTGTTTTAATTTTTTGTGGGTGGAATAGGGTTTTTTATGACTGGTATGTTTAGTGCTATCAAGTGTGTCATATTTTGTAAGCTTATCTTTAAGATTTGAAGTAGTTATAAGCTCATATATTCAATAACTGTTAATACAATGACCATGAGAATATATAGAATAGAATAATTTAAGGTTGGAAAAAATATGCACTGGAAGAGAATACAGGATAACTCTAACATGAAGTGGGTTTTGTAAGACTGTAGTTTTATTGCCACCTTTTCAGATATTTTTACAACACTCCAGGAGATGCTAAACCTCCTGATGTTCACTGAAACAGTCTTTGACTTCAACAGAACCAGGTTTGTTCACTGTGTATTTCCCAGATAGTCATTTTTCCCTATGGATTTTCTGGGGGTAAACATGAAAGGTATAAACCATGTTGATCTGGAAGTACCTCTCTTGTACAAATGAAGAATCTAAGAACCTGTGGCACCTGTCCCTTGGATGCAAGGAAGGTAACAAAAACCTTCCCCTAAACTTAAACTTCAGCTAACATCACTGTATCAGCCACTATCTCAGGGGAAGCAGAGCAGTGCACATGGCCTATGAAAGAACACTTCCTTTGTCAAAGCTCTGTGTATCCAATGGCATTTAGTAGTACTGTTTTGTATTTGCTTTTCTCATATGGCATTTCAGAGGCCAAGGGGATGAGGTTCAACATGGCTAAGTGCTGGGTCCTGCAGTTTGGTCACAAAAACCCCATGGAATGCTACAGGTCTGGGGCAGAGTGGCTGGAAAGCTGTGCAGAGGAAGAGGATCTAGGGGTGTTGGTCGATGCTCGCCTGAACATGAGCCGGCAGTGTACCCAGGTGTCCAAGAAGGCCAACAGCATCCTGGCTTGTATTAGAAATAGTGTAGCCAACAGGACCAGGGAGACAATTGTCCCCCTGTACTCTGCTCTGGTGAGGCCACACCTCGAGTACTGTGTTCAGCTTTGGGCCCCTCACTTCAAGAAAGACATCGAGGTCCTGGAGCCTGTCCAAAGAAGGTCTACAAAGCTGGTGAAGGGTCTAGAACACAAGTCCTATGAGGAGTGGCTGAGGGAACTGGGGTTCCTTAGTCTGGAGAAGGGAAGGCTCAGGGGAGACCTTATTGCTCTCTACAACTACCTGAAAGGAAGTTGTGGGGAGCTAGGGGTTGGCCTCTTCTCACAGTTAACTAGCAATAGGACTAGAGGGAATGGCCTCAAGTTGCACCAGGGGAGGTTTAGGGTGGAAATTATGAGACATTTCTTCTCAGAAAGAGTAGTTAGGCATTGGAATGGGTTGCCCAGGGAGGTGGTAGAGAAGGGGTTGCCTCACCACCCTCTGAGTGAAGAATTTCCTCCTAATCTCTAATCTAAATCTCTCCTCTTTTAGTTTAAAACAATCCCCCCTTGTCCCGTCATTATCTGACTGAGCAAAAAGTTGTTCTCCATCTTTTTTACAAGCCCCCTTTAAGTATTGAAAAGCTGCAATAAGGTCACCCCTAAGCCTTCTATTCTTCAGGCTGAACAGCCTCACCTCTCTCGGCCTCTCTTTACAGGAGAGGTGCTCCAGCCCTCTGTTCATCTTTGTGGCCCTCCTCTGGACCTGTTCTAACAGATCAACATCCTTCTTGTGCTGGGGACCCCAGACCTGGATGCAGTACTGCAAGTGAGGCCTCAGGAGGGCAGAGTACAGGGGGACAATCACCTCCCTCGACGTGCTGACCATTCCCCTTTTGATGCAGTCCAGGATGCAGTTCGCCTTCTGGGCTGCAAGCGCATGTTATCTGTAGGTTCATGCCTGGTGAGCCCCAACAATAAGCACACAGATTCAGAATCCACACAAAGCTCTTTTAATTAAATAATTAATCATAAAACTCTGTAGAGTCAGGTGCTTGGTGATCTTTTGCAAAGCAAGCACACCTCTGGCTTGAATCACCATTGTTTATACACAGCAGACTTGTGAAGCTTTCTCTGGATAATTTTAATTGGCTGTTTCAGCTTGCCTAACCTATCTCTCCTGACTTTGCGCATTACAGAGCACAGGGGGTAGTGTCGGTGGTGTGTGTGTGTGACACCAAATCCCACATTTGCATACATTAGCATTTTGATGGCTGTTCTTCACAGGATCAAGCAATCCCAAAATACTGGAAGTCAAGAAAGTGGGGCAGAAGGCCGGCTTGGCTGACCAGGGATCTTCTGGAGCTTAGTCATAAGAAGAAAGTGTATGGCTGCTGGAAGCAGAGTCAGGCAATGTGGAAGGACTACAGGGACGCTGTTCACATTTGTAGGGAGAAAATTCGAGCGGCCAAAGCCCAACTGGAGTTGAGGCTGGCCAGGTCTGTGGGAGACAATAAAAAGGGATTTTTTAAATATGTGAATAGAAAAAAGAGGACAAGAGAAAACACAGGTCTTCTACTTGATGGGGATGGTCACCTCACAAACAAGGACATAGGCAAAGCAGAGATGTTTAATGCCTTCTTTACCTCTGTCTTCAACACCAATGATGGGCTTTGGAACACCGGGTGCCCTGAGCAGGAGGACCATGACAGAGGGAGTGATAAACTCCCAGCCAGCCCTGAACATGTGCAAGATTTGCTGCTCCACCTGGATCCATACAAGTCCATGGGTCCGGATGAGTCCCATTGTTGGACTCATTTCTTTCCGGGCTGCCATGTCACCACAGGACCTGCTTTTCAAGGCCCAGGAGAGTGTTCCGGGTGGTGGCATGGGGCACAGGATATGTTTTCAGCCATCCGGTGGTTGCTTCCACCATTGCAAGTACGTGGAGCTTGCCAGAATATGCATTCTCCAAAACCCCACGACACCTAGGAAAGTTTGTGTTTCTTTTTTGCTAGTTGGAGACATAGCTGTTATTTTGTTGATCACATCCATTGGGATTTGACGACGTCCATCTTGCCATTTTATTCCTAAAAACTGGATCTCTCGTGCAGGTCCTTTAACTTTATTTTGTTTTATGGCAAAACCGGCCTTCAGAAGATTTGGACTATTTTCTTCCCTTTCTCAAAAACTTCCTCTGCAGTGTCACCCCACACAATGATGTCATCGATGTACTGCAGGTGTTCAGGAGCTTCCCTCTGCTCCAGCGCAGACTGGATCAGTCTGTGGCAGATGGTAGGGCTGTGTTTCCACACCTCGGGTAGCTGATTCCAGGTGCATTGGACACGCCTCCAAGTAAAAGCAAACTGTGGCCTGCACTCTGCTGCTAAAGAGATGGAGAAAAATGCATTAGAGATATCAATTGTGGCGTACCACTTGGCTGCCTTTGATTCTAGTTCCTACTAGAGTTCTAGCATGTCCGGCACTGCAGCACTCAGTGGTTGTGTGACTTCGTTCAGGCCACGATAGTCCACTGTTAGTCTCCACTCACCATTAGACTTTCGCACTGGCCATATGGGACTATTAAAAGGTGAATGAGTCTTGCTGATCACTCCTTGGCTCTCCAGTTGACGAATTAGCTTCTGGATGGGAATCAGGGAGTCTCAGTTGGTGCGATATTGCCGCCGGTGCACAGTTGTGGTAGCGATTGGCACTTGCTGTTCTTCAACCCTCAGCAGCCCCACAACAGAAGGGTCCTCTGAGAGACCGGGCAAGGTAGACAACTGTTTAATGTCCTCTGTCTCTAAGGCAGCTATGCCAAAAGCCCAGCGGAACCCTTTTGGGTCCTCAAAGTACCCTCTCCTTAAGTAGTCTATGCCAAGGATGCACGGAGCATCCGGGCCAGTCACAATACGGTGCTTTTGCCACTCATTCCCAGTTAGACTCACTTCAGCCTCCAATAGAGTTAACTGCTGGGATCCCCCCGTCACGCCATAAATACAGATGGGCTCTGGCCCTTTACAGCTTGATGGCATTAGAGTACACTGTGCACCGGTGTCTACTAAAGCCTTATACTTCTGTGCGTGTGACGTGCCAGGCCATCGAATCCACACAGTCCAATAAACTCGATTGTCCCTTTCCTCCCCCTGGCTGGAGGCAGGGCCCCTCTAGTCCTGGTCAGAATCTTTGTTTCTGTGTTTAAAGGACTGCCTGCTGGAAGTTGGAGCGGCAAGTTTCTCAGAGAACCCCTTTTTTCCTTGCAACTCACGTACATTTGCCTCTAGGGTCCAGGTAGATTTTCCATCCCATTTTCTCATGTCCTCTCCATGGTCACATAGGTAAAACCATAGGATGGCACGGGGTGTGTACCCACCATATCGTCTTCCTTGCACAGAAGGGCGCTTACCCCTGATAGCTGAGACACTGGTTTGTACAGGTGGGGAGGAAGATAAATTCTCTTCAAGTTGGTTGACCTTTTCAGGATGTTTCTCCACAGCCGAGACGCAGGCCTGGAGGGAGGAGGAGAGACTTTCTTCGTACTGCCGCAGTTGTTTAGCCACTTCATCCACTGTGGGTTCCTCATGCTCTTTCCAGGGCATTACTGCCAATGAGATGGCATTTGATGATGGTGCACCCCGTACAAACTTCTGCCACATGGGTCGTGTACACTGGACTTCATCTGGATCTGTGGATATTTGTCCGTCATCTCGGTCTTCATAAATCACCTCCCGTACAGCTAATTCCCTCAGGTACTGGATTCCCTTCTCCATGGTGGTCCACTTGCCTGGTAGACATACAAGTTCATCCTTGAAGGGATACCTTTCCTTCACAGCTGACAGGAGACGCCTCCAGAGGCTGTAGCCTGGTGCTCCATCTCCAATTGCTTTGTCAATGCCTGCGTCTCTAGCAAGGGATCCCAGCCGCCTGGCTTCCCTGTCCTCTAATTCCACACAATTGGCTCCGGTGTCCCAGCACTGGAGCAGGCAGGTGACAAGCTGTTCACCTATACAGCGACCGAAAACTTTTCGCACATCTTGTAGCTCACGCTTGTATAGGTTTCGGCTAGATACTGCTGTTTTTGCGACATCTTCATCTTCATCCTCCTGTTCCTCTGATGGCCTGGCCTTGTCTTCTCCATACCTATTCTTAGCAGGAGTTTCCCTGCGTACTAAACGATCTGACTCTCTATACCATTTTTTTTACCTTAGTTACGGGTACAACCGACACTGGTACAGTTTGTTTCCCTGGCTCAGCCTTGGGGCCCATTGTAGGGCTTGGAGTGGCCACTGGTCCTGTCTCAGAGGTTGAAGTGGACGCAGGGTCTGTCACTGGGGTTATATTGGCATTGAGTGCAGCTCGGTAAGCGTAGGCCAAGCCCCAGCACATTGCAGTGATTTCTGTATGTCTGGTACTGCCAGGGTGATGACACCTTTTTCAAGCACTCTACCAGTTTTTTAGGATTTTTCAGTTGTTCGGGGATAAATTTCCAAGCACTGGAGGTGCCCAGTGCTCTAGATGCCTGCCCATATCCTCCCACTCTCCCTGCCACTCATAACTATCCTGCCTCAGGACAGATCTCTGGAAGACACTCTTTAAGTATTTGTTTAACCTTAGACAAAACCTGAAGCGCATTCAGGAGACATAACAATGAGAACATGCTGGTCTGAACATCCCAAGGATATTCAAAGTTTTGGAAAGCTACCATAACTCGCCTGGAGGAGAAGAAAGGGAGGGTGAACAAATGGGAAAAAACATCTTCCCCGGACCCCTCCATAGACTGGCTCCCTGAAGAAAAAGGCATGAAAGGTGTAATTAACAGTTTCTGAGGTAGGGTTCCCAAAGTATGGAGTTGATGACAATGCTGAGTACAAATACCAGATTAGTCTCATGGCCGGTAATTTTATCATATTATAAGCCAGTGTTACACAGTACAGCAAAATAATAACCTCGTACCAACTCCCAGAAGTGATAAGTAACATGACAGGGAACATATGCAGTAAGTCATGTGCTATATAACTCAATTCGGAAAACAGGCACAGCAGACTTGAGATCACAAAAATCGGCATTGTGATTAGCAACTATTAAACTGATGTAATGCTTATCAGAATCTTGTTTTAACACACTCTAGTCAGATCTGTCGTTATCTCAACCCTTTGCGTCCCACATTGGGCGTCAAAAGGACTGTTGTTGTTTTTATCTGGCCGGCAGCTAAGCACCACATAGCTGTTCGCTCACCCTTCCCCCTCCCTCTCTGGGATGGGGGAGAGAAACGGGAAAATGAAGCCTGTCGGTTGAGATAGAGACAGTTTATTAGGACAGAAAAGAAAAGAAAATAATAATAGCAATGATAATAGTACTACTAATAATAATGTGTACAAAACAAGTGATGCACAATGCAGTTGCTCAGCACCCGCTGACCGATGCCCAGCCTATCCCCGAGCAGCCGGCCCCCTCACCCCGGCTAGCCACCCCTATATATTGTTCAGCATGACGTCAGATGGTATGGAATACCCCTTTGGCCACTTTGGGTCAGCTGTCCTGGGTCTGTCCCCTCCCAGCTCCTGCTGCATGCCCAGCCTGCTCGCTGGCAGGACAGAGCGAGAAACTGAAAAGTCCTTGGCTTGGTGTAAGCACTGCTCTGCAACACTTAAAATATTAGTGTGTTATCAACATTATTCTCATCCTAAATCCAAAACACAGCACCCTACCAGCTACTAGGAGGAAAATTAACGCTATCCTAGCTGAAACCAGGACACAGTCTCATGTCAGTTCCTGGTAAAATTATGGAGAAGATTATCCTGGAAGATACTGAAGTGCACCTGGGGGGCAATGCAGTCATTGGTCCCAGCCAACATGGGTTCACGAGGGGTAGGTCCTGCCTAACAAATCTGATTTCCTTTTATGATAAGATCACCCATCTAGTCGATCAAGGGAAACCAGTTGATGTGATCTTTTTGGATTTCAGTAAAGCTTTTGACACAGTTTCCCATAGGATCCTACTGGACAAAATGTCCAGCATACAGCTGGACAAAAACATCATGCGATGGGTGAATAATTGGCTGACAGGTAGGGCTCAAAGGGTTGTGGCAAATAGGGCCACATCAGGCTGGCGGTCAGTCACCAATGCGGTCCCCCAGGGCTCCATTTTAGGGCCAGTTCTCTTCAAAGTTTTCATAAACAATTTGGATGTAGGACTAGAAGGTGTTTTGAGCAAATTTGCTGATGATACAAAACTGGGAGGAGCTCTTGTCTGTGCTGAGGGTGGAAAGGCCTTTCAGAAAGATTTGGACAAATTGGAGAGCTGGGCAATCACTAACCGCATGATGTTTAACAAGAGCAAGAGCCAGGTCCTGCACCTGGGAAGGGGCAACCCTGGCTATATGTACAGACTGGGCAATGAGACGCTGGAGAGCAGCCATGCAGAGAGGGATCTGGGGGTTTTGGTTGAAAGCAAGCTGAATATGAGCCAGCAGTGTGCCCTGGCAGCCAGGAGGGCCAACCGTATCCTGGGATGCATCAAGCACGGCATTGCTAGTTGGTCGAAGGAAGTGATTGTCCCTCTCTACTCTGCGCTGGTCCGGCCTCACCTCGAGTACTGTGTGCAGTTCTGGGCACCACAGTACAAAAAGGACATTAAACTGTTGGAGAGTGTCCAGAGGAGGGCGACAAAGATGGTGAAGGGCCTAGAGGGGAAGACATATGAGGAGCAGCTGAGGTCACTTGGCCTGTTCAGCCTGGAAAAGAGGAGGCTGAGGGGGGACCTCATCGCGGTCTACAGCTTCCTCACGAGGGGGAGCGGAGGGGCAGGCCTCTGTCTATTCTCTTTAGCAGAAAGCGATAGGACCTGAGGGAATGGTGTCAAGCTGCGACAGGGGAGCTTCAGGCTGGATATCAGGAAAAGGTTCTTCACTGAGAGGGTTCTCGTGCACTGGAACAGGCTCCCCAGGGACGTAGTCATGGCACCAAGCCTGTCGGAGTTTAAGAAGTGTTTGGACTGTGCTCTTAGTCATATGGTCTGAATTTTTGGGTAGACCTGTGTGGAGCCAGGAGTCGGACTCGATGATCCTTATGGGTCCCTTCCAACTCAGGATATTCTATGATTCTATGATTCTGTGATAGATGGTGTAGCAGAGTAGGATTCTGGAGATTTGGTTCTTACCTTTGTTACTGGCCTGATGGGTTGCCTTCAACAAGTCATTTCCGTAGCTTGTACCTCTATTTCCTGATACGTAACATGGATTTCCTCTAAAGCATTTTGAGATCTTTTGGTAATGCTTTCGTAGTTCAATTGTATTTTTTTATACTTTACTGTGATCTTATCCTTTTTGAAGGTAAAAAGTAGTCTGGGCATGTGGGATATAATTTATCCCATAGCAATACCCTTGAGCAAGTAATATTAACCCAGTGCTATTTGAGGTATCCAAAATGGGATTTAAGACAAATTTATGCATCTAATCTGAACTTTCAAAAACTTTTGTTCAGAGGTTGTTTGAAGTTCATAGGTGCCTCAGGCTTCAAGAAAGCTGCATCAGCACCTACAGGTCAACTTCTAGTGTGTACAAAAGCACCTAAGGACCTAAACCTAGACAGGATCAAGCAGCAACTCAGCGCACCGGTGCACACCATATGTCATGGTGTGAGTGCATGTCATGCTGGAATCCTAAATCTGCTTATCTCCATGAGGGATTAATTCCAGTGAGTGTTAACAATTGTATCTGTAAAAAGAGAGACTTGAATTTCAGTGCCTGCTTGAACTGCTGCTTATTTATTTTGTATTAAGCAGTCATAAAACACATAAACAGACCATGGAGCAGCAACTGAAACCCATATATTTATTTTAAAAGGAATGCTTTAACCCTAAACTACAGTGTTAGAATTTGTGTTTTTATGGAGAACAGTCCATGCAAAGTGGGAAAGTGGCATTAGAATCGAGTAAGAGGAAAAAGAGATTATTTTGCCTAACGTGTCTGAAGCACTTTGTTGGACTGAGATTTGGACCCACATCTTCTTCAGGCAGAAGGATTTCAATCAAAAAGTCCCATCACATTAATAACCTCTGGTTGAAAGTTCACCACTTGTGCTTTCAACTCTCTTTCACAGTACTGATGTGAGAAACAAAGTTGTGTTTTTGCAATAGAAGGTATTTTTGCAGTGGAAAAATAGTCCCACTGTCCCAAAATAAGGAGGATAGCTAAGAAAAACAGGATGAGCAGTATAAAATCAGTAAAAAACAAAAATCACGGGCCCTCTAGTCACGAGAGAAGAAGGAAAAAAAAAAGAAAAAGGAGAAATTAACAGTTGGTCAAATCAAATTGTACATATATGGTATAGAAGTGCGTCTAGTAGGTTGTGAATCTGTAGTACTCAGCCAATGAGGAAACAGGGGAGAAATCAGGTGTCGGGTAATAGGGAATATAAAGTTATGATAAACTTTTACTGTTTAGGACCTGAGAGAATGGTGTCAAGCTGTGACGGGGAGGTTCAGGCTGGATATCAGGAAAAGGTTCTTCACCAGGAGGGTGGTCGCACACTGGAACAGGCTCCCCAAGGACGTAGTCACGGCACCAAGCCTGTCGGAGTTTAGGAAGTGTTTGGACTATGCTCTTAGTCATATGGTCTGAATTTTTGGGTAGACCTGTGTGGAGACAGGAGTCGGACTCGATGATCCTTGTGGGTCCCTTTCAACTCGGGATATTCTATGATTCTATGACTCTTTTAAATATGTTAATGACCATTAATGAGCAAAAGGTTACCATAGGTGAGTCTGGAATCTTCCTGCAGCTGTTTTTCTCCTCATTGTTTTCTAGCTTTCATCCCTTATCTCCCTTGCTTCTGTGAGCTCAAGGCTACCAGTCTCCCTGTTTTCTTCAAGGTTTCCTTGTTTTCATAGAATCATAGAAACACAAGGTTTGAAAGGACCTACAAAATCATCTAGTCCAACCGTCCTATCACCAATACTACCCACTAAGCTACTAAATCATGTCTTGTAGCACCTTGTCCAGGCACTTCTTGAACACCGCGAGGGATGGTGACTCCACCATCTCCTTGGGAAGGCTGTTCGAGCACCTGACCACTCTTTGAGAGAAAAAGTTTTTCCTGATATCTAATCTAAATCTCCCCACTCAATCTCACTTGTGGCCTTTTTTTTGGCCAATCTCACTTGTGGCCTTTTCCTCAAGTCCTATCATTAGTTATCTGGGAGAAGATGCTGACCCCCTCCTCATCACAACCTCCCTTCAGGAAGTTGTAGAGTGCAATGAGGTCTCCCCTGAGCTGCCTCTTCTCCAGACTAAACAATCCCAGCTCCCTCAGCCCCTCCTCATAAGACTTGTGCTCCAGACCCCTCACCAGTTTTGTTGCCCTTCTCTGGACACACTCCAGGGCCTCAATGCCCTTCTTGTAGTGAGGGGCCTGAAACTGAACACAATACTCGAGGTGCGGCCTCACCAGAGCTGAGTACAGGGGGATGATCACCTTCCTGCTCCTGCTGGCTACACTATTTCTAATCCAGGCCAGGATGCCATTGGCCTTCTTGGCCACCTGGGCACACTGCCGGCTCATGTTCAGCTGAGCATCGATCAACACTCCCAGGTCCCTTTCCTCTTCACAGTCTTCTAGCCACTCTGCCCCAAGCCTATAGGGTTGCATGGGGTTATCGTGGCCAAAGAGCAGGACCCAGCACTTGGCCTTGTTAAACCTCATCCCATTTGCCTCAGCCCAGCCTATCCAGATTCCTCTGAAGGGCCACCCTACCCTCAGGCAGATCCACACTACCTCCCAACTTGGTGTGGTCTGCAAACTTACTGAGGGTACACTCAATCCCCTCATCCAGGTCATCAATAAAGATATTAAACAAGATAGGCCCCAGTACTGACCCCTGGGGGACACCACTTGTAGTGGGATGCCAACTAGACTTAACTCCATTAACTACTACCCGCTAGGCATGGCCCTCCAGCCAGTTCTTTACCCAGAGAAGAGTATACCTGTCTAGGCCACAGACAGCCTGTTTACGCAGGAGAATACTGTAGGAGACCTTGTCAAAGGCTTTGCTGAAGTCTAGGTAGACTACATCAACAGCCCTTCCCTCATCTACCAGTCTGGTCACACGATCATAGAAGGAGATGAGGTTGGACAAGCACGACCTGCCTTTCGTGAACCCGTGCTGGCTGGGCCTGAGCCCCTGGATGCCATGCACATGCCGTGTGATCTCACCCAAGATGATTTGCTCCATAACTTTCCCTGGAACCGAGGTCAGGCTGACAGGCCTGTCGTTCCCCAGGTCCTCCTTACGGCCCTTCTTGTAGACGGGAGTCACATCGGCAAGCCTTCAATCCTCTAGGACCTCTCCCAGATAGCCAGGAATGCTGATAGATGGTGGAAAGTGGCTTGGCAATCACCTCTGCCAGCTCCCTCAGCACCCTAGGGTGGAGCTCGTCTGTTTCCATGGACTTGTGACATTCCAGATGAAGGAGCAGGTCTCTAACTGTCTCTTCCTGGATCACAGGGTGTGATTCTCTTCCTGAATCATAGGCAACGTCCAGGTCAGGGCGTAAAGTACCCTGAGGATAACTGATCCAACTACTAAAGACAGATGTAAAGAAGGCATTGAGAACCTCAGCCTTATTCTTATCCTCAGTGATCACATTCCCTGCTGCATCAAGTAAAGGATGGAAATTTTCCTTGGTTCTTCTCTTGCTGTTAATATATTTGTAAAAGGATTTCTTGTTCTCTTTTACTGCAGTGGCCAATCTGAATTCAAGATGGGCTTTTGCCTTTCTAACTTCCTCCCTGCATATCTTAGCAACTTCCTTGTAGTCATCCGAAGTAGCCTGTCCTTTCTTCCAGAGGACGTAGACTCTCTTTTTCTCCCGGAGTCTCAATAAAAGTTCCCGGTTCATCCATGCCGGTCTTCTTCCCCTCCAGCTCGCCTTATGGGACACAGGAACGGCCTGCTCTTGTGTCTTTAAAATTTCCTTCTTGAGGAGTGTCCAGGCTTCCTGGACCCCTTTGCCCTTCAGGAGTAACTCCCAAGGGACCCCTGCAACAAGTGACCTAACAGGTCAAAATCCGCCCTCCGGAAGTTCAAGACAGTGATTTTCCTAGTTACCCTTCTGACATCACCAAGGATAGAAAACTCTACAATTTCATGGTCACTCTGCACAAGACAGTCCCCAACCTTCACATCTCCCACTAGTCCTCTGTTAGTGAAGAGCAGGCCTAGCGGGGCACCTCCCCTGGTAGGCTCTTGAACCAGCTATGTCAGGAAGCTATCTTCCACACACTCTGAAAACCTCCTAGACTGCTTCCTCTGCGCAGTATTATACTTCCAGCATATATCAGGGAAGTTGAAGTCCCCCATGAGAATGAGTGCTGGTGATCGTGTAACTTTTGCAAGCTGCTCATAGAATGCCTCATCAATCTCTTCATCCTGATTAGGTGGTCTGTAACAGACCCTCACCAACATGTCACCCCTACAGGCCTTACCCCTGATCCTTAACCATAGACACTCAACTTTATCATTCCTAACCCCAAGTTCTTCAACTTCAAAACACTCTTTAATATATAGAGCTACACCACCACCCTTCCTATCTTGTCTATCCCTTCTGAAGAGCTTGTAGCCGTCCATCACAGTACTCCAGTCGTGGGAGTGATCCCACCATGTTTCAGTTATAGCAACTAGGTCATAGTTGGCCTGTCTCACAATTGCTTCTAGCTCCTCCTGTTTGTTTCCCATGCTGCGTGCATTGATGTAGATGCACTTCAGATGAGACATCTGCCTAACCCCCAGCTCCAGCATTGTTCCCCATGGCACTTCTCCGGTGAGCCCTGTTTTACCCCCTTCCCCCGTCAGAGCTAGTTTAAAGCTCTTTCCACAAGTCCTACTAGCTCCTGGGCTAGGATTTGTTTCCCCCTTTGAGACAGGTGAGCTCCATCCATCGACAACAGGCCAGGGGTCAAGTAAACTGCCCCATGGTCAAAGAACCCATAGTTCCTGTCTCGACATCAGCCTCTCAGCCACACATTCATTACTTGTGTTTTCCTAGCCAGCTCTGTGTCCTTCGCCTCACCAGAAGGCATAGAACAAAACACCACTTGTGCTCCCGCTCCTTGAACTATTTGGCCTAAACCACTGAAATATCTCTTCATAGTTCACAGGCTTCTCTGAGCGATTTCATCACTGCCCGCCTGAACTATGAGTAATGGGTAGTAATCAGTGGGGTGAACCAGTTCCGGGAGTTTTCTAGTTATGTCCCTGACCCGGGCCCCAGGTAGGCAGCACACTTCCCTACGGCTCGGATCTGGTCTGCAAATGGGGCTCTCCTTTCCTCTGAGAAGGGAGTCGCCTACCACAACCACCCTTCTTTCTTTCCTGGCAGAGGCAGTCTGAATGCGTGGAGTCGACTGCCTCTTCCTTAGTAACCTCTTTGGGGAACCTTCCCGTGCCTCCCCACTTACCTCCTCTTCAATGTCCTTCAGCTTCAGCAATGTCCTTCAATGTTTCTTCAGCTTAAGACTGCTGTTTCCCCCCTTTGAGACTATGAACCTTACTTTTAGGCTTCATAGTTCTTATTACGTAGTTCTTGTCCATTTTTGCTAATTTGAGGAAGTACTCTATCCATATCTATCCATTTGCTAATGTTACTTGGTGAGGTTTGCTGAATAAAGCACTCTATGACTTCAGACAACTAAGCATGCATCGCAGAACACAACTATATATTGCTACCATAACTACACCTATTATGATAATTAAAAACAGTTGTTTTATCCATCTGGCAATCATGACCACAGCCAGGAAAATATGGTCCTCTATCAATGGCTGCAACCTAAGATACTTGGTGAAAAAAAAGTTATGCTTGCGAGATTTGGTTAATATTTTTTTTATTTCTTTGAAGTTGCTTCTTCTCATTTACATAGAAACAGCAGCTATGGTTTATCACAGCACAAATGCCTCCCTGGGCTGCGAGTAGTGTGTCTAAGGCAAGACGGTTTTCTAAGGCTATTTGGGATACTTGTTCTATTTCTGTTTGTATTCGACAAAGAGCGTCGGTAGCGGCATTGCTTATAATTTCTAGTGTTGCAGAAATGTTTACTATTGCCCTTTCAAGTTCTATTATTACCAATGAAAGGCTTAATGCCCTCCACAAAGTATGAAACCAGGTATTTCTGTTTGAAAGGGGATTATAAATTCCTCATTTCTCCCAAGGTGTCATAAAGATGGCCTGTGATCTTAGCCAACCTCTTACGTCTGCATGTTTACGGAGTCTAATGTCTGGAACTACAGCTCCTAGGGCACAAGTCCCGTACCATCCAGGAGAAAGTGCTTTACGTGCTTGTGGACCACATAGCCAATATACTCCTCCCGGGGATACCCACCAATGGAGGCCGATAGGTTCACTTCTATTTCCATAATTTTTTATGATAGTGTAATTGGTAGTTTCAACTGTAATAATTGTTTTACATTATCCAGTTAGATTCCAGGAACCTACAGACAACCCCTGGGCCACATTCTCCTTACTTCTATTACCTGAGTGTGCACGTGATAGATTTTCTAGATTTTCTCTCTCAGTAGGGTACACAGGGGTAGATGAAGACTGTGATGGAGGAGAAATATTAGCATAGCTCGAGTTTGCTAATTGCCACACGTCTGTCTTGTTTAGATTCAGTGGTACGGCATAGATAGGAGTTCCCTCATGTGCCGAGACAGGTACATGGGTACACACCTGTTGTGGTTTAGCCTGGCTGGCAGCTAAACACCACACAGCCGTTCGCTCACCCTCCCCCCTCCCTCTCTGGGATGGGGGAGAGAAACAGGAAAGTGAAGCCTGTGAGTTGAGATAAAGACAGTTTATTAAGACAGGAAAATAATAACAATAATAATAATAATAATAATAGTATTAATAGTAATAATGTGTACGAAATAAGTGATGCACAATGCAATTGCTAGCCACCCGTTGACCGATGCCCAGCCTATCCCCGAGCAGCCGGCCCCCCCCCCCACACCGGCTAGCCACCCCTATATATTGTTCAGCATGACGTCAGATGGTATGGAATACCCCTTTGGCCAATTTGGGTCAGCTGTCCTGGGTCTGTCCCCTCCCAGCTCCTGCTGCATCCCTAGCCTGCTCGCTAACAGGATAGAGCGAGAAGCTGAAAAGTCCTTGGCTTGGTGTAAGCACTGCTCTGCAACAATTAAAACATCAGCATGTTATCAGCGCTCTTCTCATCCTAATCCAAAACATAGCACCCTGCCAGCTACTAGGAGGAAAATTAACTCTGTCCTAACTGAAACCAGGACAGATATCCACCCCTTATTCCATACCATTTATGTCATGCTCAGGTTACACTCTTTCCAATACCTTCTAATTAATCACCATTTTCATCTGTGATATATAGCAATCATGGTAGTGATGACATACAGTATTATATGATAATTAGCATACTACAATTCAACTCATGGGCTATTCTCACCCAGTATTAGGTCCCCTTGAGGTACACAACGGACCTCCCCATTCTTTTGCATTACCCACCAAGTGCATCCAGGTCCCTGAGCAAAAGCAATCCCACGAATGGGTTTGCCTTTTCCTGAGGCAGGAGTAGCCCAGACTGTCTTACCCAGCATGTTTCTTACGTGCACTACAGGAACTTTATCCCCTTCTACAGTGCGTAACAGGTTTGATTGGGCAGGTGCAGCTCGGTTGGCAGATCCTCTAGTATTGACTAACCAGGTGGCCTTTGCCAAATGTGTATCCCAATTTTTGAATGTCCCAGCACCCATTGCTTTCAGTGTAGTCTTTAACAGTCCATTGTATCGTTCAACTTTCCCGGAGGCTGGTGCATGATAAGGGATGTGATACACCCACTCAATACCATGTTCTTTGGCCCAAGTGTCTATAAGGTTGTTTCGGAAATGAGTCCCATTGTCTGACTCAATTCTTTCTGGGGTGCCATGTCGCCATAGGACTTGCTTTTCAAGGCCCAGGATAGTGTTCCGGGCGGTGGCATGGGGCACAGGATATGTTTCCAGCCATCCGGTGGTTGCTTCCACCATTGTAAGTACGTGGCGCTTGCCGTTGCGGGTTTGAGGGAGTGTGATGTAATCAATCTGCCAGGCCTCTCCATATTTGTATTTCAGCCATCGTCCTCCATACCAGAGAGGCTTTGACCGTTTGGCTTGTTTAATTGCAGCACATGTTTCACAATCATGAATAACCTGTGCTATAGTGTCCATGGTCAGGTCCACCCCTCGATCACGAGCCCATCTGTATGTTGCATCTCTACCTTGATGGCCTGAGGTGTCATGGGCCCATCGGGCTATAAATAATTCACCTTTATGTTGCCAGTCCAGGTCCACCTGAGCCACTTCAATCTTAGCAGCCTGATCCACCTGCTGGTTGTTTTGATGTTCTTCAGTAGCCCGATTCTTGGGCACATGAGCATCTACATGGCGTACCTTTACAACCAGGTTCTCTACCCGGGCAGCAATATCTTGCCACAATGCAGCAGCCCAGATGGGTTTGCCCCGGCGTTCCCAGTTGTTCTGCTTCCATTGCTGTAGCCACCCCCACAGGGCATTTGCTACCATCCATGAATCAGTATAGAGATAGAGAACTGGCCACTTTTCTCGTTCAGCAATATCTAAGGCCAGCTGAATGGCCTTCACTTCTGCAAACTGACTCGATTCACCTTCTCCCTCAGCAGCTTCTGCAACTCGTCGTGTAGGACTCCATACAGCAGCTTTCCATCTCCGATGCTTTCCCACAATACGACAGGACCCAACAGTGAACAGGGCATATTGCTTCTCATTTTCTGGTAGCTTGTTGTACAGTGGGGCTTCTTCAGCACGGACCACCTCCTCCTCTGATGATATCCCAAAGTACTTGCCTTCTGGCCAGTCCATAATCACTTCCAAGATTCCTGGGCGACTGGGGTTTCCTATTCGAGCCCGCTGAGGAATCAGTGCAACCCACTTGCTCCATGTAGCATCAGTTGCATGATGTGTAGAGGGGACCCTTCCTTTGAACATCCAACCCAGTACCGGCAGTAGGGGTGCCAGGAGGAGCTGCGCTTCAGTACCGACCACTTCCGAAGCAGATCGAACTCCTTCATATGCTGCCAATATCTCCTTTTCGGTTGGAGTATAGCGGGCCTCAGATCCTCTGTATCCCCGACTCCAAAACCCCAGGGGTCGACCTCAAGTTTCCCCAGGCTCTTTCTGCCAGAGGCTCCAGGTGGGACCATTCTCCCCGGCTGCGGTGTAGAGCACATTCTTTACATCTGGTCCTGTTCGGACTGGCCCAAGGGCTACTGCATGAACTATTTCCTGCTTAATTTGTTCAAAGGCTTGTCGTTGCTCAGGGCCCCATTCAAAAGCATTCTTCTTACGAGTTACTTGGTAGAGCGGGTTTACAATCAGACTGTAATTTGGAATATGCATTCTCCAAAACCCCACGACACCTAGGAAAGTTTGTGTTTCCTTTTTGCTAGTTGGTAGAGACATAGCTGTTATTTTGTTGATCACATCCATTGGGATTTGACGACGTCCATCTTGCCATTTTATTCCTAAAAACTGGATCTCTCGTGCAGGTCCTTTAACTTTATTTTGTTTTATGGCAAAACCGGCCTTCAGAAGGATTTGGACTATTTTCTTCCCTTTCTCGAAAACTTCCTCTGCAGTGTCACCCCACACAATGATGTCATCGATGTACTGCAGGTGTTCAGGAGCCTCCCCCTGCTCCAGCGCAGACTGGATCGGTCCATGGCAAATGGTAGGGCTATGTTTCCACCCCTGGGGCAGCCGATTCCAAGTATATTGGACTCCCCTCCAAGTGAAAGCAAACTGTGGCCTGCACTCTGCTGCTAGAGGGATGGAGAAAAATGCATTAGCGATATCAATTGTGGCATACCACTTGGCTGCCTTTGATTCCAGTTCATATTGGAGTCCTAGCATGTCCGGCACTGCAGCACTTTGTGGTGGTGTGACTTCGTTCAGGCCACGATAGTCCACTGTTAGTCTCCACTCACCATTAGACTTTCGCACTGGCCATATGGGACTATTAAAAGGTGAATGGGTCTTGCTGATCACTCCTTGGCTCTCCAGTTGACGAATTAGCTTCTGGATGGGAATCAGGGAGTCTCAGTTGGTGCGATATTGCCGCCGGTGCACAGTTGTGGTAGCGATTGGCACTTGCTGTTCTTCAACCCTCAGCAGCCCCACAACAGAAGGGTCCTCTGAGAGACCGGGCAAGGTAGACAACTGTTTAATGTCCTCTGTCTCTAAGGCAGCTATGCCAAAAGCCCAGCGGAACCCTTTTGGGTCCTCAAAGTACCCTCTCCTTAAGTAGTCTATGCCAAGGATGCACGGAGCATCCAGGCCAGTCACAATACGGTGCTTTTGCCACTCATTCCCAGTTAGACTCACTTCAGCCTCCAATAGAGTTAACTGCTGGGATCCCCCTGTCACGCCATAAATACAGATGGGCTCTGGCCCTTTACAGCTTGATGGCATTAGAGTACACTGTGCACCGGTGTCTACTAAAGCCTTATACTTCTGTGCGTGTGACGTGCCAGGCCATCGAATCCACACAGTCCAATAAACTCGATTGTCCCTTTCCTCCCCCTGGCTGGAGGCAGGGCCCCTCTAGTCCTGCTCAGAATCTTGGCCCATGATGATGGTGCAGTCCGTACAAACTTCTGCCACATGGGTCGAGTACACTGGACTTCATCTGGATCTGTGGATATTTGTGCGTCGTCTAAGTCCTTATAAATTACTTCCCGTATGGCTAATTCCCTCAGGTACTGAATTCCCTTCTCCATGGTGGTCCACTTGCCTGGTAGACATACAAGTTCTTCCTTAAAGGGATACCTTTCCTTCACAGCTGACAGGAGATGCCTCCAGAGGCTGTGAGATCGTGCTCCATCTCCAATTGCTTTGTCAATGCTTGCATCTCTAGCAAGGGATCCCAGCCGCCTGGCTTCCCTGCCCTCTAATTTCACACCATTGGCTCCAGTGTCCCAGCACCGGAGCAGCCAGGTGACAAGCTGCTCACCTATACAGCGACCAAAATCTTTTCGCACATCTTGTAGCTCACGCTGGTATAGGGTTAGGGTAGTTACTGTTGATTTTTCGACATCCTCATCCTCATCTTCATCCTCCTGCACATTTGATGGCCCAGCCCCGTCTTCTCCATACCCAGACTTAGCAGAAGACTGTCTGCATTCTAAACGACCTGAGTCTCTATACCATTTTTTCACCTTTTCTACAGGGGCAACTTGCACTGCTACAGCTCGCTTCTCTGACCCAGCCACAGGGTCTGCCACAGGGGTTGGAATACCCTCTGCAGGGGCAACTTGCACTGCTACAGTTCGTTTCTCTGACCCAGCCACAGGAGTGGGAGTGGCTGCAGGAGCTGGAGCAGCTGCAGGGGCTGGAGTGGCTGCGGGAGCTGGAGCTGGAACGGCTGCGGGAGCTGGAACTGGAACGGCTGC
The DNA here is from genome assembly GCF_009769625.2 of Cygnus olor. Classification (NCBI taxonomy): domain Eukaryota; kingdom Metazoa; phylum Chordata; class Aves; order Anseriformes; family Anatidae; genus Cygnus; species Cygnus olor. The sequence goes on from NC_049199.1 coordinate 2,867,849, forward strand.
GGGAGTTGGAGCTGGAACGGCTGCGGGAGCTGGAGCTGGAATGGCTGCGGGAGCTGGAGCTGGAACGGCTGCGGGAGCCGGGACTGGAACGGCTGCAGGGTCTGTCACTAGGTGGATAGTAGCATCAATTGCAGCTCGATAGGCACAAGCCAGACCCCAGCACGCCACAGTGATTTGTGTCACTTTGGAACTGCCAGAGTCATGACACCTTTTTTTCAAGCATTCTACCAGTTTTTTAGGATTTTGCAGTTGTTCAGGGGTGAATGTCCAAAACACTGGAGGTGCCCACTGCTCTAGAAACCTGCCCATATCCTCCCACACTCCCTGCCACTCGCAACTATCCCGCCTCAAGACAGATCTCCGGATGAGATTCCTAAGTAGTTGTTTAACCTTAAACAAAACCTGAAGCGCATTCAGGAGACATAACAACGAGAACATGCTGGTCTGAGTATCCCAAGGATATTCAACATCTTGGAGAGCTACCGTAACTAGCTCGGGGGATAAGAGGGTGGTGAAGGAGGAAGGGAGAGTGAACAGGTAGGAAAAAATATCTTCCCCTGTCCCCTCCAGAGACTGACTCCCTGATGAAAAAAGGCAATAGGTGTAATTGCTAATAGTTTTTGAGATATGGTTTCCGAAGTATAGAGTCGACGACAGTGCTGAGTACAAATACCAGGTTAGAGTCATGACCAGAAATCTCATCATTTCATAAGCCATCGTTACACCACACAGTACCATAACAATCTTAAACCAGGGCGCGGAAAGGATAAACAGCACGACAGGGAGCACATACAGAAAGTAACGTGCTATAAAACTCAATTTGGGAAACAGGCACAGCAGACTTGAGATTAAGGCAATCAACATTGTGACTAGCAACTATTAAGCAGGTCGAATACTTATACCAATTTTAGTTTAACACACTCTGGTCAAATCTGTCGATATCTCAACCCTTCGAGCCCCACGTTGGGCGCCAAATGGACTGTTGTGGTTTAGCCCGGCTGACAGCTAAACACCACACAGCCGTTCGCTCACCCTCCCCCCTCCCTCTCCGGGATGGGGGAGAGAAACGGGAAAGTGAAGCCTGTGAGTTGAGATAAAGACAGTTTATTAAGACAGGAAAAATAATAACAACAATAATAATAATAATAATAGTATTAATAATAATAATGTGTACGAAATAAGTGATGCACAATTGCAATTGCTCACCACCCGTTGACCGATGCCCAGCCTATCCCCGAGCAGCCGGCCCCCCCACCCCGGCTAGCCACCCCTATATATTGTTCAGCATGACGTCAGATGGTATGGAATACCCCTTTGGCCAGTTTGGGTCAGCTGTCCTGGGTCTGTCCCCTCCCAGCTCCTGCTGCACCCCTAGCCTGCTCACTAGCAGGACAGAGCGAGAAGCTGAAAGGTCCTTGGCTTGGTGTAAGCACTGCTCTACAACAATTAAAACATCAGCATGTTATCAGCGCTCTTCTCATCCTAATCCAAAACATAGCACCCTGCCAGCTACTAGGAGGAAAATTAACTCTGTCCTAACTGAAACCAGGACAACACTCAACAAGATGATATGTTTGCAAAGCAGGTTACGTGTAAAGCTAACTGAACTATAGAGTTCTGTGTCCAAGCATTGGAACTGTAAGTCAACCCTGTTAAGGAAATTATAATTATATTTCAAGTCCTCAGTTGGTTATATTTGCCACAAAGTCTCTTGTGCTTCCTCTGATGGTAGGCCTCGCTTCTCCTCTTCTGGTGGTGCTGCCTTCACACAAGTGGAGTGAATCCATGATTTGATCCCTTCCACCTTGACTGCAGTGTAGGTGTGGAGCAAGACAGTATAGGGTCCTTTCCACTTTTCCTTTAGAAGCTTGGCTTTCCACGTTTGAATTAGTACCTGCTGTCCAGGTTGGAATGGGTGTACTGGAACATCCAATGGAATTGGTAGTCACTCCTGTACATATCTATGGAGAGAGGACAACATGGCAGACAAAGACAGCAAACATCTTACCCAACCTTCCCCTCTTACATGCATTTGACTCTCTTCTGTCACTAATTCATTTACTGGGTATGGTTTGCCATATAAAAATTGAAATGGACTAACTTTTTCCCTATCTCTGGGGGTTATCTTAATTCTCATCAAAGCCATTGGTAGGGCTTCCGGCCACTTTAGATGAGCTTCCTGGCAAATTTTAGTTAACTGACTTTTTAGTATTTGATTCATTCTTTCTGCTTATCCACTCGATTGTGGTCTCCAAGTAGTATGTAAATCCTACTTAATCTGTAACGCTCTTGTTATTTCTTAAACTACTTGTGACATAAAATGAGGTCCACTGTCTGAGGAGAGTCCCTCTGGTATTCCAAAGTGTGGGATTATTTCTTTCAATAAACCCTTTACGACTTCCCTAGCTTTATTAGTTTGACATGGGAAGGCCTCTGGTCATCCGCTGAACAGAGAATCACAGAATCATAGAATATCCAGAGTTGGAAGGGACCCACAAAGATCATCGAGTCCGACTCCTGGCTCCACACAGGTCTACCCAAAAATTCAGACCATATGACTAAGAGCACAGTCCAAATGCTTCTTAAACCCCGACAGGCTTGGTGCCGTGACTACGTCCTTGGGGAGCCTGTTCCAGTGCACGAGAACCCTCTCAGTGAAGAACCTTTTCCTGATATCCAGCCTGAACCTCCCCTGTCGCAGCTTGACTCCATTCCCGTGGGTCCTATTACTGGTCACCAGAGAGAATAGATTGGAGCCTGCCCCTCCACTCCCTCTCGCGAGGAAGTTGTAGACCACGATGAGGTCTCCCCCTAGCCTCCTCTTTTCCAGGCTGAACGGGCCAAGTGACCACAGCTGCTCCTCGTACATCTTCCCCTCTAGGCCCTTCACCATCTTTGTAGCCCTTCTCTGGACACTCTCCAATAGTTTCACATGCTTTTTGTACTGTGGTGCCCGGAACTGCACACAGTACTCAAGGTGAGGCCACACCAGCGCAGAGTAGAGTGGGACAATCACTTCCCTCGACCAACATGTCCACCAGTAATAGAAGATATCGATATGATCCTTGTCTGAGCAATTCAGAAAAGTCCACTTGCCAATACTTCCCAGGTTTCATCCCTTTTATTGTCTCCCCTGGTGGTGGTTTTGGCTGGATCTTGGGATTGTTGGCACAGCATACAGGACACTTTTGCACTACTTGGTTTGCAATAGTTTGTATTTTTGGTCCAATTGAAAAGCACTTCGGTTTCTCTACCATGGCATCAGCAGCAAAGTATGTTCCTTAATGCAAGTCTTTCATTAGCTGTTCAGTCATAGTTTCTGTTAACAGGATCTGTTCATTGGGGGTCTCCCACCATCCATCTTTATGCTTCGTACATTTTAGTTTTTCTGCTAGTTGGATCTCTTTAGCATAATACCGTGGTGAATTAAGTGAAGTCTTTGCACAGGGGACTAACATACCTTGTAGGTTTCCCGGTGCCCTTCTAGCCGCTTCTTTGGCTGCTAAGTCAGCTTTATTGTTCCCTATTATTATATCATGATCACCCTTTTGGTGGGCCTTGCAGTGCGTTACTGCTACAGCTTTGGGCCTTTGCATTGCCTCCAACAACTGTAAAATTTCTGGACCACGCTTGATTGGTTCTCCAGATGTTGTCAATAGTCCTTGCTCTTTCCAGATAGCTCCATGGGCATGCAAAAATCCAAAGGCATATTTAGAATCTGTATAGACATATAGAGTCTTCTCTTCTGCTAATTCCAAGGCCCTAGTCAAGGCAATTAAATTTTTTTTTCTGAGGTGTTATGGGGTAGTGACTTTGCTTCTATAGTGTCCCAAAGGGTCACAAACACATATCCCGCTTTACGCTGTCCCTTTTCCATGAAGCTGCTACCATCTGTAAAATACTCAAGATCTACATTAGTGATTGGTTCATTCTTAAGGTCAGCTCGACTGGCATATGTGTGCTCAGTAATGCCCACACAGTCATGATGGATTTCTCCTGTCTCCTCGTCTGGAAGAAGCGTAGCAGGGTTCAAGGTGCTGACCATGGACAGCTTTATGTCTCCTTGGTCTACTAACACAGCTTGATATTTAGCCATTTGTCTTGGGGATAGCCAGCGGTTTCCATTGCCTTCCATTACTAGCACTGTATGTGGAATAAATACTGTCAAAGGATGTCCCAAAGTCAGTTTTCCTAGCCTCTTGGACTAGGAGTTCAGTTGCTGCTACTGCCCTCAAACAAGACGGCCATCCTTTGCTTGTTTCATCTAGCTGTTTGGAAAAGTAGGCCACTGGTGTTTTCCAGCTCCCCAACATCTGGGTCATCACCCCAGATTCCACCCCTCTTTGTTCATGAACAAACAATTGGAAAGGTTTTTTCTATGTTTGGCAGCCCTAGGACTGGTGCTGGTATAAGGGCCCTTTTTATATCATCAAATCCTTTTCAGCACTCAGCAGTCCACTCCAACACATTTTCTGGCCCCTTTGTGGTTTCATACAGAGGCTTTGCTATTAGTCCAAAACTGGGGATCCAGATTCGACAAAAACCTGCCATCCCTAGGAATCCTTGCAATTGCTTTTTCATTTTGGGAAGAGCAATTCAGCATATAGCTTCTTTTTCCTCTGGACCTAATGCTCGCTGTCCTTGGCAGATATCAAAACCCAGGTCCCGTACTTTCTGCTGGGCTATCTGGGCCTTTTTCTGGGATACTCAGTATCCAGCCGTTCCCAGGTAATTTAACAAGCCAATAGTCAACTGTAAACATTTTTCTTTGGTTGGGGCTCCTAGCAGCAAGTTGTCCACCTACTGCAATAAGGCCCCTTCATTCTTGCTTTGCCAGTTATTTAAATCTGCCTCCAAGGCAGTCCCAAATAATGTGGGGCTATTCCTGAATCCTTGTGGCAGTACTGTCCAACACTTTTGGGTCTTTTTCCCTGTCGTGGAATTTTCCCATTCAAAAGCAAATATAGTCTGGCTATCAGGCTCCAGGGGTATACTAAAGAAGGCGTCTTTAAGATCCAGCACTGTGAAGTAAACATCTCTTTTGGATAGTGTTGTTACAAGGGTATACAGGTTTGGCACTACCGGCTGGACGTCCTTATTTATTTTGTTTATGGCTCGCAAATCTTGCACAAACCTATACTCACTGCTACTCTTTTTTTTTTTTTTTTTTTTTTTAACTGGCAGTATTGTGGTGTTGAAGCTAGATTGGCATTCACAGATTAGTCCATAAGATAGGAACTTGTCTATCAAAAGCTCCAGCCCCTACCTTGCTGTAAGATTAATTGAATATTGTGGCACCCATACAGGTACAGCTCCCCATTTTAGCTCAGTCCAAACTGGAAGTGTGTGTTTTGCTCTCCCAGGCTGTTTTCCTGCCCACACAAAAGGAGCCACTGCATTCAACACCTCTTCAGGGATCTGCTGCCTTTCCTCTGCCTTTGGTTCTGTCAATAAAAAAATTCGTGCCTTCCATGCACTCTCAGATGGAATTTTAACTGTTATCCCATTCATGGAGAAGGTTACCTGTGCATGAAAGATCTCTTCCCAACAAAGGGAGAGGACATTCAGGCATATATAAGAATTGGTGTGTCTAAACCTTCCCTCCGATTTCACAATCCATAGGCTGTAGAAAGGGTCTTAAAGTCCGTTTCCCAGTTGCTCCTACAATTGGAATTTTTGGGTTCTTTTGGGACAATTGGGACTTAAGGGTCCTTTGCAGTCTGTTACTACTGAATGAGTTGCTCTGCTGTCTAAAAGGAGATCAATTATATTTTCCCCCAGCTTCACTGGAACCAAAGGATCTGATGCAGTGAAAACTCTTCGCATCTGCCCTATTCCTAAATATTGTCCATGTTCAATAACCCTTCTGGGTCTCCCAAGTCTCTTCCCCCCAATTTCTGTAATTTCTTTCTGATATCAGGGGCCAATTGCCTCTGTTTGTCTTCCAAAGCCAGGTCCAAATTTGTGGGAGTGTGGCCATGGGGGTCGACAAGCCCCATGGTTGGTGATAACATCGGACTCTTAACAATGGGACCATCAGGAATGTAAAGAGTTTAGAGGGAACAAAGAAGGGTGATTCAGTAGACGCCATGCCATCTCGGGTTGCTTGTTCTCCCGCCGTTAAGGCATGGACATTGCTGGAGGTTTGCTGGTTGCTGGGCAAAGTTGTTTGACCAATGAAGAGTTAGTGGAAAAGGACTGCTGTGGGGCGAATGGTATAAGAAGGGAGCCTGTCCTCAATATGGGATGCAACATGATATGATGAAGTTCTGTCATCAGTAAAGTAGTAGCAGTTACTGATCCTAAAAGAACCCTGGTGTCCATGTGGTCGTTACACCACAAATGGCACCTGAACAGGGACCTGAAGAAAACAAACAGGGACCTGAAGTAAATGAACAGGGACCTGAAGAAAAAAAACAGGGACATGAACAACAGGAACAGACTAACAGAACAGGGACCAGGACAGGAACAGGGACACTGATCGCCTAATGAAGATAGGTTCGGCCAAACTCGGCAAACAGCTCAAAGAAGGAAGCTCAAGCTGAGAGAAGCGGACCCGCGCACACAACCGCCCCTTGCTGGCCGAAGGTAAGCAGTTGCGCATTATAGGGAATCATGCGTCCTTAGAAACAAAGACTGTCCCGGTAACCTTACAGCTTATTCCCTTTATTACGAATCAGACAGTTTATGATCCTGAAACATGGGACCAAATTGAGGTCAAGGTGTGGGACTCTGCTACTAAAAACGACAAGGTTGCGGCGGGATTGCTCGGCACCTGGCGAGCAGTCTCTGAGGCCTTAAAGAGCCATGTGGGACCACAATCAGAAACGTGTGGTTTGCCAGATAGTGAGGGAGCTGCGGGCTCGTTTACTGATCCGCCTGCTACACCATCGCCCCCCCCGCCGCTACTGCCATCGCAGGCCTTAGCTGTTATGCCCCCTGGTGACCTGAACGTTCCTTTTGATCCAGGCCCTATAGGCCCTGAAAAGGAGCCGGATCTGTTTCCCTTCAATACAGGGAAAAGTACTGCTGTGGAGCAAAGGGTATAAGAACGGAGCCTGTCCTCAGTATGAGGGTGGAAGAGAGTTAAAGTTATGTCATCAATAAAATAGCAGCAGTTACTGATCCTAAAAGAACCCTGGTGTCCGAGTGGTCTTTACGCCACTACTAGTAGTACGGGACCAAACGTAGAACGCCTACAAAACAAAGTACTGACTAAATCACATGGACATCCAGTGACTAGTAGTACAGCACCAAACGTAGAATGTCTTCTATGCTTTACGGGTACCTTCCAAAACAACAGTACACCAACCAAACAAAATTCCAAAAAGAATACATTTGCAAAATATGGTCCTTGTCTGCCCCCGCCTGAGACAGCTGAGGTGAGGAGTCCCTCCGAGAATTTCCCAGGGCGCGCCTAAAGAGCGTCTAAGGTTGGAAGCCTAGGGAACGCTTAGGTAGTGCAGCTACACTCCACCCTGAAAGTTTCTTCAATGCTGTACATTTTCTTTAAAATGTGAATATTAGTTTAATTTTCCTAGTCACTTCAGGCAATTACTGCACATAATCCATCCCGTGACTATAGTCACTCAAGCTACATTTGGAATGTATCGGGTATATCACATACATTCTTGGGATGAGGATTATCGAATGTATGTACATGGTGTAGGGATACTAAATGTTTCATCATAATCCAGAGTTTAACATACAAACTAATTGTTAGCATAAAGCATAACACAGTGAGTATTAACAAAGCAGTGTGAAGCATCTTGTTGAAGATTCCTGTGGGGATTTCCTGAATTGATCTCTTTCATATACCGCTTGAATGCAGGCTGCTTTCTGTACTGCTACAGCCAGGTCAGAATAGCTTGTGGCTCTTATTTCCAGGGGTTCCCCTCTCTCTTGGGGATCTATACCACCTGCCCAGTATGCAGCTCGTGCAGTTATAGAGTAATTATGGTCTCCTGGTGTGGTGGTTAAAAATACTCCTGATTCCCAAAAGCCTCCTGCTTCTTCCTTGCTCAACATAATTCGATCTCCTCCTTCAAGAGAAACTCGCCACACATACTCAACTTCTGATTCTCCTGACCATCTTGAGAACTTCTCCTGTATTTTAAACTCTGCTACTGACCATGGGATTGTTCACACAGTAGTGTGGATTTCATCTTCATCATCAACAGTGGTCTCAGTTTTAACCAAAGGTCTCAAGAAAATCGACTGAGGTTCAGAATCAGCAGTCTCTTTGACCTCATCATCACTGTCAAACCAAATATCACCATCCCAGCTTTCAGGGTCCGCACTATGCATCGATCTACGAACCTGCTTAACTGGAGCAGAAGGCCGTATTTTATTTAACAGGTGATTAAACCTCTCTAGTAATTGTTTAAGATGATTATTCTCATTCAAAAGTTTCTCATTCTCATTCAAAAGTTTATCCACTCTGATTGCTAATGTTCCCCCCACCCCCCCCCTTCAAAGGCCAATGATGATTTTAACACCTCATTTTCCGATTTTAAAGCTGTATATTCCACACCAGAAATTAGCTTGGGAGCTGGAGTTTCTTTAGCTTCTTGCTGAGCACAAGACAAACGGGCTCCTAACACTGCACAGATTACACCTTTACCTTTTTTTCTCCAATTTTTGTGCAGCCTGACACTGCTCAATGCATTCTACCACTTTCTCTTCATCTTTCCAAAATTTTTTGGCCCACTCCTTGTGGAGTAATTACCTAAGGTAACTAGGAAAATTAAACTAATATTCACATTTTAAAGAAAATGTACAGCATTGAAGAAGCTTTCAGGGTAGGGCGTAGCTGCATTACCTGAGCGTTCCCTAGGCCTCCAACCTTAGATGCTGTTGCACTAGGAGAATCTGGTGTGCTGACTCTAAGGAACAGTACAGAGCATAGAGCTGAGTGGAGACACCACGGCTAGGCTTTGTGACCAGGTGGGGACTCGATTATTCTTGTGCACACCGAGACCGATAAGCTGCACATTTGCTACCCTGAGCCAACGACCTGTCATGTTTTTGACAAAATGCTGTACTCTAGTGAACTTTTGCTCATAATAATATCATTACAATACCAAAACACACCTCCATCCCAAAAGCTACCCACCTCCAAGGTGCGACCACCCCTCACTGAGCACGCGCTCTGAATTTCTCGGAGCCTAGACCTTTACACGAAAGTGAGAAAACTTTTTACCAATCATAAATAAGATATGCATGACTACAGTCACTCAAGCTCCACCTAAAAGATAGAAAATAATAAAAATTGGCGTAAGAGAGAGGGGATGTTACAGAAGACATCATCGTGACTTCTGGGATCAGTCGACAGGCTGAGCCTCTCTTCCCCCCGTTGGGACGCCATGGGGAACGATTTGAACACGTGGTTATACCAGGTGACTCCGCAGAAACTTAGAAATCTCTAGAGTCTAGAGCTTCTTCAGTGCTGTACATTTTCTTTAAAATGTGAATATTAGTTTATTTTTTCTAGTCACATCAGGCAATTACTCCACACACCCCCACACCCTGGCCAGCCACTGTATATTAATTGTTCAGCATGACGTCAGATGGTATGGAATACCCCTTTGGCCAATTTGGGTCAGCTGTCCTGGGTCTGTCCCCTCCCAGCTCCTGATGCACCCCCAGCTCCCTAATTGGCAGGGCAGTATGAGAAGCTGAAAAGTCCTTGGCTTAGTGTGAGCACTGCTCTGCAACAATTAAAACGTCAGTATGTTATCAACATTTTTCTCATCCTAAATCCAAAACATAGCACCCTACCAGCTACTAGGAGGAAAATTAACTCTATCCTAGCTGAAACCAGGACAATATCCACCCCTTATTCCATACCATTTATGTCATGTTAAGGTTCCACACTTTCCAATACATTCCAGTTAATCACCACTTTTCATATATGTATATAAAATGTCCACTGAGTTTATGTAGTCTGTGACTGACTTTGGGAACCATCTGTCACAGCAGCCTTTCAGGGCAGAAGAGATGATGTGTGGTGTTGGATATTTGCATGCTGAAGCCCATTCTGATTCCATCACACCGCTGTGCTTGTTCAATTCTATCAAAAGTAATTTGTCATTATCTGCGTGACTGTTACTGTGATACCACTGATAGGACATATAGCAATCATAGTAGTGATGACATATGGTATTCTATAGTAATAGACATAATATAATTCAACTCATGGGCAATTCTCACCCAACATTAAATCCCCTTGAAGTATTGTGGTGGTTTTTACCTTGCTGGGCAGCTGAACTCCACCGCAACTGCTCTCTCATTCCTTCTCCTTAGAAGAACAGGCGAAGAAGAAAATATGCTGCAAAGAAAAAGAGCAATTCATGGGTTGAGATAAGGATAATTTAATTAAAGGGAAAAGGAAGAGGGAAAAAAAAAAAAAGCAAAGGCCACATGGAGGCACAGAGAGAGAGAAAATAAATTATTCTTTACTTCCCAACAACGAGTGATGTTCGGCCATGTCCTGGGAAGCAAGGCCTCAATACTGTACTGGGTCTGCCTGGGATGTTAACTTTCCCTGCAGCAGCCCATACAGTGCTGTGCTCTGCACTTGTAGCTAGAACAGCACTGGTATCACACCAGTGTTGTGTCTGCTGCTGAGCAGTGCTGGCACAGCATCAGGATGAGGGGATGGGACCAACAGTGTATACTCTGTCCTGCCAGCTTTGAAAATATGAAGACAATCTCTCTGTTCCACTACGGGCCTGTGTCTTGGCTGTGGAGAAACTGTCCCTAAGGCTTCACAACCTCGTAGAACGAGCATCTCCCTCCTCATCCAGACGGAGTGATATTTCAGCCACTAAGAATCAGTATTTTCCTGGTCGAGGGAGAGAGTATCCAAGACGCATACCACGTGGCATCTTGTGGTTTTATCTGCGTGACCACGGGGAAGATATGAGGAAGTGGGATGGTGTACCTACTTCAACCCTAGCTGCTCGGGTACGTGAACTGAAAGGAAATACAGCAGAAAGAAGAGGGGCTCCTAAGAAAAATGCTGCTCTGGTTTCTGTTGGGCAGTTCCCCAGAGGCAGTAGAAGGGCTGATGTTATTCTCGACCCTGATGAAGGGACCTCTGCTTCTCATTTGCAAGAATTAAGTGGCAGACACTCCAACCAGGACTAGAGGGGCCCTGCCTCTGGCCAGGTAGAGGAGAGGGATAACCGGATTTGTTGGACTGTGTGGATCCGATGGCCTGGCACACTGGAACCACAAGAGTACAAAGCTTTAGTGGACACTGGCGCACAATGTACCTTAATGCCATCAGGCTACCAAGGGACAGAACTCATCTGTATCTCTGGAGTGACAGGGGGATCCCAACAATTAACTGTATTGGAAGCTGAAGTGAGTCTAACTGGGAATGAGTGGCAAAAGCATCCCATCGTGACTGGCCCGGAGGCTCCATGCATCCTCGGCATAGACTACTTCAAGAGAGGGTACTTCAAGGATACAAAAGGGTACCGGTGGGCTTTCGGCATAGCTGCTTTGAGCACAGAGAAGATTAGGCAGCTGTCTACCCTGCCGGGCCTTTCAGAAGACTCTTCCGTTGTAGGATTGCTGAAGGTTGAAGAACAGCAGGTACCAATCGCTACCACAACTGTGCACCGACGGCAATATCGCACCAACCGAGACTCCCTGATCGTCATTCAGGATTTGGTTCATCGGCTGGAGAGTCAAGGAGTGATCAGAAAGACTCATTCACCCTTTAATAGTCCCCTATGGCCAGTGCAAAAGTCTAATGGCGAGTGGAGGCTAACGGTGGACTATCGGGGCCTGAACGAAGTCACACCACCGCTGAGTGCTGCAGTGCCGGACATGCTAGAACTCCAGTACGAACTAGAGTCAAAGGCAGCCAAGTGGTACGCCACAATTGATATTGCTAATGCATTTTTCTCCATCCCTTTGGCAGCAGCATGCAGGCCGCAGTTTGCTTTCACCTGGAGGGGCATCCAATACACCTGGAATCGACTGCCCCAGGGGTGGAAACACAGCCCTACCATTTGCCACGGACTGATCCAGTCTGCGCTGGAAAAAGGGGGAGCTCCTGAACACCTGCAGTACATTGATGACATCCTCGTGTGGGGCAACACAGCAGAAGAAGTTTTTGAGAAAGGGAAGAAAATACACCAAAGTCTTCGGAAAGCTGGTTTTGCCATTAAACAGAGTCAGGTCTCAAGGGACCTGCACAGGAAATCCAGTTCTTGGGGGTAAAATGGCAGGATGGACGTCTCCATATTCCGATGGATGTGATCAACAAAATAACAGCAATGTCTCCGCCAACTAGCAAAAAAGAAATGCAAGCTTTCCTAGGCCTTGTGGGATTCTGGAGAATGCATGTTCCAGGCTATAGTCAGCTTGTGAGTCCTCTATATCGAGTGACTTGAAAGAGGAACTATTTTTAGTGGTGCCCTGAGCAACAACAGGCCTTTGAACAAATCAAACAAGAAATAGCCTGCACGGTAGCCCTTGGGCCTGTCCGTACAGGACCAGCTGTGCAAAACATACTTTAGACTGCGACCGGGGAGCATGGCCTGACCTGGAGCCTCTGGCAGAAAACCCCAGAAGAAACTCGAGGTCGACCTCTGGGTTTCTGGAGCCAGGGGCTATCGAGGATCAGAAGCCAATTACACCCCAACTGAAAAGGAGATACTCACGGCATATGAGGGTGTTCGAGCCACTTCAGAAGTTGTGGGTACAGAAGCACAGCTCCTCTTGGCACCACGGCTACCTGTGTTACACTGGATGTTCAAAGGGAAAATTCCCACTACACACCATGCGACCGATGCTACGTGGAGTAAGTGGATAGCGTTAATTACACAGCGGGCTCGAATGGGAAAACCTAATCGCCCAGGAATCCTGGAAGAGATCATGGACTGGCCGGAAGGCAGAGATTTCGGAGTGCCGACAGAAGAGGTAACCCGTGCTGAAGAGGCACCACCATATACTGAGTTGCCAGAAGACAGAAAGCAGTATGTGTTGTTCACTGACGGATCCTGCCGTGTGGTAGGGAGCCATCGGAAATGGAAAGCTGCTGTGTGGAGTCCCATGCGACGCGTCATGGAGGCCATGGAAGGGGAAGGGGAGTTGAGTCAGTATGCAGAAGTAAAAGCCATACAACTGGCCCTAGAGATTGCCAAAAGAGAAAAATGGCCAGTACTGTATCTCTACACTGACTCATGGATGGTGGCAAATGCTCTGTGGGGGTGGTTGCAGCAATGGAAACAGAGCAACTGGCAGCGCAGAGGTAAACCTATCTGGGCTGCTACCCTGTGGCAAGATATTGCTGCTCGGGTAGAAAACCTGGATGTAAAAGCACATCATGTAGATGCCCACATGCCCAAGAGTCATGCCACCGAAGAACATCAGAACAATGAAGAGGTTGATTGAGCTTCAAAACCTGAAGTGGCTCAGGTGGACCTGGACTGGGGACGTAAGGGTGAGCTGTTTGTAGCTCAATGGGCCCATGAAACATCAGGACATCTGGGGAGGAATGTCACATACAGATGGGCTCGTGATCGAGGGGTAGACCTGACCATTGAGGCCATCACACAGGTTCCCCATGAGTGTGAGACCTGTGCTGCAATTAAGAGAGCCATGAAGGTAAGATCTCCTTGGAACAGGGGGAGGTGGCTAGGGTTTCAATATGGTGAGGCCTGGCAAATTGACTATATCGGACCACTCCCACAAACCCGCCAAGGCAAACGGTACATACTCACCATGGTAGAAGCAACTACTGGGTGGCTGGAAACATACCCCGTAAACCATGCCACGGCCCGAAACACTATCTTGGGCCTGGAAAGTCAAATGCTGTGTCATCATGGTACAGCAGAGGGAATGGAGTCTGACAATGGGAGTCATTTCTGAAACAATCTTGTCACCTCCTGGGCCAAGAGGCATGGAACTGAGTGGGTGTATCACATCCCTTATCACCCACAAGCCTCTGGGAAGGCTGAGAGGTACAGTGGACTGTTAAAGACTATGTTACGAGCATTGGGTCCTTGGACATGGAAACAATGGGACATAAATCTACCAGAAGCCACTTGGCTAGTTAACAGCAGGGGGTCTGACAGCCGTGCTGGTCCTGCTGAAACAAAACCCCTACACATGGTGAGGGGAGCTAAAGTCCCCATAGTGCATGTAGGGAATTGGCTGGGGAAGGCGGCGTGGGTTGCTCCTGCCTCGGGAAAAGGCAAACCCACTCGTGGGATTGTCTTTGCCCAAGGACCAGGGTATACCTGGTGAGTCATGCAGAAGAATGGATATATCAGGTGCGTGCCTCAAGAAGATTTAACTTTGGGAGAAAACTAATCTGTAATCTAAGTTATGTGTTGTAGGAAGACGCTGCAGGATCAACGACAGGTCAACTTTGCAAGGAACCAGGCAAGTGCAGCAACGACTCGAGCTAAGCTGGTGCTGGCGTCCATACATTCAACTCCGCCTGCCCTGAATGACCACTTTGGCAGATGAAGACTAAATCATCACCAGTTCTTATGAACATTTTTTGAGAAAGACCTCTAGAATGAAAAGATATACCTACCTATCCATATGTTAAAGGACAAGGAACAATGGTGATGTAATGGTGACTTGTATGCTGTAATGGTGACTTATATGCTGAAGTATGGGGGAGCTGAGAGTGACACAAATGTTATGGAATAAGGGGTGGAGGTTGTACTGGGTCTGGCTGGGATGTTAACTTTCCTTGCAGCAGCCCATACAGTGCTGTGCTCTGCACTCGTAGCTAAAACAACAATGGTATCACACCAGTTTTGAGTCTACTGCTGAACAGTGCTGGCACAGCATCAGGACTCTCTCTAACCCCCCTAGGGGGTGGGCAAAAAGTCAGAAAGGAACATCACCAGGGCAGCTGACCTAAACCAACCAAAGGGATATTCCATACCATATGATGTCACACTCAGCAATAAAAGGTGGAAAAAGGAAGAAGAGGGGAGGGGTGGGCTCTCGTTGCGAAAACGTCTGTCCTCCAGAACACCGGCTACGTGTGTTAAGGCCCTGCTTCAAGGACGTGGTCAAGCATCGCTCATTTGTGGGAAGTAGAGAGTAATTTCTTTCCTCTGCACTTCGATACAGCCTTTACTTGTTTTGTTTTTTCCCCTTTCCCCCTCCCTTTTCCCCTTTCCCTTGTTTTCCCTTTAGTTAAATTGTTTAATTAATAATAATCTTTCCTTAATAATTATTTTTTTTCTTCCCTTTAATTAAATCATCCTTATCTCAACCCGTGAGTTATTCTTTCCTTTACTTCTTCCCCTCCTCTTCTGAGGAGGGGGAGTGAGAGAGCGGTTGTGGTGGAGTTCAGCTGCCTAGCACGGTAAAACCACCACAAATATGCATAGCGGTTGTTCGGGAGAATGGACGTTTTCGTAATGAGAGTCCGTCCCCCCCCCCTTCCCCTTTCCCAACTTTTATTGCTGAGTGTGACATCATATTGTATGGAATATCCCTTTGGTTGGTTTAGGTCAGCTGCCCTGGTGGTGTCCCCTCCCCATCCCCTGCCTACTCCCAGACTGCTGGCCCTTGTTGGGGTTGGAGGGAGTCCTGATGCTGTGCCAGTATTGCTCAGTAATAGAAAAAACACTGATGTGATACCAATGCTGTTGTAGCTGCAAGTGCAGAGGACAGCACTGTATGGAATGCTGCAGGGAAAGTTAACTGCATCCCAGACAGACCCAGTCCAATCTCCACCCCTTAAGTGTGATATAACATTTGTATCACACACAGGTCCCACATACTTTAGTATATATGCATTCTCATCACCACTCTTTTCTGTCCTTTAAAAGATTTATAGATCAGTACTTCTTTTCATTCTGTAGGCTTCTCCCCAAAATGTTCACAAGAACTCTTAATGATTTTGTCTTCATCTGCTGAAGTGGTCACTCAGGGCAGGCCGAGTTGGATTTCTGGACACCAGCACGAGCTTAGCTCAAGTCCTTGCTGCAGTTGCCTGGCTCCTGATGTTTTATGGGCCCAGCAAGCTACGAACAGCTCACCCTTACATCCCCAGTGTGAGAAAAATCTAAATAATTGTCTTCAGATAGGATCTTCTGTGAAGCTATTTTATTCGCGATTGCAATGGCGGGTGTTCTGCAAGCAGGAGCACACAGTAAAAGTTTTTCATAACCTTATATTCCCTATTACCTGACACCTGATTTCTCCCGTTTCCTCATCGTCTGAGTACTATGGGTTCACAACCTACTTGATGGACTTCTGTACCATATATGTACAATTTTATTTGACCAACCGTTAATTTCTCCTTTTCCTTTTTTTTGTCCTTCTTCTCTTGTGACTAGAGGGCCCGTGATTTTTGTTTATACTAATTTCGTACTGCTCGTCCTGTTTTTCTTAGCTATCTTCCTTATTTTGGGACAGTGGGACCTTGCCCTTACCTGTTTAACATGCTTCCCACTGCTATGGTGCACAATCACTTCCGAATAAGCAAGGTTAGTGCAAGGGCATACTGTATATGTTGGACCTCCCCATTCTTTTGCATTACCCACCAAGTGCACCCAGGTCCCTGAGCAAAAGCAATCCCACAAATGGGTTTGCCTTTGTCTGAGGCAGGAGTAGCCCAGACTGTCTTCCCCAGCATGTTTTTTACGTGCACTACAGGAACTTTATCCCCTTCTACAGTGTGTAACAGGTTTGATTGGGCAGGTCCAGCTCGGTTGGCAGATCCCCTAGTATTGACTAACTAGGTAGCTTTTGCCAGATGTGTTTCCCAATTTTTGAATGTCCCAGCACCCATTGCTTTCAGTGTAGTCTTTAACAGTCCATTGTGTCACTCGATTTTCCCAGAGGCTGGTGCATGATAGGGGATGTGATACACCCACTCAATACCATGTTCTTTGGCCCAAGTGTCTATAAGGTTGTTTCAGAAATGAGTCCCATTGTCTGACTCGATTCTTTCTGGGGTGCCATGTGGCCATAGGACTTGCTTTTCAAGGCCCAGGATAGCGTTCCGGGCAGTGGCATGGGGCATAGGATGTTTCCAGACATCTGGTGGTTGCTTCCAACATTGTGGGAGACTGGGAGAGAGAGACTTGGAGACCGGGACCCGTGGAGGAGTCGGCATACGGATCAGGTTTATGATTGGCTTCGTAGCTGGTGCCATGATCAAGGTTTCAGGTTCTATGATCTTGGGTGTGCTTTTGAGAGACCGGGCATGCTGACACAGGATGGGCAAGTTGGGCAAGAGCATTTTCGGCAGCAAGCTGTCCGGACTCATTAGCAGGGCTTTAAACTAGATTTGGCAGGGGAAGGAGATGTACCTGTAAGTGGCTCAAAAGAACCCCTGAATGCCAATACTTTAAACAGCAGGGAAGCACCTGTGAATTGTCCCATAGGAATTAGGAAGGACTCCTCTTTTTAGAGGTGATGCGACACATAGCCCAGCTGAAGTACCTCTACACCAATGCATGCAGCATCGGAAACAAGCAGGAGGAGTTGGAAGCCACTGTGCAATTATAAAACTATGATCTAATTGCTAACATGGAAACATGGTGGGATGAATCACACAGATGGAACATTGGAATGGAGGGCTACAAGCTTTAGAGAAGACAAAAGGCAGGGAAGGAAGGGTGGAGATCATAGAATGATAGAATCATAGAATTATAGAATATCCCGAGTTGGAAGGGACCCATAAGGATCATCAAGTCCAACTCCTGGAACCGCAGAGGTCTGCCCAAAAGTTTAGACCATGTGACTAAGTGCACAGTCCAATCGCTTCTTAAATTCCGACAGGCTTGGTTCAGTGACTACTTCCCTGGGGAGCCTGTTCCAGTGTGCAACCACCCTTTCGGTGAAGAACCTCTTCCTGATGTCCAGCCTAAACCTCCCGTGCCTCAGCTTGACCACAGGTCCTGTCACTGGTGATAACGGAGAATAGGTCACCTGCCTCTCCGCTTCCCCTCACGAGGAAGTTGTAGACTGCGATGAGGTCCCCCCTCAGCCTCCTCTTCTCCAGGCTGAACAGGCCCAGTGACCTCAGCCGCTCCTCATACGTCTTCCCCTCTAGGCCCTTCACCATCTTCATCGCCCTCCTCTGGACACTCTCCAACAGTTTAATGTCCTTTTTGTACTGTGGTGCCCAGAACTGCACACAGTACTCGAGGTGAGGCTGGACCAGCGCAGAGTAGAGCGGGACAATCACTTCCCTCGACTGACTAGCAATGCCGTGCTTGATGCGGTTGGCCCTCCTGGCTGCCAGGGCACACTGCTGGCTCATATTCAGCTTGCTATCAACCACAACCCCCAGATCCCTCTCTGCATGGCTGCTCTCCAGCGTCTTGTCGCCCAGTCTGTACATATAGCCAGGGTTGCCCCGTCCCAGGTGCAGGACCCGGCACTTGCTTTTGTTAAACTTCACGTGGTTGGTGATCGCCCAGCTCTCCAATGTTGCCCTATATGTTAAGAAATGGATAGATTGTGAAGAGTTCCCTTTAAGAAACAGCCAAGAGCAGGTTGAGAGCCTATGGGTAAAAATGAAGGACTGAAAAAACAAATGACATCTTGTGGCTGGGGTCTACTAAAGGCCGCCCAACATCCCTGTTCATGAGGCATTCTTGCTCCAACTACACGAAACATCACGCTCACAAGCTCTCATCCTCCTGAGGGATTTCAACCACCCTGATGTCTGCTGGGAAAGCCACATGCTGAAAGCCATGTGGTGGGAAGTAAGCAATCCAGAAGACTCATGGAGTCCACTGAGGAAAACGTCCTCGTCCAGTTATTAGACAAACCAACCAGAGGAGAAGCATTACTGGACCTGGTGCTCACCAATGCTCATTAAAAAGGTTAAGATTGGAGGCAGTTTGGGCTGCAGTGACCACGCTCATGCAAGAGGTTGTAGCTTCTTCAAGAGCAGCCAAGTGTGTGCTACTTAGGGACCATGATAATGAAAATCATGGTTCTGAAATCCTTTATTATGAACAGATTCCCATGGTAGTTACACTGCACAGAAACAGTCAGGAGCTCATTTGTAGACATGATGATGTCTCCAGTCACCCAGCAATTTCTGGCATCTCTGACAGTGATCCGGTTCTGATTCAAACTTTATAACATACATTTTCTAATAACAAAATATGTAGGAAGAATGTTTTAGATAGCTTGCACTTACCAGTAAGAAATGACAAACTGATAGTCACATAGAGGCATAATCAGGAACTATTCTGACACGAGTAAAACATTGTCTATGTCTAGTTCAGGTCCTTAGTACCTTAACCTGCTGACAAATTTATTACAGCTAATTTCAAGAATGTTGCAAAAAGCCATTTGTGGAACAGGGGATGTGTGCGTGTGCATGTGTATGTGCACACATTTCTGAAGAGGTTGGTTCAGTCAGGATTTGTGGACGCATAAATTACCACTTCACGAGTTTTTATTATTTAATTATTAGTTTGAATGCCAACTACCAGAGGATGTGATTCTTGGTATAGTTCCCTGATTTTCACATCTTTTATCTATACAGAAAATACCACAAAAGCTGGTTTAATAAAAGGCAAAGACAAGGCTACTTGAAACTGATGTAGTATTTACCCTTTTGACACAATTTTAAAGACAGCGGGAGCTCTATTAGTAAACAAGCTGCAGAATTGGTCTAGGACCATTTACAGGACCTGGATTTTAACTTAGCCTTTAGTAAGTGTGACAAATAAACAACATTAAGACAGAAGAAGCCCTTCTGAGTCAGGTAGCCTCTCCTGACTTTTCCCCATATCTATAAAGGTTGATAAAAGCACCAGTAAAAGATCCCTTCCTCTAATTCAGCACCAGAGAAGAGGAACTTGTTATCGCCATCCCCAGCTAAATACCTTGATGAGCCATGCACATACACATCTAGCTCCTACTTACTGCTATCATAGCAAACCAACGTCCAAGACACTAGAAAGAGGGTAGTTGAAGAGGTTATCTTTTTCTCAACTGCAAAGCTTCAGCCTGGAGAGCCTTCTCAGCTTCTCAGCTTCAGCCTGGAGAAGAGAAGACTCTGGGGAGACCTCATTGCGACCTTTCAATACTTAAAGGGGTCTTATAAAAAAGATGGAGAAGGACTCTTTGCTCGGGGAGATAATGGTAGGACAAGGGGGAATGGTCTTAAACTAAAAGAGGATAGATTTAGACTAGACGTCTGAGGTCTGCTGGGAAAGCCACGTCGTGGGAAGTAAGCAATCCAAGAGACTCATGGAGTCCATTGAGGAAAACTTCCTCGACCAGTTATTAGACAAACCAACCAGAGGAGAAGCGTTACTGGACCTGGTGCTCACTAGTGTGGATGACCTCATTAAAGAGGTTAAGACTGTAGGCAGTCTGGGCTACAGTGACCACGCCCTGGTTGAGTTTGTGATCTCGAGGGATACAGGTCTGACTAAGAGCAAAGTCAGAACTCTGAACTTCAGAAGAGCCAACTTCCAGCTGTTCAAAGAATTAGTGGATGAGATCCCATGGGACACAGTCCTCAGGGACAGAGGATCTGATCAGAGCTGGCAACTCTTTAAGGATATTCTCCTTGGAGCGCAAGAGCTCTCTATTCCCATATGTAATAAATCAAGCAGGGAAGGTAGGAAACTGGCATGGCATAAGGATCTGCTGGTCAAACTTAGGCAAAAGAAGGAAATGCACAGATGGTGGAAACAGGGCCATTTGCCCTGGGAAGAGTAAGGAAATGCTGTCTGGATGTGCAGGGATTGGATCAGGAAAGCCAAGGCACTGACAGAACTAAACTTGGCAAGGGATGCAAAGAATAACGAGAAGGGGTTCTACAGGTACATTGGCCAGAAGAGAAAGACTAGGGAGAGCATATCGCCTCTGATAAATGAAGACAGAGAACTGGTAATATCAGATGTAGAGAAGGCTGAGGTACTTAACAAGTTCCTTGCCTTGGTCTTCAATAGTGGTCAGGCTTCCCACATTTCTCGAGTCCCCGAACCTCTAGGCGAGGGCTGGGGGAGAAGAGTCCCACCAACTGGAAGCAAAGAGCAAGTTTGGGACCTCCTGATGCAACTGAACAACTACAAGTCTGTGGGGCCTGATGACGTGCATCCCAGGGTCCTGAGGGAACTGGCTGATGGAGTTGCCAAGCCTCTCTCCATCATATTTGAAAAATCATGGCAGTTGGGTGAAGTCCCGGGTGACTGGAAAAAGGGAAACATCACTCCCATTTAAAAAAAAGGGTAGAAAGGAAGACTGGTGAGCTCACCTCTGTGCCTGGAAAGATCATGGAATGAATCCTCCTCGAGGCAATGTTAAGGCACATGCAGGACAAAGAGGTGATCCGGGATGGCCAGCATGGCTTCAACAAGGGTAAATTGTGCCTGACCAATCTGGTGGCCATCTGTGATGGAGTGACTGCATCAGTCGACAAGGGAAGACTGACTGATGTCATCTACTTGGACTACTGCAAGGCCTTTGACATGGTCCCACATGACATCCTCATCACTAAATTGGAAAAATATGGATTTGAAGGGTGGACCGTCCAGTGGATAGGGAATTGGCTTGATGGCCACACCCAGAGAGTAGTGGTCAATAGTTCTAAGTCCAGGTGGAGGCCGGTGATGAGCGGTGTCCCTCGGGGGTCTGTCTTGCGACTGGTGCTTTTCAATATCTTCATCAATGACATAGATGATGGGATCGAGTGCACCCTCAGCATGTTTGCAGACAACACCAAGCTGAGTGGTGCGGTTGATACCAGAGAAGGAAGAGATGCCATTCAAAGGGACCTGGACAGGCCCACGTGAACTGCATGAGGTTCAACAAGGCCAAGTGCAAGGTGCTGCACCTGGGTCAGAGCAACCCCAGACACGAGTACAGACTGGGAGAAGAACTCATTGAGAGCAGCCCTGCAGAGAAGGACTTGGGGGTTCTGGTGGACGAAAGGCTCGACATGAGCCATCAGTGTGCACTTGCAGCCCAGAAGGCCAATTGCATCTCGGGCTGCATCAAAAAAGGTGTGACCAACAGGTCGAGGGAGGTGATTGTTCTCCTCTATTCTGCTCTCGTGAGGCCCCACCTGGAGTACTGCATCCTGGTATGGGCCCCCCAGCAGAAGACGGTTGTGGACCTGTTAGAGTGATGCCAGAGAAGGGCTACAAAGATGATCAGAGGGCTAGAGCACCTCTCCTATGAAGAAAGGCTGAGAGATCTGGGGATGTTCAGCCTGGAGAAGAGAAAGCTCAGGGGAGACCTCATTGCGACCTTTCAATACTTAAAGGGGTCTTATAAAAAAGATGGAAAAGGACTCTTTACTCAGGGAGATAATGATAGGACAAGGGGAATAGTCTTAAACTAAAACAGGATAGATTTAGACTAGACATTAAAAGGAAATTCTTCACTGTAAGGACAGTGAGGAACGGGAACAGGTTTCCCAGAGAAGTTATGGGTGCCTCATCCTTGGAGGTGTTCAAGGCCAGGCTGGATGGGGCCTTGGCCAACCTGATCTAGTGGGTGGCATCCCTGCCTATGGCAGGGTGGTTGGACTTAGATGATTGTTAAGGTCCCTTCCAACCCAAGCTATTCCATGATTCTATGATTCTATGAAAGATGCATTCTTCAGACTAATTGGTTACAAATGTTCACTTAACAAGCAAAGTTATTCATATGTTATAGTAATGTAGTAGTGAGGCTTGAAGATGTGAGAAAAATCTCAAATAATTTTCTTCAGACAGGATCTCCTGTGAAGCTATTTTATTCGCGATTGCAATGGCGGGCATCCTGCCAATTAGGAGCGCATTATAGTAAACATAATATAACCTTTTATTCCCTATTACCTGATGCCTGATCACCTCCCCTGTTTCCTCATTGGCTGAGTACTACAGGTTCACAAGCTACTCGACGCTCCTCTATACCATATATGTACAATTTTTCTTTTTTTCAACCCTTTAATTTCTCCTTTCTTATGTTTTGAGAACTTGTGATCTTTGTTTTACTGTTCTCACACTGCTCATCCTGTTTTTCTCAAGCGTCTGCCTTATTTTGGAACAGTGAGGCCTTCTACTGTCCACTTATCTACTTAGCATTTCTCCTTATTATGACTACACAACTACCTTTGAATACAGAAAATTAGTTCTCTACTGCAAAAACACAACTTTGTTTCTCACAACAGCAGTAGCCAGACTGAGCTCCAGATGAGCTTTTTCTAATTTTGTCCCTGCACAGCCTTGCAACATCCTTATAGTCCTCCTGAGTGGCCTGCCCTCTTTTCCAAAGGTCATAAACCTTCTTTTTTTTCCTAAGCTCAAGCCACAACTCTCTGTTCAGCCAGGCTGGTCTTCTTCCGTGCTGGCTTGTTTTTGGGCACGTGGGGACAGTCTGCTCCTGAGCCTTTAAGATTTCCTTCTTGAAGAGTGCCCAGCCTTCCTGGACTCCTCTGCCCTTCAGAACTACCTCTCAAGAGACTCTGCCAACCAGTGTCCTGAACAGCTCAAAGTCTGCCCTCCGGAAGTCCAAGACAGCAGTTTTACTGGTCCCCCTCCTGACTTCGCCAAGAATAGAGAACTCTACCATTTCGTGGTCACTCTGCCCAAGACAGCTCCCGACCACCACATCTCCCACCAGTCCTTCTCTGTTTGTGAACAGAAGGTCTAGCGGGGCACCTCCCCTCGTAGGCTCACTAACCAGCTGCGTCAGGAAGCTATCTTCCACGCTCTTCAGAAACCTCCTCTACTCTACACTTGCTCTTGTTAAACTTCATTTGGTTTCTTCCTGCCCAGCTCTCCAACCTGTCCAGGTCTCACTGAATGGCAGCACAGCCTTCTGGTGTGTCAGCCACTCCTCCCAGCTTTGTATCATTGGCGTACTTGCTGTGGGTGGACACAATTCGCCTCATCAAGGTCGTCGATGAAGATGTTGAACAAGACCAGACCCAGCACCGACCCCTGGGGAACACCGTCAGTCACAGTTCTCCAGCCAGACTCTGCGCCACTGATCACCACTCTCTGAGCTTGGCCAGTCAGCCAGTTCTCAACCCACCTTACCATCGTGTTGGCCAAGGTCCCCTGTGTCTACAAGAACAGTAGCCACAGAAAAGACATGGACACGTAATCTGAAAGATTTGGAAAGGAATTTCTTGTGAAGAAGGGCTATTTTTACCCTCCCACTCTCTTGTGGGTAGTTGATGACAGATCAACTACCAAGCACTTTAGTAGAGAGGAAGAATCTCTTTCTTGCTTGAAGATTGTCCAAGACCTTACAATATGCTAAATGTTGCATATCTATATAATAAATTATAGGTCTTGTCCCACAGAGGGACCTACATGTCCTGGGTGGATGACACAAGCCATCTTCCTTAACTACTATTTTCCATTTCCATTAAAAAAAAAAAAAGGTCACTTCAGCTGTTACAGTCAGATTTATCCTTGAATCAGTATCATGGCCAAGGGGTCTAGCATGCACATCTTCTATGCAGGACCATTTTAAACCAACCTGAGACCACACAAACAGGCAGCACTGTTAGGACAGCACCTATAAGTCTTTAGAGAGATTCAAGATACCAGAACACCACAGTATATTTTATTTTCTCTCACTATTGGTTCTGTGCTGACCTCAGAAACATTTTTATTGAATGTTTGAAATACTGGCCAACTTTTTTTGCCATGCTGGCACAGTTTGTGTCATAAGAGCCATGCAAGCTTCACTCTTTCATTCTAGGAAAGAAGCAGATAATGGTGCAACTTCGGCTGTGATACTGGTGTCACCACTGTCCAGAAGAATCCCTTAAAGCACCTGCTGTAACTGATGGCTTACATGCTTTATTTTATACTTCTCTTTTGATAGCAAGTAGAATGGTTCTAGCCTCTGAATACTGTTATTAGTTTAAAACATACTGAATTTATCTCTTTACTAAGTTTGCTTATAACACTATACCTTGAGTCACAAAGTATTCATGAAAAGCAGATTCATCTAGAACTGATTGTCTGTTACCAGTGTTAAAAGTACACCTTTGACTGAAAGGCTCCTGCTCACTGTATAGACACAGGGTTCCTTTCAAGTTTATTTTCTTTTAAAATCCAAATTTAACATGAAGGGGTACTTTGACTCATTGGAGCAGACTAGCCCAAGTGGGAATTCCTACATAAAGAGACATTTTTTCTTTCCAAAGAAACAAATAACTAGACAGTACTAACACAAAAGCCAGTTGAAAAACATCATATGGGTGGAGCTTACTGAGTGTCTATAAGTCTTTTTTGATCTTTCAGTATGGACCTCTGAACCCAGCTGTACTGGTTTTACGTGGCAAGGTTTTGGTAGCAGGAGGCCATAGGGGTGGCTTCTGTGAGAAGAATCTAGAAGCTGCCCCATGTTAGGTAAGGGCCCTGCTGCTGACCAGAGGGGAGCCAATAAGCAATGTCGTTTACACCTCTGTGAGAGCATATTTAAGAAAGGGAAAACAAACAAAAAAAAACCGCTGCCACGCAGCAGCTGAGAGAGTGAGAGGAGTGAGGAATAGCCTTGCAGGTGCCAAGGTCAGTGAAGAAGGAGGGGGAGAGGTGCTCCAGGCGCCGGAGCAGAAGTCCCCTGCGGCCTGTGGTGAGCACCATGGCGAAGCAGGCTGTCCCCCTGCAGACCATGGAGTACCACAGTGGAGCAGGGTTCCACGCTGCAGCCCGTGGAGGAGACCACGGTGGAGCAGCTGGATGTGCACTGACAGAGGCTGTGGCCTGTGGAGGACACCCGCCGGAGCAGGCCCCAGGCCAGAGCTGCAGTCTGTGGAGAGGAGCCCATGCAGGAGCAGGTGACCTGGCAGGAGCTGCTGCCTGTGGGGGACCCAGGTTGGAGCGGTGTGCTCCTGAGGGATGGACCCCGTGGTACGGGCCCATATCTGGAGCAGTTCTTGAAGAGCTGCTGCCTGTGGGAAGCCCACGCTGGATCAGTTCGGAAAGGACTGCATCCCGTGGGAGGGACCCCAAGGCACAGGGGACAAGAGTGACCGAGAAGGAGCGACTGAGATGAATTGCTATAGACTGACCATAACTCCCATTCCCCCATTCCCCTGCGCCGCTTGGGGGGAGGAGGTGGAAGAGGGTGGATGGGGGGGAAGGCGTCTTTGGTTTCTTTCCTTTGTTTCTCACTTCTCTATCTTGTTAGTAATAGGCAATAAAACTTGCTGTCTCCCTATGCTGAGTCTGTATTGCCCATCACGATAATTGTTGAGTGATCTCCCCGTCCTTATCTCAACCCTTGAGCCCTATTTTCTCCCCCTTCCTCAAAGAGTGAGAGAACAGCTGTGGTGGAACTCGACTTCCCACCCGAGTAAAGCCACCACAGTGATGGAAAGTGCTTTGGGGAGCACTTCCGCCAGTTCCCTCAGTACCTTCAGGCGGATCCCATACGGTCCCATTAACTTGTGTACGTCTATGTGGAGTAGAAGGTCTCTAACCATTTCCTCGTGGATTATGAGGGCTTCATTCTGCTCCCCATCTTTACCTTCCAGCTCAGAGTACCCTGAAAACAACTGGTCTTGCTGCTAAAGACTGAGGCAAAGAAGGCATCAAGTACCTCAGCCTTTTCCTCATCTCTTGTTTCCCCCCACATCTGATAAAGGATGGAGATTCTCCATGGTCCTCCTTTTCTTATTTATTTATAAAAATCTTTTTTATTGTCTTTAACAGCAAAAGCCAGAATTATCTCCAGCTGGGCTTTGGCCCTTCTAATTTTGTCCCTGCACAGCGTCACGACATCATTGTAGTCCTCCTGAGTGGGACCCGCCCCTTCTTCCTAAGGTCATAAACCCTCTTTTTCTTCCTGAGCTCTAGCCTAACCTCCCTGTTCAGCCAGGCCGGTCTTCTTCCGCGCCGGCTCATCTTTCAGCATGTGGGGATGGCCTTCTCCTGTGCCTTTAGGTTTTCTGTCTTGAAGGGTGTCCAGCTGTACTGGGTCGGGCTGGGATGTTAACTTTCCCTGCAGCAGCCCATACAGTGCTGTGCTCTGCACTCATGGTATCACACCAGTGTTGTGTCTGTTGCTGAGCAGTGCTGGTACAGCATCAGGACTCTCTCTAACCCCCCTAGGGGGTGGGCAAAAATGTGAGAAAAGAAACATCACCAGGGCAGCTGACCTAAACCAACCAAAGGGATATTCCATACCATATGATGTTGCACTCAGCAATAAAAGGTGGAAAAAGGAGGAAGAGGGGAGGGGTTGTGAAAACGTCTGTCCTCCTCCCGAACACCGGCTACATGCGTTGAGGCCCTGCTTCAAGGACATGGTCAAGCATCGCTCATTTGTGGGAAGTAGAAAGTAATTTCTTTCCTCTGCACTTCCACATAGCCTTTACTTGTTTTGTTTATTTTTCCCTTTCTCCCTCCCTTTTCCCCTTTCCTTTTTTTCCCCTTTAGTTAAATTGTTAATTGTTTAGTTAAATTGTTTAGTTAAATTGTTTAATTAATAATAATATTTCCTTAATAATTATTTTTTTTCTTCCCTTTAATTAAATCATCCTTATCTCAACCCGTGAGTTGTTCTTTCCTTTACTTCTTCCCCTCCTCATCTAATGAGGGGGAGTGAGAGAGCGGTTGTGGTGTTCAGCTGCCTAGCATGGTAAAACCACCACACCAGCCTTCCTGGACTCCCTTGCCCTTCAGGACTGCCTTCCAAGCGACTCTGCGAGCCTGTCTCCGTAACAGGCCGAAGTCTGCCCTCAGGAAGGCCAGGGTGGCAGTTCTGCTAATGAGACAGGGAACAAGATAAAGGGTGTTGATTCCTAGGTCTTAGCTAGCACAATTGTATGTTAACGACCCCAAAGATAAGGGACTAAAAGACTGTATGCATAGATAAGGGAACCAGGAAGAACTGGCTTGACTGCTGAAGTCTGTCAAAGACAGGAAGGGCCAGAAGATTAGCAGCAAGGAAGACTTCTGGCCTTCATCAAAAGACCACCAGAGTACCCTGGACGACCATCCAAGGACTCCACTACGCATGCGACTAGGGGCGGGAACCTACGTTAATGATTCTTCGGAGACCTGATGAATATACAAGAGACTAACGGGAAATGAAATGAATATGTACTTGTCCCACTAATATAAGCATACTGCCAGTAACCGTTGGTGCACAAGTTAGGTGGAGCTATCCCCCTTGCACCCGGTGTGTGTGCACAGTGCTGAATAAACATACCTGCTTGTCCTGGTTTCAGTTAGGACAGAGTTAATTTTCCCCCTAGTAGCTGGTAAGGTGCTATGTTTTGGATTACGATGAGAAGAGCACTGATAACATGCTGATGTTTTAATTGCTGTAGAGCAGTGCTTACACCAAGCCAAGGACTTTTCAGCTTCTCGCTCTGTCCTGCCAGCAAGCAGGCTAGGGATGCAGCAGGAGCTGGGAGGGGACAGACCCAGGACAGCTGACCCAAATTGGCCAAAGGGGTATTCCATACCATCTGACGTCATGCTGAACAATATATAGGGGTGGCTAGCCGGGGTGGGGGGGCCGGCTGCTCGGGGATAGGCTGGGCATCGGTCAACGGGTGGTGAGCAATTGCATTGTGCATCACTTGTTTCGCACACATTATTATTATTAATACTATTATCATTATTACTATTATTATTATTATTATTTTCCTGTCTTAATAAACTGTCTTTATCTCAACTCATAGGCTTCACTTTCCCGTTTCTCTCCCCCATCCCAGAGAGGGAGGGGGGAGGGTGAGCGAACGGCTGTGTGGTGTTTAGCTGCCAGCCGGGTTAAACCACAACAGTCCATTTGGCGCCCAAATGGGGCTCAAAGGGTTGAGATAATGACAGATTTGACCAGAGTGTGTTAAACTAATATTGGTATAAGTATTCGACCTGCTTAATAGTTGCTAGTCACAATGTTGATTGCCTTAATCTCAAGTCTGCTGTGCCTGTTTCCCAAATTGAGTTTTATAGCACGTTACTTTCTGTATGTGCTCCCTGTCGTGCTGTTTATCCTTTCCGGGCCCTGGTTTAAGATTGTTATGGTACTGTGTGGTGTAACAATGGCTTATGAAATGATGAGATTTCTGGTCATGACTCTAACCTGGTATTTGTACTCGGCACTGTCGTCAACTCTATACTTTGGAAACCATATCTCGGAAACTATTAGCAATTACACCTATTGCCTTTTTTCATCAGGGAGTCAATCTGTGGAGGGGACAGGGGAAGATATTTTTTCCTACCTGTTCACTCTCCCTTCCTCCTTCACCACCCTCTTATCCCCCGAGCTAGTTACGATAGTTCTCCAAGATGTTGAATATCCTTGGGATACTCAGACCAGCATGTTCTTGTTGTTATGTCTCCTGAATGCGCTTCAGGTTTTGTTTAAGGTTAAACAACTACTTAGGAATCTCATCCGGAGATCTGTCTTGAGGCGGGATAGTTGCGAGTGGCAGGGAGTGTGGGAGGATATGGGCAGGTTTCTAGAGCAGTGGGCACCTCCAGTGTTTTGGACATTCACCCCTGAACAACTGCAAAATCCTAAAAAACTGGTAGAATGCTTGAAAAAAAGGTGTCATGACTCTGGCAGTTCCAAAGTGACACAAATCACTGTAGGGTGCTGGGGTCTGGCTTGTGCTTATCGAGCTGCGATTGATGCTACTATCAACCTAGTGACAGACCCTGCAGCCGCTCCAGCTCCTGCAGCCGTTCCAGTTCCAGCTCCTACAGCCGCTCCAGCTCCTGCAGCCGTTCCAGCTCCTACAGCCGCTCCAGCTCCTGCTGCCGTTTCAGCTCCAGCTCCTGCAGCCGTTCCAGTTCCAGCTCCTGCAGCCGCTCCAGCTCCTGCAGCCGTTCCAGTTGCAGCTCCTGCAGCTGTTCCAGTTCCAGCTCCTGCAGCCGCTCCAGCTCCTGCAGCCGCTCCCACTCCTGTGGCTGGGTCAGAGAAACGAGCTGCAGCAGTGAAAGTTGCCCCTGCAGAGGTGTCCTGGTTTCAGTTAGGACAGAGTTAATTTTCCTCCTAGTAGCTGGCAGGGTGCTATGTTTTGGATTACGATGAGAAGAGCGCTGATAACATGCTGATGTTTTAATTGTTGTAGAGCAGTGCTTACACCAAGCCAAGGACTTTTCAGCTTCTCACTCTGTCCTGCTAGCGAGCAGGCTAGGGATGCAGCAGGAGCTGGGAGGGGACAGACCCAGGACAGCTGACCCAAACTGGCCAAAGGGGTATTCCATACCATCTGACGTCATGCTGAACAATATATAGGGGTGGCTAGCCGGGGTGGAGGGGGCCGGCTGCTCGGGGATAGGCTGGGCATCGGTCAACGGGTGGTGAGCAATTGCATTGTGCATCACTTGTTTCGTACACATTATTATTATTAATACTATTATTATTATTATTATTGTTGTTATTCTTTTCCCTGTCTTAATAAACTGTCTTTATCTCAACTCAGAGACTTCACTTTCCCGTTTCTCTCCCCCATCCCAGAGAGGGAGGGGGGAGGGTGAGCGAACGGCTGTGTGGTGTTTGGCTGCCAGCCGGGCTACACCACAACAAGAGGGTATTCCAACCCCTGTGGCAGACCCTGTGGCTGGGTCAGAGAAACGAGCTGTAGCAGTGCAAGTTGCCCCTGTAGAAAAGGTGAAAAAATGGTATAGAGACTCAGGTCGTTTAGAACGCAGACAGTCTTCTGCTAAGTCTGGGTATGGAGAAGACAGGGCTGGGCCATCAAATGTGCAGGAGGATGAAGATGAGGATGAGGATGTTGAAAAATCAACAGTAACTACCCGAACCCTATACCAGCGTTAGCTACGAGATGTGCGAAAAGATTTTGGTCGCTGCATGGGTGAGCAGCTTGTCACCTGGCTGCTCCAGTGCTGGGACACCGGAGCCAATGGTGTGGAATTAGAGGGCAGGGAAGCCAGGCGGCTGGGATCCCTTGCTAGAGATGCAAGCATTGACAAAGCAATTGGAGATGGAGCACGATCTCACAGCCTCTGGAGGCGTCTCCTGTCAGCTGTGAAGGAAAGGTATCCCTTCAAGGAAGAACTTGTATGTCTACCAGTCAAGTGGACCACCATGGAGAAGGGAATTCAGTACCTGAGGGAATTAGCCGTACGGGAAGTAATTTATATGGACCTAGACGACGCACAAATATCCACAGATCCAGATGAAGTCCAGTGTACTCGACCCATGTGGCGGAAGTTTGTACGGAATGCACCATCATCATATGCCAGCTCATTGGCAATAATGGCCTGGAAAGACGGTGAAGATCCCACAGTGGGTGACATGGCTAAACAACTCCGGGAGTACGAAGGAAATCTCTCCTCTTCCCTACAGGCCTGCGTCTCGGCTGTGGAGAAACTCTCTGAAGAGTTCCACCAACTTAAAGAGAATTTATCTTCCCCCCCACCTGAACGAACCAGTGTCTCAGCTATTAGGGGCAAGCGTTCGTCCGTGCAAGGAAGACAATATGGTGGGTACACACCCTGCGCCACCCTGTGGTTTTACCTACGTGACCATGGAGAGGACATGAGAAAATTGGATGGAAAATCTACTGAGACCCTAGAGGCACGGGTACGTGAGTTGCAAAAGAAAACAATCGGGAGAAAGGGGTTCTCTGAAAAGTTTGCTGCTCCAGCGTCTAGCAGGCAGTCCTTTAAACACAGAAACGAAGATTCTGAGCAGGACTAGAGGGGCCCTGCCTCCAGCCAGGGGGAGGAAAGGGACAATCGAGTTTATTGGACTGTGTGGATTCGATGGCCTGGCACGTCACACGCACAGAAGTATAAGGCTTTAGTAGACACCGGTGCACTGTGTACTCTAACGCCATCAAGCTGTAAAGGGCCAGAGCCCATCTGTATTTATGGCGTGACAGGGGGATCCCAGCACTTAACTCTATTGGAGGCTGAAGTGAGTCTAACTGGGAATGAGTGGCAAAAGCACCGTATTGTGACTGGCCTGGATGCTCCGTGCATCCTTGGCATAGACTATCTGAGAAGAGGATATTTCAAGGACCCAAAAGGGTTTCGGTGGGCTTTTGGCATAGCTGCCTTAGAGACAGAGGACATTAAACAGTTGTCTACCTTCCCCGGTCTCTCAGAGGACCCTTCTGTTGTGGGGCTGCTGAGGGTTGAAGAACAGCAAGTGCCAATCGCTACCACAACTGTGCACTGGAGGCAATATCGCACCAACTGAGACTCCCTGATTCCCATCCAGAAGCTAATTCGTCAACTGGAGAGCCAAGGAGTGATCAGCAAGACTCATTCACCTTTTAATAGTCCCATATGGCCAGTGCGAAATTCTAATGGTGAGTGGAGACTAACAGTGGACTATCGTGGCCTGAACGAAGTCACGCCACCACTGAGTGCTGCAGTGCCGGACATGCTAGAACTCCAGTACGAACTGGAATCAAAGGCAGCCAAGTGGTATGCCACAATTGATATTGCTAATGCATTTTTCTCCATCCCTCTAGCAGCAGAGTGCAGGCCACAGTTTGCTTTCACTTGGAGGGGAGTCCAATATACTTGGAATCGGCTGCCCCAGGGGTGGAAACATAGCCCTACCATTTGCCATGGACCGATCCAGTCTGCGCTGGAGCAGGGGGAGGCTCCTGAACACCTGCAGTACATCGATGACATCATTGTGTGGGGTGACACTGCAGAGGAAGTTTTCGAGAAAGGGAAGAAAATAGTCCAAATCCTTCTGAAGGCCGGTTTTGCCATAAAACAAAATAAGGTTAAAGGACCTGCACGAGAGATCCAGTTTTTAGGAATAAAATGGCAAGATGGACGTCGTCAAATCCCAATGGATGTGATCAACAAAATAACAGCTATGTCTCCACCAACTAGCAAAAAGGAAACACAAACTTTCCTAGGTGTCGTGGGGTTTTGGAGAATGCATATTCCAAATTACAGTCTGATTGTAAACCCGCTCTACCAAGTAACCCGTAAGAAGAATGCTTTTGAATGGGGCCCTGAGCAACGACAAGCCTTTGAACAAATTAAGCAGGAAATAGTTCATGCAGTAGCCCTTGGGCCAGTCTGAACAGGACCAGATGTAAAGAATGTGCTCTACACCGCAGCCGGGGAGAATGGTCCCACCTGGAGCCTCTGGCAGAAAGAGCCTGGGGAAACTCGAGGTCGACCCCTGGGGTTTTGGAGTCGGGGATACAGAGGATCTGAGGCTCGCTATACTCCAACCGAAAAGGAGATATTGGCAGCATATGAGGGAGTTCGATCTGCTTCAGAAGTGGTCGGTACTGAAGCGCAGCTCCTCCTGGCACCCCGACTGCTGGTACTGGGTTGGATGTTCAAAGGAAGGGTCCCCT
The DNA here is from genome assembly GCF_009769625.2 of Cygnus olor. Taxonomy (NCBI): domain Eukaryota; kingdom Metazoa; phylum Chordata; class Aves; order Anseriformes; family Anatidae; genus Cygnus; species Cygnus olor. The sequence goes on from NC_049199.1 coordinate 2,901,096, forward strand.
CTACACATCATGCAACTGATGCTACATGGAGCAAGTGGGTTGCACTGATTCCTCAGCGGGCTCGAATAGGAAACCCCAGTCGCCCAGGAATCCTGGAAGTGATTATGGACTGGCCAGAAGGCAAATACTTTGGGATATCATCAGAGGAGGAGGTGGTCCGTGCTGAAGTCGCCCCATTGTACAACAAAGTACCAGAAAATGAGAAGCAATATGCCCTGTTCACTGATGGGTCCTGTCGTATTGTGGGAAAGCATCGGAGATGGAAAGCTGCTGTATGGAGTCCTACACAACGAGTTGCAGAAGCTGCTGAGGGAGAAGGTGAATCGAGTCAGTTTGCAGAAGTGAAAGCCATTCAGCTGGCCTTAGATATTGCTGAACGAGAACAGTGGCCAGTTCTCTATCTCTATACTGATTCATGGATGGTAGCAAATGCCCTGTGGGGGTGGTTACAGCAATGGAAGCAGAACAACTGGGAACGCCGGGGCAAACCCATCTGGGCTGCTGCATTGTGGCAAGATATTGCTGCCCGGGTAGAGAACCTGGTTGTAAAGGTACGCCATGTAGATGCTCATGTGCCCAAGAATCAGGCCACTGAAGAACATCAAAACAACCAGCAGGTGGATCAGGCTGCTAAGATTGAAGTGGCTCAGGTGGACCTGGAATGGCAACATAAAGGTGAATTATTTATAGCCCGATGGGCCCGTGACACCTCAGGCCATCAAGGTAGAGATGCAACATACAGATGGGCTCGTGATCGAGGGGTGGACCTGACCATGGACACTATAGCACAGGTTATTCATGATTGTGAAACATGTGCTGCAATCAAGCAAGCCAAACGGTCAAAGCCTCTTTGGTATGGAGGACAATGGCTGAAATATAAATATGGAGAGGCCTGGCAGATTGATTACATCACACTCCCTCAAACCCGCAACGGCAAGCGCCACGTACTTACAATGGTGGAAACAACCACCGGATGGCTGGAAACATATCCTGTGCCCCATGCCACCGCCCGGAACACTATCCTGGGCCTTGAAAAGCAAGTCCTATGGCGACATGGCACCCCAGAAAGAATTGAGTCAGACAATGGGACTCATTTCCGAAACAACCTTATAGACACTTGGGCCAAAGAACATGGTATTGAGTGGGTGTATCACATCCCCTATCATGCACCAGCCTCCGGGAAAGTTGAACGATACAATGGACTGTTAAAGACTACACTGAAAGCAATGGGTGCTGGGACATTCAAAAATTGGGAAACACATTTGGCAAAAGCCACCTGGTTAGTCAATACTAGAGGATCTGCCAACCGAGCTGGACCTGCCCAATCAAACCTGTTACGCACTGTAGAAGGGGACAAAGTTCCTGTAGTGCACGTAAGAAACATGCTGGGTAAGACAGTCTGGGCTACTCCAGCCTCAGGAAAAGGCAAGCCAATTCGTGGGATTGCTTTTGCCCAGGGACCTGGATGCACTTGGTGGGTAATGCAAAAGAATGGGGAGGTCCAATGTGTACCTCAAGGGGATTTAATACTGGGTGAGAATAGCCCATGAGTTGAATTGTAGTATGTTAAATATTATATAATACCGTATGTCATCACTACCATGATTGCTATATACCATAGATGGAAATGGTGATTAATTAGAATGTATTGGAAAGGGTGTAACCTGAGCATGACATAAATGGTATGGAATAAGGGGTGGATATCTGTCCTGGTTTCAGTTAGGACAGAGTTAATTTTCCTCCTAGTAGCTGGTAGGGTGCTATGTTTTGGATTAGGATGAGAAGAGCGCTGATAACATGCTGATGTTTTAATTGTTGCAGAGCAGTGATTACACCAAGCAAAGGACTTTTCAGCTTCTCACTCTGTCCTGCCAGCGAGCAGGCTGGGGGTGCAGCAGGAGCTGGGAGGGGACAGACCCAGGACAGCTGACCCAAACTGGCCAAAGGGGTATTCCATACCATCTGACGTCATGCTGAACAATATATAGGGGTGGCTAGCTGGGGTGGGGGGACCGCTACTCGGGGCATCGGCTGGGCATCGGTCAGCAGGTGGTGAGCAATTGCATTGTGCATCACTTATTTCGCACACATTATTATTATTAATACTATTATTATTATTATTGTTGTTATTATTTTCCTGTCTTAATAAACTGTCTTTATCTCATCTCATAGGCTTCACTTTCCCGTTTCTCTCCCCCATCCCAGAGAGGGACAGGGGAGGGTGAGCGAACAGCTATGTGGTGTTTAGCTGCCGGCCGGGTTAAACCACAACACTGCTTTATAACTATTCCGAGGTTAGAGTCTGATTTCCGCAAATCACTAAACCCCCTCCGTACTTTTCCAAGAATCAAAAACTATTAATTTTTGGTCACTGGGCCCAAGATGGCCTCCAACCTTTGCATAACCCACAAGTCCTTCTTTATTTACAAGCAAAAGGTCCAGCAGGGTACAGTCCGTAGTTGGCTCATTCACCAACTGTGTCAGGAAGTTATCTTCCACACACTCTAGAAACCTCCTAGAGTGTTTCCTCTCTGCTGTGTTGTATTTCCAGCAGACATCTGGTAAGTTGAAGTCCCCCACGAGAACAAGTTCTAGTGATTGCAAGACTTCTCCCAGCTGTTAGTAGAATATTTCATCTGCCTCTTCGGCCTGGTTAGGCGGTCTATAACAGACACCCACCAGGACATTTGCCTCATTGGCCTTCCCCCTGATTCTTACCCATAAACACTCAACCCTGTCATCAACATTATTAATCTCAAGACAATCCAAACACTCCCTAACATACAGGGCTACCCCACTGCCCCTCCTTCCTAGCCTATCCCTTCTGAAAAGTTTGTAGCCACTCATTGCAGTGCTCCCGTCATGCAAGCTGTCCCAACATGTTTTGGTGATAGTAACCATGTCATAGTTTTCCTGCTGAAAACTATGCACCTGAGAAGGGGCATCCCTGGCTGTACATTCAGACTGGGGAACAAGAGGCTGGAGAGCAGACCTGCAGAAAGGGATCTGGGGGGTTTGTTCAACAGCAAGTTTAATATGAGTCATTCCTTCTATATTATTGCAAAACTTTTGACTTTATTATTTTTTTTTTCAAAACTTTTGATTTATATAAGGATGACCAAAACCACTCATAGAATATTGCTAGGCTTGTTGGTGTTGAAATACTGAGCAACTGTAAATCAGCAGAGGATTGCTGAGACTGGGCTTGAGCAGGAATGTTATTTAATTAACATGCAGGTATGTGAATTGATTAACATGCATATCTTGCTCATCTGGCCAAAGTACAGGACAGCTGTTGGAGATTTGCAATTGAACAATGGGCCCCAGGAACTACAATAAATAAGCAATGTCTGGGGTGAGGCGGAAGCCTCACAGCCTGATGTTGTTTCAAGTAAAACTGGGAAAGCAATCAGTCTCTGTACCAAGTGTTGGTCTCACTTCCTCTTGACCAAACAATGCAACAAGCCTTGCTGAGAGCCAGTCGCATGATAAATGACTCAGTACCACCTCAACAAAAGTATAAATCTGGTATTCAGAATCCTCTTTGTGGGGGTGTAGGGGACAAGAACTCCATTTATCAGACGGGTCGACAGGCCTGGAACTCTTTCCTTCCCAAGCAGGGACGCCCCTTGGTAAGACTTTTGCCTCTGACTCTGACGGATGTTACCCAGGAAAATAGTGGTATCTAAAGTGCTAAACTATTAACTTGAGCTCAATTATTGTAGTAAGTCAATTTGAGCTCAATTATTGTAGTAAGTGAATTTATCAACAGCAATCCCGAATCTGAGATATCTGTTGCCTTAATATCTATATTATCTATATATATCTATATTATCTATATTATCTATATTATCTTATTATCTATATTATCTTATCTATTATATTATTATTATTATATTACAATATATAATATAATATATATATTATTATTATTATATTATTATTATCTATAATATTATCTATATTATCTTATTATCTATATTATACCTATCTTTTCAACTTTGTGAAACTGTCTCGGTGAAAGTCCTTGGCAGGGCTCTGAAACAGGCAAACATTGACTCTAATAAGTAGCTATACTCATAATCCTTTAGACATAAACCGTTGACCAAGGCTGGGACTAGGACTGGATCCAGCTGCACCTAGGCTCCTCTCTGAGAAGGAGGTTAGAAAGCAAGGAGGTTAGAAAGCAAGGAGGTTAGAAAGCAAGGGGGTCCTTTCTGAACCTCATGACTCAACGGGAGGGCCTCCCTCAGCCACATACCCTTAACGCAACACCACTAAAATGCATTATTGCTTTCAAAAGATGCTTCTATATATATTTAAGTTAATTCTAATCTCTCTTATCTGAGAAAGAGAGTAATGAGAGTGGTTTTGATCTGAATGCCAAATATTGTTGTAGCATCTGTGGAAAAAAGTCCACCTCTATAGGTTTTACTCAAAACTGCAGGTCACAAAATCTGCTGGTAGCAAATACAGTGGATATCCACTAAGATAAACAGTTATGTGTATTGATTTGTCAGCTGTTCTGAATTCTGCATAGTTTTGATGCTGTGAACTGGAGAGGTGTGCATTATTTATCAATAATGTATGTGTGGATTAGTTTCGTGAGAGAGAGATGAGTAAATAAAACCACTCTAATGTGTTCTATTTATTATTAATCAGTATAACAGAATAACTCTTAAAACTCCCAGAACACCATAGACATCAGTAACAACTTTAGTGCAGAATAGGTCACAAGTCTTTACATTTTTGAGATCCTTGTTTAAATCATTGTGCTGCTATGTCCATAAATAATGTAAGATTTTATTTCTTATAGAAATATTTATTCACTTTGCCTATTCTAATTTTAATCTGTGTCAGCAAGGAAGTTTTTCAAATTAAGGCCTCTGCTCTTCAGAGGCTCCCATAGCATACTAAGGCACTTCCTGAGAATTCCATTGACTTCCCAGATATATATACAGGGTCTAGCCAGGAAGCTTTCAGTGCAAGTTCAGGACTGAAATTGACAGAGGCTGAGCACATCTTAAGGAAGTTGCACTCTTCTTATAAAACTGGTGCCTGGAAAATAACCCAGAATTAATACCAATTCCATACAGAGGAAAAAACTCAAAATGGAACCCAAACCAGCTGATTAGAATCACCCAAGCTAGTCTGTTTAACATGCAGTGAACAAAGGTGGGTTTTGTTTTGCTCTTGGATGTTTCAGGATTGCAGGGAAGGATCTGAATTTGGAAACCTCATGGGGCGCCAAATGGGTGGGACACTTAACCATGGCCAACTCATGAGAGGTGGCAATGTGGGCTTATGCTGCCAGTAACCATTGGTGTGCAAGTTAGGTGGAGCTGTCCCCCTTGCACCTGGTGTGTGTGCGCAGCGCCAAATAAACATACCTGCTTTATAACTATTCCAAGGTTACAGAGGTTGATTTCCGCAAATCAATTTGGCACCCCAGATGGGACTTTCTCTGTCCGGCTGTGGGACCTGCTGAGGACGGGACTCGTAAACATACCTGCTGAGTCCCCATAAGGTAGTAGCAGGGTACGTGGTACATGGTATATTCTGTGGAATCCTATGAAAGAGGCAGTAGCAGAATAAGGGCTGTACCCTGTGGAATGGTAGCTTGGGTTCTCCTGGCTACAATAGCAGGAGTTGTGTGCGGCATTGCCATAAGTATTGTCATCCGTTGTAAAAGTCCGGAACCGTGTATTATGATTTGACTTATAATGGTTGATAAGGATCTGAGGCAAACGGTTATTGGTTCATGATTTACAACACAAACGAGTTTGGTTATTGTTCTACGCGATATATTCTTGTGGTATGAATGAGAAGTGCAAGGGGCCTCTCTGTGTGATTGTGTGATTGCGCTGTGTGAGTGAGATGCAGCATCGCTGCGAAGCAAGTGCGGAGTTCTGATCCGCGGTTCTGTATTCTCCGCGAGTGGAATGGCCAGAGACGAACAAAGCACATGACAGACCGCAAGGAAGTGCTGTTTTATCCAAGTGCCCGGCGATGTATCTTAAAATCCTATTTTTGTTCTTAAATGTTTTGAGTGTGACAAGGAGGAAGGTGTGAGCATTATCTAAGTAACAGTTTAGAAGTTTTGGTATATTCGCTGTGGAACTACCACCCCCTTATAAAATTTACCATGGATCAAGTTTTACTGTTGTCAACTTAACTGGGAAGTGCTTATTAGTTAGGAAAACATAAATATGGGTAATAAACAGGCGGGTGGAATATTAAAAAGGAGCCCCTTGGGCTGTATTTTGGCTCACTGGAAGGATATAGGAGGACCACCTGATGGGACAGTGGACAGGAAGATTTTAATAAAATATTGCAATTAGTGGTGGCCCCTCTATAAATTGGATGATGGGGAGAAGTGGCCCCTGAATTATAATACTTTACTGCAACTAATGTTGTTTTTGAGAAGGGAAGGGAAATGGGATGAAATGTTATATACTGATATGTTGTTTCAGCATCCTGGAGGGAAAAAGATATGGAATCAAGCTGGCCTTGGTGCTGAGCCTTTGGTGCTGGCATTAGAAAAGTACAGGCTGGAGAAAGATAAAAGAAGTGTTAAAAGGGTTACTGAAGGTGTTAAAGGTGTGGCATACAGTATTTGACAGAGATGGTTGAAGTTGAATGAGCAGGGAAAGAGGATGTAGGAATGTTAGCAGTTCCAGGGCTGAGGCAGAGACCTCAAAATCATGGGTGTGAGCCCTCTGGGGCAGAGGGATCATGATGAGCCCAAGAGAGTTGTCATGGAAACAGAAAAGCAGCTAATTCTTAAAACAACCTGAGATCATGTGTGAGCTCAGATTACCAATGGAACCACGCAGGGAACTGTAGACAATTGCATTCCCCTGACCAACCCCCACCGAGACCCTAATCACCCCGGAAATTATGAATGGTTATGTAAATACCAAAATCTGGTTAAATTAGGAATTGAGAATCTGCTCCAACAAGGTCCAAAAGAAACCCCTATGGAATTTTTGGACCAACTTTGAAATGCAATGAAAAATATTCAAATGATCAAACAAATGATAAGAATTATGGACACTATTGATTAATTTAGAACTAGACAGGAAAGCAACCACTAGCTCAATCTAAAACTAAGTGCCCTATCTAGGTAATTTCACATCACTGCTTTTATTTGGATTACTCAGATCTGAAACAGTATCAGCAAAGAGTGGAAGGACAAGAAGAAATTTAGCTCACTTAAAATTGTTGCTGATGCGTCAAGCACTTGATTTAGGTAGGCTAGAGCCAGAGAGAGTGTTTGCTGTCAGATAGACATTTTGACCATCAGCATTTCCCAAGTCCTAAGAATTTTACAAGAAAAGTTAAGATTTTTCCTAGAAAATGAAATGCTTTTGCAAAAGTATCCTGTATTTGAAAACTCAATTCTCTATGAAAAACAAATACTACCAAAACCACTTGATAACTTCTGGTTGGACACATGGTGACATGTAGTGAATCTTTCTGAAGGCTTCGAACTTGCTGTATTGCTCCCCTGATCATCCTAAATTTGCAGATATTATTAACAAGTCCAGGAAAAACTTAAAAAAATATTTATTTTCAATAATTATATATGATGTAGAAATATAAATATGACAATATTGAATTCTCAGTGATGAAGATGACAATATTTTTTTTCTGGGCATTACCCTGCAAGAGGAAAAACCTCAAATAGTCTCTGAAGCAATTGGAGGGATCATACTTAGGAAAACTATTCATTCACTGTGTTTAATGTATGAAGTCATCACTTATTCAGAAACAGAAGCAAAGTAATCCCGTGTCAGAAAGTTTAATATCTTCACTGTTTGTTATGTTCTCCTCCCTGAAGCACTAACAAGGTGGTTTATTGTGTTTAATAGCTGTACTATAGGTATACCCAGCACCACTACTGCAACTTAAGTTCTAGTGTGCTGCACAAATTGCAACAGAAATACAGTTCCCTTCACAGTCCTACAGTTTCATAATTTGGATAAGATCCTAGGAATACAATTCCCATTTAATTCAATTGTAAACACATAACTAAAACCCTGTGCAAGGCACTGAACATTTAGCATAGTATTCACTAAGTAGATCCAGATGATAGGCCAAATCCAGCTCTGATGTAGGTGGCCAAATGCCATTGAAATTATTTGAGTTGCGACACTAGAGCTGAATTTGACCTTATATTTTTTTAATATGATGCCAAATGACTACAAAACCAATGTAGATTTTACTCAAGTGCAAATGAATGTGGTGGTTTCATCCTAGCCACTGGAGGACATGTATTCAGAGCACAAAAGCACCACACAGTTTGGAACAGCTTGTAACTGCTTTTCTGCAAATATTCAGGTAATTTAACAAGCTAATAATTTAAGTAATTAAACAAGCTAATAGTCAACTGTAAACATTTTTCTTTGGTTGGGGCTCCTAGCAGCAAGTCATCAACGTACTGTAATAAGGTACCTTCATTCTTGCTTTGCCAACTGTTTAAATCTGCCCCTAAGGCAGTCCCGAATAATGTGGGGCTATTCTTGAATCCTTGTGGTAGTACTGTTGTGGGAATAAAAATGTTGTTTTTGCAGAGTTACATTGTTTAAAGGTAAGGAATGTGGTACTGAGATATGCTTGAAGTGATAAGAAAACTTAGCAGGTGACCTTGTAAAATGCAGACAACCAGACTCCTTAGAACAATTAGGTGAAAATCACAGTGTCAAGTCAGATAAGTGAAGAAACATTACCACTTCAAACAGTAAAAAAGTCAAAAGAAATTTGAAATTTAACAGGCCGGCAACTGAAGGCCATGCATTGTCTGTGAAGCATTGGATAGGTTGTGAACCTGGATTACCCAGTCAATGGGGAAACAGGGGAGGGTCCCGGTCCTTGAGAAATAAAGTATATAAACAGTACTGTGTGACTAGTAGGTGCGCTCCTGCTTGTGGGATGCCCGCCATTGCAATCGCGAATAAATTACTACTTCACTGAGATCCTCGCCTGAGCCTAAGTTATTGGCTACAGAGTGTTTCTCACACTGTGCAGCACATTTGAGTCTTTTTCCCTGTTGTGAGACTTTCCCATTCAAAAGCAAATATAGTCTGGCTACCAGGCTCCAGAGGTATACAAAAGAAGGCATCTTTAAGATCCAGTACTGTGAAATAAGAATCTTTTCCAGATAGTGTTGTTAGAAGGGTATATGGGTTTTGCACTACAGGGTGGATGTCCTCGGTTAATTTATTTATAGCTCACAAATCTTGCACAAACCTATATTCACTGCTATTTTTATTTATTTATTTATTTTTACTGGCAGTATTGGGGTGTTGAAGCTAGATTGGCATTCATCGATTAGTCCATAAGATAAGAAATTGTTTATCAGAGGCTCCAGCCCCTTCCTTGCTGTAAGGCTAATTGGATATTGTGACACCCGTACAGGTACAGCTCCTGGTTTAAGCTCAGTCCAAACTGGAAGTGCGTTTTTTGCTCTCCCAGGCTGTTTTCCTGCCCATACGAAAGGAGTCACTGCATTCAACACCTCTTCGGGGATCTGTAGCCTTTCTTCTGCCTTTGGTTCTGTCCATAAACAAATTTGTGCCTTCCATGCATTCTTAGATGGAATTTTAACTGTTATCCCATTTGTGGAGAAGGTTACCTGTGCATGCAGTTTGCACAGCAGATCTCTTCCCAACAAAGGGAGAGGACATTCAGGCATATATAAGAAATTCATCTCCCGGTCCCCTTCAGTCTGAGTCCTCCAGCATAATTGAAGCCTGCTCTCATTTCTCACTGCCTGCTGCTTTCTTTTTCTTCCTCAGTGGACATTCTTTCTTCCAGTTCCCCTCCTTCTTGCAGATAGCACACTGATTGGGGCCCAAGCAAGTTGTTCGCTGTGCCTCCCTTGCCTGTTCTAGCCCTTGCCTCCCTGAAAATTCCTCTCGTTCAACCCTACTCCTACCTCTGTCTCTCACAGCTGCTGCTATCAGTGATGCCTGTACTTTCATTCTTTCCCTGTCTCTCTTTACTTTCCAGTTGTTATAAACCTTATAGGCTTTGTTGATCAGCTGTGATATTGACATTCTTCCATCCTTCTCCTCTATCTTTTGCAGCTTTTTCTTAATGTCTGGGGCTGATTGCCCTGTGAACAGCATGGCAAACAGTCAGTCATTCACCTGCTCATCTGGGTCTAAATCTGTCCACTTTCTGGCTGTTTTACAGAGGCGTTCATAAAAAGCAGATGGATTCTCATCCAGGCCCTGGCGAACCTCATATAATTTAGAGAGGCCTTTTGGCTTTGTTACTCCGTGTTGAATCCCATATGGGATTAATTGTCAATATTGTTGTATTAATTGCTGACCCCTGCTGGTATTTGGGTCCCACTTAGGATTTTTCTTAACAGGTTCTTCTACATCCTCTCTCCGGTACAAGTTCCTCGTTTCTGCCTGAACTTTTTCTACAACCATTCTCTTTTCTTCTACAGTCAACAGTGTATTTAACAGGGCTTGCATATCCCCCCAGTTAGGGTTATGAGAAATCATAATAGTTTCTAACAACTGATATATTTCTGTCAGATTCTCCCTATAAGGTCTGACAGAGTGTTTCCAGTTTAACAAATCCGATGTTGTAAACGGAACATGAACAAAAAGAGATTCTCCTCCTGGTCCCACTGCCTGTCTCAACAGAGCCTGGATAACTGGCTCTGTCCCTACCCTTTGTTGGATTCGAAGTGCTATTGGGCTATAATTAGAATTATCCTGGGCCTCAGGAGGGGCCTTTGATGTCCCTGCAGAAGCATCTGCAGGTCGGGCCTCAGGGAAGGACTCTGATGTTTCCATGGGAACCTCTGCAGTCGGAGTCCCAGGAGTGATCTCTGTCCCCGTGGGGACCTCTACAGTCTGAGCCCCAGGAATGATTCCTGATGTCCCTGATGAAACGTCCGCCAAAATACCTGCTGCAGAAACACCCACAGACATGCCCGCAGAGATACTCGCATCCCGAGCTTCAGGAGAAACCTCTGTCCCTGCAGAAACTTCTGCAGAACCACCTAACCACCTGCAGTCTGAGTTTTGGGGAAGATTTCCGATGTCCTAGTAGAGACCTCAGAAATCCAACTCCCAGGGGAAGTCTCTGGCGTCCCCACAAAAGTCCCAGAGGTAGGGGAAGCCTCTAGTCTATAGAGCGGTGGTGGTGCTGAGGGTACCAAAAACTGAACTTATTCTTGTTATAGACTCGGATAAATGTTAGGGGGTTTATCATTCTCTTTTTTCCCTTTCTTTTCGGCGCATAACATAACATGATCTTCCCACAATCCACACGCCGTCTGACTTTGCAAGTCCCGATGCAGCGACATGAAAGCACTACCATACATCACGTCATCCCATTTTCCTTCCCGCCAGCAAAATAACAGCAATTGCCATATCGTATCATACTTAAAGGATCCGTTTTCTGGCCATCGTTCTCCACCATCTAATTCGTACTGAGTCCACACCTGAGTCCAAATCCCACATTAGCATACATTAGCATTTTGATGGGTGTGATTTTTAATATGTTAATGTCTCTTAATGAGCAAAAAGCTACTATAGGTCAGCCTGAAGCTGTTTTTCTCCATCTTGTTTTTTACCTTTTATCCTTTATCTTCCTTGCTTCTGCTAGCTCAAGGCTACCTGTCTCTTACTTTCAGCTAAAAGACTACACAAGCTGCAGGCCTCCCTATTTTCTTCAAGGTTTTCTTATATTTTCCCAGCTTTGGGACTACACTGGTGAGACCACATCTGGAATATTGCATCCAGTTCTGGGCCCCTCAGTTCAAGAAGGACAGGGAACTGCTTGAGAGAGTCCAGCGCAGAGCCACAAGGATGATCAAGGGAGTGGAGCATCTCCCTTATGAGGAAAGGCTGAGGGATCTGGGTCTCTTTAGCTTGGAAAGAGGAGACTGAGGGGTGACCTTATTAATGTTTATAAATATGTAAAGGGTGTCAGGAGGATGGAGCCAGGCTCTTCTCGGTGACATCTAATGGTAGGACAAGGGGCAATGGGTGCAAGCTGGAACATAGGAGGTTCCACTTAAACATGAGACGAAACTTTTTCACGGTGAGCGTGACAAAGCACTGGAACAGGCTGCCCAGAGGGGTTGTGGATGTCCCATCCCTGAAGGTGTTCAAGACCAGGTTAGATGAGGCCCTGAGCAACTTGATCTAGTGGGTGGCGTCCCTGCCTATGGCAGGGGGGTTGTACCTAGATGATCTTTGACATCCCTTCCAATCCAGGCCATTCTATGAAGCCCCCTTAGAAAAGTAGCTTTCAGTTCCAGGAGAAAAATTTACTTAGTGGCTAAAAGACTTCCAAGTTCATGATCCAGAATGGGCCAAGAGCACTTAAAAGTCAACATCATAAATTAGCTAAGTTAAACTAAAGTACTGAAGTATTTGAGGTTGACTTTGGGGATATCAAATAAGAACTTAAATCGGACTTCCAAACCATTATTTAATTTTCTTAGAGAAATTATGTCTCAAAAAACAGTCTGAACCAAAATACTACAACTCACAAAAACCACCACTGAAACCTTGAACAGGCTTTTGCATTACAAAGACCAAACATCCTTTTTTTACCCCTTGACCATCTTTTGGGTACATCAAACTTCAGATAGCGAGCTTTTCTGGGAGGAATTTAAAAAAACACTCATAAACTCCCCCCCATTTTAGATCGACTTTGACATTTCATAAGGATGTTAGAGCTAAGTCTAGCCAACTTCTGGGTGGAAGACTTCCAAACTAAGATTCTGTAGCACGTAGGGCTGGTGGATAGGTCACATTCTTTCCTCCAGCCATACAAATTGATGTCCTAATATGGTGCTAGGTGGCAGTATGCTGTGAACAGACTTTTTCAGAAGAAATGCAACACTCCATTACTAAATACCACTGTACTGTTCAATAAAAGAGCGGTGTTAACCCATTCTTTGCAAAGGCAAGGCATGAGCTACCTTAGTCCCACAGCCATTTCAACCAGCCTGATTTAGTTCATTTCATACATCAAACCTCACATACTGCTGCTGTCAGAGATGTGGGAATAAAAATGTTGTTTTTGCAGAGTTACATTGTTTAAAGGTAAGGAATGTGGTACTGAGATATGCTTGAAGTGATAAGAAAATTTAGCAGGTGACCTTGTAAAATGCAGACAACCAGACTCCTTAGAACAATTAGGTGAAAATCACGGTGTCAAGTCAGATAAGTGAAGAAACATTACCACTTCAAACAGTAAAAAAGTCAAAAGAAATTTGAAATTTAACAGGCCGGCAACTGAAGGCCATGCATTGTCTGTGAAGCATTGGATAGGTTGTGAACCTGGATTACCCAGTCAATGGGGAAACAGGGGAGGGTCCCGGTCGTCGAGAAATAAAGTATATAAACAGTACTGTGTGACTAGTAGGTGCGCTCCTGCTTGTGGGATGCCCGCCATTGCAATCGCGAATAAATTACTACTTCACTGAGATCCTCGCCTGAGCCTAAGTTATTGGCTACGGAGTGTTTCTCACAGAGAGGATATAGATCTTCATGTATGTTTAAAAGATTTGTTTGCTTTATGAGTTGGGTTCCAGTAAAGTTAAAGAAACCTTTGAAAACATTCAGTAGAGTAGTCATTCAAAAGCTCTGTGAGATTCTTTAGATAAAAGACTCCAGATCTGTCTGAAGAATTATGACAAGGTTTGCCCTATGCTATTGGTAATTCAGACTCATGGTGCCCTACTCCCTAATCTGCCAATTGCTGTAAGAGTATATAGATAATCCTTTCTTTGCACTGCACCTTTCATACCTTCTGTTTCTCTCCTTCCTTCTGAGTATCACTACTGTACAATGATATGTGAATAAGAATTCACTGAGACAGGATACCTGTTTTTTTAGGGAACTGAAAGACATAAACGTGGATTGCAGTACCAATTGTACTGTTAATATCCTGTGAGAGCTTTAATCTGCATGCCTCAGTTTCACCTAGAAGAAAATAGAATTTATGGCAATATTTATCCATGATTATGAAACATCTTGACATTCCTAACTGAGCTATGGTATCCAAGTGTCTTTTATTATCCCTCCTACAATCCACAGATGCACAGAGTGTATATAGGTAATCAGATTTCTTCTTCAAGAAATATAAAGCAGCAATGAGAGGGGAAAAAACACCCTCCTTAAAAAGTGATCTCCTAAGATTTGTTTTGTGTCTTGATGTTGCAGTAGTTTAATGTAGTATCACTTTCAGATGACACTTTAATTTGTAGTCACATCCTGTGCCACTCCCAGAAGACCCTCAAGGATACCAATCTCTTGTATTTAAGCTCAACTTCTTACCATAGTCCAAGGTTTTTAAAAATAGAAAAGCTGGGGACTTTTACTAATAAAAGAGAAGACATTTTACATTTTTTCTTGCCATCCATTCTTACTGACAATTTGATGACATTATGAAAACATTAGGCAAACAATACAATTGAGCTAATTAACAATGACATTCTAAAGTACTGCATATTAATGAAAAATCCTTCAATAACATGCAAGCAGTTTTCATGACAGAGAAGGCCATAGAAATCTGTAGACATTACAGCTATATTTTCGAAAGCATTTCAGATTCAGTTATTGCAATAGAATATCTGTTGAAGCTACATTCCCAAGTTTAGAGTATCTTTATAAATAATGTAACACATTACAATAGAGTGGTATCAGATTTATCGTAAAAACATTTCATGAAAATGTGTTATCTGTGATAACAGAAAAATGAAAGAAAGAAATAGTTTAAAATCTGGGGGTGGGGGGGTGGGGGGGAACAGTGGGTTTTGTTTTGTTCTTTTCCCAACCCCTTCTCTCTTTCCAGTCTGGCTGTTTTCTTATATATCTATCCTTCACGAGGGCATTTAGCATTCCACTTCCCTTGTCTCCAATTTGTCCATCTGTCCTGGTTTCAGCTAGGATGAGAAAAGGGAACAAGATAAAGGATAATGATTCCTAGGTCTTAGCTAGCACAATTGTATGTTAACGACCCAAGGATAAGGGACTAAAAGACTGTATGCATAGATAAGGGAACCAGGAAGAACTGGCTTGACTGCTGAAGTCTGTCAAAGACAGGAAGGGCCAGAAGATAAGCAGCAAGGAGGACTTCTGGCCTTCATCAAAAGACCACCAGAGTATGCCAGACGACCGACCACCCAAGGATGCCAGTACGCATACAAATAGAGATGGAACATACGTTAATGATTCTTCGGAGACCTGATGAATACACAAGAGACTTAAGGGAAATGAAATGAATATGTATTTGTCCCACTAATATAAGCACACTGCCAGTAAACAGTGGTGCGCAAGTTAGATGGAGTTATCCCCCTTGCGTCCAGCGTGTGTGCGCAGCGCCGAATAAACATACCTACTTTACAACTTTACAGGTTGTGGAGTCTGTTTTCCGCAAGTCAATTTGGCGAGCCAGCCAGGAGACGCTCTGCTTGGCTGCGCGATAGACTGCAGAGCGGACGCCCCTAAGCCCGCCCCAAGTATTTTCCTTGGAGGAGCCTCCACTCCCAGCCGCTCACCGTGGGAGCAGACAACGACCTCCTGAAGCTGCGGACAAATGGTATGTTTAACAAAGGGGGCCAGTAAGTCGTAGGGGACACCTGTGCTTGGCCAGAGCCACTGGTAAACCACGCAGAGACGTCTGGCGTACGGCATAGTACCCGTAAGGGAGGAGGGTACTCTACAGGCTGACCGATAGAGCGGTCATGGGGATTTGCTGACCGAAAGAGCAGCCGCTAGCGATCTTGGGAGTAGATTGAGCAAATCCGAGGTTACAACTGCATCCCAGTATTGGGAGCCAGGACGGACCTGCTAATGACTGTATAAGAAGCAGGAGAAGGGTAAGCGGGTCTCTCACAATTGTGACAAGGTTATCTGGGTAATATTTGCAGCTGCTGGAGGGATATTAACTGGAGTGGTAATATTGTATGTCTTATTTGCAAATGTCTGGATATCTTGTGTTGAAACCATTTGTGTATGTGTTTGAGACAAAGTATTGTTGTGAAGTGAGTGACTCCTCGAGGAACTCGGCCAGAGACGATACAAACAAGTTTGGTTATTGTTCTAAGTGATATATCCTTGTAGTATGAATGAGAAGTGTAAGGGGCCTCTCTGTGTGATTGCGTGATTGTACTGTGTGAGTGAGACACAGCATCGCTGCGAAGCGAGTGCGGAGTTCCGATCCGCGGTTCTGTATTCTCCACGAGGGGAACGGCCAGAGATGAACAAAGCGCATGACAGATAGAAAGGAAGTGCTGCTTTATCCAAGTGTTGATTGGTGGTGCCCAATACATGGGCCCGGCGGTGTATCTTGTAATCCTATTTTTGTTCTTAAATGTTTTGAGTGTGACAAGGAGGAAGGCGGGAGCATTGTCTAAGTAACAGTCTAGAAGTTTTGGTATATTCGCTGTGATGTTTGGTCAGTTTCCCAAGTATCGGGGGTGGGGCTGACTGATCATCAAAGTGGTAGAATGGAGAGAGTCACTTCTTTGGTGGTTCGGGCTTGAGTCCTGGGAATTTGGTAAGAAGGGGGGAGAGTGAATTTATTTAGGAGGAGTGTATTTAACACTTGGTGGACAGAAAGTGGCCTTAGATTGGGAACAACCTATCCCCAATACCTTTTTAAACCCCCATATCTATGGATACGTAGGAGTGATTCCTTGTTTTGTGTGTGGGCTTACTAACAAAGGACATGAGAAAAAATGAGACTCGGCCTGGGTCTTGCTGAAATGTAAATCTTGTGAAAAAAGTTAGTATTGTTTGTCTAGAAGACGGAAGGCTGAGTGTCCCAAGTGTTTTCCCAAAGTCCCGTGGATTTATGATTGGGACAGGGCCCATCAGGAATCTGAAACAGTAAAGTTTGTACGTGGGAAGAAAAGTTTAACCCCAGAGAATTGGGACGTTTGGGAAGAAGATTGGGAAAAGATGGTAAAAACCTGCAATAAAAGCTTTGTGTGGAAATTGAAACAAGGGACAGTAACTAATAAGGAATAGTAATTAAAAAAAAAAAGAGGGAATAGGGAATCAAGGAAATGGTTCATACCCAGAACAAAGACGTTTTAAAGGAAAGCCCCCTTGGGTGCATATTGGCACATTGGAAGGATATTGTCGGAACTGGGAGCACAGAAAGAGAACTCTCATTAAGTATTGCAGTCAATGGTGGCCACTATATAAGCTTGAGGATGGAGCTAAATGGCCACTTTATGGATCAATCAACTATAACACTATCTTGCAATTAATGTTGTTTTTAAGGAGAGAAGGAAAATGGGATGAAATGTTGTATACTGATATGTTGTTTCAGCATCTTGGAGGGAAAAAGGTATGGAATTAAGTTGGCCCCTGACTGAGCCTTTGGTGAAAGTACAGGCTAGAGAAAGATAAAGTGTTAAAAGGGTTATTGAAGGTGTTAAAGGTGTGGTATGTAGTATTTGAAAGAGCTGTTTGAAGTTGAATGAGCAGGGAAAGAGGATGTAGGACAGAAACTGGAGGGACAAGACTTGGGAGACCCAGAAAGGTTATTGAATGCAGTGTGGCAAGTATTTAGGAATAGGGAAGATGCAAAGGACAGAAGTCATCTGAGGTGATAGCCACAGCAAACAGTGGCTGCACTAGAACAGAAAGAAAGAAGAAGGAAGGACTTTGAGGAAAAGAAAAAGAAAAAAGAAAAAAAAAAAAGGGGGGATTGCCTTAGGTTGCAGGACAAACTTGCAACAGTCAGAGCAGGAATGGCAGGGACCTGGGGCATCTACCCTAGGAGGTCCACTGGTTGAAATAAAGTTAGAGAACGAAGAGAGAGGCTTGGATTTTTTGTTGGTTACGGAAGCCTCTTTCTCTGTGTTAATCCAAAAAATGATTCTGGAAAAGTGCTGAGTGTGGTGGTTTTACTTGGGTGGGTGGCCGAGCTCCACCACAACCACTCTCTCACTCCCCCTCCTCAAAGAGGAACGGGGAGAAAATATGATGAAAAGGGCTCAAGGGCTGAGATAAGGACGGGGAGATCGCACAGTAATTATTGTGATGGGCAAAACAGACTCAGCATAGGGAGATGGTAAGATTTATTACCTATTACTAACAAGCTAGAGAAGTGAGAAACAAAGGAAAGAAACCAAAAGCACCTTCCCTCCCATCCACCCTCTTCCACCTCCTCCCCCCGAGCGGCGCAGGGGAATGGGGGAATGGGAGTTATGGTCAGTCTATAGCAATTCATCTCAGTCGCTCCTTCTCAGTCACTCTCGCCCCCTGTGCTGTGGGGTCCCTCCCACGGGATGCAGTCCTTGCTGAACTGATCCGGCATGGGCTTGCCACAGGCAGCAGCTCTTCAAGAACTGCTCCAGATATGGGTCCGTATCACGGGGTCCATCCCTCAGGAGCAAACTGCTCCAACCTGGATCCCCCACGGGCAGCAGCTCCTGCCAGGTCACCTGCTCCTGCATGGTCTCCTCTCCACGGGCTACAGGTCCGGCCCGGAATCTGCTCCAGCAGGGGTCCTCCACCGGCCGCAACCTCCATCGGTGCAGGTCCACCTGCTCCACCGTGGTCTCCTCCACGGGCTGCAGCGTGGAACCCTGCTCCACTGTGGTACTCCATGGTCTGCAGGGGGACAGCCTGCTTCACCGTGGTCCTCACCACAGGCCGCAGGGGACTTCTGCTCCGGTGCCTGGAGCACCTCTCCCCCTCCTTCTTCACTGACCTTGGCACCTGCAAGGCTGTTCCTCACTCCTCTCACTCTCCCAGCTGCTGTGTGGAGCAGCGTTTTTTTTCCCTGTTTTAAATATGCTCACACAGAGGTGTAAACAACATTGCTTATTGGCTCAGCTCTGGTCAGCAGTGGGGCCCTTACCTAACATGGGGCAGCTTCTAGATTCTTCTCATAGAAGCCACCCCTATGGCCCCCTGCTACCAAAACCTTGCCACGTAAACCCACTACACTGAGTCTGTAAATGTAATGGGAGCAACTAGCCAACAGGAAATGGTGTTTTATTTTGCAACACTTGAAATTTAAATTGGGGAAAAGTGATTGGAATACAGCATTTTTTATACTTGCCCAATTCGCCAAGGCCCTTATTAGGAAGGGACTTGCTGGAAAAATTGGATGCAAAATTTCTTTTGAACACAGGAAAATGGAAATAAAAGTAACATAATATCCCTGGCGAGTCCAGAGAAAGCTCCAGACAGGACTCCCTGAATGGATGTAATTATGAACCAAGTGTCCGGGAGTTTGGGCTACAGGAATACCTGGGAGAGCAAAGAATGTAGTACCTGGAGGAAAGAAAAAAAAAAAAAAAAGATTTAAAGGAAAATGCTCTCAAGGTATGCCAAAAGCAATACCCACTAAAGGTGGAAGACAGAAGGGGAATGGAAGGAACAATCAATAACTTTCTTAAATATGGACTGTTACTAGTATGTGAGTCAGAATATAATACTCCATATAGGCCCAGTTAGAAAGGTAGATGGAACCTATCGTATAGTTCAGGATTTAAGGGCCACCAATAGGATCACAAAAGATTTATACCCTGTAGTAGCCAACCCCTATAACCTTTTGACAAAATTAGAAAACAGTCAAGTTTGGTTCCTGGTACTAGATTTAAAGGATGCCTTACTCCAAGTGGCATACCTGCCTACTCACTGTAAAGGACATTAAACAGGGGATACTGAAAGAGGAAATAGATTGGCTGATGCAGAAGCCAAAGGGGCAGCAGAATGGGCATCTGAGAGTGAAATTTTGGCACTAATACCAGGAACAGAAAACCAGTCATTAACAAAAGCCTTAGAAAATGAAGTAGAGTATTCTAAGATCAATAAGCAATTAATTGAAGATGTAAATGAAAATGTTACCTACAGGTTTAACACAAATAAATGATGGGAGAATCGTGATACCGTATTATGTTAGATGGTAATTTGAGAACATATTAAAGCATGCTGGGGAGCTGAAATATTATAACAGTTTTTAAGTAGAAAATGGATAGGAGCTAATTTGTATACCATTGTCAGACAGGTATTGAAACAATGTGTTATATGTCTTAAAAATACATCTAGCCATGGAAAAGTGCTAAGTAGGGAGCAGTATAACACTTAAAAAGAAAAAGTCACTGACAGCCTGTGCTGACGTAGAGATAGGTGTTTACAATAATAGATGCACCTGCAAAGTTTAAGATGATGTTGAAGAAGGATTTTCAGAGTTCTTATTTTGGAATTGAGTGCCTAAATTGTTGTTGAACTAGCATTACAAAACTAACTGCTACTAAAAAAAAAAAAGAGCAACTATATAGCTCTTAAACTGAGATGTCCTGGAAGTAGGATTTTGAGGTTCAAAATCCATAGAGTATATCTAAAATATAAGTTCATGAAAGGCTATTCTATTTCTTTACAAAATTAAGAGTAAGGCAAAAGGCTTCATCTGCCTGCACTGGAGTCAGAGGGACTGTTGTAATTACCTTTAACAGAGGTGAAATTGTCTTTCATTCTTGTGCACACATAGTAAATCTGAGGTATCGATAAGCTCTTCTTGCCTTCTTGATGCTGCAGTACTTTTAAAAAAAAAGTTTCATTTTTAACCAAATTAATTAGTTTTAAGTGAATAGGATGCTTTTATACCCTCTTAGTATTCTCTTTGCAGTATAACAGTTGCCTGGGGTTGAAGTGTTTTTGATTAACTATATAGAATCATAGAATCACAGAATATCCTGTGTTGGAAGGGACCCACAAAGATCATCTAGTCCTACTCCTGGCTCCACACAGGTCTACCCAAAAATTCAGACCATGTGACTAAGAGCACAGTCCAAACGCTTCTTAAACTCCAACAGGCTTGGTGCCGTGACTACGTCCTTGGGGAGCCTGTTCCAGTGCACGAGAACCCTCTCAGTGAAGAACCTTTTCCTGATATCCAGCCTGAACCTCCACTGTCACAGCTTGACACCATTCTCTTGGGTCCACCTGCAGGGATGGCTTCTGTGAGAAGAATCCAGAGGCTCCCCCAAGTTAGATAAGGGCCATTTTCAGCTGGCTTTAAAGGGACCCGCCGCTGGCCAGAGACGAGTCAATAAGCGATGTTGTTTGTGCCTCTAAGACAGTACTGAAGAAAAGAAAAATAAATAAATAAATAAACAAACTGCTGCACAACAGCAGATGGGAGAATGAGGAGGGAGAAACAGCCCTACAGACACCAAGGTCAATGAAGAAGGAGGGGGAGGAGGTGCTCCAGGCGCCTGAACTGAAGTTCCCCTGAGGCCTGTGGAGAGGACCATGGTGAAGCAGGTTGTCCCCCTGCAGCCCATGGTGTACCACGGTGGAGTAGATTTCCACACTGCAGCACATGAAGAAGCCTACAGTGGAGTAAGTGGATCTGCCCTGAAGGAGGCTGAGGCCTGTGGAGAACCCCGCCGTAGCAGATTCCAGGCTGGACTTGTAGCCTATGGGTGACCTGTTCGGTGACAAACTGGAGCTGATTGATACAGCGGTGCACTAAGGGTTAAGAAGAAGGTTACTCAGAGGCATAGAGTGGTAACCAGGCTAGAATAAGAGAAAGTGGGAACCAATAAGAAGGAGTTGTTAGGCTCGGACGGGCCTATAGAGGGCTACGAGTGATCAAAAGGAATGCACCAATCAGAAGTCTGTAACTACGTTTGCCAGCCACGTGCAGCGCGTGTAGGGGCTCAGAAAAACTATATAAGATCTGGCATTGGGACAATAAAGGGTCTCCATTTCTCGACTATCTTGGAGTCCATGTCATCATTCCCTTCAAATGGTGACCCCGACGTGATAAGGGGTAGAGCAACGCTGCACTAGCGTCCGGAGGGAACCCAGCCGAACGAATCAAGCTCGCAGCTGGACTGCAGCTTCAACCCCGGGACATCGCCTGAAGGACAGGTGAGCGGCTGGGCATTCACAATGGGAGCCAATCTCTCAGGAGAAGAAGAAGCAATAGTAACATTATTAACGCAATTATTAACAAAAGGGGTGTAAAGTATGACCCATTTAAGATAAAGCTACTATTAAAGTTTTTGCAAAAACAAGGGGTCCCCTCGACGGCCTCAGCTATATTCGATGTAGAGACTTGGGAACAAACTGGGGAGAAAGTGTGGGAGGCAGCATCAAGCGGGGATGCAACCGCCGCTAAGGTTATGACCACGTGGCGCCTGGTAACGGAGACTTTAAGAGCGTGGCAGGCGGAAAAGGGGGTACAGAGCGCCACCGCCCGGGCGATCCTGATAGCAGCTCCGGGATCGGAGTCTGATGAGCCACCAGAGCAGGACAATTTAATAGACTTGGGGGACGATCAAGAGGAGGGCCGCGGACCCGCACTGCTTAGCCCTAATCCGCGAGCCCCCTCGTCTCCCACATTGCCCCACCTTAACAATGCCTCCCTGGGAGTTCGAGTTTTTGATCCACGGGAGCGATGGGAGCAGGTACACCGGGAAGCATTAAAGGACAGGGACCCAATAGGAATGGCTTTCCCGGTAGAAGTGAGTGCCAACGGTCCAAATGAGTATCACCCTTTTCAATGGGATTTAATTAAAGAATTACGAAAGACGGTGACTACGTACGGGTTGCATGCACCGTTTACTCAATTGTTGTTAGAGAACGTCATGACTGGTCAATTGTTAGTGCCCTACGACTGTCGCCAGATTGCCGCAATGATTTTAACCCCAACACAAAAGTTGCTGTGGGAACAAAAGTGGAAAGAAGGCTGCGAAACGGCCACCTTACAAAATCTGGAGAGACAGCCTGGCGACCCTCTTATGGGAGCCGGGATCCCACAACTAATGGGGACTGAGCCATTGCTGGACCCGAGATTGCAGGCTAGGCTCAATGATGCCATCTTGCGGCAGTCTGCGTCTCTGGCTCTCCAGGCAATGTTGACATTACCGGAAGTAGGAAAAGTTGAACCCTCATTTACGAGTATTAAACAACAAGTAAGCGAACCGTACATGCAATTTATTGATAGATTGCGGGACGCTGTAGATAAACAGGTCGACAATCGCGAGGCAAAAGAGGCATTGATGTTAAAATTGGCTGTAGAAAACGCAAACACGGACTGTAGAAAGATACTCCAAGCGTTACCAGTTAATACTACGTTAGTGCAGATGATAGAGGCGTGTAACCGAGTTGGATCGGTGGAGCACCACACTGCCGCCTTAGCTGGAGCCTTTGCGGCAGCGCTTCAAATTTTGGGTAAACGTTGTTTCCGCTGCCAAGCTACAGGGCACCTTGCTGTTGAATGCCCCCAGCGGGGCATGGGGGGAGGCCGCGGTAACCCTGCTCCCCCCTCTGCTTGTCCCCGGTGTAGAAAAGCGTGGCACTGGGCTAGCCAGTGTCGCTGGAGATATAACACAGAAGGTCGGTCCCTGCAACCGTGGCAGGGAAATGTGAGGCGGAGCGTGGGGCGGGGACGTGTGACGACACAAGTGCCCCGGTCCTCAGTGGCGGGCAGGCCACTTAGGATACTTAGGATACTTAGGAATCTCATCCGGAGATCTGTCTTGAGGCGGGATAGTTGCGAGTGGCAGGGAGTGTGGGAGGATATGGGCAGGTTTCTAGAGCAGTGGGCACCTCCAGTGTTTTGGACATTCACCCCTGAACAACTGCAAAATCCTAAAAAACTGGTAGAATGCTTGAAAAAAAGGTGTCATGACTCTGGCAGTTCCAAAGTGACACAAATCACTGTGGCGTGCTGGGGTCTGGCTTCTGCCTATCGAGCTGCGATTGATGCTACTATCAACCTAGTGACAGCTCCCGCAGCCGTCCCGGCTCCAGCTCCCGCAGCCGTCCCGGCTCCAGCTCCCGCAGCCGTCCCGGCTCCAGCTCCCGCAGCCGTCCCGGCTCCAGCCCCTGTAGCCGTTCCAGCCCCTGCAGCTGCTCCAGCTCCCGCAGCCGCTCCCACTCCTGTGGCTGGGTCAGAGAAACGAACTGTAGCAGTGCAAGTTGCCCCTGCAGAGGGTACTCCAACCCCTGTGGCAGACCCTGTGGCTGGGTCGGAGAAACGAACTGTAGCAGTGCAAGTTGCCCCTGCAGAGGGTATTCCAACCCCTGTGGCAGACCCTGTGGCTGGGTCAGAGAAACGAACTGTAGCAGTGCAAGTTGCCCCTGTAGACAAGGTGAAAAAATGGTATAGAGACTCAGGTCATTTAGAACGCAGAAAGTCTTCTGCTAAGTCTGGCTGTGGAGAAGACGAGGCTGGGCCATCAAATGTGCAGGAGGATGAAGATGAGGATGAGGATGTCAGAAAATCAACAGTAACTACCCGAACCCTATACCAGCGTGAGCTACGAGATGTGCGAAAAGATTTTGGTCGCTGTATAGGTGAGCAGCTTGTCACCTGGCTGCTCCGGTGCTGGGACACTGGAGCCAATGGTGTGGAATTAGAGGGCAGGGAAGCCAGGCAGCTGGGATCCCTTGCTAGAGATGCAAGCATTGACAAAGCAATTGGAGATGGAGCACGATCTCACAGCCTCTGGAGGCATCTCCTGTCAGCTGTGAAGGAAAGGTATCCCTTTAAGGAAGAACTTGTATGTCTACCAGGCAAGTGGACCACCATGGAGAAGGGAATTCAGTACCTGAGGGAACTAGCCGTACGGGAAGTAATTTATATGGACCTAGACGACGCACAAACATTCACAGATCCAGATGAAGTCCAGTGTACTCGACCCATGTGGCAGAAGTTTGTACGGAGTGCACCATCATCATGGGCCAGCGCATTGACAATAATAACCTGGAAAGACGGTGAAGATCCCACAGTGGGTGACATGGCTAAACAACTCCGGGAGTACGAAGGAAATCTCTCCTCTTCCCTACAGGCCTGCGTCTCAGCTGTGGAGAAACTCTCTGAAGAGTTCCACCAACTTAAAGAGAATTTATCTTCCCCCCCACCTGAACAAACCAGTGGCCACCAACTAAACGAGAATACTTTGGAGAAACATTTTGAAGAGGTCCACCAACTTAAAGAGAGTGTATTTTCTTCCCCACCTGTACAAACCAGCGTCTCGGCTATTAGGGGTAAACGTGCATCCGTGCAAAGAAGACAATATGGTGGGTACACACCCTGCGCCACCCTGTGGTTTTACCTACGTGACCATGGAGAGGACATGAGAAAATGGGATGGAAAATCTACTGAGACCCTAGAGGCACGGGTACGTGAGTTGCAAAAGAAAACAATCGTGAGAAAGGGGTTCTCTGAAAAGTTTGCTGCTCCAACTTCTAGCAGGCAGTCTTTTAAACACAGAAACGAAGATTCTGAGCAGGACTAGAGGGGCCCTGCCTCCAGCCAGGGGTAGGAAAGGGACAACTGAGTTTATTGGACTGTGTGGATTCGATGGCCTGGCACGTCTGACGCACAGAAGTATAAGGCTCTAGTAGACACTGGTGCACAATGTACTCTAATGCCATCAAGCTGTAAAGGGCCAGAGCCCATCTGTATTTATGGCGTGACAGGGGGATCCCAGCAGTTAACTGTATTGGAAGCTGAAGTGAGTCTAACTGGGAATGAGTGGCAAAAGCACCGTATTGTGACTGGCCCGGATGCTCCGTGCATCCTTGGCATCTTAGAAGAGGATATTTCAAGGACCCAAAAGGGTTCCGCTGGGCTTTTGGCATAGCTGCCTTAGAGACAGAGGACATTAAACAGTTGTCTACCTTGCCCGGTCTCTCAGAGGACCCTTCTGTTGTGGGGTTGCTGAGGGTTGAAGAACAGCAAGTGCCAATCGCTACCACAACTGTGCACCGGCGGCAATATCGCACCAACCGAGACTCCCTGATTCCCATCCACGAGCTAATTCGTCAACTGGAGAGCCAAGGAGTGATCAGCAAGACCCATTCACCTTTTAATAGTCCCATATGGCCAGTGCGAAAGTCTAATGGTGAGTGGAGACTAACAGTGGACTATCGTGGCCTGAACGAAGTCACGCCACCACTGAGTGCTGCAGTGCCGGACATGCTAGAACTCCAGTACGAACTGGAATCAAAGGCAGCCAAGTGGTATGCCACAATTGATATTGCTAATGCATTTTTCTCCATCCCTCTAGCAGCAGAGTGCAGGCCACAGTTTGCTTTCACTTGGAGGGGAGTCCAATATACTTGGAATCGGCTGCCCCAGGGGTGGAAACATAGCCCTACCATTTGCCATGGACCGATCCAGTCTGCGCTGGAGCAGGGGGAGGCTCCTGAACACCTGCAGTACATCGATGACATCATTGTGTGGGGTGACACTGCAGAGGAAGTTTTCGAGAAAGGGAAGAAAATAGTCCAAATCCTTCTGAAGGCCGGTTTTGCCATAAAACAAAATAAAGTTAAAGGACCTGCACGAGAGATCCAGTTTTTAGGAATAAAATGGCAAGATGGACGTCGTCAAATCCCAATGGATGTGATCAACAAAATAACAGCTATGTCTCCACCAACTAGCAAAAAGGAAACACAAACTTTCCTAGGTGTCGTGGGGTTTTGGAGAATGCATATTCCAAATTACAGTCTGATTGTAAACCCGCTCTACCAAGTAACTCGTAAGAAGAATGCTTTTGAATGGGGCCCTGAGCAACGACAAGCCTTTGAACAAATTAAACAGGAAATAGTTCATGCAGTAGCCCTTGGGCCAGTCCGAACAGGACCAGATGTAAAGAATGTGCTCTACACCGCAGCCGGGGAGAATGGTCCCACCTGGAGCCTCTGGCAGAAAGAACCTGGGGAAACTCGAGGTCGACCCCTGGGGTTTTAGAGTCGAGGATACAGAGGATCTGAGGCCCGCTATACTCCAACCGAAAAGGAGATATTGGCAGCATATGAGGGAGTTCGATCTGCTTCAGAAGTGGTCGGTACTGAAGCGCAGCTCCTCCTGGCACCCCGACTGCTGGTACTGGGTTGGATGTTCAAAGGAAGGGTCCCCTCTACACATCATGCAACTGATGCTACATGGAGCAAGTGGGTTGCACTGATTCCTCAGCGGGCTCGAATAGGAAACCCCAGTCGCCCAGGAATCCTGGAAGTGATTATGGACTGGCCAGAAGGCAAGTACTTTGGGATATCATCAGAGGAGGAGGTGGTCCGTGCTGAAGAAGCCCCACTGTACAACAAGGTACCAGAAAATGAGAAGCAATATGCCCTGTTCACTGATGGGTCCTGTCGTATTGTGGGAAAGCATCGGAGATGGAAAGCTGCTGTATGGAGTCCTACACGACGAGTTGCAGAAGCTGCTGAGGGAGAAGGTGAATCGAGTCAGTTTGCAGAAGTGAAAGCCATTCAGCTGGCCTTAGATATTCCTGAACGAGAACAGTGGCCAGTTCTCTATCTCTATACTGATTCATGGATGGTAGCAAATGCCCTGTGGGGGTGGTTACAGCAATGGAAGCAGAACAACTGGGAACGCCGGGGCAAACCCATCTGGGCTGCTGCATTGTGGCAAGATATTGCTGCCCGGGTAGAGAACCTGGTTGTAAAGGTACGCCATGTAGATGCTCATGTGCCCAAGAATCGGGCTACTGAAGAACATCAAAACAACCAGCAGGTGGATCAGGCTGCTAAGATTGAAGTGGCTCAGGTGGACCTGGACTGGCAACATAAAGGTGAATTATTTATAGCCCGATGGGCCCGTGACACCTCAGGCCATCAAGGTAGAGATGCAACATACAGATGGGCTCGTGATCGAGGGGTGGACCTGACCATGGACACTATAGCACAGGTTATTCATGATTGTGAAACGTGCTGCAATTAAACAAGCCAAACGGTCAAAGCCTCTCTGGTATGGAGGACGATGGCTGAAATACAAATATGGAGAGGCCTGGCAGATTGATTACATCACATTCCCCAAACCCGCAACGGCAAGCGCCACGTACTTACAATGGTGGAAGCAACCACCGGATGGCTGGAAACATATCCTGTGCCCCATGCCACCGCCCGGAACACTATCCTGGGCCTTGAAAAGCAAGTCCTATGGCGACATGGCACCCCAGAAAGAATTGAGTCAGACAATGGGACTCATTTCCGAAACAACCTTATAGACACTTGGGCCAAAGAGCATGGTATTGAGTGGGTGTATCACATCCCCTATCATGCACCAGCCTCCGGGAAAGTTGAACGATACAATGGACTGTTAAAGACTACACTGAAAGCAATGGGTGCTGGGACATTCAAAAATTGGGAAACACATTTGGCAAAGGCCACCTGGTTAGTCAATACTAGAGGATCTGCCAACCGAGCTGGACCTGCCCAATCAAACCTGTTACGCACTGTAGAAGGGGATAAAGTTCCTGTAGTGCACGTAAGAAACATGCTGGGTAAGACAGTCTGGGATACCCCTGCCTCAGGAAAAGGCAAGCCCATTCGTGGTATTGCTTTTGCCCAGGGACCTGGATGCACTTGGTGGGTAATGCAAAAGAATGGGGAGGTCCAATGTGTACCTCAAGGGGATTTAATACTGGGTGAGAATAACCCATGAGTTGAATTGTATTATGTTAATTATTATATAATACTGTATGTCATCACTACCATGATTCCTATATGTCAATATCCTATTAATGGTATCACAGTAACAGCTACGCAGATACTGATGGGTTAATTTTGATAGAATTCGACAAGCAAAGTGATGTGATGGAACGAGAACGGGCTTCAGCGTATGACAATCCAACATCACACACCATCTCTTCTGTCCTGAAAGACTGCAATGACAGATGGAGCCTGAAGCCAGTCATGGACTATGCAAACTAAGTGAACATCCTATATAATATAAATGAAAATGGTGGTCAATTGGAATGTATTGGAAAGGGCGTAACCTGAGCATGACATAAATGGTATGAAATAAGGGGTGGATATATGTCCTGGTTTCAGTTAGGACAGAGTTAATTTTCCTCCTAGTAGCTGGCAGGGTGCTATGTTTTGGATTAGAATGAGAAGAGCGCTGATAACATGCTGATGTTTTAATTGTTGCAGAGCAGTGATTACACCAAGCAAAGGACTTTTCAGCTTCTCACTCTGTCCTGTCAGCAAGCAGGCTAGGGGTGCAGCAGGAGCTGGGAGGGGACAGACCCAGGACAGCTGACCCAAACTGGCCAAAGGGGTATTCCATACCATCTGACGTCATGCTGAACAATATATAGGGGTGGCTAGCCGGGGTGGAGGGGGGGGGCCGGCTGCTCGGGGATAGGCTGGGCATCGGTCAACGGGTGGTGAGCAATTGCATTGTGCATCACTTATTTCGTACACATTATTACTATTAATACTATTATTATTATTATTATTGTTGTTGTTGTTATTCTTTTCTTTGTCTTAATAAACTGTCTTTATCTCAACTCACAGACTTCACTTTCCCGTTTCTCTCCCCCATCCCGGAGAGGGAGGGGGGAGGGTGAGCGAACGGCTGTGTGGTGTTTGGCTGCCAGCCGGGCTAAACCATAACAAGGTTCTCCTATAGGAATATTCTCTCAGGTCTTAGTATCAACTGATGCCTTCACCTGGGTGTAATGAGTGTAATGAGTCTACCATTTCTCAGATGTTCTTACTGTCATCTCAGTTGTCAGAAGTACTTGGAATGGTCCGTCCCACTCAGGTTGTAACTTTGATTCCTTCCATGTTCGTATCAGAACCCAGTCTCCTGCTTGGAATGGATGGATCGGGACTTCCAAGGGTAGGGTCTGAGCTAACAGTCCACAGGTCCTGAGAGATGACAAAGAGGACGACAGCCCGAGTATATTGTTTTTGAGAAAAGCATCTTTTGTCTCGAATTGAGGCAATTTGTTTCCCTTGCCCAGATATGGCAATCCAAATAATACTTCATATGGTGAAACTCCCACTTTTTTTCTTGGCACCGTTTGAATTCGGAGAAGTGCCAAAGATACTGTGTATAACTAGGCAAGTGGACAATCATCGAAAAAGGTCTCCAGCACCTGAGTGAATTAGCTGTGCTAGAGACGGTTTGTATCGATTTCAACAATGACCAGACACAGAAAGATCCTGATGAAGTCTAGCGCACGCATTCCACGTGGCAGAAATTTGTACGGAGAACACCACCATCACACACCAGCACGCTGACAGAGATGAATTGGAGAGATGGGACTAAGTGAATGTTGTGTCCAGCCAGCTTCAGCAATATGAAGAAAATCTCTCTGCCCCACTATGGGCCCAATGGATGTGATCAACAGAATAACTGCTATTTCTCCGCCAACTAGTAAAAAGGAAGCACAAGCTTTCCTAGGCCTTGTGTGTTTCTGGAGAATGCTTGTTCCAGGCTATAGTCAGCTTGGGAGTCCTCTATATCGAGTGACTCAAAAGAGGAGTCGTTTTGAGTGGGGCCCCGAGCAACAACAGGCCTTTGAACAGATTAATCAGGAAATAGTTCATGCGGTACCCCTTGGGCCTATCCATAGAGGACCAGCTGTGCAAAACATACTTTACACTGCAGCTGGGGAGCATGGCCTCACCTGGAGCCTCTGGCAGAAAACCCCAGGAGAAACTCGAGGTCGACCTCTGGGGTTCTGGAGCCGGGGCTATCAAGGATCAGAAGTCCATTACACCCCAGCTGAAATGGAGATACTAGCAGCGTATGAGGGCATTCGAGCTGCTTCAGAAGTTGTTGGTACAGAAGCACAGCTCCTCTTGGTACCACAGCTACCTGTGTTATATTGGATGTTCGAAGAGAAAATTCCCACTACACACCATGCAATCAACGCTACTTGAAGTAAGTGGGTAGCGTTAATTATGCAGCAGGCTCGAATGGGGAAACCAAATTGCCCAGGAATCTTGGAAGAGATCATGGACTGGCCGAAAGGCAGAGATTTCATAGAATTGACTGAAGAGGTAAGTTTTTCTGAAGAGGCACCACCATACAATGAGTTGCCAGAACACAGAAAGGAGTATGTGTTGTTCACTGATAGATCCTGTCACGTGCTGAGGAACCATCCGATGTGGAAAGCTGTCCAGGTAGAGAACCTGTCTGTAAAGGCATGCCATGTAGATGATCACATGCCCAAGAGTCACTCCACAAAAAAAAAAATAAATCAGAATAATGAAGAGGTGGACCAAGCCTTGAAAACTGAAGTGGCTCAGGTGAACCTGGACGGGGGACGTAAGGGTGAGTTGTTTGTAGCTCAATGGGCCCATGAAATGTCAGAACATAAGGGGAGGGATGCCGCATACAGATAGGCTCGTGATTGAGGGGTAGGCCTGACCACTGAGACCATCACACAGGTCACCCATGAGTGTGAAACCTGCGCTATGATCAAACAAGCGATGAGGGTAAAGTCTCCCTGAAACTGGGGGTGCTGGCTAGTATTTTGATACGGTTAGGCCTGGCAAATTGACTATATCACAAACCTGCCAAGGCAAGCGCTACATACTTACCATGGTAGAAGTCACTACTGGGTGGCTGGATATATACACAGTAAACCATGCCACGGCCTGAAACACCACCTTGGGCCCGGAAAGGCAAGTGCTGTGGCGTCATGGTACACCAGAGAGAATTGAATCAGACAATGGGAATCATTTCCGAAACAATCTTGTCACTTCCTGGGCAAAGAGACATGGCATTGAATGGGTGTATCACATCCCTTATCACCCACAAGCCTCTGGAAAGGCTCCTGTACAATGGACTCTTAAAGACCATATTACAAGCATTGGGTGCTGGGACATGGAAACACTGGGATGTGAACCTACCAAAAGCCACTTGGCTAGTTAACAACAGAGGGTTCGACAACCATCCTGGTCCTGCTGAAACAAAACCCCTACACACGGTGGGAGGAGCTAAAGTCCCCGTAGTGCATGTAGGAATGTGGATGGGGAAGGCAGTGTGAGTTGCTCCTGCCTTGGGAAAAGGCAAACCTGTTCCTGGGATTGTCTTCGTCCAAGCACGAGGGTACACTTGGTGGGTAATGCAAAGGGATGGGGATATCAGGTGCATGCCTCAAGGAGTTTTAACCTTGGGAGAAAACTAATAGGTAATCTAAGTTATGTGTTGTAGGAAGACATTGCAGAACCAACAGCAGGTCAACTTAGCAAGGAACCGGGCAAGTGTGGCAACAACTCGAGCTAAGCTGGTGCTGGCATCCAGAAATCCAACTCCGCCTGTCCAGAGTGACCACTTTGACAGATGAAGCCTAAATCATCAAGAGTTCTTATGGACATTTTGGGAGAGGCCGATAGAATGAAAAAAAAAGTACCTATATATATATATATAGGTTAAATGAGAGGGAACAGTGGTGATGAGAATATCTATATACTAAAGTATGTGGGACCTGTGTGTGACCCAAATGTTATGGAAGGGAACTACCATAGGGGTGGACTCCAGCTCAAGGGGTGGAGGTTATACTGTGTCTGGCTGGAATGGAGTCACCTTTCCCTATGTGGTGGTTTTACTTGGGTGGGTGGCCGAGCTCCACCACAACCGCTCTCTCACTCCCCCTCCTCAAAGAGGAATGGGGAGAAAATATGATGAAAAGGGCTCAAGGGTTGACATAAGGACGAGGAGATTGCACGGTAATTATCGTGATGGTCAAAACAGACTCATCATAGGAAGATACTAAGATTTATTGCCTATTACTAACAAGCTAGAGAAGAGAGAAACAAAGGAAAGAAACCAAAAGCACCTTCCCCCCATCCACCCTCTTCCACCTCCTCCCCCCGAGGGGCGCAGGGGAATGGGGGAACGGGGGTTATGGTCAGTCTATAATGCTTCTTCTCCGCCACTCCTTCTCGATCACTCTCATCCCCTGTGCTGTGGGGTCCCTCCCACAGGATGCAGTCCTTGCTGAACTGATCCTGCGTGGGCTTCCCACAGGCAGCAGCTCTTCAAGAACTGCCCCAGATATGGGTCCGTATCAGGGGGTCCATCCCTCAGGAGCAAACTGCTCCAGCCTGGGTCCCCACGGGCAGCAGCTCCTGCCAGGTCACCTGCTCCTGTGTGGTCTCCTCTCCACGGGCTACAGGTCCTTTTTCTCATTAAGGGTCATTAACATTTTAAAAAGCACACCCATCTAAATACACATGGATGGAAACGCGGGATTTGGTGTTGTGTCGTCCCCCCCCCCCCCACACACACACACACTGGTCCTCTGTAATGTGCAGGCTCAATAGAGATAGGTGAGCTAAAACAACCAATCAGAAGTAGACAGAGAGATATTTTCACAAGTTAGCCGTGTATAAATAACGGTGATTCAAGTCAGAGGTGTACTTGCTTTGCGAAAGATTGCCAAGCACCTGATTCTGCAGAATTATACAATTAATTATTTAATTAAAAGACCTTTGTGGGGATTCCAACTCTGTGTTCCTATTGGTCAGGCACACCGAGCATGAATATTTGGATACCACTATGGCCTAGTCCAAAAGGACAAGAGGGGGAGATTGTAATGGATATGCCTTTAAACTGTTGTAACCCATGATGTGAGTTGCCTTTTATAGGAAGTCCTATAGCAGGAACCACTCAAACCAACAAAGGATGAGCCTCTCGAGAAGCAGTGCAAGTACAAAAGTGACCTGACCCGAGCTGGCTTTGGAGTCCAGTTATAATGCAATATACCACCTCTCCTGTCCTGAGCAACCACCATAACAGATAGAAGCTAAGTCACGGACTAAAAAAACTCAGTGGACATTTCCCAGGCGTGGTGGTTAATGAGGATGCATTGAAAAGTGTGGGACCTGAGCATGACAAAACCAGTATGGAATAAGGGGTGGATATTGTCATGGTTTTGGCTGGGATAGAGTTAATTTACTTTGTAGAGGCTCACACAATGCTGTGTTTTGGATTTTTGATGAAAAGAGTGGTAATAACACAACAATGTTTTAAAGTTGTTACAGAGCAGTGCTTATACTAAGCCAAGGACTTTTCTGCTTCTCATGCTGCCCTGCCAGCGAGGAGGCTGGGGATGCACAAGAAGCTGGGAGGGGACACAGCCAAGACTGGTGACCCGGGCTGACCAAAGACATATTCCATATCATATAACGTCATGCTCATGTGATATATGGAGTAATAATTCGCGTCAAGAAGATGGGTGATGTTAATAAAGAAGGGGGAGATGTGGGAGAGTGGCCATGGGGGTCGACAAGCCCCATGGTTGGTGATAACATCGGACTCTTAACGATGAGGCCATCAGGAATGTAAAGAGTTTAGAGGGAACAAAGAAGGGTGATTCAGGAGACACCATGCCGTCTCGGGTTGCTTGTTCTCCAGCCGTTAAGGCATGGAAGTCGCTGGGTGTTTGCGGTTACCGGGCAAAGTTGTTGACCAATGAATAGTTAGTGGAAAGGTACTGCTGTGGGGCGAATGGTATAGGAAGGGAGCCTGTCCTGAATAAGGGGTAGAATGAAGTTGTGCCCTCACTCTGAGAGATGAAGTTATACCCTCAGTAAGAGAGAGCTGAAGTTATGTCATCAATAAAGAAGTAGTAGTTACTGATCCTGAAAGAACCCTGGTGTCCGTGTGGTCGTTACGCCACAAATGGCACCCGAACAGGGACCTGAAGAAAACGAACAGGGACCTGAACAACAGGAACAGGGACATGAACAACAGGAACAGGGACAGGCTAACAGAACAGGGACCAGGACAGGAACAGGGACATTGATCGCCTAATGAAGATAGGTTCGGCCAAACTCAGCAAACAGCTCAAAGAAGCTCGTATAGAAAGCCGCTGGAAATAAGCGCACCGGAGCTGGAAGGAAGCTCAAGCTGAGAGAAGCAGACCCACGCACACAACTGCCCCTCCCCGGCCGAAGGTAAGCAGTTGCGCATTATGGGGAATCATATGTCCTTAGAAACAAAGACTGTCCTGGTAACCTTACAGCTTATTCCCTTTATTAACAATCAGACAGTTTATGATCCTGAAACATGGGACCAAATTGAGGTCAAGGTGTGGGACTCTGCTACTAAAAACAACAAGGTTGCGGTGGGATTGCTCGGCACCTGGCGAGCAATCTCTAAGGCCTTAAAGAGCCGTGTGGGACCACAATAAGAAACGCGTGGTTTGCCAGATAGTGAGGGAGCTGCGGGCTCGTCCACTGATCCGCCTGCTACACCATCGGCCCCCCCCGCCGCTACTGCCATCGCAGGCCTTTGCTGTTACGCCCCCTGGTGACCTGGACTATCCTTTTGATCCAGGCCCTATAGGCCCTGAAAAGGAGCCGGATCTGTTTCCCTTCGATTCGGGAGGAATAGGATACATAAGGCCCGAAGGCCGAGTTGCTTAACAACTTAAAGCGAGACATATTGTTCCCACGACTAGCCCTGGAACTCTCCGGTGTTTGTAATCAAGAAAAGGAATGGAAAATGGAAACTGCTATATGATCTGAGAAAAATTAATGAAGTCATGGAAGGAAGATATGGGAGCACTTCAACCAGGATTACCAACTCCAACTATGTTCCCCCAGTCATGGACATTAATAGTAATAGACTTAAAGGATTGTTTGTTAAACACTTGCCAGAATTCGGAAAACTTTGCCATGTTTATGTTTCAATTGATACCTTTTCTGATTGTACCTATGTATAGACATACTCGGGTTTCTTATGAGTATGTAAAAGCAATGTTCTATATATTTAGAAAGTTCGACGGTTGTGTGTGCGTGTTGGTAGAGCGTAGACTCCCCGCACACCCAGTG
Source organism: Cygnus olor (assembly GCF_009769625.2). Lineage (NCBI taxonomy): Eukaryota > Metazoa > Chordata > Aves > Anseriformes > Anatidae > Cygnus > Cygnus olor. The sequence goes on from NC_049199.1 coordinate 2,936,678, forward strand.
TTGTTTACTTGCCTTTTATAAGTATTACTAAATTCAGATTGAGTTGTATCTTCATTTATAACAAATTGGTGACCCCGACGTGATCTTCTTGGACTTTGGATCTGCGACCGGTAAAGGGAGGCGCCCCACCTAGTGGCCCTTGCCGATAGCGGCGCTAGAGTCCAACAAGATTTTGAACATAAGAGGCAAGTAAAGAACCAGGAGCTCTCCTTCCGTGACCCGTAATTCTGCGCGCGAAGACCCGAACGAAGAGGATTTATGAGTATACCGTTCGGTTGGGGTGGGATTCGGTTGTGTGACTGTGTGTAAGGGTGTGACTGAGACGGAACTTAGTTCCGAAGCGAGTGTGGAGGTCTTCTAACCGCGGTTCCGATCTCCCGCGAGGGACTCGGCCGGTGAAGGACTGAAGCGATTGCTCTAGGAATTTGTGGGTGGGTTAACCACTTGCAAGACACCTCTAGACACAGGCACAGCCAGGGATTCGGAACCTCTTTAAGGGTTCCAGGGATTCGGAACCTCTTTGAGGGTTCCAGGGATTCGGAACCTCTTTAAGGGTTCCAGGGATTCGGCCAGGGATTCGGAACCTCTTTGAGGGTTCCAGGGATTCAGAACCTCTTTGAGGGTTCCAGGATGGGTCAGGAGAAAAGGGACCCATAACAGGAACCTGGAAGGTTGAGTCTACTCCTGGAGATCTGAAAGTTAAGCTTAAAAGAACTTGAAGTATATCGGGGCATAGCTACCCTTTGGATGCTAATTGTATGTATATTAAAATTTGTATTGATTAGAATATTAGTGATCGTTGGAAACTCATATAAAGGCCCTAATAGAAGGATTTGGGGACCCCAAAACCCCATAGGGGGAGTGTCCCCTCCGGTAGAGATAAGATAGTATGTGTTATATCCAAAACATCTTGAATTACCCCGGTCCCGGAAATTTAAAATAATAGGTGGGAAAATATACCTAGAGGATTGGTTATCTACTTTGAATCGAGCCCCCGCTAACTTGTGGAAAAGTTGAACGCAGGTAGGAGAGCCATCGGGTGTGTAAGCCTGGACCATTTCCTAAGAAGCATCAGGGAGAGGGCAAGACCAGAGAAGGGACCAGTACCGCGGCTCAAGAAGGTTTACCAAGGGCTGCAATCCCTTAGGGTAATAACCGCCGGGTAACATGTCCTTTGCCATGTTTCGGAGAAGTGCCAAAGGTAAGCACTTCGTCCAGGGGAGCCGAGTTTCCAGAACTTAGTCAGTTCCTTCTTTACTGTCTGATTCATCTGCTCCACCTTTCCAGAAGAGGAAGGATGCCAAGGAGTGTGAAATTACCCTTTAATTCCTAGAGTCCACATTAGCCCTTGTAATATTTGTGACGTAAAGTGACTTCCTTGATCAGAGTCAATATTTTCAACAATTCCATACCTGGGAATTATCTCTGCTAGAATTACCTTAGCTACCACGCTTGCAGTAGCAGATACTGAAGAGAAAACTTCCACCCACCCTGAAAAGTGATCGACCAAGAATAATAAGTATTTAAATCTACCTACTCTAAGGAGTTCTGTAAAATCTACCTGTACATTTTGGAAGCGTTGAATTCCTGGTTCTCGTCCCCCTTTGGGCTGACTGGGGATAATTTTCCTATTTACCTTTTGACATACTACACAACTCCTGCATACTTGTTCAGCCAGAGAATATATATTCCTACACATACATATTTCCATAGCACAGCGTCACACATTGCTTGAACTCCCCAATGACTCCCTTGATGTTAAACAGTGAATATGCGGTGGTGCGGCCTCACCTCGAGTACTGTGTGCAATTCTGGGCACCACAGTACAAAAAGGACATTAAACTGTTGGAGAGTGTCCAGAGGAGGGCGGCGAAGATGGTGAAGGGCCTAGAGGGGAAGACGTATGAGGAGCGGCTGAGATCACTTGGCCTGTTCAGCCTGGAGAAGAGGAGGCTGAGGGGGGACCTCATCGCGGTGTACAACTTCCTCGTGAGGGGAAGTGGAGGGGCAGGTGACCTATTCTCCATAATCACCAGTGACAGGACCCGCGGGAACGGTGTTAAGCTGAGGCAGAGGAAGTTTAGGCTAGACATCAGGAAGAGGTTCTTCACCGAAAGGGTGGTTGCACACTGGAACAGGCTCCCCAGGGAAGTAGTCACCGCACCAAGCCTGTCTGAATTAAAGATACGTTTGGACTGTGCACTTAGTTATGGGTGACCAGTTCGGTGACAAACTGGAGCTGATTGATACAGCGGTGCACTAAGGGTTAAGAAGAAGGTTACTCAGAGGCATAGAGTGGTAACCAGGCTAGAATAAGAGAAAGTGGGAACCAATAAGAAGGAGTTGTTAGGCTCGGACGGGCCTATAGAGGGCTACGAGTGATCAAAAGGAATGCACCAATCAGAAGTCTGTAACTATGTTTGCCAGCCACGTGCAGCACGTGTAGGGGGCTCAGAAAAACTATATAAGATCTGGCATTGGGACAATAAAGGGTCTCCATTTCTCGACTATCTTGGAGTCCGTATCGCCATTCCCTTCAAATGGTGACCCCGACGTGATAAGGGGTAGAGCAACGCTGCACTAGCGTCCGGAGGGAACCCAGCCGAACGAATCAAGCTCGCAGCTGGACTGCAGCTTCAACCCCGGGACATCGCCTGAAGGACAGGTGAGCGGCTGGGCATTCACAATGGGAGCCAATCTCTCAGGAGAAGAAGAAGCAATAGTAACATTATTAACGCAATTATTAACAAAAGGGGTGTAAAATATGACCCATTTAAGATAAAGCTACTATTAAAGTTTTTGCAAAAACAAGGGGTCCCCTCGACGGCCTCAGCTATATTCGATGTAGAGACTTGGGAACAAACTGGGGAGAAAGTGTGGGAGGCAGCATCAAGCGGGGATGCAACCGCCGCTGAGGTTATGACCACGTGGCGCCTGGTAACGGAGACTTTAAGAGCGTGGCAGGCGGAAAAGGGGGTACAGAGCGCCACCGCCCGGGCGATCCTGATGGCAGCTCCGGGATCGGAGTCTGATGAGCCACCAGAGCAGGACAATTTAATAGACTTGGGGGACGATCAAGAGGAGGGCCGCGGACCCGCACTGCTTAGCCCTAATCCGCGAGCCCCCTCGGCTCCCACATTGCCCCACCTTAACAATGCCTCCCTGGGAGTTCGAGTTTTTGATCCACGGGAGCGATGGGAGCAGGTACACCGGGAAGCATTAAAGGACGGGGACCCAATAGGAATGGCTTTCCCGGTAGAAGTGCGTGCCAATGGTCCAAATGAGTATCACCCTTTTCAATGGGATTTAATTAAAGAATTACGAAAGACGGTGACTACGTATGGGTTGCATGCACTGTTTACTCAATTGTTGTTAGAGAACGTCATGACTGGTCAATTGTTAGTGCCCTACGACTGTCGCCAGATTGCCGCAATGATTTTAACCCCAACACAGAAGTTGCTGTGGGAACAAAAGTGGAAAGAAGGCTGCGAAACGGCCGCCTTACAAAATCTGGAGAGACAGCCTGGTGACCCTCTTATGGGAGCCGGGATCCCACAACTAATGGGGACTGAGCCATTGCTGGACCCGAGATTGCAGGCTAGGCTCAATGATGCCATCTTGCGGCAGTCTGCGTCTCTGGCTCTCCAGGCAATGTTGACATTACCGGAAGTAGGAAAAGTTGAACCCTCATTTACGAGTATTAAACAACAAGTAAGCGAACCGTACATGCAATTTATCGATAGATTGCGGGACGCTGTAGATAAACAGGTCGACAATCGCGAGGCAAAAGAGGCATTGATGTTAAAATTGGCTGTAGAAAACGCAAACACGGACTGTAGAAAGATACTCCAAGCGTTACCAGTTAATACTACGTTAGTGCAGATGATAGAGGCGTGTAACTGAGTTGGATCGGTGGAGCACCACACTGCCGCCTTAGCTGGAGCCTTTGCGGCAGCGCTTCAAATTTTGGGTAAACGTTGTTTCCGCTGCCAAGCTACAGGGCACCTTGCTGTTGAATGCCCCCAGCGGGGCATGGGGGGAGGCCGCGGTAACCCTGCTCCCCCCTCTGCTTGTCCCCGGTGTGGGAAAGGGTGGCACTGGGCTCGCCAGTGTCGCTCGAGATATAACACAGAAGGTCGGTCCCTGCAATCACGGCAGGGAAATGGGAGGCGGAGCGCAGGGCGGGGCCGTGCGACGACACAAGTGCCCCGGTCCTCGGTGGCGGGCAGGCCGCCCTCATGGGACCTGCCTCGAGTAATGATGACAGCCGGATCACAACAACAGCAGAGCACCGCTCCAGTGGCCTCGCCAAATATATCACCGTGGATTCCCTCATTGCCAAAACCCAAGGAAGTGCCGGTTTGGATGTCTCCACAGTAGAGGACTGCACCCTTTGGGACACTCGGGTGCGCAAAATAATGCTGAACATTAAGGGACCAATAGGTAAAGGATATAGCGCGCTCCTGTTGGGGTGCTCAAGCACCACCTTGACAGGACTTTTTGTACTGTCTGGAGTTATTGATGTTGAGTATGAAGGGGTCATACAAGCCATGGCATGGACTCCCTCGCCACCGGTGCTCGTGCCAAAGGATACCAGAATTGCCCAGTTAATATTATTTAAAGCAACGGTTCCCCAAGCAGAACAGTGCGAGCAACGTGACAGGGGTTTTGGGTCAACAGGACCCCCGTCAGTCTTCTGGGCCTCGACCATTGCCACCAAAAGACCTATATTGACCCTGACACTACATCACCTGACCACCGACCCCCCGAATGCCCCAGTCACGGTGTTAATGGATACAGGGGCAGATGTAACAGTAATAGCCCTAAAGGACTGGCCCAGCGGATGGCCGTTGGATTCAACTGCAAAAGGCCTCATGGGGGTGGGTGGTGTTTCCAATACTTGCCAGAGTAAATATATGCTTACCATTAAAACTCACGAAGGTTCGGCATACCACGTTCGGCCATATGCTGCCCCAATACCTGTCAGCCTCCTGGGGAGAGATGTGATGGGGCAGGGCAATTTCACCCTGAGCTCTCCGGAAAATTTTCGATAGCGGCCATTGACGAGCGACCACTCATGAAACTCACCTGGAAAACTGAGAAGCCAGTGTGGGTGGATCAATGGCCGCTTCCAGCAGAAAAGGTCGCTGTGCTCCAAGAACTTATTAAAGAGCAATTGAAATTAGGACATATCACCCCCACAACTAGTCCTTGGAACTCACCAATATTTGTGATCAAAAAGAAAAATGGGAAATGGCGACTGCTCCATGACCTGCGCCAGATAAACAACATCATGGAAGACATGGGAGCTCTCCAGCCCGGATTGCCTTCCCCTACTATGCTCCCTCGAAATATGAATATACTAATTATTGACTTGAAGGATTGTTTTTTTTACTATACCACTTCACTCTGAAGATGCTCCCCGATTTGCCTTTTCAGTCCCCAAAATCAACAGGAGTGAACCCATAGACAGATATCACTGGACTGTACTACCCCAAGGGATGAAAAATTCCCCAACTATATGCCAGACATACGTTGCAGAAGCTTTGCGCCCTGTGCGAAGGCAATTCCCTCACGTGTACATTTATCACTATATGGACGATATATTGCTCTCCAGCCCATCCGAGAGCTTAGCACAAGAAGTGCTGCCTGTTCTACAGCAGGAGTTGCAAAAAAGAGGGTTACAAATTGCGCCAGAAAAAAATCCAGACGGAAGCACCTTGGAAATATTCAGGCTGGAAGATATTACAACAGAGTATTCAACCCCAAAATGTAGCCATCACAACGGAAATCCGCACGCTGAATGATGTCCAGAAGCTTATAGGAAATATCAATTGGATACGAACGCTCTGCGGCATTGATAATCAGACCTTAGCACCATTGTTTGAACTTTTGAAGGGGGACACGGACATTAATGCACCCCGAAACATGACTAATGCAGCCAGAGTAGCTTTAAGCAACGTTGAGGAAAAAATTTCAGCCCAACAATGCCAACGACGCACGGAAAACTTACCCATTCAGCTCTACATATGCAACCAGAATCCGCAGCCTTTAGCTATCATCGCGCAATGGGATCCCGCCGCAGCGAATCCACTATTTTTACTAGAATGGGTGTTCTTACCTCATCAACCTACTAAGACATTTGCGACTCGCATTGAAATGTTTGCAGCCTTAATTAAGAAGGGCAGAGAACGTATCGTACAGATAGCTGGAGGGGAACCAAAAAGCATTGTTATCCCAATAGTTAAGGACTACCTTGACTGGTGCCTCCAGAATAGCATTGAGCTGCAAGCAGCCCTTTCGGGCTTTGATGGTCAATCAGATATACACCTCCCATCTCACAAAATGTTCACCTTTTATAATAATGTACAACTCGAGGTTAAACCTCTATGTAGATGGCACTCTGTCCAAGGACAAACTGTATTCACTGATGGGTCGGGGCGAACGAGAAAAGCAGTAGTTACATGGGAACAAGGGGGCCAGTGGAATCACATAATGGAAAACATTCAAGGCTCCCCACAAATAGTAGAATTACATGCAATAATATTGGCATTTAAACAATGGCATCAGGTCCCAGTGAATATTGTGTCAGATTCACAATATGCGGTGGGAGTGGTACAACGAATTGAACGATCTCAAATCAGGCACATTCAGAATGAAGCACTATTTGCAAAATTCAAGGAATTGCTATTCCTTGTTGAGCAACGTACCCATCCATACTGCATAATTCATATTAGGAGTCATACCACCTTACCAGGTTTCTTTACAGAGGGGAATGCCCGAGCCGACCACCTAGCTAACGTAGCATTGCAAGTCCCGGTACCAAATATACTATCTCAGGCTCGTTTATCACACCAATTCTTTCACCAGGCAGCGAAAGTATTGTCCAGACAATTTGCCATCCCTATAGGAGAGGCAAAACTCATAGTCCAAACCTGCCCAGATTGTCAACAGCAGGCAGGCCCACTGACTACCATCAATCCTAGGGGCCTCTCCTCCCTCCAGATTTGGCAAACCGACGTTACTCACATTCCCGAATTCGGAAGGTTAAAATATGTTCACGTATCCATAGACATCTTTTCACATGCAATCTGGGCCACGGCTATGGCAGGCGAGACTAGCCGCCATGTCCAAGCACATTTTCATGCAGCCTTTGCCGCCCTTGGCATCCCAAAAGAAATAAAAACAGATAATGGCCCTGCATATGTCAGCCACTCTACGACGGCATTTTTCCACACTTGGGGTATCACGCACAAGACAGGCATCCCACACTCACCCACAGGACAAGCCATAGTAGAACGAGTACACTGCACAATAAAGGACCTGCTAGCAAAGCAAAAACAGGGGGGACACCCAAGAGACACCACAGAATAGGTTAGCTAAAGTAATCTATGTTATGAATCATTTAACACTACCTTTTCAACACGAAGATGTACCACCCCTTATTAAGCATTTTAAAATAATGGAATCAGGACTAACATCAGTTAAAACAGGGAAAGCGATGGTTATGATGCGAAACTTGGATACCGGGGGGTGGGAAGGACCATACCAGCTAATAACTTGGGGGCGAGGGTACGCTTGTGTCTCCACAGGACAAGGACCATGATGGGTGCCAGCCCGTGGCGTGCAGCCTTGGTTGGGACCACCACCCTCCTCCACCTCTGCAGTTTTGGCGCCGCATGGGTCTCAATCCAGCCCAGACGATATTTCAACAGCTTAAAAAACTGAATGAGTTGTCTGATAAGCTAACAACAAGCTCACTGGGATTGGAGTCTTGGCTAAAGGGATTAGGAATAACCGGGTGGCTAACGGAGTTGGTAAAAGATAATGATTATTTTGTTTATCGCGTTTGTTGCAATTATAATAGTTATACCATGCCTGTTGCAATGTTTGCAAAAAATGATTAATTGTTCGTTGCGCACGATTTGGCTTGTAGAAACAAAAAAAGGGGGAATTATGGGTGACCCGTTCGGTGACAAACTGGAGCTGATTGATACAGCGGTGCACTAAGGGTTAAGAAGAAGGTTACTCAGAGGCATAGAGTGGTAACCAGGCTAGAAAAAGAGAAAGTGGGAACCAATAAGAAGGAGTTGTTAGGCTCGGACGGGCCTATAGAGGGCTACGCGTGATCAAAAGGAATGCACCAATCAGAAGTCTGTAACTATGTTTGCCAGCCACGTGCAGCGCGTGTAGGGGGCTCAGAAAAACTATATAAGATCTGGCATTGGGACAATAAAGGGTCTCCATTTCTCGACTATCTTGGAGTCCATGTCGTCATTCCCTTCACTTAGTCACATGGTCTAAACTTTTGGGCAGACCTGTGCAGTGCCAGGAGTTGGACTTGATGATCCTTATGGGTCCCTTCCAACTCAGGATATTCTATGATTCTATAATATTTGCCTCATTAGTGCTTTATTCAGCATTTCTCTCCCATCAGCGAGTATCCATTTTCCTTCGGACTCTGTGGCTCTTAATTCCTTAAACACCTCTTTCTCTTTTTCACTGCTTTTCTGGTGGGGAGGGTACTTTCAGACACTAGATGCCTTAAATACTCAACTTCTTTTTCCACATACTGTAATTTATTTTTTGATACTCTCAAACCCTGTTTTCCCAGAAAGTTGAATAGCTTGTTAGTGGCTTCCTTCACAACTGTTTTCTCCTGTCCTGACAATAAAAGATCATCCACATACTGAAACAGTAACACCTCCTCTGGAGTTTGGAATTGCTCTGAAATCTGTTCTAGAACTTGCCCAAATAAATTCGGTGACCCTGTAAACCCCTGAGGTAAAACTCTATCCGTATTGTTGCTTCCTCCCCATTTCAGGGTCTTCCCACTCAAAGGCGAATATATTTTTGCTCTCAGGGTCTGAGAGCACCCCATTAATAACACTGTTATTTCAGTCTAACAGCATACTATGTAGGCTGCGATGAGGTCTCCCCTCAGTCTCCTCTTCTCTAGGCTGAACAATCCAAGTGAGTTCAGCTGCTCCTCCTATGTCTTGTCTTCCCCTCTAGACCCTTCACCATCTTTGTAGCCCTCCTTTGGACACTCCCTAATAGTTTTATGTCTTTCTAATATTGTGGCGCCCAAAACTGCACACAGTACTCAAAGTGAGGCCACACCAGCACAGAGTAGAATAGGAAAATCACTTTCCTCGACCAGCTAGCAATGTTGTGCTTGATGCGCCCCAGGATACGGTTGGCCCTCCTGGCTGCCAGGGCACACTGTTGACCCTTATTCAACTTGCCATCAACCAGAAGCCCAAATCACTTTCTGTGGGGCTGCTCTCCAGCCTCTCGTCCCCCACTCTGTACATATATCCAGGGTTGCCCCATTCCAGGTGCAGAATCTGTTACTTCCTCTTATTACATTTCATATGGCTGGTGATTGCCCAGCCTTCTCATTTGTCAAGATATCTCTGCAAGGCCTCTTTACCCTTGATGGAATCAACAGCTCCTCCCACTTCAGTATCAGCTGCAAATGTAGCATAACTTCTAGTCCTACATCCAGGTCATTTATGAAAACATCAAAGAGAACTGGCCCTAAAATGGAGCCCTGAGGAACCCCGCTAGTGACTGGCTGCCAGCCTGCTGTAACCCCATTTACTATAACACTTTCAGCCCAACCCATCATTTATCTAGATGTATGATGGACATTTTGTCTGGAAGGATACTGTGAGAAACAGTATTGAAGGCTTTGCTGAAATCCAGAAAGGTTACATCAGCTGTCTTCCCTTGGTCAACTAGATGGGTAATCTTGTCATAAAAGGAAATTAAGTTCATTAAACAGGGCTTTCCCCTCGTGAACCCTTGTTGGCCACAAAATGCCTGCATTGTCTTTCAGGTGTTTTTCAATAACTCCCAGAATAATCTTCTCCATAATTTTACCAGGCACTGATGTGAGACTGACAGGCCTGTAATTACCAGGGTCTTCTTTCTTGCCCTTCCTGAAAACTGGAACAATGTTTGCCAGCTTCCAGTCAACTGGGACCTCTCCAGATTCACAAGACCGTTGAAAAATAATTGAGAGAGGTCCTACGATGACATCAGCCACCTTTCTGAGTACTCTGGGATGAATCCCATTGGGCCCCATAGATTTGTATGCATCCAGCTGGAGCAGCAAATCCCGCACAACTTTGAAGTTGGCTGGGAGTTTATGGTAACCACAGTCATGGTCCTCCAACATCATCGGTGTTGAAGACAGAGGCGAAGAAGGCATTAAATGTCTCTGCTTTGTCTGTGTCCAAATTTCTGAGGTGACCATCCTCATCAAGTAGGAGACCGATGTTTTCTCTGTTCCTCCTTTTGCTGTTAACTGTGGTGGTTTTATCCTGCTGGGCAGCTGAACTCCACCACAACCGCTCTCTCACTCCCCCTCCTCAAAGAAAAAAAAAGGGAGAAAATAAGATGGAAGGGGCTCAGGGGTTGAGATAAGGACAGGGAGATCACTCACCAATTACCGTCACAAGTAAAACAGACTCAGCAAAGGGAGTTTAAAATAATTTATTACCTATTACTAACAGGCTAGAACAGTGTGAAACTAAAAGCAAACTAAAAACACCTTCTCCCCATCCACCCACTTCTACGTCCTCCCCCCCGAGCGGCACAGGGGAACAGGGAATGGGGATGGCGGTCAGTCCATAACACTTGGTCATCTGCCGCTCTTTCACAGTCATTCTCTTCCTCTGCTCCAGCATGGGGTCCCTCCCACAGGATGCAGTCCTTCCCAAACTGATCCTGCGTGGCTTACCACAGGCAGCAGCTCTTCAGGAACTGCTCCAAATATGGGTCCCCCATGAGCAGCAGTTCCTGCCAGATCACCTGCTCCTATGTGGGCTCCTTGCTACGGGGCTACAGGTCCGGCCCGGAATCTGCTCCGGCAGGGGTCTTCCACAGGCCGCAGCCTCCGTCAGTGCAGGTCCACCTGCTCCACCGTGGTCTCCTCCACAGGCTACAGCGCGGGATCCTGCTCCACCATGGTACTCCATGGGCTGCAGGGGGACAGCCTGCTTCGCCATGGTGCTCACCACAGGCCGCAGGGGACTTCTGCTCCGGCACCTGGAGCACCTCTCCCCCTCCTTCTTCACTGACCTTGGCGCCTTCAAGGCTGTTCCCCACTCCTCTCACTCTCCCAGCTGCTGTGTGGCGCAGCATTTTTTTCCCTGTCTTAAGTATGCTCTCACAGAGGCGCAAAACAACATCACTTATTGGCTCAGCTCTGGTCAGCAGTGGGGCCCTTACCTAACATGGGGCAGCTTCTAGATTCTTCTCACAGAAGCCACCCCTATGGCCCCCTGCTACCAAAACCTTGCCACATAAAGCCACTTCAGCGTCCAGAAATCCTACTCCACCTGTCCTGAGTGACCACTTGGGCAGACGAAGCCTAAATCATCAACAGTTCTTATGAACATTTTTGGAAGAGGCTTATAGAATGAAAAGAAGTACCTATCTATAAAAATGTTAAAGGACAGGGAACAGTCGTGATGAGAATATCTGTATATTAAAGTATGTGGAACCTGGGTGTGACAGGAATGTTATGAAATAAGGGGTGGAGGGTGTAGTAGGTCTGGCTGGGATGTTAACTTTCCCTGCAGCGGCCCATACAGTGCTGTGCTCTGCACTTGTAGATAGAACAGCATTGTTATCACACCAGTATTTTGTCTTTTGAGCAGTGCTGGCACAGCATCAGGATTCCCTCCAAACCCACCCCAAGAGCCAGTAGGCTGTGTGTGGGCAAGAGATGGGGAGGGTACATCACCAGGGCAGCTGACCTAAACCAACCAAAGGGATATTCCATACCGTATTGCGGCAACTGAATGCACGGACTCTTATTGTGATCAGAGTCTTTATTGCAACCCGGCTATGCTCCTTTTATACACTTTCCTTCCAGAGATTTTCCTTTCACAAAACCCTCCAGCCCCCCTTTACAGTCCTTTGATCCTTGTATTTATCAGGCTGGGAGGTATCTTATCGCAACCTCCTGTTCCCGTGCCAGGTTTTGGTCACACTTCATTACTTTCCTCTTTTCTGGGCCTTGTAGCAGTCCTTGCTCTTATCTCCTCTTGTTATTAATGTATGCCTCAAGCTCCATGGTGAGTCTCATCTTCTACATTTCTCTTGTCTTCCAGAACTCCCTTCCTGGATTCTCACAAGTCTTATCCACATTTCTTATTAAACCTACTTTTTCTACATTTCCCACAATTTATCCATATACATTGCTAATTAAACCTACATTTTCTATATGATTACATATCCCACACCATATGATGTCACACTCAGCAATAAAAGGTGGGCAAGGGGAAGGAGTGGGGAGGCTCTTGTTATGAAGACTTCTGTCCTCCCAAACAACTGCTACACATATTGAGGCCCTGCTTCAGGGATGTGGCCAAACATCACTCGTTGATGGGAAGCAGAGAATATTTTTTTTCCTTTTTATCTGTGCTTCTGTGTGGCCTTTGCTTGTTTGTGTTTTTTCCCTCTTCCTTTTCTCTTTAATTAAATTATCCTTATCTCAACCCTTGAGTTTTTTTTTTTTTCTTTCCAGCATACTTTCTTCTCCCCCTCTTTTTCTGAGGAGGAGGAGTGAGAGAGCAGTTGTGGTAAAGTTCAGCTGCCCAGGAAGGTAAAACCACCACAGTAGTACAACCTGAAAATTGTTTGGCTCAGATAAAGACTGTTTTATGCTAAACCATTATTTTATTTAAGAAACATTGCAAATAATATTGGTTCTGTTGCTTCACTATATTTAGACTTAACAGGGGGTAGACATTAGAATATGAATGTCACACAGAAAAAAATCCCAGAGTTCTCAGTCTAAAAACACAGTGGTAAAATCTCTCTTTAATTTCTATTTAATTTAAGGGATATGCATAAGGATTCTGAACATCTAACATACAATTTTCTTTTTCTATTAAGTTAGTGTACATTCATTTCCATGTTAGTATACATACTAAGAGTGGCTTTAAGATGTTTTAATGGGTCATTCCATCTTGCCTCACCATAAAAAGGGTTTGTAGGAATCGTGGAAACTGGATATAGTTACAGAGTCCTACAAATGAAAAATAGATTACTAAAAAGAAAGAAGCCAATCCTGCTTTCATTGAATTCAAAGATAAAATAACCTTGATTTCATTGTTTACAGAATCAGAAAATCATGCTTCTACTTTTATGATAGTTGAATTTTGTTACTGATCTTTTAAGCCAGAGTTCTACATATTTGTTCATCTTCTATCTAGAATCCATCAAGCTTACAACATAAATGTCTAGTTTATAACATAATCACATTTGAGATAAATACGTTAGTTCTGCAATTAAGTTTTCTCTAGAATAAATCATAGAATCATAGAATCACAGAACAGCTTGGGTTGGAAGAGACCTTAAAGATCATCTAACTCCACCCCCCCCGCCATAGGCAGGGATGCCACCCACTAGATCAGGTTGCCCAGGGCCTCATCCAGCCTGGTCTTGAACACCTCCAGGGATCAACCCAACTTCCACAGTTTCTCTGGGCAACTTGTTCCAGAGCCTCACCACCCTCTGAGCGAAGATTTTCCTCCTAACCTCTAATCTGTACCTCCCGTCTATTAGTTTAAAACCATTCCCCCCCTGTGCTGTCATTATGTGACTGAGCAAAAAGTTGCTCTCCGTCTTTTTTATAAGACCCCTTTAAGTATCAAAAAGCTTCAATAAGGTCACCCCGGAGCCTTCTCTTCTCTAGGCTGAACATCCCCAGCTCTCTCAGCCTTTCTTCATAGGAGAGGTGCTCCAGCCCTCTGATCAACTTCGTGGCCCTCCTCTGGACCCATTCTAACAGATCCACATCCTTCTTGTGCTGGGGACACCAGACCTGGACACAGTACTCCAAGTGGGGCTTCACAAGGGCAGAGTAGAGGGGGACAATCACCTTCTTCTACCTGCTGGCCACTCCTCTGTTGATGCAGCCCAGGATACAGTTGGTCTTCTGGGCTGCAAGTGCCTACTGCTGGCTCATGTCAAGCCTTTCGTCCACCAGAACCCCCAAATCCTTCTCTGCAAGGCTGCTCTCAATGAGTTCTTCACCCAGTCTGTATTCATGTCTTGCCCTGGGATTGCCCTGACCCAAGTGCAGCACCTTACACTTGGACTTGTTGAACCTCATTAGGTTCACATGGGCCTACTTCTCCAGCCTGTCCAGGTCCCTTTGGATGGTTTCCCTTCCTTCTGTTGTATCAACTGCACCACTCAGCTTGGTGTCATCTGCAAACTTGCCAAGGGTGCACTAGATCCTGCTGTCTATATCATTGGTAAATATATTAAATTGTACTGGTCCTAGGACAGACCCCTGAGGGACACCACTCATCACCGGCCTCCACCTGGACATAGAACCATTGACCACCGCTCTCTGTGCGTGGCCTTCAAGCTAATTCCTTATCAACCAAATAGTTCACACTTCAAATCCATCTCTCTCCAGTTTAGAGATAAGGATGTCATGTGGGACCGTGTCAAAGACCTTACAGAAGTCCAAGTAGATGACTTCAGCCAGTCTTCCCTTATTGACTGATGCAGTCACTCCATAGTCACTCTATGAAGAAGGCCACCAGATCGGTCAGGTACGATTTGCCCTTGGTGGTTGTCTCGGATGACCTCCTTGTCTTTCATGTGCCTTGACATTGCTTCCAGGTGAAATTCCAAGTGAAATACAGTATTAAGAGCGTCTTAATCATAAAAGTGCAGTGCTAATATTGTACTATTATCAAACCATCTGAACACTGCAGAAAATGTTTATTCAAAAACAAAGATGAGAAAAGCTAGGGATCCGACTTTAAACATAAAACTCTAATCATAAGACAAGATTAGATTTTTTTTTTTAAAGCAAAACATTATTTATATAAATTACAAATAATTAATTTATATCATACACCTACTGACCTTCCCAACACTAGCATATACCCATTCTATATTTATACATACATATTGGGTTGATATATATGATACAAATCTATATTTAAATATATATCGACTTGAGTAAAATTGTTTATTTTTTTAATATTCATTTAAGCTACTGTCATGTTTTTTGCTGGGATGGAGTTAATTTTCTTTGTAGAGTCTCACACAATGCTGTGTTTTGGATTTTTGATGAAAATAGTGGTGATAACACACCCATATTTTTAGTTGTTGCAGATCAGGGTTTATATTGAGCCAAGGACTTTTTTTGCTTCTTATGCTGCCCTGCCAGTAAGAAGGCTGAGGGTGAACAAGAAGCTTTAGGGGGTACAAAGCCAGGACAGCTGACCCAGGCTGACCAAAGAGATATTCCATGCTGTATGACATTCTGCTCAGCAATAAAAGCTGGGGGAAAGAAGGAAAGAAGGAGGAAGGGGGGACGTTCAGAGTCGAGTTTGTCTTCCCAAGAAACTGTTACACGTGATGACTCCTGTTTCTCTGGCAGTAGCTGATGCCTGCCAATGGGAAGTAGCGAATTAATTCCTTGTTTTGCTTTGATTGCGCATGCGGCTTTTGCTTTACCTAGTAAACTGTCTTTATCTCAACCCATGAGTACTTGCACTTTTACCTCTCTGATTCTCTCCCCCATCCCACTTGGGGAGAATGAAGGAGTGGCTGTTTGGCACTCAGCTGCCTACCGGGCGTCCTGGTTTCGGCTAGGACAGAGTTAATTTTCTTCCTAGTAGCTGGTACGGTGCTGTGTTTGGGATTTAGGATGAGAATAATGTTGATACCACACTGATGTTTTAATTGTTGCAGAGCAGTGCTTACACTAAGCCAAGGACTTTTCAGCTTCTCGCTCTCTCCTGCAAGCGGGCAGGCTGGGGGTGCAGCAGGAGCTGGGAGGGGACAGACCCAGGACAGCTGACCCAAACTGGCCAAAGGGGTATTCCATACCATCTGACGTCATGCTGAACAATTAATATGGGGGGGCTGGCTGGGGTGGGGGGACTGGCTGCTCAGGGATAGGCTGGGCATCCGTCAGCGGATGGTGAGCATTTGCATTGTGCATCACTTGTTTGTACACACTATTATTAGCAGTACTATTATCATTATTATTATTATTATTATCCTTTATTTTCTGTCCTAATAAACTGTCTTTATCTCAACTCACAGGCTTTCATTTCTTTCTAATTCTCTCCCCCATCCCAGAGAGGGAGGGGGGAGGGTGAGTGAACGGCTGTGTGGTGCTTAGCTGCCGGATGGATTAAACCACAACAGTCCTTTTGGCGCCCAACGTGGGGCTCGAAGGGTTGAGATATCGACAGATCTGACCAGAGTGTGTTAAACTAAAATTGGTATAAGTATTCGACCTGCTTAATAGTTGCTAGTCACAATGTTGATTGCTTTGATCTCAGGTCTGCCATGCCTTTTTTCCAAATTGAGTTTTATAGCATGTTACTTACTGCATGTGTTCCCTGTCGTGCTGTTTATCCTTTCTGGGGGCTGTTTTAAGATTATTATTTTACTGTACAGTATAACACTGGCTTATGATATGATAAAATTGCTGGTCGTGACCCTAACCTGGTATTTGTACTCAGCACTGCTGTCAACTCTATACTTTGGAAACCATATCTCAGAAACTATTAACAATTACACCTATTGTCTTTTTTCTTCAGGGAGTCAATCTCTGGAGGGGACAGGGGGAGATATTTTTTCCTACTTGTTCACTCTCCCTTTCTCCTTCACCACCCTCTTATCCCCCGAGCTAGTTACGATAGTTCTTCAAGATGTTGAATATCCTTGGAATGGTCAGACCAGCATGGTGTTATTGTTATATCTCCTGAATGCACTTCAGGTTTTGTTTAAGGTTAAACAACTACTTAGGAATCTCATCTGGAGATCTGTCTTGAGGCGGGATAGTTGTGAGTGGCAGGGAGTGTGGGAGGATATGGACAGGTTTCTAGAGCAGTGGGCACCTCCAGTGTTTTGGAAATTCACCCCTGAACAGCTGCAAAATCCTAAAAAACTGGCAGAATGCTTTAAAAAGGTGTCATCACCCTGGCAATACAAGAGATACACAAATCACTGTAGAGTGCTGGGGTCTGGCCTGTGCCTATCGAGCTGTAATTGACCCCACTGTAACTCCAGTGACAGACCCTGCAGCCACTCCAAGTCCTGTGACAGGCCCAATGGCCACTCCAACCACTGAAGCCACTCCAACCCCTACAATGGACCCTACAGCCACTCCAGCCCCTGTAGCCACTCCAGTCAACTGCCGGTCGGGTTAAATCACAACACGGGTCTAAACCACAGCCATCTACTGAACTCGTGGCCTTGCCAAGTTATATACAGTAATCTCTTTCTCATTTGTGAAATGTTGAATAAGCTTAGAAGGGATGACCCCTAGATAGCACACACTTGCCATTAATATTCTTAATGCATCTCAGAGGTTAGAAGGAGAATTTAGATTCTCTCTGAACAGGATCAGGGAGGGAGACAAAAATAGGATTACCCTAAAATACTGTTGATCCCACTGCTGATGGCAATTCGTTGTCAATGGACAAAGGAAGCATTCATTATTGTTGATTATGGTGTCATTGTCTCACATGAAAACGCTGTAAGATTCAATAGGTGTACATTTTATACTTAAGTGCTTCATAGCAAAGACAACAAAAATGTAGCAATGGTCCATCTGTAGTTCTGAAGACAAAATATTTCATGCTTGTTTGTTCAATTGCTGCTCTCTAACTAAAGACAGAGGGTAGGTGCTTTTATTTTTTTACTATTATTTTTAGTTAAGTAATTTGGTTTAGTTCAGTAAATTTGTTTTGTAATCAACAACTCCATAACGTTGCAGCATTATGGAGTAAAGTGAGAGAGCTGGAAAAGGACGTTAGGACTGACTTTACAAGACACAAAGGTGATTGTACTGGAAGTAATTACTGCTCAAGCAGAGTGGTGCTATGAGCAGCAATGCACTGTAGAACAGCTGGTGGGTCATATTGCTAACAAAGGAAGGTGCAGATAGGGGAAAAGTGGGGTTTCAACTTCCCAAGTTCATGATCTTACTATGAAACCTTCATGGACTCCCAGGGAATGGGATGGAAATATCCGGAGTGAGTCCTCAGACTCCGAGATTGAATTTGAGCCAGATTCAGAAAGCAGGGAGGTGTTAGAAGCACAACCTCATAGAAATGTAGGAGCAGCAGGAGATGTCAGATGGAGGGGTACAGATGTCATACACCTATACCCCAAAAGAGTAAAGGGTGAGAAAGAAACAGATGTGGAATGATCTTGTGCAAGCCAGTGTCCCACGATCAGAAATAGATGGGAACACAACATCAGAACTGTTTTGCCAATGGCAAAAATTAATGCTTAAGCAAATAAATCATTCCTCCCTCCACTCCACCTTCCACCTCAAGGCAAGGCACTACCTGGCAAGTGACAAAACAGCAGAAAGGATGGTCTGGCAGGTCCCCCAAAATTATTGCCACTGTAGCCTCTTACGGTGAGGGAGACCGACTTGCCCATGTTCCTTCAACCATCAGTCTGGAGGGATTTTACATGTGTTAGCTGTGGTGAACACTGAAGTTGAAGTTACTGTATTACATAGTGATATTAATGATAAAGAAGCCACATCACAGATCTATGGCTTGGGGACTGTCCTGGTTTCAGTTAGGACAGAGTTAATTTTCCTCCTAGTAGCTGGCAGGGTGCTATGTTTTGGATTAGAATGAGAAGAGCGCTGATAACATGCTGATGTTTTAATTGTTGTAGAGCAGTGCTTACACCAAGCCAAGGACTTTTCAGCTTCTCGCTCTCTCCTGCAAGCGGGCAGGCTGGGGGTGCAGCAGGAGCTGGGAGGGGACAGACCCAGGACAGCTGACCCAAACTGGCCAAAGGGGTATTCCATACCATCTGACGTCATGCTGAACAATATATAGGGGTGGCTAGCCGGGGTGGAGGGGGGGGCCGGCTGCTCGGGGATAGGCTGGGCATCGGTCAACGGGTGGTGAGCAATTGCATTGTGCATCACTTGTTTTGTACACATTATTACTATTAATACTATTATTATTATTATTGTTGTTATTCTTTTCCCTGTCTTAATAAACTGTCTTTATCTCAACTCACAGACTTCACTTTCCCGTTTCTCTCCCCCATCCCAGAGAGGGAGGGGGGAGGGTGAGCGAACGGCTGTGTGGTGTTTGACTGCTAGCCGGGCTAAACCACAACAGGGACAAATCCCACCCCCGTCCACCAAGCTAAAATTACTTTAACAATAAGAAATATCACCCCATTTACCAGTGATCATTGCCCCAATTAAAGATTATATTTGGGGCATTGTCGGCAGGACAAACAGTTGAAACACTAAATGGTCACTTCTGCTTCAGGACTTTGCAAGTGGGATTTCCTATAAAATCTATAACTGTTTTGTGTGAAACCTTGAAGTGATTCTGTTGTGCTGCCCACGCCTGCCAAGGTGGTGACTGTAAAGCAGTATTGCATTCTGGGGGTGAGGAGGAAATTACTTAAACCATTCAGGCACTTCAACAAGTGGGACATCGTTAAAGAAACCATGACTGCTTTTAATAATCCTAGTTGGCCTGTTCAAAAATCAGACAGTACTTGGAGAATGACTGTAGATTATAGAGAACTGAATAAAGTCACCTCCCCACCCTTGCAGTTATGGTAACAGACATGGATACTCTCACAGAAAAAATTAGCAAAAATTTATAACCCTGGAAGGTGGTGATAGAACTTGCTAATCCTTTCTTTTCAATAGCCATTGCTTTAGAAAGCAAAGACCGGTTTGCCTTTACCCTGCAACAAAAGCAATATGCATTTCAAGTATTGCCTCAGGGATTGTCTTGGTTTTGGCTAGGATAGAGTTAATTTTCCTCCTAGTAGAAGGTATGGTGCTGTGTTTGGGATTTAGGATGAGGATAATGTTGATCCCATGCTGGTGTTTTAATTGTTGCAGAGCAGTGCTTACACTAAGCCAAGGACTTTTCAGCTTCTCGCTCTGTCCTGCCAGGGGGCAGGCTGGGGGTGCAGCAGGAGCTGGGAGGGGACAGACCCAGGACAGCTGACCCAAACTGGCCAAAGGGGTATTCCATACCATCTGACGTCATGCTGAACAATTAATATGGGGCGGTTAGCCGGGGTGGGGGGAACTGGCTAATTGGGGATAGGCTGGGCATCGGTCAGCGGGTGGTGAGCAATTGTATTGTGCATCAGTTGTTTTGTACACACTATTATTAGTAGTACTATTATCGTTATTATTTTCCCTTCTTTTCTGTCCTAATAAACTGTCTTTATCTCAACCCACAGGCTTTCATTTTTTTCCTGATTCTATCCCCCATCCCAGAGAGGGAGGGGGGAGAGTGAGTGAATGGGTGAGTGGTGCTTAGCTGCCAGCCGGGGTAAACCACAACAGGGATATAAATACAGTTCCTCTATTTGCCACCAAATGATAGCAGCTGATGTAGCACTATGGTCAGGTACAGTTACTGTTTACCATTATATTGATCTGTTGATTATGGCCATTCTTCTAGTAACTGTATCCTTTAATCACATGCCCACACTAGGGGAAACTCCCCCCCTCCCCCCGCAGATCTCCCTACATCTCCAGCAGAGGAAGTGCCCTCTTATGACCAGTTAATAGAAAAACACAAAACAGATGCCTGGTTTACAGATGGGAGTGCAATGTACGTGGCAACTGGACAAAGATAGCTGCATATGCTCCAGTTCCAGGAATTCCACCCTATGATCGTATCACAACACCTCCAGTACAAAACATTGTGAGGACTGCAATTCTTCCAGATGGTGTCTCCCCAAAAATACTAACCACAGGGGAAATGGAACTGTTCACGCTGATGAATTGTATGGTGGGACTGCAACCTATTAATCTAAATGTGAAAATTCATATAATAACCCCTGAGAATGCAGTATGGTTCTGTATTCTAACTTCTCCCCTTATTCTACATCCTCTGTTAATATCAGATTCTTGAGTTCTTGTATTTCAGGTATGTTTGATGAATACCTGTTCCTTATCTAGGGGATATAGCATTGGAATGATGCTACTGGTGTCGCGAACACATCAAATTCAAGTTCAATCTGAAAATGTGCAAACCATAGCTCTTTGATCTGTATGGGCAATCAATCTGTCTCAAGTTACCAAGCACAGAGTAATATTAACTGAAGGAGCTGGAGCAACAGCATATGTATTACTGGAAGGAGATGACACTCCTATTTTCCTCCCTTATTACAGGATGGCAGATCGTGCTTTGTAGTCTTGTACTACAAGCACATACCCTGGATACATTTCTGCAAGATCAACATGTAAATACTTTAATGTTCTTGGCTTTTTACTGTAGCTAACTCCTCATTGTTATTCTTTCCAAGTAGCAAATATAGAGCACTTGGCATGTGCTCTCGCACAGGGTTTAAATTGAACATCAAAGGCAATTACTGCCTTAAATTTGGAAGTAACTGCTGTACACCAAGGAGCCTTATGACATTGACCTCCTTCTTCAACATTACAGATGGTGTTCTGAATTTGAAGGCATGCGATGCTTCAACATAACTGATGAATCAGCTAGTGTGGAGGACAACTTTCAACATCTTCAGGACTTAATGATGTGAATCAAACAATCTACTGGTGGTGCCTGGTTAGCTGAGTGGTTTAATTCTCTGACAGGAAGGGGAATGAGATATGTTTATTCCTTTCCCTATGTTTTATTACATGCCTTGTAAAACACCCTGTCCCACATTGCCAGGCCCAAAGGCAGTGGTTACTTGAGCGAAGAGGGTGGGATATTGGGAGGAATGGGTTAAAGGTGGAAAATTGGCAAGGAGGATGGGATCAGAACCGAAGACTGGTGAGGAGGACTGTAAATACGCTTAAGTGACCTTGCAGATGGGAATGCATAAAATCTGGGGAGCAGCAGTGTAGAAAAACATATAAATTATTCCTGCTGCTGTTTGTGCGCTGTGTGTTTGGCAAGTAGCACATCTGTGCATAGATAACATAGCTGTTTGTTAGACTTGGAGGTGCCCTATCGGATGTGCTTGAGCTCCTGACCTTGGTACAGAGAAGATCAAAGAAGTACAGCGAGGATCACAGCATGGAGGTGAAAACTGTGCCTGTGACAACTCTTGATAAAAACAGGCAAAACCAGCAGGCTGGAGATCTCCTAGCATGGACCCTGTTTAGCGGTTCGTGCATTCCCGCTTGTGTGCCTGTGCTCGTGTACCTCTGCTCAAGTGCTGCTTCTGGGATCCCCCAGTTGGCGAGGTAATGAGAATAAAGCTACTCTTTGCATTTTAGCTGTGAGTCTGTGGTTGTTCCTGCTGCCTGCCTGTACTGACTCACACAAAGGCATTGTGTGAACAAATACAGTGGGGTTTTTATATTAAAAAAAAAAAAGAAAAAGAAAAAAAAGAGGTTTGAAGGAGGTTTGAAGAAGTTAGTCTTTCAGAAGTGCAGAAGGTTGCTGCTGGAATCAGCTTGAATCCGTATCAGAGTTTCCAGAGATGACCAGATGGAGTATGAGGCTGCTTTTGGTCTTGACTCATGTAAGTACAAACACAGGAACAAGTTGCTTTTCCCTCCTCCTTTGCCCTCAAACATCTGTGAACAGCCGCAAACCAACATCTTCTTATCTCTGGATAGTCTTATGGTTATTTCATATTAGAATGTAAAACTGATAGCATATACTGCAGAAGCCTGTTGAACCATAATATTTGCATCAAATAAACTTCCTGAAAATTTCTGAGAACAATTAAATCTTATCCTTTTTCAGTATAACTTGCCTTTTGATGCAAATAATCACTTAATGGCTATAACAGGAACAGAAGTACACTAAACCCAGTTCATATTTCAATTCACAGACTATGCCAAGAATATAGACCTGTAACTAAAAAATGTAATCTTTTGACTGCTTAGAAGCACATATATTTTTTGGTGATTTTAATGCACAGCTGATTTTTCAGCAGAATGGGAAAAAGACATTTTTCAGATGCTGGAAAAGTTATGTTGTGACCTCTGTACTTTTATTGAAAGTATTTTAGTTTTATCTTTAAAATCTAACAGTATGCTTTTATCAAATAATAACCAAAAATATATACAAGACTGGAAGTATTTCAAGAATATTTAGAGGAATATCAGAAGATTAATAGGACTAAGTCCTATCAAAGGGTTATATACATTTTTAACCATCATGGTATTTACTTTTGCTCTCAGGTTTTGCATAAGTGGCCAAGGGTTTTGATGGGTTCATTTAACAAATGGTTGTGGTCATTACTGGGGAGACAGTAACTGATCTTTTGAGGGACATTTTATTACTGTTCTTTCGTGGGAGATCACTACTGTTACAGCAAAATAGCAAAATGCAACATATAGATATTCCTCAGCTGCCTCAGTGTGAAGTCCAACAGCTCAGTGAATGTCTGTGAACACCAGTGGACTCCAGTAGAAACTACTGGGAAGTGCTTTTAAGTTAAGCCACTTAAAATTTGTATTGAAGAAGCTGAAGAGTGCTCTTAACTTAAAAACAGCTACTGGGTCATACCAAAAGATTCATCTCATTAGGGACATATGTGAAGGTCAGACCCCTTACTGCTGCACAAACCATCATCACACAAAGCCAGCCAAACCTAAATAAGATGTAAAAGGGAAATGCTGGACTTTTTTAAGGGGGCCTTAATAACCCTCCTTCAAGCAGAACACTCTCTTTCCTAAAGCGTTGTGATAATCCTATATGAAAATGAACATTGAAGTTACTTGTGAGATAGGAGGAAAGAAATTTATGTACTTATTCATACATATTCACATACCTTACTGCGTTCACAATGTCTTTGCATTTTGGGGGGGATACCCAACAGTTAGCAGAAGGAGGTATTTTTCAATTCTTCTTTGAACCACTGGCTTAACAGCTTTTATTAAAGATAGTTACATTTATAAACTGTTGCAAGACACTGTGGTAGAAAGAATGCCAGTAAGCCATCTAAATTAGACAAAATTGTAATCTGTGTCCAAAGCAGCATGCACTGTATGCTCTAGAGTCTTTAATAAATCTTTTCCAGCTATACAATCCAGGAATATGGAAAGGAAAGTCCAATTCTTACCATTCAAAATAAATCCATGCTCAATTCACAATCCAATTTTACAATCACTGATGTTAGTGTATGCGTTCATACTTTTATAAAAAGCATACCAAGAAATGGGGAATAACCACATATTTCAGCAGATGCTAAATGAGCAGTCTGTGATGCTCAGCAGTATGAGTACTGTAATTCTCCTCCAATTCAGAAACTAAATAAGTCACCTAGGTTCTTAGACCAAGGTGCCTAATTCTACACTGGGGGTGTCATTCTTAGAGCTGAGTGCCAGACTGCAAATCTCTGCAGTGCTCTGCATGCCAATAGCCAAGTTTTGTGAATGAATTCCAGGTTTTTTATTCTAAAATCAAAATAACTGAATTCCTGTACTTTTGTTAAGAATTTATGCATAGCTTGTATATGTTTCTGTATACACTAAACTTTGAAGAATACCATTTATCTGATTTTTCCATAGAGATTTTCCATATACATTTTCCATGCATTGTACAATTTGCCTCAAATTTGTTCTCCATAAGTCTTACAGATTGTTCAGCTCTTATGAATAACTTTCTCTGGAAAGGAAAATAACAGAATAAGAATACATATACATAGAAAAATTATAATACATATGTCTGGAAAATACTCCCTTTAAACAAACTGTTATGCCTACTGGGTTAATCTTTCTGGTAGCTCTCTTGACTTGGAAAGCTGGAAAGAAACAAAGTGGAAAAAGATACTCTCTGAAAGAAAACAACTCTCATTTGAGTTCTCCTTTCTGCTTACTGCAATTCCTGTTATTTTCTGGAGTTCTATTATTTTTTCTGTACTTCCTATTTTAATCCTAATGAGGATAGGATTGGCTCCATCGATTTGCCTGGAAAATTTGAGGCCAATATCCATTCTGATAAAGAGATACCCTAATCAGCTTCAGTAACGTAAGCTTCTTCATTTCAGGTTTATTAGAGAGAGAATGAATTTTATGCCTCCCACTGCCCACCCCTTCCATGTTTTGAGCAAGCCCTGAGGGTTTCCCTCATCACATTCATATCTTCTGATCTTCTCCCTGCCCTGCCTCTCCTGTGTTCTGTCAGGGAGGAAGCTGTCCAGGACCTGATGGAGGATGCCAAGCTTACATTAACTGAGTTTTCTGGTTTTATCTCTGAATCTTATACTAAAATAATCGTGTTGGTCAGGTTCACAGGTTCTTGTAGAAACAAGGAGGCTCAGGTGACAATAAGCCCCGTATCACTGAATGTCTTTTTTTTTTTTTTTTTTAATCAGTGAAACATTACACATGAAATCTCATGTTTTATGTCATTGTACATACTAAGCCATAATCACTGCTGCAATCATTGCAAAGGGCCCACGGATCATTTGTAAAGCTACCCCAGCAGATATTCTGAGTTGATGACAGTGAGCAGTTTTCTTCATCAGCCATCAAATCACCAAGCAGCATGGTAGCTGGACTACACTTTAGATCCACTCACAGGGTAGCCCATACTCCTGTAAGTCACTTAAGTATAACGTCCAAGCAAGAATGGTGCAAGCCAGATACCAACAGTCCTGTCACCAGTCTCTATGCAAGCAGAAGGACCAATTGGGCCACTAAAACCATAGCTTGATTTAAAAAAAAAAAAAAAAAAAAAAAAAAGAACAGAAGGAAGTCAGAAAAGACTTTAGTCAAAAAGGTAATCATAGAGAATTAACCTATAATGTTTACTAAGCTCATCATGGACTCTGATTGCCAGCTGCCAGTGCTGACTACAGTGCAATAGTGAGATTCCTTGACTGTTTTATTCTAGGTTTTGAACAAGAGATTTTATGTATCAAATGTGATTAATTTTGTAATATTTAGTATCTCAGAATATTTCAAAATTTACCCTGCAGCATTCCCTAGGTGCTTATTGCTATTGCATTCTTGTATTTTACCAATATGTTGGGTGAGTTTTACCCCCCAATAGTGATTTCTTACTTTGCAGATAATAACATTAATAACTTTCTTCCACTCCTCTAAGCATTTCAAGGTAAGCTCTCAGAGGATAAAAATGACTGATGAATCATGCTAGTTCAATACACTATCTAGTACTTGTAGCTTTCTCTTCTATATTTATTAGAGCTAATAGCAAGATTCCCGGAATCAGCACCAAATATCTGAGTATATCTAGCAATGTTATATTGAAATTTAATGTAAATATTTATTTAAACAAAAAAGCGTGCTTGCTAATGTTATCAGTTGTTAACTGACATACTAAAAGATTTGAAGGCCTAAAGTCAAGAGTGCTTAATGCTTTAGTTAACTACTTTCCTGGTCAGCAAAGACTAACAAACAGGTTAAGACATGGAGTAATATACTCTGTGCTCAAAAAAAATCTGTAATCCTGTCCAGAGCTTCTGAGACACAGAATGGTTTACACATATTATCAGAATTTATAGTAGAGTTCCTATCTCTCCTATTTGATAGTTCAACAGACTTCTACTTGCAGCAAAGAAAAAAATTATACTAAGGAATCACATATGACTTTCTGTGCAAGTTTATTTTTTAAAAATTTGCAGATAATCAAAAACATATGGGTATTATTCAGGGTGATGAGACAAAAAATAAAAGTCATCAAATAAGCTCACTATTTTTATCTGAACCAGGTTCACTCCTGAAAAGAAAAATTATGCAAAAAAGGTAAGTCAAACTGTATTGGGAATTGTCAGAAATTCTAATTATAGATAGTCAGAAATTCTAATTATAGATAGTCAGGAATTTTTTAGCTGGAGCCAAAGCTTTTCCTGGTAATATATCAGTTTTGACAAATTTGCTATTAGAAACATTTCCTCAGTTCCAGCAGTGGGTGTAGGCAAGAAAATGCAATTGTCTGGGACAGGGAATAAATAACTTGGTCTGAGCCTTAAAGGAGGCTGTAGAGAGGTGGGGGTTGGTCTATTCTCCCACGTGCCTGGTGACAGGACGAGGGGAATGGGCTAAAGTTGCGCCAGGGGAGGTTTAGGTTGGATATTAGGAAGAACTTCTTTACTGAAAGGGTTGTTAGGCATTGGAATGGGCTGCCCAGGGAAGTGGTTGAGTCACCATCCCTGGAGGTCTTTAAAAGACGTTTAGCTGTAGTCCTTAGTGATCTGGTTTAGTGGAGGTCTTGTTAGTGTTAGGACAGAGGTTGGACTAGATGATCTTGGAGGTCTCTTCCAACCTAGACGATTCTGTGATTCTGTGATTCTGAGCAAGCAGCTGGGTTTTGCAGAGCCCATATATCTTTGCTTTCCTTTGCTTTGCTTGATTTAGAGCAGGGAGTTGAACTCATGTGAGTACCCTAACCAGAAAGTAATAAGCTGTTTTTCTTTTTAGCTTGATGAGTATTTAATCAGTTATATACCATGGAGCAGCTCCAACCACAGAGAGACCAGTCTTCCACATCAGAATAGCCCCCAGCCTAGCTGTCAGACGGCATTCCAGAGTCTGATTTGGGCAGGATCTGATCTGAAGGCAGGTCTCCCACATCCCATGAGGATATCATGAGCACGAGGCAATTGGCTCTGATATGCGTCTGTCTGCTCAAAAGGTTATTTTTGTCCTGATGTAGAACGGGGAAAAAACTCTTTTCACAATCTGTCCTTTCAAAAGGATAGACTCTCCCAGTTCTCCATACCACTGTGTTGAGCAGAAAGTTTCACAACATCTGTTCATGGAGAGAGATGTGGCTAAGGTACACCTGTCTGCAGCTGCTGCAGAGCTTGCTCGGCAAGCATGGTGTATGAATGTGATCATCTTATAAATGAATTTGCTGCAGAAGCAGGAACTTTGGAACATTAATAAAAAATACTCATCCACGCTCAGCATTACAAATACGTGTTTTAATTAAGGAGATATACCCAGAAACGCACGTCAAAGCAGCAATTACCCATGTACCTATACGATGAAGAGGAGGAAACAGAGGAACTCGCCTCCTGCGCGTCTGGCAGCCCGGAGCACCCCGCGCTCCCTCCCCGCCTGCCGACGCAGGATGGCGCTCTCTGTACGAGCAATTAAACTTGGGGAGCAGGTTCATGATGTGTTTCAGGATCTTTTAATGCCTCTATTCCTAAAGAGCATGGGTTTCACAGCTCAGGTTTTCAATATGCGGATCTACTCTGTTACTTACCGAACCATTGTAACATTAATTTGCTTAAAGACTGTAAAAGGATCTCACAAATAAGTGTTTATTGTACTTAGTGGGAAGTTTCGGTGGGGCTGGTGAAATGCGACTACCTTCCTAGGAGGTCGTGCTTATTCTGTTGGAGCTACTGTTAAAAGAAATTTCACGTATTTATATGTAGAAATCTAATTCCACCATAGCAATGCTTTATATTCAAGGATAAGTGCATAGTGTTTATTTGAAACAGTGAGTGCCAGCCACAGGATCGCCTTCTACATTTTATATGGCATACAGGCAGCCCTAAGCATCCATGAGGACTGTTGACTGCAGACTGACGCTGTTCTCTTCCAACCCTCGGAGAAGCCCTGGGGTAGCTATAGTCTGGAACCTTTCCCCATGAATCACTTCACAGTTCGGCCAAGCATTACAGTTTCATCAGAAGAATTACACCTACTACCTCCAGCACTACCTCTGTGAAAACACACGCACCACCCCCTCCCCCACCCATTTGGGAAATACTGTTAGCAGAAGGTTGAAACCTTAGAACCTACATTCAGGAAGGATTTTTTTTCTCCTTTTTTTTTTTTTTTGGCTATCGGAACATAACTTGACGATTACGAGAGCAAGTCTCGGAAGGCACACCCCCCCACTCAGCAGCTTCTCTCCACCGGCCGCAGATCACGGGGCCACCCCACGCTGTTTGCAGCTCTCTGCCACTCCCCAAGCACATTCCAGGCTACGGTGACGAGCCCACAGCACGAGGAACACGTCGGGATTAGCCTGTTCTTCCCCCCGCCTGGTGCTATCAGGTTCCTCCCTGCAAGTGAAAACGAAAGTGCTACGTGTTGGGTTATTCAGCTGGCGAGAGCAAGGCGAGCGCATGCGGTACCAGCGGGGCAAGCACGGTCCGCTCATCCTGCTGAGAGAGGGAGTTAGGAGAATCTTATCAAGTAGAGATAGAGCGCTGACAGCATTAAACTAGGATGCTACTTAGTGTCTTTGCTAACTATGGTGCATTGTGCAAATTAACTAAAGCAAGAAGCATGAAGACAGTTTATTAGGACAGGAAAATAATAATTAAAATAACAATTAAAACATCAGGATGTTATCAACACTCTTCTCATCCTAATCCAAAACATAGCACCCTACCAGCTACTAGGAGGAAAATTAACTCTGTCCTAACTGAAACCAGGACACATGCTGATGTTTTAATTGTTGCAGAGCAGTGCTTACACTAAGCCAAGGACTTTTCAGCTTCTCGCTCTGTCCTGTGAGCGGGCAGGCTAGGGATGCAGCAGGAGCTGGGAGGGGACAGACCCAGGACAGCTGACCCAAACTGGCCAAAGGGGTATTCCATACCACCTGACGTCATGCTGAACAATATATAGGGGTGGCTAGCCAGGGTGGGGGGGCCAGCTGCTCGGGGATAGGCTGGGCATCGGTCAACGGGTGGTGAGCAATTGCATTGTGCATCACTTGTTTCGCACACATTATTATTACTAATACTATTATCATTATTATTATTATTTTCCTGTCTTAATGAACTGTTTTTATCTCAACTCACAGGCTTCACTTTCCCGTTTCTCTCCCCCATCCCAGAGAGGGAGGGGGGAGGGTGAGCGAACGGCTGTGTGGTGTTTAGCTGCCAGCCGGGTTAAACCACAACAGTCCTTTTTGGCGCCCAACGTGGGGCTCGAAGGGTTGAGATATCGACAGATCTGACCAGAGTGTGTTAAACTAAAATTGGTATAAGTATTCGACCTGCTTAATAGTTGCTAGTCACAATGTTGATTGCCTTAATCTCAAGTCTGCTGTGCCTGTTTCCCAAATTGAGTTTTATAGCACGTTACTTTCTGTATGTGCTCCCTGTCGTGCTTTTTATCCTTTCCGCGCCCTGGTTTAAGATTGTTATGGTACTGTGTGGTGTAACGATGGCTTATGAAATGATGAAATGTCTGGTCATGACTCTAACCTGGTATTTGTACTCAGCACTGTCGTCGACTCTATACTTCGGAAACCATATCTCAGAAACTATTAGCAATTACACCTATTGCCTTTTTTCATCAGGGAGTCAATCTGTGGAGGGGACAGGGGAAGATATTTTTTCCTACCTGTTCACTCTCCCTTCCTCCTTCACCACCCTCTTATCCCCCGAGCTAGTTACGGTAGCTCTCCAAGATGTTGAATATCCTTGGGATACTCAGACCAGCATGTTCTTGTTGTTATGTCTCCTGAATGCGCTTCAGGTTTTGTTTAAGGTTAAACAACTACTTAGGAATCTCATCTGGAGATCTGTCCTGAGGCGGGATAGTTGCGAGTGGCAGGGAGTGTGGGAGGATATGGGCAGGTTTCTAGAGCAGTGGGCACCTCCAGTGTTTTGGACATTCACCCCTGAACAACTGCAAAATCCTAAAAAGCTGGTAGAATGCTTGAAAAAAAGGTGTCATGACTCTGGCAGTTCCAAAGTGACACAAATCACTGTGGCGTGCTGGGGTCTGGCTTGTGCCTATCGAGCTGCAATTGATGCTACTATCAACCTAGTGACAGACCCTACAGCCACTCCAAGTCCTGCGACAGGCCCAACGGCCACTCCAATCCCTGCGATGGACCCTGCAGCCGCTCCAGCTCCCGCAGCCACTCCAGCTCCCACAGCCGCTCCAGCTCCCGCAGCCGCTCCGGCTCCCGCAGCTGCTTCGGCTCCCGCAGCCGCTCCAGCTCCTGCAGCCGCTCCAGCTCTTGCAGCAATTCCAGCTTCTGCAGCCGTTCCAGCTTCTGCAGCCGCTCCAGCTCCTGCAGCCGCTCCAACCCCTGGGATGGGCCCAAGCATGTATTCCCACCCCTGTGGCAGGCCTGTGGCTGGGTCAGAGAAACGAGCTGTAGCAGTGCAAGTTGCCCCTGCAGAGGGTATTCCAACCCCTGTGGCAGACCCTGTGGCTGGGTCAGAGAAGCGAGCTGTAGCAGTGCAAGTTGCCCCTGTAGACAAGGTGAAAAAATGGTATAGAGACTCAGGTCGTTTAGAATGCAGACAGTCTTCTGCTAAGTCTGGGTATGGAGAAGACAGGGCTGGGCCATCAGAGGTGCAGGAGGATGAAGATGAAGATGTCGAAAAATCATTAGTAATTACCCAAAACCTATACCAGCGTGAGCTACAAGATGTGCAAAAATATTTTGGTTGCTGCATGGGTGAGCAGCTTGTCACCTGGCTGCTCCAGTGCTGGGACACTGGAGCCAATTGTGTGGAATTAGAGGGCAGGGAAGCCAGGCGGCTGGGATCCCTTGCTAGAGATGCAGG
Source organism: Cygnus olor (assembly GCF_009769625.2). Classification (NCBI taxonomy): domain Eukaryota; kingdom Metazoa; phylum Chordata; class Aves; order Anseriformes; family Anatidae; genus Cygnus; species Cygnus olor. The sequence goes on from NC_049199.1 coordinate 2,968,133, forward strand.
CATTGACAAAGCAATTGGAGATGGAGCACGATCTCACAGCCTCTGGAGGCGTCTCCTGTCGGCTGTGAAGGAAAGGTATCCCTTCAAGGAAGAACTTGTATGTCTACCAGTCAAGTGGACCACCATGGAGAAGGGAATTCAGTACCTGAGGGAACTAGCCGTACGGGAGGTAATTTATAAGGACCTAGACGATGCACAAATATCCACAGATCCAGATGAAGTCAAGTGTACACAACCCATGTGGCGGAAGTTTGTACGGAGTGCACCATCATCATACGCCAGCTCATTGGCAATAATGGCCTGGAAAGAGGATGAGGAACCCACAGTGGATGAAGTGGCTAAACAACTCCGGGAGTACGAAGAAAGTCTCTCCTCTTCCTTACAGGCCTGCGTCTGGGCTGGGGAGAAACTTCATGACAAGGTCCACCAACATGAAGAGAGATTATCTTCCTCCCCACCTGTACAAACAAGTGTCTCAGCTATCGGGGCAAGTGTTCATCCATGCAAGGAAGACGATACAGTGGGTACACACCCCGCGCCACCCTGTGGTTTTACCTACGTGACCATGGAGAGGACATGAGAAAATGGGATGGAAAATCTACTGAGACCCTAGAGGCACAGGTACGTCAGTTGCAAAGAAAAACAGTCTTGTAAAATGGGTTCTTTGAGAAGCTTGCTGCTCCAACTTCCAGCAGGCAGTCCTTTAAACACAGAAACGAAGATTCTGAGCAGGACTAGAGGGGCCCTGCCTCCAGCCAGGGGGAGGACAGGGACAATCGAGTTTATTGGACTGTGTAGATTCAATGGCCTGGCACGTCTGACGCACAGAAGTATAAGGCTCTAGTAGACACCGGTGCACAATGTACTCTTATGCCATGTCGTGGTTTTAAGACGGCTGGCAGCTAAACACCACACAGCCATTCGCTCACCCTCCCCACTCCCTCTCTGGGATGGGGGAGAGAAACGAGAAAAACTGAAGCCTGTGGGTTGAGATAGAGACAGTTTATTAGGACAGAAAATATATTAATAATAATAATAATAATAATATGTACAAAACAAGTGATGCACAATACAATTGCTCACCACCCGTTGACCGATGCCCAGCCTATCCCCGAGCAGCCGGCCCCCCCCCTCCACCCCGGCTAGCCACCCCTATATATTGTTCAGCATGACGTCAGATGGTATGGAATACCCCTTTGGCCACTTTGGGTCAGCTGTCCTGGGTCTGTCCCCTCCCAGCTCCTGCTGCACCCCCCAGCCTGCCCACTGGCAGGACAGAGCGAGAAGCTGAAAAGTCCTTGCCTTAGTGTAAGCACTGCTCTGCAACAATTAAAACATCAGCATGTTATCAGCGCTCTTCTCATCCTAATCCAAAACATAGCACCCTGCCAGCTACTAGGAGGAAAATTAACTCTATCCTAGCTAAAACCAGGACAGATATCCACCCCTTATTCCATACCATTTATGTCATGCTCAGGTTACACCCTTTCCAATACATTCCAATTGACCACCATTTTCATTTATAATATATAGGATGTTCACTGAGTTTGCATAGTCCATGACTGACTTCAGGCTCCATCTGTCATTGCAGTCTTTTTAGGGCAGAAGAGATGGTGTGGGATGTTGGATTGTCACACGTTGAAGCCCGTTCTTGTTCCATCAAATCACTTTGCTTGTTCATTTCTATCAAAATTAACCCATCAGTATCTGCGTAGTTGTTACTGTGATACCATTAATAGGACATTGACATATAGGAATCATGGTAGTGATGACATACAGTATTATATAATAATTAACATAATACAATTCAACTCATGGGCTATTCTCACCCAGTATTAAATCCCCTTGAGGTACACATTGGACCTCCCCATTCTTTTGCATTACCCACCAAGTGCATCCAGGTCCCTGAGCAAAAGCAATCCCACAAATGGGCTTGCCTTTTCCTGAGGCAGGAGTAGCCCAGACTGTCTTCCCCAGCATGTTTCTTACGTGCACTACAGGAACTTTATCCCCTTCTACAGTGCGTAACAGGTTTGATTGGGCAGGTCCAGCTCGGTTGGCAGATCCTCTAGTATTGACTAACCAGGTGGCCTTTGCCAAATGTGTTTCCCAATTTTTGAATGTCCCAGCACCCATTGCTTTCAGTGTAGTCTTTAACAGTCCATTGTATCGTTCAACTTTCCCGGAGGCTGGTGCATGATAGGGGATGTGATACACCCACTCAATACCATGCTCTTTGGCCCAAGTGTCTATAAGGTTGTTTCGGAAATGAGTCCCATTGTCTGACTCAATTCTTTCTGGGGTGCCATGTCGCCATAGGACTTGCTTTTTAAGGCCCAGGATAGTGTTCCGGGCGGTGGCATGGGGCACAGGATATGTTTCCAGCCATCCGGTGGTTGCTTCCACCATTGTAAGTACGTGGCGCTTGCCGTTGCGGGTTTGAGGGAGTGTGATGTAATCAATCTGCCAGGCCTCTCCATATTTGTATTTCAGCCATCGTCCTCCATACCAAAGAAGCTTTGACCGTTTGACTTGCTTAATTGCAGCACATGTTTCACAATCATGAATAACCTGTGCTATAGTGTCCATGGTCAGGTCCACCCCTCGGTCACGAGCCCATCTGTATGTTGCATCTCTACCTTGATGGCCTGAGGTGTCATGGGCCCATCGGGCTACAAATAATTCACCTTTATGTTGCCAGTCCAGGTCCACCTGAGCCACTTCAATCTTAGCAGCCTGATCCACCTGCTGGTTGTTTTGATGTTCTTCAGTAGCCCGATTCTTGGGCACATGAGCATCTACATGGCGTACCTTTACAACCAGGTTCTCTACCCGGGCAGCAATATCTTGCCACAATGCAGCAGCCCAGATGGGTTTGCCCCGGCGTTCCCAGTTGTTCTGCTTCCATTGCTGTAACCACCCCCACAGGGCATTTGCTACCATCCATGAATCAGTATAGAGAGAGAGAACTGGCCACTGTTCTCGTTCAGCAATATCTAAGGCCAGCTGAATGGCTTTCACTTCTGGAAACTGACTCGATTCACCTTCTCCCTCAGCAGCTTCTGCAACTCGTTGTGTAGGACTCCATACAGCAGCTTTCCATCTCCGATGCTTTCCCACAATACGACAGGACCCATCAGTGAACAGGGCATATTGCTTCTCATTTTCTGGTACCTTGTTGTACAGTGGGGCTTCTTCAGCACGGACCACCTCCTCCTCTGATGATATCCCAAAGTACTTGCCTTCTGGCCAGTCCATAATCACTTCCAGGATTCCTGGGCGACTGGGGTTTCCTATTCGAGCCCGCTGAGTAATCAGTGCAACCCACTTGCTCCATGTAGCATCAGTTGCATGATGTGTAGAGGGGACCCTTCCTTTGAACATCCAACCCAGTACCGGCAGTCGGGGTGCCAGGAGGAGCTGCGCTTCAGTACCGACCACTTCCAAAGCAGATCGAACTCCTTCATATGCTGCCAATATCTCCTTTCCGGTTGGAGTATAGCGGGCCTCAGATCCTCTGTATCCCCGACTCCAAAACCCCAGGGGTCGACCTCGAGTTTCCCCAGGTTCTTTCTGCCAGAGGCTCCAGGTGGGACCATTCTCCCCGGCTGCGGTGTAGAGCACATTCTTTACATCTGGTCCTGTTCGGACTGGCCCAAGGGCTACTGCATGAACTATTTCCTGCTTAATTTGTTCAAAGGCTTGTCGTTGCTCAGGGCCCCATTCAAAAGCATTCTTCTTACGGGTTACTTGGTAGAGCGGGTTTACAATCAGACTGTAATTTGGAATATGCATTCTCCAAAACCCCACGACACCTAGGAAAGTTTGTGTTTCCTTTTTGCTAGTTGGTGGAGACATTGCTGTTATTTTGTTGATCACATCCATTGGGATTTGACGACGTCCATCTTGCCATTTTATTCCTAAAAACTGGATCTCTCGTGCAGGTCCTTTAACTTTATTTTGTTTGAAGGCAAAACCAGCCTTCAGAGGGATTTGGACTATTTTCTTCCCTTTCTCGAAAACTTCCTCTGCAGTGTCACCCCACACAATGATGTCATCGATGTACTGCAGGTGTTCAGGAGCCTCCCCCTGCTCCAGCGCAGACTGGATCAGACCATGGCAAATGGTAGGGCTATGTTTCCACCCCGGGGCAGCCGATTCCAAGTATATTGGACTCCCCTCCAAGTGAAAGCAAACTGTGGCCTGCACTCTGCTGCTAGAGGGATGGAGAAAAATGCATTAGCAATATCAATTGTGGCATACCACTTGGCTGCCTTTGATTCCAGTTCGTACTGGAGTTCTAGCATGTCCGGCACTGCAGCACTCAGTGGTGGCGTGACTTCGTTCAGGCCACGATAGTCCACTGTTAGTCTCCACTCACCATTAGACTTTCGCACTGGCCATATGGGACTATTAAAAGGTGAATGGGTCTTGCTGATCACTCCTTGGCTCTCCAGTTGACGAATTAGCTCGTGGATGGGAATCAGGGAGTCTCGGTTGGTGCGATATTGCCGCCGGTGCACAGTTGTGGTAGCGATTGGCACTTGCTGTTCTTCAACCCTCAGCAACCCCACAACAGAAGGGTCCTCTGAGAGACCGGGCAAGGTAGACAACTGTTTAATGTCCTCTGTCTCTAAGGCAGCTATGCCAAAAGCCCAGCGGAACCCTTTTGGGTCCTTGAAATATCCTCTTCTAAGATAGTCTATGCCAAGGATGCACGGAGCATCCGGGCCAGTCACAATACGGTGCTTTTGCCACTCATTTCCGGTTAGACTCACTTCAGCCTCCAATACAGTTAACTGCTGGGATCCCCCTGTCACGCCATAAATACAGATGGGCTCCGGCCCTTTACAGCTTGATGGCATTAGAGTACATTGTGCACCGGTGTCTACTAGAGCCTTATACTTCTGTGCGTCAGACGTGCCAGGCCATCGAATCCACACAGTCCAATAAACTCGGTTGTCCCTTTCCTCCCCCTGGCTGGAGGCAGGGCCCCTCTAGTCCTGCTCAGAATCTTCGTTTCTGTGTTTAAAGGACTGCCTGCTGCAAGTTGGAGCAGCAAACTTTTCAGAGAACCCCTTTCTCCCGATTGTTTTCTTTTGCAACTCACGTACCCGTGCCTCTAGGGTCAAGGTAGATTTTCCATCCCATTTTCTCATGTCCTCTCCATGGTCACGTAGGTAAAACCACAGGGTGGCGCGGGGTGTGTACCCACCATATTGTCTTCTTTGCACGGATGCACGTTTACCCCTAATAGCCGAGACACTGGTTTGTACAGGTGGGGAAGAAAATACACTCTCTTTAAGTTGGTGGACCTCTTCAAAAAGTTTCTCCAAAGTATTCTCTTTTAGTTGGTGGCCACTGGTTCGTTCAGGTGGGGGGGAAGATAAATTCTCTTTAAGTTGGTGGAACTCTTCAGAGAGTTTCTGCACAGCCGAGACGCAGGCCTGTAGGGAAGAGGAGAGATTTCCTTCGTACTCCCGGAGTTGTTTAGCCATTTCATCCACTGTGGGGTCTTCACCGTCTTTCCAGGTTATTATTGGCAATGAGCTGGCCCATGATGATGGTGCATTCCGTACAAACTTCCACCACAGGGGTCGAGTACACTTGACTTCATCTGGATCTGTGGATATTTGTGCGTCGTCTAGGTCCTTATAAATTACTTCCCGTACGGCTAATTCCCTCAGGTACTGAATTCCCTTCTCCATGGTGGTCTACTTGCCTGGTAGACATACAAGTTCTTCCTTGAAGGGATACCTTTCCTTCACAGCTGACAGGAGACGCCTCCAGAGGCTGTGAGATCATGCTCCATCTCCAATTGCTTTGTCAATGCCTGCATCTCTAGCAAGGGATCCCAGCCGCCTGGCTTCCCTGCCCTCTAATTCCACACAATTGGCTCCAGTGTCCCAGCACTGGAGCAGCCAGATGACAAGCTGCTCACCTATACAGCGACCAAAATCTTTTCGCACATCTCGTAGCTCACGCTGGTATAGGGTTCGGGTAGTTACTGTTGATTTTTCGACATCCTCATCCTCATCTTCATCCTCCTGCACATTTGATGGCCCAGCCCCGTCTTCTCCATACCCAGACTTAGCAGAAGACTGTCTGCATTCTAAACGACCTGAGTCTCTATACCATTTTTTCACCTTGTCTACAGGGGCAACTTGCACTGCTACAGCTCGCTTCTCCGACCCAGCCACAGGGTCTGCCACAGGGGTTGGAATACCCTCTGCAGGGACAACTTGCACTGCTACAGTTCCTTTCTCTGACCCAGCCACAGGAGTGGGAGCGGCTGCAGGAGCTGGAGCTGGAACAGCTACAGGAGCTGGAGCTGGAACGGCTGCAGGAGCTGGAGCTGGAACGGCTGCGGGAGCTGGAGCTGGAACGGGTGCGGGAGCTGGAGCTGGAACGGGTGCGGGAGCTGGAACTGGAACGGCTGCGGGAGCTGGAGCTGGAGTGGCTGTGGGAGCTGGAGCTGGAATGGCTGCGGGAGCTGGAGCTAGGTTGATAGTAGCATCAATTGCAGCTCGATAGGCACAAGCCAGACCCCAGCACGCCACAGTGATTTGTGTCACTTTGGAACTGCCAGAGTCATGACACCTTTTTTTCAAGCATTCTACCAGTTTTTTAGGATTTTGCAGTTGTTCAGGGGTGAATGTCCAAAACACTGGAGGTGCCCACTGCTCTAGAAACCTGCCCATATCCTCCCACACTCCCTGCCACTCGCAATTATCCCGCCTCAAGACAGATCTCCAGATGAGATTCCTAAGCAGTTGTTTAACCTTAAACAAAACCTGAAGCACATTCAGGAGACATAACAACAAGAACATGCTGGTCTGAGTATCCCAAGGATATTCAACATCTTGGAGAGCTACCGTAACTAGCTCGGGGGATAAGAGGGTGGTGAAGGAGGAAGGGAGAGTGAACAGGTAGGAAAAAATATCTTCCCCTGTCCCCTCCACAGATTGACTCCCTGATGAAAAAAGGCAATAGGTGTAATTGCTAATAGTTTCTGAGATATGGTTTCCGAAGTATAGAGTCGACGACAGTGCTGAGTACAAATACCAGGTTAGAGTCATGACCAGAAATCTCATCATTTCATAAGCCATCGTTACACCACACAGTACCATAACAATCTTAAACCAGGGCCCGGAAATGATAAACAGCACGACAGGGAGCACATACAGAAAGTAACGTGCTATAATACTCAATTTGGGAAACAGGCACAGCAGACTTGAGATTAAGGCAATCAACATTGTGACTAGCAACTATTAAGCAGGTCGAATACTTATACCAATTTTAGTTTAACACACTCTGGTCAAATCTGTCGATATCTCAACCCTTCGGGCCCCACGTTGGGCGCCAAAAGGACTGTTGTGGTTTAGCCCGGCTGGCAGCTAAACACCACACAGCCGTTCGCTCACCCTCCCCCCTCCCTCTCCGGGATGGGGGAGAGAAACGGGAAAGTGAAGTCTGTGAGTTGAGATAAAGACAGTTTATTAAGACAGGGAAAAGAATAACAACAATAATAATAATAATAGTATTAATAGTAATAATGTGTACGAAATAAGTGATGCACAATGCAATTGCTCACCACCCGTTGACCGATGCCCAGCCTATCCCCGAGCAGCCGGCCCCCCCCCACCCCGGCTAGCCACCCCTATATATTGTTCAGCATGACGTCAGATGGTATGGAAAGCCCTTTGGCCACTTTGGGTCAGCTGTCCTGGGTCTGTCCCCTCCCAGCTCCTACTGCACCCCTAGCCTGCTCGCTAGCAGGACAGAGCGAGAAGCTGAAAAGTCCTTGGCTTGGTGTAAGCACTGCTCTACAACAATTAAAACATCAGCATGTTATCAGCGCTCTTCTCATCCTAATCCAAAACATAGCACCCTACCAGCTACTAGGAGGAAAATTAACTCTGTCCTAACTGAAACCAGGACAGGTGGTATTTGCCTGTTTTGATTGATAGTAATTGCTAATGATAGGAGATGAACAGGCCACCTTAAACAGGAGTAATGTCACATCACGGTGACTGTCTTACAGAGCACAGTGGAAAGCTGGAGTACAGCCTGGCTTGCAAAACTTGGGTATAGGCAACAAAGAACCTAAGTGTACAGAGAGAAGTTAAGAAAGGAGTGACGAAGTCACAGATAGGGTTTTCATGAAAGAAGCACACACACTTGATGTTTTCTAGAAAAAGTGGTCTTAAAAACTAATAATGGGGATGGAAATAGAGATTATGGGACATGACAAGAACAAAATACGAGGATAAAACTATCCTTCCACAGAAAGCTATAGCTGTGATGAGGTAACCCAAACAGGTCAAGCAATGATTCATTCGGCAAAGATCAGCAATGGAAATAAGTAATCATTCCCCATCTGAGAAGCACTAGTGACGGAGAGAAGAGCAGTTACCTGGCAGACCTTGTCTGGAACAGTGCTCAGGACACTGGGAAGTAGACAGATGACAGGACCAGTATAGATACACAGAATAGACCAAGCTGTAGTGGAGAAGCTGGCCTCTCTTGAGAGAGAGTAGATAGACTGATAGGGAGTGGTGGCAGGCAGAGAAGTAGCTCAATTGTTTTAAGAGTCAGTAGGAAGTCACAACTAAGTGTTGGATGTGATAGAATATAAATGTATTGTACACTCAGTAATATTACTAATTATGGTTTATATGTAAACTGTTGAATGCAAAATCTTGGAAGTAGTGTTGTTTTTTTTAATAAATAACTGGCAATAGTTATTTTATATCTTAGACAAGCACCAGAGAGAATATGAATTAAGAAAGAAATCTGTCATAATTTAAATATATTCTGCATAAAAAGTTTCAGAAAGAAAACTTTTCTAGTTACTAAATATAAATCCAGCAAACTTTACAGTACATACATAATAGATACATTAAAAAAAAGTTAAAAGTATATCTAGTGACATTCTCCTGTTTAACTGTTTCTGTCTGTTATTTTGAAGACAAACAGCAAACCAGCAAAACATTTTACAGATAGCATGTGAAATCACAGCTTTGAATAAATTGCAAGTGGGTCTTTTTATTGGCTCTGGATTACTTTAGCTACTTACGCTGGCCTGTCACAGTGTCTTATAGATGAGGAGACCGCTGCCACAGGTCCTGCTGCACTCTCCCCATATTGACCACGGACCCCAACTCCCATCTATGCTCTGGGGCCAAATGCCATAAGGTACACACTCTCCCTGATAACACCACTGAAAGATTTCACACATACATGCACAAAACAAAATAAAACAAACAAACAAACAAAAAAAATAGCTTCCAGGCTGACAGAGTTATCAGGGCAGAAAAATATAAGGGTCAGGCAATGACCAATCATAGGCATTAGCATTCTCTGTACAGATGTACAGATAACAAGACTAATATTTTTCTTAAAATGAAGATTTTTCTTTTTTCTTCATGCATCCTCCTTAATGTTTCACATTAAAGGAACCACCAGTTACATTCTTTTTAAATACTAAGTTCCATTTCTAAGTCCATTACTTTAGTAGAACACCCTCTGCTTAGGATTCATGTAGGGGCTTCATTATGCAAAATGAAGCATTTCCCCCAGTAGTATTTTAAAGAAAGTATTCCCTTACATTTTTAAAAGGAAAATCTGGATGAGGTTGTAATAGAAGAATAATTTGTTGCAGTACTTCATTTATACCAATGTTACGGATATAATACAAGTAGCACCAAGGCATTAGACATGGTACAAAGTATCATTATAACTGGCCATTTGTTCAGGGGCAGAATGAACATGTACACTTTTTCATGTAAACACTGAACCTTTGCAATATTGTTACTTACATTGAACATAAAAAATGACAGATAATTCAAATAAATTGATAATTGTAAAAGTAAGCTTATTATTTCCTAAGTCAGCAACTTTTTAAACAACATTCAGAAATAATCCAGGAGCCCATAGTTTGATCCACATTCTGGTCTATCACTGAAATAGTAGAATAGTTCAATTAGATGAATCATTCCTGCCATTATTGCGTCGGGCGACAGAATAGAGCATGGCCTCAGGTTTACTGTGTCCTGAATCTGCACATTTCAATTCCAAAAGGTGGGCATCTGTTGCTTAACTGCCTTGACATCCCATAACAGACACAATATCAACCCTTTCCAGAAAGAAACCCAGACAATTTGTGTCCAAAATCAATCATATAAATTTGACAAAATGCACTGAGACATACACAGAAAACATGGACAGATAGACATATATCTGTGTCCAACCCATAAGCACTATAGGAAGACTTGATGTGGAGTTTATACTAATTGGTACAGCAAAACCAAGTTTTCTCTTCTCCTGAGTCCTAAGGCTCACCTAAAGCCTCAGTCCCACCAGTGTGGGACATAAATGAGTAAATACAGCCACTGACAAAGACCTGAATTACTCTGGATTATTATGAAAGCAACTGAAAAGAGAATTTAACCTTCAGTCATTATTCAGAAAGAAAAAAAAAAGAATTAATAGAGGTTTGATATGAACAAGGTTTATACACAGTGTTAGTCAAAAAAATGAATAAAAAATCCTTAATTATTCATTAGAAATTTCACTTTGAATAAAAAGGTACTTGTCAAGCATGACAAAGAGTCTATGCATGTAGCTCTAAAGAATGAAGACTGAAACAATGTTAATAATAAATTGTGTAGCTTATCATCAGCAAATGGACCGAGACATAAAGTAGTTTTGCATACAAACACATGCTACCATTTAACATTAAAATAAGCATTATTTTTCTAGCCACATTCATCACATTCATCTTTGCTTCTTCTCTCAAAACATTTTTATTCTCCATGACATTTTTTCCATGTATGTGCTGTACCTGAACCTGTTTTAAAGCACAGCTGTTACAATCCAGCACATTTCTGTTTATAAACCTCATCCCCTATCAGTTAGAGAAACAAAAAAAAAAACAACATTCATGTGTTTACACAAAATTTATAAAGTGGAATATCTTAAATCTCAAGTTCAAAATGCATTGCCTTTTCTATCAAGTCTGGCTGGGTTGGAATTTTCTTCATCCCAGCTAGTATGATGCTGTTTTAAATCTGTGACCAAAGAGTGTTGATAACACACCACTCTTTGATGAATAATGCTTGCACAAGGTTATCTCTGTTTCTCACTTTGCCCTTCCAGCAAGAAGGCTGAGGGTGGTCAACAGGCTGGGAGGGGACAGAACTTGGACAGCTGACCTGAACTGGCAAAGGGATATTCCATACCCCAGAACATCTTGCTCAACAATAAAACTGGTATCATGCTCTGCAATAACTCTGGGGGGTGGGGGGCAGTTGTCTTTCCAAGGCAGTTGCTCCTTAGAGACTGTCTGGACATCAGTCTGCTAGTGGGAGGTGGTGAGTGATTACCTTTCATAGAATCATAGAATCATTTAGTGGGAGGTGGTGGGTGATTGCCTTTCATAGAATCATAGAATCATTAAGGTTGGAAAACACCTTCAAGATCATCTGGTCCAACCATCACCCTACTACCAATGTTACCCACTAAACCATGTCCCTAAGCACCATGTCCAACCTTTCCTTGAACACCCCCTGGGGTGGTGATGCCACCACTTCCCTGGGCAACCCGTTCCAATGCCTGACTACTTTTTCTGAGAAGAAATGTCACCTAATTTCTAACCTAAACCTCCCCTGGTGCAACTTGAAGCCATTCCCTTTAGTCCTATCACTAGCTACCTGTGAGAAGAGGCCGATCCCCAGCTTCCCACACCTTATTTTGCATCACCTGTGGTTGTTTTGTTGTTTCTTTTTTTCCATTGACTCATTAAACTGCTTTTATCTAGACAGATGAGTATCTCTTGCTTTTGCCTTTTTAATTCTCTCTTCCATTCTGATGTGGGGGAGTGAGTGAGAAACTGGGTGGGGGCTTAGCTGTCAGCTGGGGTCAACCCACCACATGTTTCTTAAGACAAAAAAACACAGATAAAAGGTTTCATGGAGTTGTACTGAGCAAAAGAGGTTTTATCCTTGAAGTTCTAAATTTACAACTTGGAGGTTTCTGCCAATAAGAAGATATCTGTCAGAGGAAAGTACCCTTAATATGTGTCCTGGTTTCAGTTAGGACAGAGTTAATTTTCCTCCTAGTAGCTGTCAGGGTGCTATGTTTTGGATTAGGATGAGAAGAGTGTTGATAACACACTGATGTTTTAATTGTTGCAGAGCAGTACTTACACCAAGCCAAGGACGTTTCAGCTTCTCTTTCTGTCCTGCCAGCAGGCAGGCTAGGGATGCAGCAGGAGCTGGGAGGGGACAGACCCAGGACAGCTGACCCAAACTGGCCAAAGGGGTATTCCATACCATCTGATGTCATGCTAAACAATATATAGGGGTGGCTAGCTGGGGGGGGGCCGGCTGCTCAGGGATAGTCTGGGCATTGGTCAGCAGGTGGTGAGCAATTGCATTGTGCATCACTTGTTTCATACACATTATTAGTAGTAGAACTATTATCATTATTATTATTTTTCTGTCCTAATAAACTGTCTTTATCTCAACCCACAGGCTTCACTTTCCTGTTTCTCTCCCCCATCCCAGAGAGGGAGGGGGGAGGGTGAGCGAACGGCTGTGTGGTGTTTAGCTGCCGACCGGGTTAAACCACAAAAATATGGAGCTTCAGTGATAGTCTGGTTTTTAAGAGAATGTCTACATAACACATAATACAGTCCATATAGAAAACACATTTTTAGCTAGTATAGATATATCCATATGGCAATGTTTTGCAATACCTCTAATGGTGCAATTATGGTAGAGAATGCAGTGAATTTATGTGAATTGCATATGAAGGATTATAATTTTCTGTTTTTCTTCTCTTTATAGTGATAAAACTAAGTGATAATGATTTCAATAACTAAAGACAATAATCACCTTGCAGCATTCTATTACGGAAGCCACAGGAGTACAAGAACAGTTTACTAATGCTAACAGTTAAAATGCTTCTAAGAGTAAAAATGCATGCTAATAATTTAGATTAAAAATAGATTATAGAAATATTACAAACATCAAAATCAACATTTATAAATGAAAGACTCAGAGTTAAACCCAAATCCATACCACATATGTACAAACAGAACATGCAAACGACATAACTGTGCTGTTATGATCGTATACAATAGGCAGGTATATTTTACCTGCTTTATTTTTCCAAACTTATATAAAATCCATGTACTCTATAATGTCCTCTGCCATCCAAACATTTCTTTCTTCCACATTCCCATATTCTCCTATAAAAACTCCTTCAGTGATGTTTTTTCTCCTCTACTGAAGTTAAATCTGAGGACTTACTGTCCACACTGGTGTCTCTTTTTAATTTTCTAGTGCAAATTTATCTTTCACCAGAGGCTAGTAATGCATAGAATCTCTGTCAGATTAATTCAAAATGGCCAAAATCTTCATTCTTTCTAATGGGACTACAGAAATATGTTTCCTCCATGAATTATAATAACCCCATCTGCTATAATGAGGTAAGGACTACTGAGTAAACAGTATATGAAGAAAAAAGAGGAGGTGATAGATAATTTTAAAAGTACTCCTCTCCCACTGAAGAAGTAACTTTCAATTAGATCAATTAGAAAGAGTGGTGATGCATTTCAATACATATTAAATGTGCACATAATTTTAACTCTGAATAATGTGAACAGTCTGGAATTTTTCTTACACAGATCATTAACAATAAAAGAAAATATGACATTGTAGCACATCTGAGAATTTTAACAAAAGAATTATAGATATTTACAATAGTATGCTTTTCAAAAAGTCATAGAAGTACTGTAATAATGAGGAAAACTGATTTCATTTTTCACAGAGAAAAAAAAAGGTGAACTGAATTTAAGTTTGCCATCTCGACTATAACAATGGATTATCAATCGGTGTTTCTACAACTATTTTGCAAGGAAACTTGATGTCCAATAATAACTTGAATTTAGATCACCACATAATCCAGCTATTTAAATTGTTCTTTCAGCACACTTATGTTTTCAGTTTTTTGCACATTTATCCCTTGTTTACATTCTTAGCAAGGGTTTATACAATGATGCTAGAAAAGGTTACTTTTTTATTCCTTTAAATCCAAAGACAAAAATAAATGATGCTATCCGTTTTGTCTTTTTGTTTTACATGCAGCATTTCCTCATCAGAGTCCTTTTAAATCTATCAGTCAGTTTTCCTTCACAAACACATCTCTGGGTATTCATGACCAGAGAGAAGCTTCATCTATACTTAAAATGATTACTACAAGATTTGGAAAAAGCATACGTTTTTGAACCCAAAAAATATGTAAACCCCTTTACCAAAGCATGAAGGAGTTAAACTTCAAAACAAAATGGATGTACAAGTTCTGTCAGAAAAAAAAAAATAATAATAATAAAAATCACTATTCTCTTTCCTCGTATGCAGAAACAGCTGAATAACTTTTATGGAAAACACTCTAAAAACCTTCCAGATTAGGCAGACATCTACTGTGGAAAATTTTAACCCAAAGACTTAAATTCTGGCAGATTTATATAAGCAACTAAAAGAAGGTCTTAGAATTAGGCAATTTTAATTTTAGAAAACCCTCCTAACTCTGCCAACAAGATATTAATGCACACTGCATTAAATTTTGCTTTGAGGTAATAGTTACACAGATTTTACATCACTGTAACAAAAAGAAGAAATTGACCCTCCAAATATGATAAAGTACTCTGGGATCTTGTTAGGTCTTTAGAACAGGGAATGTCATTTATTATATATTTGGACAGAGCCCAGCAAAATAGGGCCTCATTTGGTTGTGGTCTGTAAGTGTGACTGCAATATAAATATATATAAATAAATAACAATAATAATAATAAAGTGTTATAGAATTGTAAAATATCATTTTCTCCTTAGCATGTGGTGAAGAGAACTACATATTTGGAAAGAACTGTGTTGGTTTTTTGTTTTTTGTTTTTTTTCTATCAGGAAATATTAATTTACTGGAATCTTTGAAGTTGAAGTTTATAGTTGCAATTGTCTGCCCTGTAAAAGCATGAACAGTTTACCTTTGTAAAACAATACCGATTTCCACATTTCTCTCTAAAATCAAATGATGGAAGAACATATTGATGACTAGAGATGTTCTGTAGAGAGCAAAGCCTCTGGCAAAAGGACATAGCAACATTGTCTTAAAGCATCTTTACTTGTTCACTGCAGTTTAAATGGGTTAAAAAATATAAATTGAGGTAAATTGCTCCTTTTCATTGACAAGGAGTGGTGGTTCCAAAATAAGCCTAGACTGTTGATTTAAGAATAAGGCTCCTAGAATTTTCTATTACTTTAATAAAAGATAAAAATTTTTTTTGGTAAAATGTGAAGATCTCTCTATTTTCATTGGTTAACTGTAAGCACTCTATTTTTTTTAATGACCCCTTCAATTAATTTATTTAACATAGTTTACCAATATTTCCAAATTCATCATGGAAAAGCCATCAGAATGGTGCTAGGTCATGTGCCCTGAATGAAACCATAAGCAAGGATTAATAAACTGTGACAGCTGCCCAAAAGCTTTCATTCTCTTTATGTAAACATCAGATTGCAAGTCAAAATGCAGTGTAATCTTTGTTGAAACTAGTCCAGCTAGCATGGCAAGAATCAGAACAGAGAATAGATGACAATAGTTGTTATAAGTAAAAAAATCCATCCTGGAGCAGTAAATCTTTATGAGAGATGCAGCAGCTCTCAGAGAGATACTGGAAATTGTTTAATATAATAAGCTCTCATAATGTTTTAAAAACCTGCATAAAATGTATCATATTATCTTGGAAATAAGCATGTGTGTTTTTTTTTTCTAGTACATATCCTGTAAATTATTAATTAAAATATTTTTCTCTTCTCTAAGATCTATATGGATTTTCCCTTGTAATTGAGAAACACTCTTTTACTATTCTTAATCTAAAACTAATTTTCAGAACTTTATCTGAAATTACAGAAATACATCCAATGTTTTAAAATGAAAATTCACATGTTCGGACAGATACAGTAGCACAAGGCTTATTTATTGCAACACTGACTTTCTGTACTTTTCTGTTAGGTAGGAGAGTTTATCAGACTTCATAGCAAAGTCCTTTAAAGCTAAACAGTTATGCAAGTATAACAATATTAAAGGTATAATTAAAAGTCAAAATAGAATGGTCACTGAATGAAATAGAATGATCACTTTTAGAAAACCCTTTTAGTAAGGCAACTTTTTTCTATATACTTGTATGATTCACCTACTGTCTGAAGGACTAAAGATTCTTTTATCGTTTAACAAAATAACAGATTTCAGGCTCTAGGTCTATGTCATACCTTTTCAGAGTCCATGACAGATCTAGATTTGGAACAACCCTTACAGGAAGAGTGCTATAAAATTTAATAAAGATGAAACTAATAGAGTTTTTACAGAAATGGCTCAGAAAATAAATAGACAGTATATAACAGTTTTAATAAAACATGCATGAAATAAAACATGAAAAAATTATATATATTAAGTAATCGTTAAATAAATTCTGTACAGCACTTCCATTAGGATGCTAATGTGTTCGGAACTAAGATCTCTTTTTTTGAACTCTTATAGTTGCTCATAAGGACTTGAATTTTCTAGTTCTTTCTTTCTGTAGTCTCCAAACAATAAAATACTTCTTCAAACAATAAATTATTTGTACTCACCCCCTTTTCAATGCTCCCTGTTTGGCAAAGAGCACCTTCAGCTGCTGGAATACTGTTGGTAACACAGCGGTTACTTTTGCTGAGGCACCAGAACTCTCTACATACTTCCTAGGAAAGAATGCAGAAGCAAGCTGATAAGAGCAACAGACTAAAATTACTTCAAGTCCTCATACACACATGTATACAGAAATTTGATTTGAAAAGACTATAAAAATTGGGCTAGAGAGATAAGTCTACAGAGGGTTGTAAAATATTCTGGAGCAATTTCAAAGCCACCGTATTCTACCTAAGAATATTCTGCCAAAAAAAATTGTGGAAGCATCAAATCATAGGCTACAAAAATGTGTTTTTCCACACCTACTATGCAAGTAATGTTTTGTCATAGCTGTTTTTTTCCGATTAGTGCTTGTTATATTTTAGTATTGTAAAATTAGTCTGTTGTAAAAGATGTGCTGTAGTATCTCCATTACTAACATTATCTGCTTCAAAAATTCATGGTAAAAGGATACTACTAATTTCAAAATAGGAAACAGCAAGATATGTTTCCTTTAGCTTAAACAAATGGTTTCTGAGCTCAGACTACTTGCAATACTCTTCTGTAACACATGCTAAAACAGTGCATGTGTATTTACATATTAATATATTTCCTTTAAGCATTTTAGATTTGTGGCTGACATTTCATAAATGATTTAGCCTATCCTAATTCCCTCCATTGTCAGCATTAAACAGTTTTTCAAATAATCTTTTTTTCCTACACTATTTTCTCATTTGTTTTTGCATATTGTCCTGGTTTCAGTTAGGACAGAGTTAATTTTCCTCCTAGTAGCTGGCAGGGTGCTATGTTTTGGATTAGAATGAGAAGAGCGCTGATAACATGCTGATGTTTTAATTGTTGTAGAGCAGTGCTTACACCAAGCAAAGGACTTTTCAGCTTCTCTCTGTCCTGCTAGCGAGCAGGCTAGGGATGCAGCAGGAGCTGGGAGGGGACAGACCCAGGACAGCTGACCCAAACTGGCCAAAGGGGTATTCCATACCATCTGATGTCATGCTGAACAATATATAGGGGTGGCTAGCCGGGGTGGAGGGGGAGGCTGGCTGCTCGGGGATAGGCTGGGCATCGGTCAACGGGTGGTGAGCAATTGCATTGTGCATCACTTATTTCGTACACATTATTACTATTAATACTATTATTATTATTATTATTATTCTTTTCCCTGTCTTAATAAATTGTCTTTATCTCAACTCACAGACTTCACTTTCCCGTTTCTCTCCCCCATCCCGGAGAGGGAGGGGGGAGGGTGAGCGAACGGCTGTGTGGTGTTTGACTGCCAGCCGGGCTAAACCACAACACATATTTAGCCATTTAAATTAAGTCAAGTTCTATTGATATTAGAGATTCATTATTAAAAATATCTAGGGTTGAAATTCATAATGTGGGGCATGATCCAAAGTTGGTTGAAGACTTTGGAAATCTTTGTGGTCACTTCAGTTGCCCTTGGATTGGACTATGTATGTAGAATGGAATTAGAAATTATTTCCTTTTATAGTAACTGATCAGCATGATAATCTTTGTTGTATTACTTTGAGATCTGTGTAAGACTTCACAACCTGCTTATAGATACTTTCTATTTTTAACTATTTTTGAAAATTTGAAAGATAAATGCTCAAATCCTTAAAATGATCTTATGATAGTCATTACTATTGCATTTTATTAAACAGCTGCTTGAAATCATACCACAAAATAATTCTTGTATAGATTCTATGGCTGAATCTTGCTACAAAGAGAAAAAATGAAAAGACAGTATGAGTAAATTGAAGTTATTAGCCCCTCTTCCCCCTCCCCCCACAAATTAATTGTTTATAAGGAAATGAATGTTTATATAAGGAAATGACTGGCACCTAGGCTATCTTTTCTATGCACTTTACCTGGAAAAACTGTTAAGTTTTTCCCTAAGATTCATGTTTCTTGCATTGTACTGCATATAGAAATGGATTAATACATTATTACTTAGTAGCTGCAGTAACAGTTCAACAGTACAAGCTTTTTTTGAGTAATGCAAAATTATTTTCCAAGTTTAAAATCAGCTGGTGCCATTCTTGTAGGACAGTTATATACTATTGTGTATTTAGTTTGAGGGTTGGTAGAAGCAAACCATCTTTTTAAAAATCCATTAAAAACATACCATCTTAGAATGGTCTGAAATGATGAGGAATGAGTACTAAAGATTTGTGGAACAAATTGAACATTTGACAACTTGCCCTAAGCTATTTAGTTGTATTAAATTATGTATCAACTCCTATTTGGTGGGTGGCTCTATGAAAAAACAAGAGAATTGACATTCTTGAGACTCTTTTCAGGAGAAATATTGACACAGGTAAAAGCATACCTGCTGCCAATGGAGAACTATCTTACTTTCCAAATTAGAATTTAATTTTCATTGAAGAAATGAAAACAGTATAAATATTTACTTTCTTGAAACTCTGAATAAAACACTTGCTTTTGACACTCAGGTGATAACATTTTCTAGGTATGAAGGGGGGTGGGGATGGAACCGGGGACACTATGAAGGAGCCTGAATGTAACATGCCAGTTCTTGTGGGTGAGGAATGTGCTAGGAAGACCTTGCAGTCTTGTGTCTTGGTGAAGGAGGAGGATGACATAACATTTTGCAGGAAGGACACAAGGGTTGGTGAGAGGTTGGTTACTATGGAAACACCTGAGTATGGTCAAGAGGGTATTAGGGCTTCTCCCTCCCAAAAGGTGGCCCAGCTGAGGTGCATTTACACTAATGCACGCAGTATGGGTAACAAACAGGAGGAGCTGGAGGCCACCATGCTAATAGGAAACTATGATGTAGTTGCCATCATGGAAACCTGGTGGGATGATTCCCATGACTGGAGTGTGGCTGTTGATGGCTACAAACTGTTCAGAAGGGATAGGTGAGGAAGGAGGGGAGGAGTTGCCCTCTATGTTAGGAAGTGGATAGATTGTGAAGAGCTGTGCCTGAGAAACAGCCATGACCAGGTTGAGAGCTTGTGAGTGAAAATTGAGGATTGGTCTGGTAAAGGACATCTAGTGGTTGGGGTCTGCTACAGGCCACCTGATCAGGGGGAGTCTGTTGATGAGGCCTTCTTGCTTCAGCTGCAAGAACTGTCACGCTCACAAACTCTTGTCCTGATGGGGGATTTCAACCACCCAGATATCTGCTGGGGTAGTGGCACGGGGTCCAGGCAATCCAGGAGATTCCTGGAGACTGTTGAGGATCACTTCCTGGTCCAGGTAATAGATGGATCAACCCGAGGTGTAAGCCTTACTAGACCTGGTGCTCACCAATGTGGAAGAGAGCATTAGAAAGGTTAAGATTGGAGGCTGCCTGGGCTGTGGTGACCATGCCCCGGTGGAGTTTGTGATCTTGAGGAATATGGGTCTGGCAAAAAGCAGAATCAGGACCCTGAACTTCAGGAGAGTAAACTTCCGGCTGCTCAAGGAATTACTGGATGGGATCCCCTGGGAAACTGTCCTTAAGGGCATAGGAATGGAACAGAGCTGGCAGCTCTTTAAGGACACCCTTCTGAGAGCGCAAGATCTCTCCATCCCCCAACAGAAGAAATCGAGCAGAGGAGGCAGGCGACCGGCATGGCTGAGCAAGGACCTGCAGCTTAAACTGAGGGGAAAGAGGGAAATGTACAGGAAGTGGAAGCAGGGTTGTGTAGCCTGGGAGGAATACAGGGGTGTCGTTGGGATGTGTAGAGACGGGATCAAGAAAGCCAAGGCACAGATGGAGCTGAACTTGGCAAGGGATGTGAAGAATAACAAGAAGGGGTTCTACAGATGCAGAGGCAGGAGGAGACAGGCCAAGGAGAGTGTTCCCCCTCTGATAAACGAGACGGGAGAACTGGCTTCCTCAGACATGGAAAAAGCTGAGGTACTCAGTAAGTGCTTTGCCTCAGTCTTCACTGGTGGTCAGGTTTCCTATGTCTGTCAGGACCCTGAACCTCAAGGAGAGGGTGAGAGGAGCGGATTCTATCCCACTGTGACAGTGGAACAAGTTCGGGACCGCCTAATGAAATTGGATGTGTATAAGTCCATGGGGCCAGATGGTATACATCCCAGGGTGCTGAGAGAGATAGCTGATATGATTGCCAAGCCACTCTCCATCATATCTGAAAAATCATGGCTGTCGGGTGAAGTCCCCGTTGACTGGAAAAAGGGAAACATTTCTCCCATTTTTAAGAAAGGAAGAAAGGAAGACCCGGGGAACTACAGGCTGGTGAGCCTCACCTCTGTGCCTGGGAAGATCATGGAGCAGTTCCTCCTGGAAGACATGTTAAGGCATGCACGAGATAAAGAGGTGATCCAAGACAGCCAGCATGGCTTCACCAAAGGCAGATCTTGCCTAACCAATCTGGTGGCCTTCTATGATGGAGTGATGGCATTTCTGGACAAAGGAAGGGCGATGGATATCATCTACCTGGACTTGAGCAAAGCCTTTGATATGGTCCCTCACCACATTCTTCTCTCTAAATTGGAGAGGTATGGATTTGAAGGATGGACTGTTAGGTGGATAAACAATTGGTTGGATGGTCACAGGCAAAGGGTCAACGGTTCTATGTCTGGGTGGAGGCCGGTCACAAGTGGTGTCCCTCAGGGGTTGGTCTTGAGACCGGTGCTCTTCAACATCTTTATCAATGACATAGGTGACAGAATTGAGTGCACCCTCGGCAAGCTTGCAGATGACACCAAGCTGAGCAGTGCAGTCGATACAATAGAGGGAAGGGATGCCATCCAGAGGGACCTGGACAGGCTGGAGAAGTGGGCCCATGAGAACCTAATGAGGTTCAACAAGGCCAAGTGCAAGGTACTGCACCTGGGCTGGGGCAATCCCAGGTATTTACATAGACTGGGAGAAGAAGAACTTGAGAGCAGCCCTGAGGAGGAGGACTTGAGGGTCCTACTGGACGAGAAGCTGGACAGGAGCCAGCAGTGCGCACTTGCAACCCAGAAGGCCAACTATGTCCTGGGCTGCATCAAAAGAGGGGTGGCCAGCAGGGAGGGGGAGGTGATTGTCCCCCTCTACTCTGCTCTTGTGAAACCCCACCTGGAATACTGCGTGCAGGCCTGGGGCCCCCAGCACAAGAAGGATGTGGAGCTCTTGGAACAGGTCCAGAGGAGGGCCACTAAGATGATCAGAGGGCTGGAGCACCTCTCCCATGCAGAAAGGTTGAGGGAACTGGGCTTGTTTAGCTTGGAGAAGAGAAGGCTCCAGGGAGACCTCATTGCAGCCTTCCAGTACTTGAAGGGAAGCGTATAAACAGGAGGGGGAACGCCTGTTTACATGTGTTGATAGTGATAGGACAAGGGGGAAATCATTTTAAACTAAGACAGGGAGATTTAGGTTAGATATTAGGAGGAAGTTTTTCACTCAGAGGGTGGTGAGGCACTGGAACAGGTTGCCCAGAGAGGTTGTGGATGCCCCATCCCTGGAGGCATTCAAGGCCAGGCTGGATGTGGCTCTGGGCAGCCTGCTCTAGTGGGTGGCATCCCTGCCCAGAGCAGGGGGGTTGAAACTAGATGATTTTCAACGTCCTTTTCAACCCAGGCCATTCTATGATTCTATGATTTTCAGAATAATATACATTCACAAGTAAATATATGATTTATATATATAAGAATTACAAAGGTTCATGAAAAATCTCTTTAATTAGATTATAAATTTTACAAACATTAAGTTGTTTTAAAAATTCAACACTAAATTGAAGTCACAGCTAAATCAACCAAGAATCAAAATTTCAATCCAGTATGGATTCCGAAGTTAAAGCCAAAAATAAGTTCCTTTCAGACATAGTATGAGCTGCTTCTGTCATAACCCTGCTGCATTTAATTTTGCATCTAATTTACTTAATGTTTTACTTAAAGAATGCGTTTTTGTAATTTCTTTTAAATAAAGCCACACTTATTTGGAAGTTTAATTTCCCCTGATGTATTGTATTTAAAAGGAGTAGAATTTTAAGTACATTCTCCATCACCCTGTACACAAAATGAAAAAAAATTAATCATTTGAAAACAAGTAATCTAAAAGGAAATGAAAAATTCATCTGTGCTATTATTCCATTAAATGGAAATAGAATTAAACCATGTATTAGTATGTCTGTGTCTTCCTTATTTTCAGACAATTTTGTAAAGTTTGAGAGAAATTGTTATTAAGGTGCATGAACCTTTCTGTTCTCCACATCAACTCTATCTGGTACTGCCTTAGTTTCATAGTTTTTGATTTCAAGTATTTAATCTCTAAGCAGCTGTTTTTAATAAGCCAGGCTGAAAAAACATATGAGGAACTGCCCTGGAAAGGTCAAGCCCAAAATCAGTAGTAGAAAGTATACTGCTTTTCTTCACACAATAACGCACACATGTGCACACCCACCCACCAACATAAGGTGACCCTTTAGGGCACAGGATGAGGTTAACATATCTTTTGTCAACATTAAACTTGTGTGGATAATTTACTGAAGCTGAGAAAAAGAAGCATAATATGAAAATTAATCAATGACCTCAAAGTCAGTCTCCAAGTGTATGGATTTAATAACTATTAATTTGTACAGGAAACATGGGAAAGTGTTTTTAAAATCCAGGAAACAGAAACTGAAGCCTTCCACAAAATCAAGACAAGATATATGACAACCTGTATCCGTTAGGCTTAGGGCTCTGTGACTTCAGTTTGGAATTCGGATGCTTGTATTTGTAGTAAATTAAGCAAAGCTGAACCCATCTGGAGGGGAAAAAAAAAAAAAAGCAAAGCAAATTACCTTCCTTTTGCCTGTGTTCACAATGATGGAGCCTCTTTCTGTGGTGGTTTTACTCAGGTGGGCAGACGAGCTTCTCCACAACTGCTCTCTCACTCCCCCTCCTCAAAGGGAAAGGGGAGAAAATATGATGAAAAGTGCTCAAGGGTGCCTGCAAGGCTTTTTCTCACTCCTTGCTCTCCCAGCTGCTGCTGTGCAGCAGGTTTTTTTCCCTTTCTTAAATATGCTCTCACAGAGGCGCAAGCAGCATCGCTATTGGCTAGGCTCTGGCCAGTGGCGGGTCCCTTTGCAGCCAGCTGAAACTGGCCCTTATCTAAAGTGGGGCAGCTTCTGGACTCTTCTCACAGAAGCCGCCCCTGCAGCCCCCCACTACCAAAACCTTGCCACATGAACCTACTACATCCGAGCATGCTGACACAGGATGGGGTGCACCTGACCAAGTTGGGCAAGAGTGTTTTGGGCATCAAGCTGGCCAGACCCATTAGCAGGGCTTTAAACTTCAGTGGGAGAAGGGGATGTACCTGTAAGTGACTCAAAAGAACTACTGAATGCCAATACTTTAGAAAACAGCAGGGAAACACCTGTGAATCATCCCATAGGAATTAGGAAGGACTCCTCTAAAAAGGTAATGTGGCCCAATCCCAGCTGAAGTGCCTAAAAA
Source organism: Cygnus olor (assembly GCF_009769625.2). Classification (NCBI taxonomy): domain Eukaryota; kingdom Metazoa; phylum Chordata; class Aves; order Anseriformes; family Anatidae; genus Cygnus; species Cygnus olor. The sequence continues at coordinate 2,992,289 of NC_049199.1, forward strand.
CAAGCAGGAGGAGTTGGAAGCCACGGTGCAATTAGAAAACTATGTTGTAATTGCTGTCATGGAAACATGGTGGGATGAATCACACAGCTGGAACACTGGGATGGAGGGCTACAAGCTTTACAGGAGAGACAGGCAGGGAAGGAAGGGTGGGGGTATTGCCCTCTATGTTAAGAACTGGATAGACTGTGAAGAGAAACAGAGCAGAAACAGACAAGACCTCTAAGAAACAGACAAGAGCAGGTTGAGAGCCTGCGTGTAAAAAATAAGGACCAGACCAACAAAGGACACCTTGTGGTCAGGGTCTACTACAGGCCACCTGATCAAGAGGAGCCTGTTGATGAGGCCTTGCTCCAACTACAAGAAGTATTGCGCTCACAGGCTCTCATCCTCCTGGGGGATTTCAGCCGCTCGGATGTCTGCTGGGAAAACTGTGGCAGGCAGTAAGCAGTCCAGGAGACTCCTGGAGTCCATTGAGGACAACTTTCTGGTCCAGGTATTAGACAAACCAACCAGAAGAGAAGCGTTACTGGACCTGGTGCTTGCCAATGCAGAAGAGCTCATCAAAGAGGTTAAGATTGGAGGAAGACTGGGTTGCACTGACCACGCCCTGGTTGAATTTGTGATTTCGAGGGATATGGGCCTGGCTAAGAGCAAAGTCAGAACCCTGAACTTCAGAAGAACAAACTTCCAGCTGTTCGAATAATTAGTGGATGAGATCTCATGGGACACGGTCCTTAAGGACAGAGGATCTGATCAGAGCTGGCAACTCTTTAAGGATATTTTCCTTAGAGCGCAAGAGCTCTCTATTCCCATATGTAATAAATCAAGCAGGGAAGGTAGAAAACCAGCATGGCTGAACAAGGACTTGCTGGCCACACTTAGGCAAAAGAAGGAAATGAATGAACAATGGAAAAAGGGACATGTGCCCTGGGAAGAGTACAGGTATGCTGTCTGGATGTGCAGGGATGGGATCAGGAAAGGCACTGACAGAACTGAACTTGGCGAGGGATGCAAAGAATAACGAGAAGGGGTTCTACAGATACATTGGCCTCAGAAGAAAAACTAAGGAGAGCATACCACCTCTGACAGATGAAGATGGAGAACTGGTAACAACAGACGTGAAAAAGGCAGAGGTACTTTAAAACGTCTTTACCTTGGCCTTCACTGGTTGTCAGGCTTCCCACATCTCTCAAGTCCCCGAACCTCTAGGCGGGTCTGGAAGAGCAGAGTCCCTCCAACTGTAAGAAAAGAGCAAGTTCGGGACCTCCTGATGCAACTTAACTGCAAGTCCTGGGGCCTGATGACATGCATCCCAGGGTTTTGAGGGAATTGGCTGACATAGCTGCCAAGCCTCTCTCCATCATATTTGAAAAATCATGGCAGTTGGGTGAAGTCCCAGGTGACTGGAAAAAGGGAAGCATCATTCCCGTTTTTAAAAAAGGTAGAAAGGAGGACCCAGGGAACTACAGACCAGTGAGCCTCACTTCCGTGACTGGAAAGATCATGGAACAAATCCTCCTGGAGGCAATGTTAAGGCACATGCAAGACAAGGAGGTGATCCAGGACACCCAGCATGGCTTCACCAAGGGCAAAACGTGCCTGACCAATCCAGTGGCCTTCTATGATGGAGTGACTGCATCAGTCAACAAGGGAAGACTGACCGATGTCATCTACTTGGACTTCTGTAAGGCCTTTGACATGGTCCCACACAACATCCTAATCTCTAAATTGGAAAGATATGGATTCAATGGGCAGACCATCCGGTGAATAAAGAATTGGCTCGATGGCCACTCCCAAAGAGTGGTGGTCAATGTTTGTATGTCCAGCTGGAGGACGGTGACGAGTCGTGTCCCTCAGGGGTCTGTCTTGTGACAGGTGCTTTCCAATATCTTAATGACATAGACAATGTGACTGAGTGCACCCTCAGCAAGTTTGCAAATGACACCAAGCTGTGTGGTGCATTTGATATAACAGAAGGAAGAGATGCCGTTCAAAGGGACCTGGACAGGCTGGAGAAGTGGTCCCATGTGAACCTAATGAGTTTCAACAAGTCCAAGTGCAAGGTGCTGCACCTGGATCAGGGCAACCCCAGACATGAGTACAAAATGGGAGAAGAACACATTGAGAGCAGCCCTGCAGAGAAGGACTTGGAAGTTTTGGTGGATGAAAGACTCAACATGAGCCAGCAGTGTGCACTTGCAGCACAGAAGGCCAACTGCATCCTGGGATGCATCAAAAGAGGTTGAGGGAGGTGATTGTCCCCCTCTACTCTGCCTTGTGAGGCCCCACCTGGACTACTGCATCCAGGTTTGGGGCCCCCAGCACAAGAAAGATGTGGAGCTCTTGGAACGGGTCCAGAGGAGGGCCACTAAGATGATCAGAGGGCTGGAGCACCTCTCCCATGAAGAAAAAATGAGACAGCTGGGGATGTTCATCCTGGAAAAGAGAAGGCTCCGGAGAGACCTCATTGTGGCACTTCATTACTTGAAGGGATCTTATATAAAAGATGGAGAGGGACTCTTTACTCGGTGAGATAATGATAGGACAAGGGGGAATGGTCTTAAACTGAAAGAGGATAGATTTAAACTAGACATTAGGGGGAAATTCTTCACTATAAGGGTAGTGAGGCTCTGGAACAAGTTCCCCAGAGAAGTTGTGGATGCCCCCTCCCTGGAGGTGTTCAAGACCAGGTTAGATGAGGCCATGAGCAACCTGATCTAGTGGGTGGTTGAGCTAGATGATCTTTAAGGTCTCTTCCAACCCAAGCCATTGTATGATTCTATGATAATCATAAATGGTAATAGTACAGCACAATCAAAACTCAGTAATATGAGCAAAGGTCAACTTGCTGTGCTGTTCTGTTCTTAATGTTCAACACTGATGAAAGCCTCCAACAGAAGTTAGCAGTTTGGCCCATAATGTAAATAAATAAATAAATAAAATTAGAAGGCTGATTATAATTATGGGTGAACTTCAGAAGGTTCACAGACAAGTTTAGTTCAGATAAGCACACAAAAGTTAACATTTTAGTGCTGTTACCAAATGCTCATTAAGTGATGCAGCATGTTATGAATCACAACATGCTGAAAGAATGTGAAATAGAATCTTGATGAGAGTTTTTGCATTTGGTAGACAAGACTTTATGAAATAAAGAATAATGGAAAGGTTGATAAAAAAAAAAGACAGAGTATTACAGCAGGATCTTCATTTCCTCTCTTCACCTACACGCATTTTAAACACCAATTTGTGAGTAATTTGTAATATGTCAGTATTATTTAAGTACTTATGCGTTGCTAACAAACACCAAGTATAAAGTTACTTAGCCATGGTATGAAGTATGAAGCCGGGGGGAAAAAGTCACTTTTAAGTGAGTTAGTATTATATACAAATTCAACTGAATACACAATACTTGTCATAGTATCAACAGGCAAGGGACCAGAAGGGACCTGGTAACCTGTTGTAAAGATACACCAGTGGCATCTCTGCCTTTATTTTTTTCAAAAAAAAAAAACAGCTTCCAAAATCTGTTTTCACCTTCCTATATAAGCCCTAAGTCAAGTTAAACAGCTCTTTTTATTTAAACGGAGTAAATCATATCAGTGTTTCATGAAAACAATGACAGTTTAATTCACTGACATAAAAATTTGCATCACCTTGTGGTGGTTTCACACTGATGGCTAGCTAAACTCCACTACAACCACTCTCTTACTCCCCCTCCTCAAAGAAAAAGGGGGAGAAAATATGATGGAAAGGGTTCAAGGGTTGAGATAAGGAAAGGGAGATCACTCACCAGTTATCATCACAGGCAAAACAGACTCAGCATAGGGAAAATCATATAATTTATTGCCTATACTAATTGACTAGAACAGTGAGAAACTAAAAGCAAACTAAAAATGCCTTCCCCCCATCCACCCTCTTCTACTGCCTCCCCCCAAGTGGCGCAGGTGAATAGGGAATGGGGGTTGCGGTCAGTCCATAACAGTTCATCATCTGCTGCTCCTTCATGGTCATGCTCTTCCCCTGCTCCAGTGTGGGTTCCTTCCCATGATATGCAGTCCTTCACAAACTGATCCTACCTGGGTTTCTCACAGACAGCAGCTCTTCAACAACTGCTCCAATATGCGTTCGTAACATGGGGTGTAGTCCTTCAGGAATGAACTGCTCCAGAATTGGTCCCCCATGGGTAATAGCTCCCACCAGATCACCTGCTTCACTGTGGTATCCTCTCCATGTGCTGCAGGTCCAGCCCAGAGTCTGTTCTGGTGGGGGCTCTCCATGGGCTGCACCTTCCTTCAGGCCAGATCAACAGTGGGCTCCTCCATGGGCTCCAGCATGAAGGTACACCAGCATGGAGATACATGGAGGCTCTGCTGTGGTACACAGGGGGACAACCTGATCCAACATGGTCCTCTCCACCAGCTGCAGGGGAACTTCTGCTCCGGCAGCTGGAGCACCTCCTCTCCTCCTTCTTCACTGACCTTGGTGTCTGCAGGATTGTTTCTCTCTGCATTTTCTCACTCCTCTCTCCCAGCTGTTGTTATGCAGCAGTATTTTTCCTTTCTTAAATATGCTGTCACAGAGGCGCAGCCAATGTCTCTCACTGGCTTGGTTCTGGCCAGCAGCAGGTCCCTTTTGGAGCTGGCTGGAACTGGCTCTTATCTAACATGGGGCAGCTTCTGGACTCTTCTCACAGAGGCCACCCCTGCTACCAAAACCTTGCCATGTAAGCCCAACACACACCTGATTACAAAGGTCAACTTTAATTCAAGATACTTTGCCCTGGTAGAAATACTGTAGAACTGCTGTATATAGCAATTTGTTTACTCTCCTGGATTTGAAAGTTACCTGACCAGATAGATGCTGTTTTGTTTTGCTCATTACTAATTCAGTTACACTATTCTGTCTCTTAATTGGCATGTAGGAAACCAGGAAGCAGTGAACTGACAACTGCATGTTCTATATTTCTATAGTAGACACTTTCCAAGCAACTTTACATTAACGGTCATTAGCTTTATGGACACTCCCCATAACTCATTAAATGCTTCCTAGAGACAACTAAAGCAAGGGGATCATCTGAATCCAGGAGGAGGACTCCTTATTTTGAGAATATATCTTTGTTTACAAGCAATAAGTTCATAGCTTGAACTTTACCTGTTTTCCAAAACGCAGTAATAAAATGTGAATAAAAACTCGTATTTGAGATTTAAGCTATTTCAGTTGGCAAACTAACTGGAAAACTTAATTGCAAATATAAGATCATGGCAAAGAAGAGAGCTACCTGTTGTCAACTAGATTATATTACCTGATGTGTTAAACTCCAGTGTGAAATAAGAATTATTTGGTCCTGCTGATTTGAGTGAAGCTGTGTATCCAAAGGAAAGTAGCATTTGTCCTGTTATTACTCTACTCCAAGTACTTACTGATACCAGTGAAGGTGAAAAAGCATAAAATGCAAAAGAAAATTTCCAAAGAATTGTTAGGCACTCTCTCTGAAATTCATGCTAGTAGCCAATAGCTTCACAGATCATAAAATGCACCACAGCAATATCAACCATATGCATAAAGTATTAACTGCTATTAAAATGTCTGAGGCTTTAGCCTCTGTCCTAAAAATGTGGGGACCAGCTCTAAAGCAAAGCATTATTTTGAACCACAAAATCTATAAATTACAGTCCGGCATATTCCAGGTATCATTTAAACCCATAAAACAGAAAAATTCAAAGTCAAGACTAGAATTCTTTCCTGAGTTCACCCAGAGACAGCCAACAGCCAACTGTTATTAGGCAGATGCTCATAGGTCTGTATATGAAAGCGTACCTTAAAAATTAAGCATTTTAACTATCTTGTGGCATTGCCTCTCAGTTCTTTATTCGAAGTATCTGTTTCTTCAATTCAATTCTCTAAAATTGCTCCTATATCATATATTTGTGGAAAGTATAGTGTAAAGAACGATGCAAAAGTGCCATTAGAAAAGCGCTGTCAATTTGCAAACACTTTGTTTCATTGATATGCTAAAATAACTCTTTGAATTCTTACCTAACAATGTTCTGAACAATAGCTGCAATGCTTTTGCTGGAATAGTTTTGCAGGAACAGGTTTGCCCACAAGCGACTAAAACAGATGGTTTCATTAAGTCTAGTACTAACAGTAATATCAGTATAACTACCAAAGAGCTCTTTCCAAGGTCAAAGCTCCTTGTCAATAAACACACACACAGAAAGGCAGACTGCTGCAGCCCTGTTAGTTTCAGTTTTCGTGCCTTAATTATTCAAACACCTCTCCAGATATTTAACTTCAAGTTACTAAGTGAGAGAGAAGGCTTCATGTACTTAAATGTGCAAAATGCTTTGCAGGATTAGGACCTATTTGTTAAAAAAAAAAAAAAAACAAAAAAAAAACAAAAAAAACGGTTGAAATAAACATACAGACTGGTTGAGAAAATATGGAAGAAAAAGCAATGAATACAGATGATCATCAAAGCTAGATGGTCAGAAGAGGTAATTTTTCTAGAGGTTAATAAGATATTAGGACAGAACTTCAAAGCAGAAAGACCATCAAGATTTTCTAGGTGACTTTAAAAACATAATTTTCTGCCTCTGACTTGAGAGTTCGACTGCTTCTCTTGTCTTGTCTCGCCATCACAAATCAGTAAAGAACACAACCAAGAGGAAATTGCAAAGATTTTTGTTTGAAAGTTCCCTTTGTTTTAGAATTTCTTTCTTTCTGGGTTAGTAAAGCCCTTGCTGCAAAACCTGTTGTACCCCTTTTTTACCAGGCACATCAAATAGAGAGGACTGACCACTAAAAAGAAGTTAGTATATGAATTAGATCCACTATTAATTAGGGATTTTTTAATTATGTTTTTCTGTTCACAGTTACATGTGTGTTAGAATGAGATCAATGAACTATTTATAGCATTTTCATGTGAATAGTATATCACACAGGAACATTCAAAGTATTTACTGTTTACTTTTGATAATGAAAGAGTAGAACAGAATATTCAATTTTACTTTTCCTGATTTTTTTTTCATCTAGTTCCACTACTCAGTTCTATATAAGTTCTTATAAGAAAAGGTCTTTCTTATGTGAATATTTCCATTTGCACTCCACTTGCAAAGATTATTTCTTTCCCTTCAACGTTATCACTTGAAATCTGTGCGATCATAGTCATCATTATGATGGGTCGAGCAATCAAATACATGAATACACGTTGGGTGGAGAATGGATTGAGAGCAGCCCCGAGGAGAAGGACTTTGGGCATACTGATGGACGAAAAATTGTGCATGAGCCGACAATGTGCACTTGCAGCCCAGAAAGCCAACCGTATCCTGGGCTGCATCAAAAGCAGCATTACCAGCAATTTGAGGGAGGTGATTCTCCCCCTCTGCGCTGCTCTCGTGAGACCCTACCTGGAGTACTGTGTTCATCTCTGGGGCCCCAACATAAGAAGGACATGGACCTATTAGAGCATGTCCAGAGGAGGGGCACAAGGTTGATCAGAAGGCTGGAACACCTCTCCTACGAAGGCAGGCTGAGGGTGTTGGGGTTGTTCAGCTTGGAGAAGAGAAGGCTATGGGGAGACCTCATAGTGGCCTTCCAGTACCCAAAGGGGGTCTACGTGAATGCTGGGGAGGGACTCTTTGTCAGGGAGTGTAGTGATAGGACAAGGAGTAATGGCTTTACACTACAAGAGGGTAGATTTAGATTAGCTATAAGAAAGGAATTATTTCCTATGAGGGTGGTGAGGCACTGGAACAGATTGCCCAGTGAAGTTGTGGATTCCCCATCCCTGGAAGTGTTCAAGGCCAGGATGGATGGGTCTTTGAGCAACCCAAACCATCCTATGATTCTATGATCATGATGGCATTTTCAGAGCATTATGACCATGGAATATAATATTTTTAAATGTAGACAATATTTTAAATGTATATAAATTGGATATTATAAATGTATTAAATGTATTAAATGTATTGGATATTATAAAATGTATTTTAAAGTGGATATATTTGATATTACCAGACTTTTACAATAAACTGTTATATAAATATATACAGTCTGAATCCTATTATTAAAAATAGTTTTGTGTTTTTTTTCCAAGACACTTATAAGTCATGCTAACACTGATGGCACACTGATGGAATGCAGTACATTACATCAGTTCAGAAGGGATGTCACATGAAGACTTAATTTTTTTTAACTATTACCTCAGTTGAGTTTCAAACTCTTTTTTGTAACTATAAGAGAACCCACCCAAAAATAAATTAAACAAAAAGAAAGCAGACTGTATAAAGTGAAGATTGCCTACATCTTTATTACTTCTAATTGTTTGCATTTTAGAAACTGATTTAAAAACAGAAGTGTAATGTGCAGTGTGATCATCACAACAATGATTGCATAGTTTAACATACCTTGAAAAAAATAATATACATGTGGAAAAGCCAGGTTTTGCACTTTATTAACTTTCCAGCTTGATTTAAAATGCAATATATCTCCGAAGGCTATACTATAAATAATGGATTAAATACCTGCAGATTTCCTTAGCCTGAAAACAAAGTGTGTGTACTGAGAATTTGTCTTTTAAAATGTATTGCATAATAGCCTAAAATATTAAGTGTACAGGTTTTTATTTTTACTGTAAATTTCTTTACCTTCAATATAGTACACTATTACTTGCAGCTAAAGCTTTGCTAGTACTTAGCTATTCAGTATTCTATTCAGCTATCTAGCTTCATGTTCATCTGTTCCCATAACCAATTATTCTTCATTTCAAAAAGGAATCAGAACAATGTGAGAAGCAATAAACTCAATGTCAGCAAAAAATAAAATAAAATGAAAATAAACAGACCTGACAAATCCATACAAATACAAAAGTAACATCAAAATGTAGCTTTAAACTGAAAAGTTAAAGCCAACACAACAGATTTCATGTATCAAGATAAATACAGCATGAACTTCATCTCATTTAACTGAAATCGGTGAAAATTCTGTAGTACACTTTACAAGGAGCAGGATTAAGTGTTCTTTGCTACTTTTTCTCCTAACATTCAAGAATGCTTCTCCAGCTCATTGTCACCCACTCGTTTTGGTGTACTCTATGCAGAAATGACAAGCAAAATATGCAGCATAATGATTAAAATGTACCCTTTGCTAACATATGATGGCACTAGACAGAATGCTGTTGGAAATATGTAACCCACTACTGCATCTAACTAAAGACTTATGTTATAAAGGAATATATACAAATGACTAAGTAGAACACTCAGCATAAGGATTAAGACTTCTTACCCCATATTTACATCGGTGGGATGTTGCTCCATACTGGAAGCAATGCTGTTCATCAGCATCGTACACCTGACCTGGGGCCACAGCTGGATAAAGAAAGTCACACTTGGGAGGTTCATTACCAAGGCAAGTACCATGGCCTGAACTGTTCAACATAAAAGACCTAAGGAATTAGGAATTCTACTAACTGTAAAACACAGTAATGATATCATGTATCTAGTTCTTACTTTTAACATCTCTGGGTGTGAAACAAATATGATTGAAATAAACAAACAGTAAGATGGTACACCCATGGCCAAAAAAAAAATAGAGGAAATTAAGAGATCAAAATAATTTTTCATTATAATTATTAACAAAAATGCTTATTTTAGATCATGAAATAATTTACATATATTATCCTTTTTAAAAGTGCGATAATTTCTGAGCCACACAAGATTGATTTTCATTTTTGTTTTAACGTTCCTATTTTCATTAAAGAATAGCTAATTTTGGTCATAGAATGAAAAATAAATAAATTAAGCAAATAAAATAAATGAAGTTTGCAGTTCTTAATGATCCTTCTTATCTTTCAAACAGCCAAGTACTTTAAAATCATACCAATCCAAACTGATTTACAGAAAAGTAAAACACATTTAAATTTCAACATGACTAAATGCTTATAGGATAAGGACCTTAACATGCATGCCTCTTCCATGTGAGAGAACAAAATAATTACAGTGGTAAAAATCTTAAAATTTACCTATACTTGGGTGAGAGACAAAATTTGTATGGATACAAAGATCCTTTCTATTGCATTAATAATAGTCTTCAAAATTTCATGTTTTAAGTTCATCACCTTTCAAAGCTTTAATATTCTTTTATTTTATATTCATTGGTGTTTTTTTTCAAAATATGCCCGTATTCAACTACAATATTTTAGTGTAGTGGAACAAATAAAGAAAGCCAAAGGCAGTCAGAGTTGTTTTGTTTAGAAAACTTTATACTTCGCTAAATATAATTATTCAGTATTATTTAGTCAGTGAACATAAAAGAGGACAGATGCTTTTTTACTTTCATTTCACATGTGAACGAGTGATGATTTTAAAAGAATTCTTATGCCAACACTTGATTATTTTTTTCCGACATTCCTACAAATTTTGCCAGCACTTATGTTTTTTTTTTCCAAATCTTTTCCATGCACCTTGCCAAAGGAACATAATTTCAGAAGTGAATATTCTACACTGTTTTTGGAGATCTCCATTTTTGTACATTTTTCAACTGCAGATAAAAAAGACCAAAAAGTCCCCTTTAACAATACAATTTATGTTCTCATTTTAACACTATTTTATTCATTTCTTCAAAATGCTACAACAAACCCTTTGGAAAAACACAGAAACAAACAACCACTGACCATTTCAGAAGAAGGCAAACAGCAACTAAGGCAATAATCAAGTAAATAAAGAAAAAATATGATATTCAGTTACTAATTCCAATGAATTTAATTTGATTTATCTGCAACCCCCTTACCCCCCACCCCAAATCAGGACATAAAATGTTGAAATCTACCTTTAAAATATCAAATGCATGATACTAGCATTAAAAAAAAAAGTACTTCCCCTTATTCCATTTTTAATTATTGCAAATATATACATTTTCTAATGGCAGAAGTTGGGAAACTATCCTACATATTTTTGAATATAAATATTTCAGTGTTGTATTTGGTGCGTATGAGGAGTACATGTTAATAATTCCAATACTGAAATAACTCAAATACAATCTGATCTTTCTGCATTGTCCAGACCAAACTGCAGATAAGAACTTTGCTTAAACAAACAATGAGAAGTTTAACATTTGACATCATCTTGAGCTAGTATTGTATATAACGTGAATATTTCCACAGATTTAAAGAATACACAGTTTGGTCTGTAAACTATAATCCTGTAAACAGACAGGTAAGAGCACAACATTTAAAAACCTCTCATTACCTTTGATTACACTCTCCACAGGCCTATGGATCCCTACACAGATTAGATTAGAGATTCAGATCTTAATCTTTAAATGCACCAAACCTGTAAATTAAACTCTATACCTACTCTACAAGACTTTTATTTTAAGAAATAAATATTTAAGATTAATTTCATGCAATATAAGTCAAAACTTTGTAGAAAATACAAAAATATGCTTGTTCTGATGTGGTGGTTTTACCGTGCTAGGCAGCTGAACACCACAACCGCTCTCTCACTCCCCCTCCTTAGATGAGGAGGGGAAGAAGTAAAGGAAAGAACAACTCACGGGTTGAGATAAGGATAATTTAATTAAAGGGGAAAAAATATTAAGGAAAGATTATTATTAATCAAACAATTTAACTAAAGGGAAAAAAAGGAAAGGGGAAAAGGGAGGGGGAAAGGGAAAAAACAAAACAAAACAAGTAAAGGCTATGTGGGAGTGCAGAGGAAAGAAATTACTCTCTACTTCCCACAAATGAGCGATGCTTGACCACGTCCTTGAAGCAGGGCCTCAATGCACATAGCCGGTGTTCGGGAGAACAGACGTTTTCGCAACGAGAGCCCACCCCTCCCCTCTTCTTCCTTTTTCCACCTTTTATTGCTGAGTGTGACATCATATGGTATGGAATATCCCTTTGGTTGGTTTAGGTCAGCTGCCCTGGTGATGTTTCTTTCTCACCTTTTTGCCCACCCCCTAGGAGGGTTAGAGAGAGTCCTGATGCTGTGCCAGCACTGCTGCCAGACACAACAGTGGTGTGATACCACTGCTGTTCTAGCTACAAGTGCAGAGCACAGCACTGTATGGGCTGCTGCAGGGAAAGTTAACATCCCAGCCAGACCCAGTACATCTGCTCTGATGATATTTTCACCATAATGAAATATTGTTGTAGTAGTAAAACAGCAAGAAAATTACTAGTAAGTGGTAATTCACTTACTGGCTACATTACATCACCATCTCTTAGTGTGGGAACCTGATACTGTACTGTACCAACCCCTTCTGAAGCAGCTTGAACCCCTTCATATGCTGCCAATATCTCTTTTTCGGTTGGAGTGTAGCAGGCCTCAGATGCTCTGTATCCCCAACTCCAAAACCCTAGGGGTAGACCTCGAGTTTCCCCAGGCTCTTTCTGCCAGAGGCTCCAGGTGGGGCCATTCTCCCCGGCTGCTGTGTAGAGCATATTTTTTACATCTTGTCCCACCTGGACTGGCCCAAGGGCTACTGCATGAACTATCTCCTATTTAATTTGTTCAAAGTTGTCGTTGCTTGAGGCCACATTTGAAATTGTTCTTCTGCTAAAGGGATCAAGAAAAATTCATTAGTGCTATCAGATTTGGTATACCACTTGGCTGCCTTTGACTCCAGTTCATATTGAAGTTACAGTATGTGTGGCATGGCAGCATTCACTGGTGGTGTGACTTCATTCAGGCCACAGTAGTCCACTGTTAGCCTCCACTCTCCATTAGACTTTTGCACTGGCCATATGGGACTATTAAAGGGTGAGTGAGTCTTGCTGATCATTCCTTGGACTGCCAGTCAACCAGTCAGCTTATGGATGGGAATCACGGAGTTTTGGTTGTTTGATATTGCTGCTGGTGCTCCATTCTGATAGCGATCGGTACATGCTGTTCTTCGACTCTCAGCCACCCCATGACAGAAGGGTCCTCCATATTGGCTACAGGGGAACTTCTGCTCCAGCGCCTGGAGTACCTCCTCCCCTCCTTTTTCACTGTCCTTGGTGTCTGCAGGATTGTTTCTCTCTACATTTTCTCACTCCTCTCTCCCAGCTGGTGTTGCACAACAGCTTTTTCCCTCTCACAGAAGTGCAAACAACATTGCTTACTGGCTCTGCTCTGGACATCAGCGGGTCCCTTTGGAGATGGCTGAAACCAGCTCTTATCTAACATGGGGCAGCTTCTGGACTCTTCTCACAGAGGCCACCCCTGCAGCCCCCCCCCCGCTACCAAGCCCTTGACACGTAAACTCATGATACGTTCGATTTCTTTCCGATCTTTTATGCAAGACTGGCTCTATGATTATCTATGTCATAGCAAAGACACTTTAATTTTGCAGAACGGTCTCACAATACTTAATTTTTCTTTTGTTTGGTAGTAGATAATTTGCTATTTCTTAAATGTATACTTTCCTCCACAATAAAATCTGTGTTCCGAAATGTTCTTTTCTTCTTTTGAATAATTATCCAGCACCCATATTATGAAAAATCTACTGGTCCATCTATCAAAATCATCCACCTACCAAAATCTTTTGGAATCTGGCCTTGAGAGTTTGGGAGATATTAAACTATAAAATATTGACCCAATTTGTTCTATATGTATTTTATCAAATACTCTACAGAATAGTTAATGGGAATCAGCTGCTGATTCTGCCCTTTACAATTTATTTAAATTTATAAAACCCAAGAGGTAGACAAATATTATTACTTGCAAAGTCAGCACTCAGAAATATATTCTAAGTGAATGTAAATTTTCTCCATTGATTTCTTATAAAACTAGTCTCCTGGAGTACCAGGGAACTGGTCAATCTTCCATAGGCACCATATGAGGCATATATAAAAGTATTCCATATTTACCTGTATAACCACTTTTATGTCCAAGATTCTTGGCCAGATGATGCCTGGGCCAAGAAACTGGAAGATTTTGGATATTATCTCTATGAGCTTCCTTGGACCAAAGTGGTTTTAGCTCCTTTCCAGAGATAGAAAGGGCTCGTCACTGAGATCTAAATCTTGCTATATGGCAAACCTAGAGACTTTCCAATAATTTCCTGTGATAGATCTTACTTAGAATTATAGAATGGTTTAGGTTGGAAGGGACCTTAAATATTATCTAGTTCCAACCCCAGAGCCATGCGTAGGGACACGTCCCACTACAATGGGTTTCCTAAAGCCATATCCAACCAGGCATTGAACACTTCCAGGGATGGGGCATCCACAACGTCTCTGGGCAACCTATTCCAGTGCATTACCACCCTCATAGTGAAGGATTTATTCTCCCTCCTCATCATTCCTGTAGGCACCCTATAAATACTGGAAGGCCGCTATAAGGTCTTCCCAAAGCCTTCTCTTTTCCAGGCTGAACATCCCCAAATCCCTCAGCCTATCTTCATAAGAGAGGTGCTCCAGCCCTCTGATCATCTTCATGGCCCTCGTCTGGACCTCTAACAGGTCCAGGTCTTTCCTATGCCGGGGGCCCCAGAGCATATTTAAGATTTATCACAATGTGCTCTTACATCACAATCATCACAGTCTTCACAAGGTTCACTTAAATTAAAAAAAAAAAAAGAAAAAGGATTCCCCACACCAGAATAAACATATAATCATCACAACTCCAACCCTCATCCCTTCACCACATTACTGCAACACAGATTCTTCATAATTATTACCTTCTAAAATTCTTCACGACTATTATATTCTAAGACAATGTCCAGTCCATGCTTTACCCCTTACTTCTCTCAATTATCATCCTTATCTCAAATTCCTCAAGCCCCATGTAGGGCACCAAAAAGGACTGTGGTGTTTTTCCCTGCTGGGCAGCTAAACTCAACAACTGCTCTCTCACTCCCCCTCCTCAGAAAAAGATGGGGAGAAGAAAGTATGCTAGAAAGGAAAAAAAAGGCTCACGGGTTGAGATAAGGATGATTTAATTAAAGGGAAAAAAAAGAGGGGGAAAAAAACAAGCAAAGGCTACATGGAAGCACAGAGAGAGAGGAAAAAAAAAAAAACATCTGGGCAGCCGAACTCCACCACAACTGCTCTCTCACTCCCTCTTTTCAAAGAAAAAAGGGGAGAAAATATGATGGAAAAGGCTCAAGGGCTGAGATAAGGACAGGGAGATCACTCACCAATTATTGTCACAGGCAAAACAGACTCAGCACTGGGAGATTAATGTAATTTATTACCTATCACTAGACTAGAACAGTAAGGAACTAAAAGTAGACTAAAAACACCTTCCCCCATCCACCCCCTTCCACCTCCTCCCCCCGAGCGGTGCAGGAGAATGGGGAATGGGGGCTGCGGTCAGTCCATAACACTTTGTCTCTGCTGCTTCTTCACGGTCACTCTCTTCCCCTGCTCCAACGTGGAATCCTTCCCAGAGGATGCAGTCCTTCTCAAACTGATCCTGCGTGGGCTTCTCACAGTCAGCAGTTCTTTAAGAACTGCTCCAATATGGGTCTGTACCACAGGGGTCCATCCTTCAGGAGTAAATTGCTCCAACCTGGGTCCCCCATGGGCGGCAGCTCCTGCCACATCACCTGATCCAGCATGGGCACCTCTATACAGACTACAGGTCTGGCTCGGAGTTTATTCTTGTGGGGTCAGCCTCCTTCAGGACAGATTCACCTGCTCCAGCGTGGGCTCCTCCATGTGCTGCAGCGTGGAAATCTACTCTACCGTGGTACACCATGGGCTGCAGGGGGACAACTTTTTCCACCATGGTACAACATGGGCTGCAGGGGGACTACCTGCTCCACCATGGTCCTCTCCACAGGCCGCAGGGGAACTTCTGCTCTGGCACCTGGAGCACCTCCTCCCCCTCCTTCTTCACTGACCTTGTTGTCAGCAGAGCTGTTTCTCAATACTCCCTGTTCCAGCTGCTGTTGTGCAGCATTTTTTTCCTTTTCTTAAATATGCTCTCACAGAGGTGCAACCAATGTGACTTATTGGCTTGGCTCATGCCCAATTTTTGTGCATCATTTCTGCCCATGTCTTTCTCTGCAGGGTTGCTCTCTATCCACTCATTGCCCAGTCAGTATTTGTGCTTGGGATCTCATATATTTCTTTTCCTGTAAATCAGAGAATTAGAACTTAAAGTAGTAATAGTTTTTCTAGCTCAGAAATTCTGTAACTCAGAATTTCATTTATCTACCCAAGTTAAGTATCAGAAGAAAGTCCAATAGAGCCAGACTTTGCTTGTCTATGGCAGTTTTCAAGACATGGGAAACTAATAATAGAAACAGCTATTTCTGTTGACTGGTGTGTAACGTATATTGCGCTTTTCCTTCCTCCTTGGATTAAATAACTCTTTTTGGTTTGAGGTTTTTGAGGAAGAAACCAAATAAGATGTGTACTTTATTTTAAGGCTGCTGCGGTTTACTGCTTTTTGTAAGGCCTAGGCCTGTGCTGTAGTAAAGCTTTTAGAAATAAATCAGCAAGTAACGTGTTATAAAAAGTACTGCTGTTTGTAACTTGTGCAAATCTAGTGACTGACCAAATTATCTTATCAAACTTGTTTTATAGCTATTATTCCACACAATTCATTAGTGTTAGTGATATTGTCTGCTTTTTTATCATAGCTATGTGTGCAAAAGAATATGGTGAAAGTCCAAACTACTCACTGTTTTTTTGTTGTTTTTTTTTTTCACTTTTATTTTCTGTAATTTAGAAATAGGAGGTGAAAATGTCAAATAGCTTGAGATTTTTGATCCATTTAAGGGAAATCTGAGATTTCAGTTTGATCAGCAGCAGTTCAGTTTATGGCTCTAGGTGTTGGAACTAGGTTAACTTAGTTACTTAAAATATTTTTTGACTGTCCTTTTAACAATTATCTATGCATCCAATCATGCACATCTTATATTTTAATAAGTTGCATAGCATGAAGAGTAAAAAGTAAAGAAGCTCAAATTCTAATGAATCCATTGGGTTTATCATTGAGCAAGGGCATATGAAAGGGACAGTCCTTACTTGAATAGCTTATTGTTGAAACATATTATAATAAAAAGCAAGTGTCAAAAAGCAAGATATGATTTTAAAAAGATGAAAAATAAAACCTTCTTTTTTTCTGGAATAACATATTTGTAAATGTTCCCTAAAAATTAACTCTTAATAATTTGTAGTAGTTGGCTCCGTTTCCTCTTAGGACAGAACCAGTTCTTAGGCCTTATTTTGTTTTCTGACAACCTTTTTTTTTCAAGCAGGTTAATTGGCAAATCTTGTAGTATTATATATCTAAAGTACACATCCATCTGTCTCGAAATTGAGCATTATGTCCAGTCGTACCCATATGTCATTTTCATCTAGCCTGAATTTTCTTATATTTGTATATTATTTAGGTTTATATTCCACCTATCTTGGTAGGTTTTTCTTCAGCCAACATGCCATGATTCTATTCATTGTCTCCTAGACTCATTAAGAAATATTCCTTCAAAAGCCTCAGTTATTTCTGTCTCTGTCTATCATAAATATTGCTCAGGCATGTTGTAGAAGTAGCTTTCAGGTGAAAGAAAAGAAAGAAAAAAATATATGCTGTGGGTTATTCCCGTTGATTAGTTAAATACTTGAAAGCATATCCATCACATACTGGTTCATAATGCTAGTAAATGCTTCCAGTCTTGTACAGGCATATTGCTATCTCAATGCTAATTTGATGCAGATAATCCTTCTTTCTGACACAGTGGACATTTCCAGTAAGATACCGCTAGTAATAACAGTGTTTTATGGAGACTTTTCCTTTTTTCACATAATCAAACTGGTGAAAAGGGCAATGTTATCCTTGAATGTATAAATACAGATTATCAAGTAAGAAGAGGTAATTCATTTTGACTTTTATCTATTGTTGTTAATACCACTATAAAAACAACTTCTTGAATTGTAATGCACGTGCTTCAAAAAGTTTAAAAATAACTAAAACTCAAAGGAAAGTGACAGCCACATTGTAGTGGTGTGACACTGACAAAGTTCAATTTAGTAATCTGATTTAAGTGAAAAAAAAAAAGTCATCGACATGGAAGTAATTACTACTGACACAAAGGGACTCAACCCTGCTGATAAAAGTGTAACAACATCCCCTAGATGGACACTGAAATTGACTTTTTTAGACTGAAGAGGAATTAACTAAGTGCTAAAAACATTAGAAGAAGAATCAATCAAATACTAAGATGCAAAATCTGCCTATGAAGTTCCCTAAGCTACAGAAATCACAAAATCAAAGAATATATTGAGTTGGAAGGGACCCACAAGGATCATCAGGTCCAACTCCCAACTCTACACAGAACCACCTAAAAATCAAACCATATATCTGAGAACATTTTCCAAACACTTCTTGAACTCCGAGAGTCTTGGTGCCATGACCACTTCCCTGGGGAGCCTGTTCCAGTGCTCAACCACCCTCTCAGTGAAGAACCTTTTCCTGATATCCAACCTGAACCTCCCCTGATGCATCTTCATGCCATTCACTCAAGTCCTATCGCTGGTCACCAGAGAGAAGAGATCAGCGCCTCTCCCTCCACTCCCCCTCCTGAGGAGGCTGTAGACCGTGATGAGGTCTCCCCTCAGTCTCCTTTTCTCTAGGCTGAATAAGCCAAGTGACTTCAGCCACTCCTCAGTGAGACTGACAGGCCTGTAATTACCAGGGCTTTTTTTCTTGTCCTTCTTGAAAATTGGAACAACATTTGTCAGCTTCCAGTTGACCGGGACCTGTCCAGGTTCCCAAGAGTATTGAAAAATGATTGACAGAGGTCTCACGATGACATCAGACAGCTCTCTGAGTACCCTGGGATGAATCCCATTGGGCCTCATAGACTTATATGCATCCAGCTGGAGCAGCAAATCCTGAAAACGTCCAGGGTTCATAGAATCATAGAATCATAGAATGGGTTGGAAGGGATGTTAAAGATCACCTATTTCCAACCCCCCAGACATGGGCAGGGACACCTTCCACTAGACCCGGTAGCTCAAAGCCCCATCTAACCTGGCCTTGAACACTTCCAGGGATGGGGCAGCCACAGCTTCTCTGGGCAATCTCTTCCAGTGCTGCACCACCCTCATAGGAAATAGTTCCTTCCTTATATCCAGTCTAAATCTACCCTCTTGTAGTTTAAAGCCATTACTCCTTGTCCTATCAGTACATCCCCTGATAAAGAGCCCCTCTCCAGCTTTCTTGTAGGCCCCCTTTAGGTACTGGAAGGCTGCTATAAGATCTCCCTGGAGCCTTCTCTTCTCCAAGCTGAACAACCCCAACTCCCTCAGCTCGTCTTCACAGGAGAGGTGTTACAGCCCTCTGATCAACCTTGTAGCTCTCTTCCGGACTTGCTCTAATAAGTCCATGTCCTTCTTATAATGGGGGCTCCAGAGCTGAACACATTACAGGTGGGGTCTCACGAGAGTAGAGAGGGAGAATCACCTCCCTCAACCTGCTGGTCATGCTTCTTTTGATGCAGCCCAGGATATGGTTGGCTTTCTGGGCTGCAAGCCCACATTTCCAGTTCATGTTGAGTTTCTCTTCCACCAGTACCCCCCAATTCCTTCTCTGCAGGGTTGCTCTCTATCCACTCATTGCCCAGTCAGTATTTGTGCTTGGGATTGCCCCAACCCAGGTGCAGGACCTTGCACTTGGCCTTGTTGAACTTCATGACGTTTGCACGGGCCCACCTCTCAAGCCTGTCCAGGTCCCTCTGGATGGCATCCCTTTCTTCTATCATGTCAGCTGCACCACTCAGCTTGTTTTTTGTCAGCAAACTTACTGAGGGTGTACTCAATCCCACCGTTCATGTTGCCGACAAAGATGTTAAACAGCATTGGTCCCAATACTGATCCCTGAGGAACACCACTTGTCACTGATTTCCACTTGGACATTGAGGCGTTGACCGCAACTCTTTGAGTGCGACCATCCAGCCAATTCCTTACCCACTCAGTGGTCCATCTGTCAAATTCATGTCTTTCCAATTTAGAGACAAGGATATTGTGCAGGACATTGTCAAATGCTTTGCACAGGTCCAGGTAGATGATGTCAGTTTCTCTTCCCCTATCCACCAAAGCTGTAACCCCGTTGTAGAAGGCCACCAGATTTGTCGGGCACAATCTGCCCTTAGTGAAGCCTGTCCTATGAGGAAAGACTAAGCAAGCTGGGCCTCTTTAGCCCAGAGAAGAGGCAACTGAGAGGGGATCTTATCAACCTCTATAAATACCTGAGGAGACAATGTAAAGAGGATGAGGCCAAACTCTTCTCAGTGGTGGCCAGTGATAGGATGAGGGGTAATGGGTATAAATTGAACCACAGGAGGTTTTATCACCATATGAGGAAGAACTTCTTTACGGTTCAGGTGACAGAGCACTGGAACAGGTTGCCCTGGAGTCTTCTTCTCTGGAGATATTCAAAACCTGCCTGGATGTGATCCCATGTAAAATGCTCTAGGTGACCCTGCTTGAGTAGGGGGGTTGGACTAAATGATCTCTGGAGGTCCCTTCCAACCTCAACCATTCTGTGATTCTGTGATCCTGTGACCTTGACCCTCCCCAATGTTTTGCTGCTTTCTATTTTTAAAAATCTTTATGCCCATTTTTTGCTATGGCTGGAATGGTGATCCCACCCTCTAATACGATCTCTTCCAGCTTAAGTATAATTTAGGATATATTTGTCTACAGAAATGATAATTGCACAGCCAAATCCTTGAAAGTATATGAATTCTTCAAACTAGGCTACTAATTTCATATTAGAACTACTTGATTTTCAGAAGGAATTCCTCATTGATTCCATAGGTGGCTTTGTTGTTTGTTTGTTTGTTTGTTTAAAAAAACCACTACATTATTCAAGTCTTAATTTTGTAAACTAGTCTTTCAAAGCTAACCTACATTGAAGCAGGAAAATAAATTCCTCTTCAGTACTTTTATTAAGCCTGCTAAGAATTTACCCACTTTTTTCTTAAGTACTTGCAGGTGAATTTCCTAAACTAGTTTGGCTTCCTCTACAAAAAACATTATGAAAGAATAATTGCATATTTTTTGAATGGACAAGCTACTCCTTGGCACTGAAAGTGACCTGAACTTAGGTTTTGATTTTTACCACATACTGAATATATCACTGGATAAAGCCTTTGTGTGACCTGGTGTGATCTCATAGTTGACCCTGCTTGGAGTAGGATATTGGACTAAAGACCCCCAGATATCTCTTCCAACCTAAATCCCATGGATTCTATGTAGGTGTTACCTGAAAATCTTCAAAATATTTAATTACCACAGAATAATAAAAATGATATTTTAACACAACACTTCAGAATATTTATTGAAAAGGAAAGTAAATTGTATACCCAAAATGGAAGCTTCATTACAGCCATAGTTATCATAGCCCAAATGTTTTATCAATACAGGAAAAAGAAAAAAAAAAAAAAGTCTCACTTTCCCATCCCACTCTGTTGGAACATTCCTACATCTTATTAACAACTATACATGAAACCTCTTCAACCACATAGTTGATTGTTAAGATTTTAAAGCTCCTGACATTACCCTGTAAAACACGTTCTCTTCTGCAGTATAAACACAACTGCCTAAAACACTAAGAGATCCAAGATGTTCAAGTTGAAATAAGAAATATAAAAGAGATAGCTATCCCACTATATTTAGCACTGGTGCGGCCCCCACCTTGAATACTGTGTGTAGTTCTGGTCTCCACAATATAAAAAGGATGTTAAGGTCATTGAAAGCGTCCAGAGGAGGGCAAAAAAGCTGGTAAAAGGGCTGGAAGGCATGTCCTATGAGGAGAGGCTGAGGACACTTGGGTTGTCTAGTTTGGAGAAAAGGAGGCTAAGAGGCGACCTCATTGCTCTCTACAGCCCCCTGAGGAGGGGAAGTGGAGAGGGAGGTGCTGGTCTCTTCTCCCTCTTCTCCTGCCCTTAGCGAAGCCATGTTGGCTGTCACCAATCACTTCCTTATTTTCCAAGTGCCTTAGCATAGTTTCCAGGAGGATCTGCTCCATGATCTTGCCAGGCACAGAGGTGGGACTGACTGGCCTGTAGATCCCTGCATCTTTTTTTTCCCCCCTTTTTAAAAATGGGGGTTATGTTTCCCCTCTTCCAGTCAGTGGGAACTTCACCAGACTGCCACAACTTCTCAGATATGATGGACAGCGGCTTAGCAGCCACATCTGCGAATTCCCTCAGGACCCGTGGATGCATGTCATCAGGTCCCATGGACTTGTGCACATTCAGGTTCCTTTGATGATCTCAGACCTGGTCTTCTCCTTCAGTGGGCGGTTCATCATTTTTCCAGTCCCTGCCTTTGCCTTCTGGGACTTGGGCTATGAGGCTACAGCTCTTGCTGGTGAAGACAGAGGCAAAATAGTCATTGAGTCTTCCCCATATCCCGGGTAGCCAGGTTTCCCATTTCCTTCCGGAGAGGGCCCACAATTTCCCTAGTCTTCCTTTTATCACTGACGTACTTGTAGAAGCCCTTCTTGTTGCCCTTGACGTCCCTGGCTAGATTCAATTCTATCTGGGCTTTAGATTTCCTAATTTGATCCCCAGCTGCTCGGACAATTTCTCTGTATTTCTCCCAGGTTAATCCGTCCTTACTTCCAACCTCTGTAGGCCTCCTTCTTCTGCTTGACTTTGGCCAGGAGCTCCTTGTTCATCCATGCAGGCCTCCTGGCGTTTTTGCCCGACTTCCTCTTTGTTGGGATGCATCACTCCTGAGCTTGGAGGAGGTGATCCCTGAATATTAGCCAGCTTTCTTGGGCCCCTCTTCCCTCCAGGGCTTTATCCCACGGGACTCTACCAAGCAGATCCCTGAAGAGGCCAAAGTCTTCTCTCCCAGTTTCCCGGGCTGTGAGTTCTCTGTGCTCCCTCCTCGCTGCCCTCAGGATCCTAAACTCCACCATTTCATGGTCACTGCAGCCAAGGCTGCTCTTGAGCTTCACATTCCCCACCAACCTCTCCTTGTTGGTGAGAACAAGGACCAGCATAGCACCTCTCCTTGTTGGCTACTCTATCACTTGGAGCAGGAAGTTATCATCAATGCATTCCAGGAACCTCCTGGATTGCTTATGCCCTGCTGTGCTGTCCCTCCAGCAGATATTGGGGTGGTTCAAGTCCCCTTCTATGTGCTAGAAGGATGTTTTCTCCAGAAAAAATGGTTCGCCTTGGCCATTTCAAAGCCTTTGCTAGCTGAGCATCATTTTTGGAAGTTTTGGTAGACCTATTAGCAATACGTAGCTTTTCTTTGTCTTTATTCCCATCTTTAAAGTCATGTCCATCCTCTATCTGGCTGTCCCACAACATAACTTGTTTTCTCAACCAGTGTATGACTCAATTCACACCTTTCACATGACACTTAATACTGTTCCTCAGTAACCTCAGTCTGAAAAAAATTGTATCTGGGTGTAGTTTATAGAAAGTCTTGATGAAGAGGAGGCTAACACTGAGGCTCTACTTTCAGTGTGAGCAGGATGACTTCAGTTTCCAAATCCCTCTGCCTGATGAGAAAGGATAGCATGGTATCTACGCTACAGGAAAGCACTAAGTGCAAAACTGCTGCAGCAAGTTGTGACCCAGTCTGGTAAACTGGTAGATCCACATGAATCTACCTTACCATACAGTAATGTGAACACTTAATGAACTTCTAGCCAGATGCATTCCACCTGCATTGCCCTGATACCATCATAGCTCTGCCCCAACTTATGTGCAGACCCAAGATGGTAAATTAAAAATGTGTTATGTCATGCAGAGTCATGGCCTCAACTTTCTGCTTGGGTATTTTTCATTTCATTTCACCATGCTCTATTTCTCTTGCAAAAAAATAGCTAAATAGCTAAATGAATCGAATATTCACTGAGCACAGTAAAAAAACAAAACAAAACAAAACAAAACAAAACAAAACAAAAACGTGTCTCTCTTGACTGTGGTCTACTGGATCTTCTTCCATCTGTTCTCACATTCTTGAAGAAAAATGAAGAGAAAGGAGGCAGTCTAATATATCTAGAATAAAAATCTGCAGACACAGATAACAGAATTTTGAGGCTTTCCCTCTAAACCTCTAAATCAGCATTTACCTCTTCTGTTGCTAAGTGGCCCTGTGGCCTTGGGATGATCAAACCAGCATGTTCTTATTGTTATGTCTCCTGAATGCGCTTCAGGTTTTGTTTTAGGTTAAACAACTACTTAAGAATGCGATCCAGAGATCTGTCCTGAGGCAGGATAGTTATGAGTGGCAGGGAGTGGGGGAGGCACCTAGAGCAGTGGGCACCCCCAGTGCATTGGAAATTCACCCCTGAAAAAGTGCAAAATCCTAACAAACCGGCAGAATGCTTGAAAAAGGTGTGTTATCAACCTGGCAATTCCAAAGAGACACAAATCACTGCAACATGCTGGGGCTTGGCCTAGGCTTACTGAGCTGCAATCAACACCACTATAATCGCAGTGACAGACCCTGCAGCCACTCTAACCCCTGCGATGGGCCCTGTGGCCACTCGAAACCCTGCGACGGGTCCTGCAGCCCCTCCAACCCCTGTGACAAACCCTGCAGCCATTCCAAACCCTGTGATGGGCCCTGCAGCTCTTCCAACTCCTGTTACAGGCCCCAAAGCTGGGCGAAGGAAACAGACTGTACCAGTGTCAGTTGCCCCTGTATCCATGCCACCTTACCATGTCTCCATGATGCCAACAAGATCATAGCCCTGCAGGTGTGCACACATCTCTAATTCCTCTTCTTTATTCCCTGTTGTCCTGGTTTTTACTAGGATGGAGTTAATTTTCTTCCTAGAAGCTGGTAGGACGCTGTGTTTGGGATTTAGGATGAGAATAATGTTGATAACACACTGATGTTTTAATTGTTGTAGAGCAGTGCTTACACCAAGCCAAGGACTTTTCAGCCTCTCTCTGTCCTGCCAGCGAGCAGGCTAGGGGTGCAGCAGGAGCTGGGAGGGGACAGACCCAGGACAGCTGACCCAAACTGGCCAAAGGGGTATTCCATACCATCTGACGTCATGCTGAACAATTAATATGGGGAGGCTGGCTGGGGTGGCGGTACCGGCTGCTCATGGATAGTCTGGGCATCGGTCAGCGGGTGGTGAGCAATTGCATTGTGCATCACTTGTTTTGTACACGTTATTAGTAGTAGTACTATTATTATTATCGTTATTATTTTCCTTTCTTTTCTGTCCTTATAAACTGTCTTCACCTCAACCCACAAGCTTTTCACTTTTTTTCGATTCTCTCCCCCATCCCACAGTGCAGGGTGTGTGACTGAACGGCTGTGTGGTGCTTATCTGCCAGCTGGGTTAAACCACAACAATAACATACTAGAAAGAGTACCAAAGGGAACAGCAATGAATTAACAGATAGGATTGGCAATGATAAAGTAAGATGACCTTGTATGTTTTTATACTGCTAGTGTTAAATGAATACATATATATATCGCCTCAGAAAATCATTATTATTTTCCTTTCTTTTCTATCCTAATAAACTGTCTCTATCTCAACCCACAAGGTTTCTTTTTTTTTTTTTTTCCGATTCTCTTCCCCATTCCGGAAAGGGAGGGAGGAGGGTGAGTGAACAGCTGTGTCGTGCTTAGCTGCCAGCTGGGTTAAACGACTACACCCATGCTACTTGTATTTACATAGAGGAATTTAAGTTGGGCCCCTGATGTAGTTGACTTACTGGCTGGAGTGGCTGGAATTCCTTTGTGCTGCTCTTAAGGTGCTCTCGCTCTGGGCATCTACTGGTGTCACTGGTAGGAGTTGGATGGATTGAGGTTCCCCTCCCCCAGCAACTTTACTTTAAAGCTCTCTTCACCATCTTGGCTGGTTTATCAAATAAAACACTTCTACCCTCCACTGTGGCTCAGAAAATGGAAGAAAGTCATTGTTTTTAATCACAAAAATATCTTATTCCCTTGCATAGATCAAAGTTAGTGAATTTAAACACTTTAATGAATTTCCACCCAAATTATATAGAAATATGGCTCTATATGAAAGTCTAAGTAATAAAGTAAGGATGCTTGGAAAATGTTGGATAAGATGCAGAAAATGCTGGTATTTGATTTTTTTTCTTACACGTATTAACTGAAGTTTCTGTTGTGCAAAATATTCTGGTTCTTAAATCTTTTGAGTTTAGTTAATTTGGTGTTTCTATTAATGTCAATTGCTAATTCAATAAAAAACAAATAATTTACAATTGTTTGTAAAAATTTAATTAAATTCCCACTTTTGCTCAAAAGAATTTGTTTTAAAGTCTAAAGTAAAAATCTGAAGTAAAAAGTTATTTTTCAATTAAAAATGTAAAAATACTATGAAAAATAAATGTACTTAAATTCTAGAGCTACTTAAAAGAATGAGTAGATATAGAGTTTCCTTCCTGTAATCCAGGAAGAAATCCCAACCTCAATGATGCAAATGTGAGAAACAAAGTTGTTTTTGCAGTAAAAGGTGTATTTGCAGTGGAAAATTCCACTTACCTTGCATATTCAAAAGTGATTGTGCAGGTATGGCAGTGGCATAGCAGAGGGGAGCATGTTAAGCAGATAAGGGAAAGGTCCCACTGTCCCAAAATAAGGAGGATAGCTAAGAAAAACAAGACGAGCAGTGCGAAATCGCGAAGCATTGCAATCGCGAATAAAATAGCTTTACAGAAGACCCTTTCTGAGAAAATTATTGAGGTATTTCTCACATTACCATCTTTGTACAAGTAATACCTTATCCCCCCCCCCCCCCCAGTTTTGCTCTCCTGACTGGGACTTGGACTGGTTTCTTGTCTGTCTTAATTTTTTATAATCAGCTAAGAAGTTTTCTGCAATCCCCTACCAGGTTAGTAAAATAAGCACTCAGCAGACTGCAGGGTACCTGCATGACCATGGCAAACAGGCCCATGCATCAGGCAGGCTCTTGTCCAAAGATTAGTGGTTTAGCTGGCATGGTAATGTTATCTCCACGGGATTTAGCAGATTAGCTTGAGCATGCCTCCGTGACAATGAGACTACACAGTTTTAGCATACAGTCAGTTTAGGATACAGAAGTCTATCTACATTGGTCAAGCAGCAAGCAGGCATCCCTAAGGAATCGGCACCCAATTATACTATTTTTTTTCCACATCAGAGTATGCCATCTTTTAAAGTATCATGGAGTAAAGCAATCTGTTGTTAAGAAAAGCTGAGGTGGTGTCTTCATTTGCACAGATGAAGATAATGAGTCCTTTTCGCAACAGCTTTGTCCAACATTTCAGATAGACTATTGCAGTTGTGAACTTATAGTACTCAGCTAGGATGAGGTACTATTGTCATATAAGTCAATAACTTACTGAAAAATCTAGTTTTGATCAACACAGAACTATTCATAATGTTGAACTGAAACTTTCCTACTTCGCATAAAATAGTAATGCACACAATGACCAAAAATGGTTCCAGTGTCAATTTCAATTAAAATGTAATTACCCCATATCCTGTACTGCATCAAGAAAAGTGTGGCCAGCAGGTCAAGGGAGGTGATCGTCCCCCTCTACTCTGCCTTCATGAGGTCCCCACTTGGAGTATTGCATCCAGGTCTGGGGCACTCAGCACAAGAAGTATATGGACCTGTTAGAGTGAGTCCAGAGGAGGGCCACGAGGATGATCAGAGGACTGGAGCACCTCTCCTATGAAGAAAGGCTGAGAGAGATGAGAGTTCAGCCTAGAGAAGAGAAGGCTCTGGGGAGACCTCATTACGGCCTTTCAGTACCCGAAGGGGGCTTATAAAAAAAGACAGAGAGTGACTTTTTACAAGGGCACATGATAGGACAAGGGGGAATGGTTTTAAACTTTAAGAGGGGAGATTTAGATAAGATGTGAAGAGGAAATTCTTTACTATGAGAGTGGTGAGGCACTGGAACAGACTGCCCAGAGAAGCTGTGGATGCCATGTCTCTGGAAGTGTTCAAGGTCAGGTTGGATAGGGCCCTGGGCAACCTGATCTAGTAGGTGGCATGCTGCCCATGGCAGGGGAGTTGGAACTAGATGATCTTTAATGTCCCTTCCAACCCAAGCCATTCTATGATTCATACAAAGCAGAGCAGTATCAGAAACTACTTTCAAAACACTATTACAGCTGCTAAAAATAACCTTTAATTTTGGTAATACAGGTTCAAGTTACTAAGGAGCGCTCCAACACATTAGGAGTGTAAAGCACTGAAGCTGTACCCTTCTCTTTTACATATAAAATGTTAACTGGTCCATCAGGTGAGATATCCAAACCAGAATGAAAACAAACACGTTACTATTTCAGTAATTCATTTAGAATCTTTTAAAATTAATTAATTTATATGTTAATATAAAATTATCTTTACCCATTCCGACCTCACCCCCTCAAAAAATCCATTATCACATATGCTGATATAATTTGTTAGTAAGAGCCAGGATAGCTAGCAGTTTCAGTAAAGGCCTGACTAATCCATTCACATTGATTAGTGTAGCCTTTGGGATTATTTTTGGAAATGACAATTATTATAGTAAATAAATGAATACAAACATTCTATAATGAAAACATACAACTGAACTTAAAAGTTCAGCAATGCTTTATAAAGGTAGGTATCACTAGCCTGCTCGCACTACATTGAGGCATGTTCATTTAAAATAAGTATGTACTTGGAAGTGTAAACTTATTTTTATAAATCTTACATCCTTTTTAAAAGACAGCACGCGCAAATCCTTCAGAAACTCTGCAGCATACTTAGATAATTAATAAGCTCAGTAAGTCCTTAATATTAACTACTTATTGCTGAAAACCTTATTTTCAATGGGACTTTTTCATGTTCTCTGGAAACTTGCTTCTTTTGCAGTTAAAGGCCTGCAAGTTAGCATTGACTTAGGCCTTCATCTAGAATACAGAACTGTTCATGACTACACTGAATACCCTACCAGGACAGGAAAGCCAGTACAAACTATACAGTAATAAAACATATTAAAGTACAACAGTGAAAGAAAATAAACAATTCTGCTATGCAGTGGCAGAGTAACACTAACAAAATGTCAAGTTATTCAGCCATAACAGTAAAAATGTAGTGTTGCCAATGCCACTCATGTATGCATACTAAGATGCTTTGACTGACAGAAACATACCACCTAACAATTATTACACTTTTTCACTCTCTGCCTAAACTATGCCAGTAAAAGCTTGATGTGTAGCACAGACGTAAAGATGTATTTAATTACATATATGTGAGCAGCCCTAGTGAAGGAACTACTTGTACGCAAAAAAAAAAAGAGCATAAACAAATTTTTGTAGAAAAATCAAGACCTTAGAACACAACTGTGTTTTATTTTGATTTGTATTCTTTTTTTTTAAATATATATTAGAGACTTGAAAATATATATGTATATTTAAACTTCCTGGACAGCTGTCTAAATCACTTTAATCATTTGAATTGTTACTATGTAGTATTAATGACCACATGTAACAATTATATTTGGAATATGAATGCAAAAATCCATGCAATAGATTCATTAACTTTTATTTCCACTCAAAAAAAAATAAAAACTCCTTAACAAAACCAAACCAAACCAACCAAAGAAAAAAACACACATCTCCCCAAAACCCAGCCACTATTAAACCTTTTATGGAAAACTCCAGGAAAGAGCAATTATTTTAAACACTATATTAAAAATTTCTGCAGGGAGTACAATGATTCAAAAAATAGGTCACATACAGAGCAGTACAGAATTTGTCCTAGAAAGTAGAAATTATAATAAAAGGATCCTAATCCAAATTAGTGCTGCTTACCTCCTGCTATTTAAACAAAAGAGAAAAGAATAATTACCGTCCTTAAACAATAGAGAAACAGATCTCCCAATAAAGTACAGTTGCCTACCCATAACTGCAGAGGACAAACAGCAATATTTTTTACCAGTACTGCAAGATTACAACACAAGCTTTGTTGAAGCTGCTATACCACCATTACCACAGTAATGGTGGTATAGAAACAAAAAAATGTGCACATAGGCAGACTTTGAAACCACCTATTAAAGCTGTCAGTTCTCATCTTGTTCAATAAATCAAAACAACTACAAAGCAGGTTCTCACATTGCCTGAACCTGTTTGTTTCAGCAGAAAAATACTATTATAGTAGTTGAGGTTCTGGCTTGAAATTCTTATAAAAAACATTATATATGGTTAACAAAGCATTTTCCACACTGTTTTGTTCTCAGAACAAAATTTAAGAATGCTTTTCAATTATAAAAGTTTAAAATATTCAATAAGATCGATCTGTTCTACTGGAATACTTTGCATTGTGTCAGAAGTTACTGCACGTCCGTGCAGAGTCAGCAGTTTTTCTCTGAAGAAATCCCTTTGTTCTCTTATCACCTAAACCCAGGCCTCAATGTTAACCCTTCAAATCCCTTAGTGACACGAATTGCTGGACCATTCCTCCCCTTCTTTTTAATATCATCAATTCATGTCTCTTCTTCAACCTTTGTTAGTATCAATTGGATTTCATCAGTCAGTTCTCGGGGAGTCCATTTCTTAAGCATCATTATCGACACATCACCTTTTTTCTCTCCCGAAGTCATCACAAATTGGGTGCTATTTATTATTCGCCGTACCAACAACGTAAAGCAAGGTATCATACAAGGTATAAACAATAATGTCATTATACCACATAAAAATAAATATAACATCCTTTTAACCCATGGTCCACCGGGCAACCACGAAAAGAAATCCCAATCCATACCCTTCCAAGTTTGTACTGGGACGTGGGCTACCTTCCTAATTTCCTTTGTTATCTGTTTAACCACTTTTCCATTATCATCAATTTGTAAACAACAATTAGAATCGTTCAGTTTTCCACACACTCCCCCTTCTTCTGCTAGTAAATAGTCTAAGACCATTCTATGTTGAAAGATAGCATTCCTCATCTGAGTGGATTGATCAGCCAGAAGATCCAAGGTCGTCGCTGTTTGATTGGTTACAACTTGGAGGACAGCTTGCAACCTAATTATTCGGTTCAAATTATAAATAGGTTCTCGTGCTCCTGATACCAACTCATTCGGGTTCCAGGTAGCTGGCCCATAATGCTGTATGATTCTTTCAGGAGGCCATTCATCCTTTCCCCATTTTTGGGCACTACCCCCGGCTAAGGAAGTATCAATAGATCGTTTCATTCTGTTCAGGTCATCATATAATCTTATTCCTAAATGATTTCCTTGTGTTTGTGACAATAAAAAGAACAAGGGTCTTATGTACCCCACATAGCATATTCCCGACCAGTTTCCGGGTAGCCTCTTGTAAGCATGTTTGCCACACACCCAATAATGTCCCTTTAGGGCCCACGTCCCTTTTGGAAAAGGACCATCCCATCCCTCTTTACCCTTTGGGGTGTGATAATACAGAGTGTCCTTGTTACCAAGTGGTCCTGTTACAATGTCTGCCCCGTTTGTACTCGTATATGCGCACTTCCAAGCTCCCCCATCCGGTTTCCACTTACAGTCACAATTCAGTTCTCTTTGGCGGCCTGTCATATTATAAGCTGACCAGAAATGTTTAAAAGAACACTCGCCTCCCATTCTCATTCTGCCATTTCCAATGATAGACCCGCACCACATGCTGTTCCTTAGTGGTGTTATCACGCTGACAGCTCAAGATTTGACCATCGAATTGTCCCCCCGCTTGTGCTCTTGCCACAGTTTCACATCCGGATCCAAAAAATTCTCTATATGAGCATTTCAGCCAAGTCCCATTTCTCAGCTGAACATGTGTGGCGTTCCATTTCCCACTACGTGCTGTACAGTTTATAGGACTACATCCAGGATCGGTACAATCATATCCGGGGGACAGAGTCCAATTGCAAATGCTTTTTCCCACCGCCACTGTTCCTGTTCTGTTCAAGCAGTATACACCCTGAGCTGACGAGTGCAACTGCCATGGGCCTCCTTCCTCTTTCCAAAATTGCATCCCATTATGAACTTTGCTCAAATTACTGACCCACCACTTGGGTTCAACCGGGCCTGCTACCCAGGGCCAACTTTCAGTTCCCCCCCGGTCCTCCACAAATCCAGCAGTTACTAAGGTTAAAGGCCTTGGCCACTTCCTCCCCCAAAGTGAAAAAGTTATTCCTCCATTCCTGCCCATGGCCCAATTGCCCCTGTAAAAACAATACCAGGAAGTATAGCATTTCTTATCCTTTTTCGCTGTCCAATCTTGAGTGTGGGAAACGCCTTCAATCATGGGGTTGGGCCCGCTTTCAGAGCTTGTGTTACCATTCAGCCTTTCGGGGTGATCCAGCTCCTGGAAAACTAATCACAATTTTATTATGGGTTTAAAAAGGTTCTCATGTTATTTTTCTCAGGACAACCTGATCTTAGTGTGGGAGAAGTCCGGTCGAGGCCCTCTCACTCGGCGGTCAATACCCATAGGGGTTGCCTCCCTCGGTAGACCATACACACCGCAGTGGAGGGTCCTACCCCGGTCTTGCCTTCTCCCTTTCCTCCCTTCAGCCTTGTCCTCTTTATCCAGTGCCCTTAATTCATGCAGAACCTCATTGCTAGGATATTAGTTCCTCTTTAGTCTCAGTTTCAGTTCCCCAGGAGTGGACTCAACCCTCCAGGCTTCGGTAGTTATTGGTCCTTTTATTCTGGATGCGTGGGTCCAACCCCTTTCTGCTGTTCTCACAGCTGTTTCAGTAGTAAGTAAAACAAGGTACGGTCCCTCCCATCGGGGGTTCAATGATTCTTCTCTCGAGGTTTTTATTAAGACCTTGTCTCCTGGTTGTATTTTATGAATAGCAAATCCTAAAGGTGGTGTTTGAGTCATCATCCCAATTTCTCTTAGCTCCTGTAATCTCCTTCCAATAGTAATTATATATTTCTGGATACTGTGATCCTCAACTACATTGTTCCCTAGGGGCATCCCTTGAGAATAAGGCATACCATATAACATTTCATATGATGATAATCCAGTCTCACTGTGTAGTTTAGTTCTTATGTTTAAAAGTGCCAATGGCAAGCATTTCGTCCAGGGCAGCTGTGTCTCGATCATTAACTTAGCCAATTGTTGTTTTATTGTTTGATTCATCCTTTCTACTTTCCCTGAGCTTTGTGGGTGCCATGGAGTGTGGTATTCCCACTGAATACCTTTCAAGGGGTACATCCTTCGAATCTTTGCGGCTGGTGTATGTTCGATTATTTCCACACAATTGTGTTCCAACGGTCCTTCTTCTGGAACAGTTCCTAGAAATACTGCTGGATTTAACAGGTTAGTTGTTTTTAAGGTTACATCATCTTGTTCAGTTAGTATTGCCTGATATTTCATCATCTGGCTGGGTGATAACCAGTGCCCCCCCCTTTTGTTCTAAAACGGTTGTTACCATATGTGGTCCAAAAACTTCAATATGTTTTCCCATTCGAAGGCAAATAATTTTCTACTATCTTTATCAAGAGGTATGCGAAAGAAGGCATCCTTTAAAACTATCACGGTAAACCATTTATATTTCTCTCTCACAGATGTTAACAATGTGTAAGGATTAGCTACTACCAGGTGAATGTCCTTTGTTATTTCATTTATTGCTCTAAGATCTTGTACCAATCTATACTCGCCATTCGGCTTCTTTACTGGAAAAATTGGAGTATTGTATTCCGATTTACATTCTTCCAGAATCTGATATTTGAGAAATTTGTCAATAATGTTCACTATCCCCTGCCTAGCTTCTATCTTAAGTGGATATTGTTTGATTCGAACAGGTTTGGCTCCTTCCTTTAATTCCACCTTTACCGGTTGTGCCAGTTTCGACTTCCCTGGTACATCTGTTTCCCATACTGCTGGTATAACTGCATTTTCTACTTCTCTTGGAATATTAACAAAGGGTTTATCTTTGATCATTAGGATTTGTCCTACTTTGGACTCAGGTACCTTCATTATTAATTCTCCATCCTCAAAGGTTATAGTTGCATCTAATTTGGCTAATAGATCCCGTCCCAAGAGTGGAATCGGGCATTCTGGTACATACAAAAATTCATGGGTTAGTTCCTTACCCCCAAAACGCAAGTCAAGGGGTTGTAAGAATGGCCGTTCCTCCTCCTTCCCTGTGGCTCCAATTATTGCAGTTGTCTTAGTTCCTAATCGTCCTTTTAAACTATTTAACACTGAATATGTTGCTCCTATTACATTTACAGCCTAATTAACACAGAAAAAGAAGCTCCCATAACCAACAAAAAATTCAAGCCTCTGTCTTTGTTTCCTAGCTTTATTTCAACTAGTGGACCTGCTAGGGTAGATGCCCCAGGTCCCCGTCATTCCTGACTGCTGTAAGTTTGTCCTGCAGCCTAAGACAATTTCTTTCTGATATCAGGGGCCGATTGCCCTGGAAAGAGGCTAGCCAATTGCCTCTGTTTGTTTTTCTTTTGTTGTTTTTTTTTTTTTTTTTTGAAGCCAGGTCCATTTTTTTTTCTCATTGCATTTCAAAGTTGGTCCAAAAATTCAAAAATTCCATAGGGGTTTCTTTTGGACCTTGTTGGAACAGATTCTCAATTCCCAATTTAACCAGATTTTGGTATTTACATAATTTCCGGGGTGATTAGGGTCTCATTGGGGGGGGTCGGTCAGGGGAATGCAGTCGTTGACAGTTCCCTGAGCGGTCCCATTGGCAATCTGAGCTCACACATGAACTCAGGTTGTTTTAAGAGTTAGCTGCTTTTCTGTTTCCACGACAATTCTCTCGGACCCATCACGGTCCCTCTGCCCCAGAGGGCTCACACCCGCGATTTAGAGATCTCAGCCTCGGGTTGAGGCGGAACTATTAACATTCCTACATCCTCTTTCCCTGCTCATTCAACTTCAAACAGCTCTGTTAAATACTACATGCCACACAACCTTTAACACCTTCAACAACCCTTTTAACACTTCTTTTATCTTTCTCCAGCCTGTACTTTTCTAATGCCAACACCAAAGGCTCAGTCAGGGGCCAACTTAATTCCATACCTTTTCCCTCCAAGATGCTGAAACAACATATCAGTATACAACATTTCATCCTATTTTCCTTCTCTCCTCGAAAACAACATTAATTGCAAGACACTGTTATAGTCGTTGATCCATAAAGTGGCCATTTAGTTTATATAGTGGCCACCATTGATTGCAATACTTAGTGAAAGTCCTCTTGCTTTCTGTGCCCCCATTTCTAACAATATCCTTCCAATGTGCCAATATGCACCCAAGGAGGCTTTTTTTTTTTAGGACGTCTTTGTTTTCGATTTTACCCATTTTCTTGATTTCCCATTCCCTTTTATTTATTTATATTAGTTACTGTCCCTTGTTTCAATTTCCACGCAAACCTTTTTATTGCAGGTTTTTACTATCTTTTCCTAATCTTCTTCCCAAATGTCCCAGTTCTCTGGGTTAAACTCTTCTTTCCACATACAAACTTTACTATTTCAGATTATTAATGAGCCCCGTTCCAATCATAAATCCACAGGACTTCGGGAAAATACCTGAAGCACTCAGCCTTCTGTCTTCTAGACAATCAATACCACCTTTTTCACAAAATTTACATTTCAACAAGACCGAATTTCAAGCCGAATGCTAATTTTTCTCATGCACTTTGTTAGTAAGCCTACACAAAAGAAGGAATCACTCCTGTGTATCCGTCAAGATGGGTTTTTAAAAAGGTATTGAGGCCTAAATAAATTCGCTCTCCCCTTTCTTACCAAATTCCCAGGGCTCAGGCCCGAACCACCAAAGAAGTGGCTCTCCGTTCTACCACTTTGATAATCAGTCAGCCCCCCTCCCCCGATACTTGGGAAACTGACCAAACACCACCGCAAATATACCGAAACTTCTAAACTGTTACTTAGATAATGCTCCCACCTTCCTCCTTGACAGTCAAAACATTTAAGAACAAAATAGGATTACAAGATGCACCACCGGGGGTGGATTGTTAGGATATAGAGGTGGTAGGTTATCCAATGACTCCCATTCATCATCTTTTTCTTTTTCCCTTTTTTTTTTCTTCTTCTTCAAACTTCTCGTCTGCTTTTAGTGTAAATATTGAGGCTGGAAAAGGACGTGATGTCCTGATCCATAATCCTGCATAATCGCTTTCCTCCTGGCTAAAAAGGTTCCTTTGAATTAACATGTATATTTAAGGCCTGGCAAACCCAGTCTTCAAAGGATCCGAAAACGGGCCAAAAGACATGTGGTCTTAAAGGCTCCTTCGGCCATTCTATCATACAATACTGGACCATTTTTAATTTACTTTTTTCCTTTTCTGGGGCCCCTATCGTTCCAATTTCTAATCATTATCCCTAATGGACTTTCTGGTGGTATGTCTGGTAATTTGCTCCCTTTTCTCTGGTCCCGGGTCTTCAATTTTGTCTGACCCATATAGGAATTTTACTGTGGCAATTCCTACAGCCCTTGGTTGTCTTAGTGAGAGTGTCTTGCAGGGGGTTTAGGACCTATCACCCACCCACGAATCCTATAGGAATCGCTTCAGTCCTTCACCGGCCAAGTCCCTCGCGGGAGATTGGAACCGCGGTTAGAAAACCTCCACAATCGCTTCGGAACTACGTTCCGTCTCAGTCACACTCTCACACACACACAAGCAACCGAATCCCACCCAACCGAACGGTATATGCCTTAAATACTTATGACTCCGTCGTCTTCGTTCGGATCTTCGCGTGCAGAATTACGGGCAAAATATAGTGCTGCAGCCGGCAAAGGGAGCTCATAAAAAAATCTAAATCTTTGCTTGCCCTTATTCAGGTTCAAGATGGTGTTAGTCCCGACCCGACTCGAACAGGAGCCACCAAATGGTGGGGGCGCCCCTCCTAGATCAAGTCAGAATTCAGGAACCACGACCATCCCGGACGAGCCCCCAATTGTTATAAATGACTGAGTCCCAAATAGGACTGCAATCAAAGTTTACAATTTATTAAACGAATAGAGGCAAGCAAACAGCGCTGGGTGCGCCAGGAGTCTCTGCTCCACCAAGACGCACACCCGTTATGTAAGACGGCTGATTTTTATGCTCCTAGGCTAATACATATTCATTACTACTTCTAGAAGAGGCAGGGTTATTATAATTGGTTTCCCGAATCCAAAGTCCTCCCAGGGGTGCCTGCGTATCAGTCTCTGGTAGTCTCTCGGGGGCCGCTCGGACGGGGAGGCTCATATTCTTCCTCCTTATCTAGTGGTCTCTTGGCCGGATGTCAGAAGTTACTGCACGTCCGTGCAGAGTCAGCAGTTTTTCTCTGAAGAAATCCCTTTGTTCTCTTATCACCTAAACCCAGGCCTCAATGTTAACCCTTCAAATCCCTTAGTGGCACGAATTGCTGGACCATTCCTTACAGTGCCTCTGTGAGAGCACACACAAGAAAAGGAAAAGAAAACTGCTGCACAACAGCATCTGGGAGAGCGAGGAGTGAGAAACCTCCCTGCACTCCGTGCAGACACCCAGGTCAGTGCAGAAGGAGGGGGAGGAGGTGCTCCAGGTGCCAGAACTGAAGCTCCCCTGTGGCCCACAGAGAGGCCCCTGGTGGAGAAGGCTGACCCCCCCCCCAGCCCATGGTGTACCATGGCGGAGCAGATCTCCATGCTGCAGCCCATGGAGAGGAGCCCATTCAGGAGCAGGTGATCGGGGGTGGGGGGTGGGGGGAGTGGCCCCCTGGACCCCGTGACACAGACCCACACATGGAGCAGCTCCCAGAGCCCGTTTTTCGCTGCCCATGGAGAAACCCACACAGGACCAGCCCAGGAAGGTCGGCACCCCACAGGAGGGACCCCACACCAGAGCAGGGGGGAGAGCGACCGTGAAGGAGCAGTGGAAATGAAGCACCACGGACTGACTGCAGCCCCCACTCCCAGCCCCCCCCGCGCCACTCAGGGCAGGGAAGAGGTGGAAGAAAGTGGATGGGGGAAGGTACCCCCAGCTTGTTTCTCTGTTTCTCACCACTCCAGCCGGTCAGCGATAGGTAATAAACTTTATTAATTTTCCTATACTAAGTCTGTTTTGCCCGCAGCGATAACTGTAGAGTGATCCCCATTGAGGTACACTTTTTCATTTATCAGGGAACTAGCTTTCTGAGAAGCCCAGACTCCCCTATTCTGAATTTATAACAGCAATCTCTCCTCCTTCTTCCACTCCGGATATTCCTATTTGAAGTGGCCGGCCTGGCCACACTTAAAACATCTTCTCAAAGCCTGTCCCTGCTAGGATTTAGGCTGCAACACTGGTAGCTTTCCTTGTCTGCCCTTCCTTTCTCTCTCTTCCTCTCCTTTCCATCCTGGGCCCGACTCCTCCCAAAAGTCCCTCTATCTCCAACCCTCTGCTTCACTACCCAGTACGCTGTGAATACCGTTTGTTTCGCTCTCTACTTTTCCTTCTCATCTGCCCTCCTGGCATACACCTTCATACTACCTACACTGTTCACTCCATCCTCCCACCTTCTGGGGCTTTTTCTGTATATCTGGCCAGGCTTTAATCACAAAATGAACTTTCGAGAGCCCTTGGGCTACCGGGTCCTCAGGATTCATCCCCGAGTACTTTCTAATTCTGACCCCGAGTCTCTCATAGGATTTCTGTGTTATGGGTTGTTATTATCGCAGTTAGATAAGCAGATATTTCTGCTCTATGGGAATTACTCTCCGTCTGGGGGGGGAGGGGGGGAGGGGGGGAGGGTGTTAGTTCTTTCCCATTCTTGCATAGCTGCCTGCCGAATCATTCCCCTCCTAAACATTCTTCTCCAGGGAATAACATACTCAAGATTGACATTCCCCCCCAGGAATACAAATTAGGCCTTAGAAACGGATTTGACTGTTCTGCTAGGCCCTCAATTAAAGACTTCATTTCCTTCTTAAAACTCCTAACCTTTCTGCTGGTAAGGGGGGGAGTGGCACCGGCCCCGCGGCGCCCCCGCGCGGCCCCGAGGCCCCACCGGGACCCCCCCCGCCACCGCCCCCGCTGCTCCACGCTCCCCGGCGCAACTTCTCCAGGGACAGCATCAATTGCAGTCCCTGTCTCCCCTCCTGGAGCAGCTGCTGCTGCCTCCGGTGCAATATTAGGATTATAGGGAGCATAACTTGATTCATCCTCTGAAAACGGAACCTTATTGTTTACATATAAATTTCAAGCCTGAATTTTCATCAGACCCGTATTTTGGCCAAAATAATGAAGTTCCTTTTATTGGCTTTTTAGGCCAGGCAGGTACACAATATCTAACCATTATTTTATTAAAAAAAAATATATATATATATCTTTTTCCCTAGTTTTTGAGTAGTTTTTCCAAATCCTTATCATTCTCTCCAAAGGGCTGGAACCCTTAATCCCCATCTCTTCCTGATGTGCTGCTCTGGACTTTACCACCCACAGGGTACCACACGCCTTCACCTAGGATTAGGACAGAGGTGGGGTGTACTGCCGAGCACCTCGCTTCACTGTGCTCGGGGTACCGTACACCTAAGGGCCCAAACCCCCGAGACTCTCTTTCGCTCGTCTCTCTTTCGCTTCATTCCTCTCCAGCCAAGGGGACTTCGTTCGTCCCCTTGTGAGACTACAGAACCTCGCGGATCGGGACTCCACACTCGCTTCGCACTAAAAGTGCGTCTCATTCACACTCCACACAAGAGTCTCCCCAAACCCAACCTGAGGCAAGATACGGTAAAGTTTTCCTTACTTCGGTCCGTGCACGGCTTCCCGGTCCGGGTTATCAGCAGTAATCCCTATGCCTGTTCCCGATCCGGGCTGAACTATATCTGGGCTTGTGGTGGTTTTACTCGGGTGGGTGGCCGAGCTCCACCACAACCGCTCTCTTACTCTCCCTCCTGAAAGAGGAACAGGGAGAAAATACGATGAAAAGGGCTCAAGGGTTGAGATAAGGACGAGGAGATCGCACAGTAATTATTGTGACAGGCAAAACAGACTCAGCATAGGGAGATGGTAAGATTTATTACCTATTACTAACAAGCTAGAGAAGCGAGAAACAAAGGAAAGAAATCAAAAGCACCTTCCCCCCCATCCACCCTCTTCCACCTCCTCCCCCCGAGCGGTGCAGGGGAACGGGGGAATGGGGGTTATGGTCAGTCTATAGCACTTCTTCTCTGCCACTCCTTCTCGGTCACTCTTGTCCCCTGTGCCCTGGGGTCCCTCCCACGGGATGCAGTCCCGTGGGATGCTTGCTGAACTGATCCGGTGTGGGCTTCCCAGAGGCAGCAGCTCTTCAAGAACTGCTCCAGATATGGGTCCGTACCACGGGGTCCATCCCTCAGGAGCAAACTGCTCCAACCTGGGTCCCCCACGGGCAGCAGCTCCTGCCAGGTCACCTGCTCCTGTGTGGTCTCCTCTCCACGGGCTACAGGTCCTGCCCGGAATCTGCTCTGGCAGGAGTCTTCCACAGGCCGCAGTCTCCATCGGTGCAGGTCCACCTGCTCCACTGTGGTCTCCTCCATGGGCTGCAGCGTGGAACTCTGCTCCACCATGGTACTCCATGGTCTGCAGGGGGACAGCCTGCTTCACCATGGTGCTCACCACAGGCCGCAGGGGACTTCTGCTTTGGCACCTGGAGCACCTCTCCCCCTCCTTCTTCACTGACCTTGGCGCCTGCAAGGCTGTTCCTCACTCCTCTCACTCTCTCAGCTGCTGTGTGGTGCAGCATTTTTTTTCCCTGTCTTAAATACGCTCTCACAGAGGCGCAAAACAACATCACTTATTGGCTCAGCTCTGGTCAGCAGTGGGGCCCTTACCTAACATGGGGCAGCTTCTAGATCCTTCTCACAGAAGCCACCCCTATGGCCCCCTGCTACCAAAACCTTGCCACGTAAATCTACTACAGGGCTGTGTCTGTGTATGTCAGTGCTGGCCTCCCTTCTCCCCCAGAGCTTCGAAGAGCCTGTCTTCAGATTAACAGTCTCGGTCCTTTGCCGGCCGTACAGAGACAACCCACCACCCCCGACGGGGCCGCTGAAATCAGCGGGGTGCACCTTCCTTTCTGTGGTGGCAAGAAATTGTCGGCAGGCGACAAGATCCCGGACGAGCCCCCAAACTGTGAGAAAAATCTCAAATAATTTTCTTCAGACAGGATCTTCTGTGAAGCTATTTTATTCGCGATTGCAATGGCGGGCGTCCTGCCAATCAGGAGCGCATTTTAGTAAACAAATCATAACCTTTTATTCCCTATTACCCGGCACCTGATCACCTCCTCTGTTTCCTCATTGGCTGAGTACTACAGGTTCACAAGCTACTTGACGCTCCTCTATACCATATATGTACAATTTTTCTTTTTTTTTTAACTCTTTAATTTCTCCTTTTTCCCTTTTTTTCCCCCTTTCTTATGTTTTGAGAACTTGTGATCTTTGTTTTACTGTTCTCACACTGCTCATCCTGTTTTTCTCAAGCTTCCACCTTATTTTGGAACAGTGAGGCCTTCTACTGTCCACTTATCTACTTAGCATTTCTTCTTATTATGACTACACAGCTACCTTGGAATACAGAAAATTAGTTCTCTACTGCAAAAACACAACTTAGTTTCTCACAATTATGAAACAAACTTGAGTGTGCATTTCAGAAATTAAAAGTAAAATTCTCTATTCTCAATATGGCTTTAGTATAGCCATATTAAGATTTGAGATTACTGAACTACAATGAACACATCTTTCGTCTAAGAAACATTTTGGAAGATAAATGCTTTATTAATCTCCATAAATACTGGATTAGTGGTTCAGATAGAAATACTGTACCCTATTTAAGCTTTTATTCTGTTTTCTCACAGTTGTTTTTCCTCTTTTTATCACTTTGTTCTAATGGCAAGTAGATAATAAAACAGTAATTTGAAAAGAAATATGTGAAGACATCTGCTTTTCCTCCTCTTCCTTCACATTGGTTGCTCCTCTCTTCTTTTTTGCTACATACTATTAACTGTCATTTACATTAGCACAACTGCAGAATGGGGAAAATACAAGTGCTAACAAAATAAAAACACAAGACCTTTCCCAAATCAGTTCCTCTTTAACAGCTAAGCAGGAGATTTTGCAAGCACTGTTTTAGAATTCCTTACAGGCATGTTAACTTTTATCCTCTAAGCATATCTGCAGTATTTGGATCAGAATCAGTTTCTGATAGCATAAATCCTACACACAGATTATGCTTAACCTGTCAAGAGTGGAACTGCCTTTCATATGAAAGCAACTGCAGAGACAAAACATTATCTGGGAAATAATACTACATCAAACTGAAGCAAAGTTCAATAGGTGGCATGCCAGAGACCTTCCACACATCCAAGTAGGTTACTATGTAACTGGGGAAAACACCTAAGAGTAATTTTCAGAAAATGACTTCAGTGATCCAAACTATACTGTTGTATGCCTAATTCTGTAGCA
The DNA here is from genome assembly GCF_009769625.2 of Cygnus olor. Taxonomy (NCBI): domain Eukaryota; kingdom Metazoa; phylum Chordata; class Aves; order Anseriformes; family Anatidae; genus Cygnus; species Cygnus olor. The sequence continues at coordinate 3,034,599 of NC_049199.1, forward strand.
TCTCTGCCTTAGAGACACTTTAAAGCAGTTCCACAGTGCTATGCAAGGTACTGATATTCCCTTTATATCTGTAAAGATATATATATATATATACATTCAAAACAAGTTCTCGAAGACATTTTCTCAGCAGGAGCCACCTAAACTAGTCAGTAAAGAACACATAGGTTTATCCTAAATCTTATTTCTGCTTTGATTTAGGATCTTAAACTGGGCTGCAAAGAGGTGGGTCCTCCATTTGGAGTTTATAATCCAGAACTGCAAAGTAGGTATATAATCATCTTAAAAATAAAATAAAATAATAAAAAATCAAACTCTTTTCTTTCTCTTTCTTTCTTTCTTTCTTTCTTTCTTTCTTTCTTTCTTTCTTTCTCTTTCTTTCTTTCTTTCTTTTTTCTTTCTTCCTTCCTTCCTTCCTTCCTTCCTTCCTTCCTTCCTTCCTTTCTTTTTCTTTCTTTCTTTCTTTCTTTCTTTCCTTCCTTCCTTCCTTCCTTCTTTCCTTCTTTTTCTTTCCTTCCTTCTTTCTTTCTTTCTTTCTTTCTTTCTTTCTTTCTTTCTTTCTTTCTTTTTCTTTCTTTTTTCTTTTTCTTTCTTTCTCTTTCTTTCTTTCTTTCTTTCTTTCTTTCTTTCTTTCTTTCTTTCTTTCTTTCTTTTTCCTTTCCCCTTGTCTCATGCCCAAGGGTCTTTAAACCTACATCTTGTGTACCCTAAGTACATGTCTACTAGAAAACTAGGGGAAGGAAGAGAAGAAAGATCTCCATGTCTGGCTGAAATGCAGAAAGAATTAAATACCGATGCTAAATAGAGACCAAAAAAGAGTAACAATGAATATGACAGGTCTTGAGCATCATAATCATGACTCCTCAATGCTGGTCCAAATTCCATGGAATGTTTCACGTATTTTCTCCAACAAATATTTCACATAAAATGCATAAAACCTTTAAAGTAGGAACTAGAAGCAAGTGCCCCTTCCTAGCTGAGTGCTCAAAAATTATTTGCACTCGATCTCCTCTTCCCAGCAACTGAGCACTCTGTGAGAAGTCAACAGGAAAGAAAGAGAAGGATCTGCCTGCCATCAAAAGGGTAGTCTATGGATTAGTGATCAGTTTACGCTGTGAAACAGCAGGAGACAGAGAGACTTGAATCTCCTCTGAGTTACACAGAGCTGTGTTCTGCACTCTGGATGTTGCATTCTAAACCCTGAAATACTATAAAAATGCAAAAAAAAAGCAAGCTATCACCATCTGACTTAAAATAGACCGGTAGCTACTGCTGTATCTCATGTAGAACTCAGTTCATTAGACATGCTCAAAGACTGCCTTCTAAATTGAGGCCTTTGGAGAGGATATGTGTAGAAATATCTAACATGAATCACTGTGTGGCTTTGGCAAGAGGTTGGCACTCAGCTTCTCTTATGCGTCAAGACAGGCAAAAAGTAGAACTTCCAATAATCAGTGAAATAAATGTCAAAATCCAATGCGCCTATGGAGTGTCATAATCCCTTGAATATGGTAGCAAATAAGCAAGAGTTTGAGAACTGGCATTTGAGTTTAGGTGCATCCATTCTCTAGTCTTGTTTGAAGACAAATTATTTTATCTAAGTTGCCATTTGAGGAAAATCTTTCAGCTACTGGTACCAGAAGAAAACAACATCCCTTAAAAAATACTTTTTGGAGTCAGTCATACTCAAAATTCTACTGAATAAGATGGACTACACCCTGTACCCAGAAATGAAAGTGAAGTAAGGAAGCAGGTTGCCTACAATAATACTGAATCACCAAAAATAAAAAGCATCAGTAGAATTTAACACAAATGTATGTTTCCAAAGCAAATGAAAGACAAAATACCCATACAAACAACAAAAAAAAGGAAACAGTGTCCCCCACTACCACATGCTTCTAGAATTTTTAACTCACTTGATGGAAGTCATGACTAAGTAATATGAATGCAAAGTAAACATACTTGACGCTGATAAGGCTCTTCCCATGAAATCCTTAGATTATTTTTTGCCATTTTATTATCCGGAAAAATATAGAAGAATTAATTTACAGTGTGCAGAACTCAGTCAAAGCTCAACTACAGCAAATCATGAAATTATTTATGGCAAAATTGACGTTACCCAAAAATGATTACATTCTGCTGGGCAAGTCACTGTTAGCTTTAATTACTATATAAGTATTTTTATATTCTCCTAAGGATATTATTTAATCTCTATGTTTACAAAATATATTTGTCTCTCTGTCCTAAAAGATACAGAATTTCTTGTTAATTATCATTGAAAACTAAAAAAATATATAACTATACTGATGCTCAATAAGCATATCAGCATGTGAAAGAATTCTAAAATGGCTTAATTTGTATCTAGTATTGCTTATTTTTATAAAAACAAAGCTTTAGAACTTGCATTCCAGAGAAAAGTAGCAAGATTTGCCACTGTCTCAATGGAAACACTGTTCAACTCTTCCACTTTTTGAGTTCACTCTTGTTTTCTATAAAAAAACATCAGAAGCAGCATTTTCATGTTTCAGTCAGAAAATCATATAAATGCATATATATATTTATATGTATATTACTTAGGGATTTTAATACATTATTTTTCTGGGAACACTGAACAAAAAAAAGCAATTTTTATCATTATATTAAAATTGTATCATTGGTCAAGACACTTTGCCAAGCTATACCAGACAAAATTCATACCAGAAAGAAGTCAGTATTTTTTCACAGTCATGACGAAATACCATCACAACCAGATGTTTAGCAGAGCTTAAACCTTTAGATTAGAATGTTTTTGTTCAGAATTATAACACACTCCTACTATATAAAAAGATGGATGTGAAGGCCTTAGAAAGCTGTTCAAGCTTCTGTGTTGATAGTTCCAAGGACAATATATTAGTCAGCAAAGTCTACAGAAGGTAGCTACAGGGGAATACTTTATAGCATTTTAAAAATGTATTTATGGCTCCATACTTTGTCAAATGGATACTAGTACATGTTAATATTGAGATGATGCCCAGATATTCCAATCAGAAATGAAGTACCATAGTAATGGACACAAAGAGCTTAAAAGCTATCAATGCCACAGATGTGATATGAAAGAGTCTTCAACTCAACATCCCTTTCTATTCATCCATTCTTTCCTTCTCACTCCTTTCTCTTCTGCTCCTTCCAAGTCAGGTTCATTCTCGAAGGGCTGGAATACACTGTACCTTTTTAGATAGCGACAAGGACAATTTAAAATCTTTTCTGCCTTGTTTTTGATGCCCTATTTTTTTGTGTGAAATGCCAGCTAACACTGGGGTAAAAAATATTGTTCTGCCTATAGGACAAGACACTTTAAAATTCACTGTGCTATTTCTAGATTTCTTGAGGTCCTGGTTTAAACTGAGCAAAGTTGCTGAAATGAACTGTTTTTCTATAGGCTTTAGGATATAAAGATGACAACTTTGTATAGAATTAATTAAAAAAATAATAATCTGTTATCTTAAAACTGTACAGAACTAGATTCAGGTATAGTCTGTGAATTTCTACCTGTTTTATGATATCAAATTATTTACAAAACCTGGTACAAATAACAGGACATTCAGAATATAACCAAAAGCATCTGTATGATAAATTAATGAAAACAAAAATGAATTCAGAAGTTCACACTGTATTTTAAAATAACTTTCTTTGCATAAAATACATAATATATTAATATATATTTGATTCATAATTCATAATTCATTACTTCATAATTCCTTACAGAACAAAACCAAACAGTTGAACAATATAGCAAATTGACACATTTTTCTTTTGATCAAAGAAAATTAATGTACATAACAGGAAAAAAAGTCTACACACGTAGTTTCTTCAGCTAAGAAGAACAGATGGAGATTATATAGGCATGAAATGCAGACTGCAAGGAGATGAACCACGCCACCTTTTATGGTAGCCCACAACACTGTAACTTAACATGTAGATATTACGACTTTTAAGTACTGCAACAATGCTTAGACTATTATTAACGAATAATGGATTGAATCTCCATCCTTGGATATATTCAAAAACCATCTGGACATGGTCCTGGGTAACTGACTCTAGGTGACCCTCCTTGAGCAGGGGAGTTGGAACAGATGGCCTCCAGAGGGTCCTTCCAACCTCAACCATTCTGTGATTCTGTGAACTATATTACCTGTATTAAAATATTATGGTAAGAGCTGTTCTATATCACTGGTATGAGTATTTACAGTAAGGCTAGTAGACCTCCCTCTTTGAGCTTTGAATTTTCAGAGATTGTAATGATTTGGGAAGATAAAAGTATCTGTACATAGAAGAGATCTGTACAAGCACAGGCACATTAACCTTCTTTATAGCTTGCAGTGTTGCGTAATTTATTCAGAATGAAAGACTGTTTAAAAGCAAGCAAGTATACAGAAAATGAGATACAATGAGCCATGGGTATATAATTGGTAGATCATTCCAGCTTACTCTAATAATCTTCTTTTACTCTAATTTACTCTAATAATCTTTCTTCTGCCCTGGACCCTCAGTTCCAGGTATCTCCAGTCTCTGGAAGTCCCCCTAGGTCCTGAAGGCAGAGGTAGGTGTCATGGGTGCAGGTGTGCCCAGCTGGATGAGCTTTTCAAACAGGTAGCTCAGTTGTGAGACGAGCTCACCAGGCAACGCAGCATCCAGGAATATGAGCAGGAGATTGACAAATGATACTATACTCTGACATAGTCTAAGCAACAGCCCTGCCTTAAGTCCTGGCAAGAAGAAGATAAACAAGCTTGCAGCCCTGAACAAACACATTTGCAAGACTCACATGACAAGGGAGAGTGGACCTTTGTCTCTGATCGGAGACATAGGAGGTGTCTCCCCCTTGCCCCTGAAGTGCCCCTGCACAACAGATACGATGTTCTAGGGCAGGAGAGAGGAGACTCTGGGAGAACTAGTAAAGGCTTCAGAAAGGCCAATCACACAAAGCTGGCTCAGTCTCCCACCTGCATCAGAGCAAGTACCACAAAAAAGGCACAAAGGGTGTTAGTCATTGGAGAGTCCTCTCTGAGAGGCACCCATTCTGTCTGGACAGTCTCTCCAGAGAGGTTTGCTGCCTGCCTGGGGCCCATATTTGTGATATTATGAAGAGGCTACTGAGTCTGGTGGGTCCCAAAGACTACCACCCCTTCCTACCTTTTCAAGTAGGATCAAACAAAGCTGTAACAAGAAAACTGAAATATCAAAAAGGATTTTATGTCCCTTTGAAAGATGTTGAAGGGATCGGGAGCACAAGTAGTGTTCTCTTCTGTCCTCCCAGATGGTGACTGGGACCCAGGAAGAAGGAGATGAACGGACTAAGTGAATGATTGGCTGCATGGCTAGTGCCATGCTCAAGGTTTTGGGTTCTAGGATCTTGGACGCACTTTTGAGAGACCAGGCATGCTGACACCGGATGGGGCGGACCTGACCAGGTGGGGAAGAGTGTTCTGGGCAGTAAGCTGTCTGGGCTTATCACAAGGGCTTTAAACTAGATGTGGTGGAGGAAGGGGATGCACCTCTGAGTGAAGGAAGCATACCTGAGAACACTATCACTCTAAGTAACAACAGGGAAATATTTGTGAACTGTCCCAAAGCAATCAGGAAGGGTTCTTCTGGAAATGTGATGCGACCGACAGCCCAACTGAAGTGCCTCTACACTAATACATGCACATGGAAAACAAGCGGGAGGAGCTGAAAACCATGGTGCAATTAGAAAAATATGACCTGATTGCTATCATGGAAACGTGATGGGACGGATCACATAGCTGGAACACTGGAATAGAGGACTACAAGCTCTTCAGAAGAGATAGGCAGGGAAGGAGGGGCGTGGGTGTTGCCCTCTATGTTAGGAGAGGGATTGATTGCAAAGAGATGCCCCTGAGAAACAGCCACAGACAGGTTGAGAGCTTGTGGGTGAAAGTTAAGGACCACACCAATAAAGGACACCTTGTGGTCAGGGTCTACTACAGGCTGCCTGATCAAGAGGAGCCTGTTGATGAGGCCTTCTTGCTTCAACTACAAGAAGTGTCACGCTCGCATGTTCTCATCCTGATGGGAGACTTCAACCACCAAGATGTCTGCTGAGAAAACTACACAGCAGGCTGTAAGCAATCCAGGAGATTCCTAGAGTGCATTGAGGATAACTTTCTGGTGCAGGTATTAAACAAACCAAACAGAGGAGAGGTGTTACTGGACCTGGTGATCACCAACACAGAAGAGCTCATTAAAGAGGTCAAGACTGGAGGCAGTCTGGGCTGCAGTGACCACGCTCTAGTTGAGTTTGTGATCTCAAGGAATATGGGCCTGGAAAAGAGCAAAGTAAGGACCCTGAACTTCTGAAGAACAAACTTCAAGCTTTTTAAAGAGCTAGTGGATGAGATCCCCTGGAACACTGTCCTCAGGGACAAAGGAGCTGAACAGAGCTGGCAACTCGTTAAGGATGTTTTCCTTAGAGCACAAGAACTCTCCATCCCCCTGTGTAAGAAAGTGAGCAGGGAGGGTGGACAACTCGGATGGTTGAGTCTGACCTGTTGGTCAGACTGACTCACAAGAAGGAAATGCACAGGCAGTGGAAGGAGGGATATGTGGCCTGGCAAGAGTAGAGGGATGCTGTCTGGATGTGCAGGGATGGGATCAGGAAAGCCAAGGCACGGATGGAACTCAGCTTGGCAAGGGATGCAAAGAATAACAAGAAGGAATTCTATAGGTACATTGCTCAGAAAAAAAAAGGCCAAGGAGAGTGTACCCCTTCTGATGGACGAGAAGGGTGAACTGGTAACAACAGACATGGAGAAGGCTGAGGTACTCAACAACTTCTTGGCCTGTCTTCACTGCCAGTCAGGCTTCCCATGTCTCTCGTTTCCCTGAACCCATAGATGACGGCTGGGGGAGCAAAGTCCCTCCCACTGCAAAGAGCAGGTTTGAGACCACCTGATGAAATTAAACAAATACAAGTCTACGGGGCCTGATGACATGCCTCCCAGGGTCCTGAGGAAACTGGCTGTTGTAGTTGCCAAGCCTCTCTCCAGCATATTTGAAAAGTCCTGGCAGTCAGGTGAAGGAGGAATGGTTTTAAACTGAAAGAGAGATTTAGATTAGAGGTTAGGAGGAAATTCTTCACTCAGAGGGTGGTGAGGCTCTGGAACAGCTTCCCCAGAGAAGTTGTGGATTCCCCATCCTTGGAGGTGTTCAAGACCAGGTTGGATGAGACCCTGGGCAAACTGATCTAGTGCGTAGTATCCCTGCCCATGGCAGGGGGGTTGGAACTAGATGATATTTAAGGTCCCTTCCACTTCCAACCCGAGCCATTCTATCATTCTTTGATTCTTATTATTTTTAAAAAAAAGAAAAAAAAAAAGCATAACTATTCTAATCTATCTGGGCTTCAGTAAAGTGGGATGAGAACTGGTTATCCTGAATGGGATTTGACAGATGCTACCTGCAAAGACCTTCTAGGATCAGTCATGGGACTGATTTGATTCATATTTCTTTATAGTCTACTAAATGATGTTCATACAAAAATAGTTTCAGTTGTTCAGCATTACTGAAATTACTGGAATTAGCAGCTAGCACAGGTAACTAATGGACCTTGTTGCTATGGAGGTATGCTCTAAAAAAAGAACTGGAAACCTTCAAGACAAGAATAATTGAAATAAAGAGAAATTTGGTAGTATGAACTGCAAAAGCACACATTTCCAAAAAAATGACATGAATCTCTATTTAAACTGCTAGATCACTAACTGAAATGAAAAAAGTAGGATAAAGTTATGGATATATTAACAGAATGTAAAATGGCTTTAAGTAATCAGTATATAATGTCTGTGGAAGAGAAAAAGGTTCTTTAGAGTATACGGATATACTGTAGGTTATAGTTAATTTCAGTAGCGGTGGGAAACAAAAGAACAAGGCAGATGTGAAACCTCCTTTGTGATAATATACATATTTAACTCTGTCCATCTGTTCCCAAAAACAAGACTTTAAACTGAAACATGAAAGCAGAATGTGATCAGGATTAATTCCTTTCTGACAAATAATAGCTGGAAAAGAAGGGTTTGTTTCAGATAACAAAAGCAAACAGTTACAAGCCGGCTTGGAATTAGAACATTTCTTGCAATTCAAAGAGTAAAATTCAGGAATGATTTTCCAAGAAACAGTATGACAGCCCAAATTAACTAATTTTAAAACAGAGTTTAATACATTTATGAAAGCAATTATATTAAATGGCTGCATTTGACAACAGGGACATAGACAGGAAATCCTAACTTTTAAGTATTCCAAAGGCTACTTTGAGATATAAAGAGAGGTGACATAAGAGTCCAGGATAGCATGGAAAAAGTATACAGCCAATTTTGCACTGTGATTTGCATGTGATGCAGTCCCATTCAAATGTATCACATCAGTCTGTCTTCTCCTTTCAGCTGCACTGGTTAACAACCTTCAGATTTAATACTTGAATCACTATAAGGGCATGACTTGGCTTATGCTGTAACAGATATAACCATATTTAACAAAAGATGCTCTTTCTTCAGTTAAGAAAATACCAATTTCCAGGTCAGCCTCTTAAGGCATCTTGCTAAGAAACGTGATGCTTTACATCAGCATGGTTACTTAAAAAAACAAACAAACAAAAAAACACACAGTTTGGCATTTGATAGTGTAAAACCATCATCTCTTCTCTCCAGCTATTTGCCTGTTAAAGAACCAACGGAAATGCAAATTGCTTTTTTCTTTAAGACAATAATCTCATACCAAAAAGGTATTCTAGCTTTTATTTTTTTACTTTACTATTCTATTTTGTATTTTACTATTTTTCTATTATGATTAATAACAACAGGTCATAATCATTTGACAAAACAACAGAACTGACAACATAGAAGAAAAGAAGAAAGAAATATGAATGACAAAAACTGCTTCATTAATCCAAATCAATCAGGTTTTGAATTTCTCATTAATACTTTGTGGTGAGCAGCAATAGGAAATGTACTAATATTCAGTGGTCAGAGTTCTTTTCTTACTGAGCTAGCATAGCACAATTTCCTTACTTCTGACCAGTCCAAAGCGACCCACTGTGGGGGACAGGAATGATTGTTACAAGGCTCTTTTTCAATAGGTTGTTGTGTTAGACAGTTGGTATTGTCCAGAGTCTCTTCCTCAGAAGGTCCAGTCTTTCTGATACAGAGAACTGTTCGTGAACGCATTCCTTCATCACAGGTTTTACTGCATTCTGACCAATCTCCTATAAACCATCTGGATAGAAAAAGTTAGGAAACTCAATTAATGCATGTTAGAAATGGAAGAGATAATTGCACAAACCCAGAATCCAGATAGTTTAAATTACTAAACCTAAATCACTGTTAACAACACACATATTCAGAGTGAAATAAAGTAGAAACTTATGGGTCTTTTCACTGAACATTTTAGGTTATGCCTCATTGCAATCATATCTTCCAATAATAACACTTTGTGTTTTTCTAGATCTGCAATTTCCAACCTAGACTACAGTAGTTAGAAAGGAGTGCTGAGCCTGACAAAACTTCAGTTATTTAGGTAGATTTGCACTGGACTTGCATGAAATTGTCCATCTGAAATTGTTTTGGAACTGGAAGTGTTTGGGAACCACTGCTGTAGCTTAAAGAATAGGTTATAAACGACTCTGTTCAAACAGTAAGCCTTATTGACTGATAAGCCTTATTGACTCCAGCCAAAATGGTCAGACGTCTTTGGGAACTATTTTAAAAGACGGTATTTGAACAGCCTTCTTCTAGACAACTTTCACAGTTAAGGAATTAAGAATTCTTTCTTAGGAGTTTGGCAGTTTGTATTTGCCCTGCGAGGAGCATCAGAATGGAGACAGATGTAGGATGAACTGCTCTGACATATGCAAGCAAGTGCTTATTAATACACACTACCCATTTTCTGAATGTTGATGAGTTGGGTTTTACCACATTCATTGATTTCCCTGCTGTATTGGATGAATAATCTAGAACTGTCTTGCTTTGTGGTTCCTTTTAGTGTTTTTTTAAAATAATGTCAGTGGAAAAAAAAAAAAACACAACACTATGTTAGAATAACTATGTTAACACTATTATTAGAAGTGCAAATTTGTTAATTGTTAAGTCACACAAAGGAAGGGATAGATATTGGTAAAAAGGAACTAATCAAACATGACCACTTCCCAAGTTCTGCTCTCAGGTACACAGTGTGAGAGTTCAGTTAGTGCACTTATAGCTGTACTAAACAGTGCTATCCAAACAGAATCCAACTGCATATCCTTGCAGGATAAGCACATATTTACATGTAGACTGTGGGAACAATGATTCAGACCTATAATAGACTTATCTGTGAGACAGCACATCCACCTTCAAACACACTTGAGATGAGAGGAGTGTAATGGCTTCACTTCTGTTTAGAATCATAGAATCATAGAATATCCCGAGTTGGAAGGGACCCATAAGGATCATCCAGTCCAACTCTTGGCACCGCACAGGTCTACCCAAAAGTTTAGACCATGTGACTAAGTGCACAGTCCAAACACTTCTTAAACTCCAACAGGCTTGGTGCAGTGACTACTTCACTGGGGAGCCTGTTCCAGTGTGCGACCACCCTTTCGGTGAAGAACCCCTTCCTCATGTCCAGCCTAAACCTCCCCTGCCTCAGCTTGCCCCGTTCCCATGGGTCCTATCACTTGTGATTAAGGAGAATAGGTCGGCGCCTGCCTCTCCACTCCCCTTCGCGAGGAAGTTGTAGACTGCGATGAGGTCTCCCTTCAACCTCCTCTTCTCCAGGCTGAACAGGCCAAGTGACCTCAGCTGCTCCTCATACGTCTTCCCCTCTAGGCCCTTCACCATCTTTGTCGCCCTCCTTTGGACACTCTCCAGCAGTTTAATGTCCTTTTTGTACTGACAAGTGGTGTCCCTCAGGGGTCTGTCCTGGGAATGGTACTTTTTAATATGTTTATTGATGACATAGACAATGGGACTGAGTGCACCCTCAGCAAATTTGCACATGACACCAAGCTGAGTGGTGTAGTCATATAACAGAAGGAAGGGATGCCATTCAAAGGGACCTGGACAGGCTGGAGAAGTGGACCCACGTGAAGCTAATGAGGTTCAATAAATCCAAGTGCAAGGTGCTGCACCTGGATCAGGGCAATCCCAGACATGAGTACAGACTGGGAGAAGAAGCCATTGAGATCAACCCTGAGGAAATCTCAGGCGTTCTGGTGCACAAAAAGCTTGACATGAGCCAGCAGTGGGCGCTTGCAGCCCAGAAGGCCAACTGCATCCTGGGCTGCATCAACAGAGGAGTGGCCAGCAGGTCAAGGGAGCTGATTGTCCCCCCTCTACTCTGCCCTTGTGAGGCCCCACTTGGAGTACTGCATCCAGGACTGGGGTCCTCAGCACACGAAGGATGTGGATCTGTTAGAGTGGGTCCAGAGGAGGGCCACGAGCATGATCAGAGGGCTGGAGCACCTCGCCTATGAAGAAAGGCTGAGAGAGCTGGGAATGTTCAGCCTGAAGAAGAGAAGGCTCTGGGGTGACCTTATTGCAGCTTTTTGATACTTGAAGGGGGCTTGTAAAAAAGATGGAGAGTGACTTTTTATACAGGCAGAGAGTGATAGGACAAGGGGAATGGTTTTAAACTGAAAGAGAGGAGATATAGATTAGATGTTAGGAGGAAAATCTTCACTCAGAGGGTGGTGAGGCTCTGGAACAGCTTCCCCAGAGTAGTGGATGCCCCATCCCTGCCATCCCCGGAGGTGTTCAAGACCAGGTTGGATGCGACCCTGGGCAACTTGTTCTAGTGGGTGGAATCCCTGCCCATGGCAGGGGGGTTGGAACTAGATGATATTTAAGGTCCCTTCCAACCTGAGCCATTCTATGAGTCTATGGTTCTATGATTCTATGGTTCTATTATTTTCATGCCCAATTAGAATATAGGTACAGAATATCACCAAACTTAAACTAACCAGAGTTCAGGAATCAACAAACTGTTTTATCTCGTATCTCCCATTTTTCCACAACTGTTTTGTTGTGTTTTGTGTTTTTTTTTTTTTTGTCTTAAAAAGTAAGGAGCTGTTGTGCATATGCTGAAATTATTTCCAGTGCAAATTATCACAGCTGTTTCTAAACATATTTTTGTAGTAAGGTTAATCTATGCTATAGGTTCTTGACATATTTCATTTTTGAACAAATGAGCTGCTGTGGTTTTAATTATCTTTTTAATATATAGCATACAGCTATCCTTAAAAATGAAAGTGTGCACCTAATCGTAAAGGCACACTGCAGTGCTGTACAGCATTGAGAATCCTGAAGATAAAGTTGTTTGACAAAACTATTATCAGTAAATGGTTTCATCTGCTAAACAGTTTCTTTGTTTACCATTTCCCGTTTGAACACTTCAACTCAAATTATAATGTAGTATACCTTAAAATATGGCAAACGTTTGGTACATTCTCTAAGTATCTATAGGAAAGTTAGTCTCCCCTAACCTCAAGATTCTTCTGTCATTAGTGCCTTAAGAACAGTCTCCAGTTCAGTTCTGAGCACTATTCACCACACCTGACACTTCCATCTTAAGAAACTGCTTTGCTAGTATCTTTTTACTTACAATGCCTGTGTCGCTTCATGTAGATTAAACACCACTGTTCCTCAGTCAAATCAGGCCTCTTCTAGGTCAAATTATGTATTTTCCACAACAGATTCCAGGGGAACAAGAGATCATAACCAAAACCCAAAACTAAATATCCTGTCTGGTAAGACAGAACCCTAATACTAGATCAGAATTTTATACCATATTTAGTCAACATAATTTATTATATATTACAAAGGCTTTCCTATCTATGTAAAACAGCTCCATCTTAGTGATATTTAACTTACTCAGGTGGGCAAGGTTCAGTGTTGCAGGCTCTGGTTTTCTGGAGGCTTACTGTCAGGGTCACAGTAACTGTTTTGTACAATGGAGTAGTCCAGCCTTTTACACACCACCTCTTGTTTCTGCGCACCTTAGGATGAAATTAAACACCATTAATTAATCATTCTTACTCTTCTGCTTGTTGAGTAAAAGTATGTTTCACCTACGGATTATTTCATCTACTATCCCACTTTAACTGGCTGAATGCTCTAGGGATGTGAATTCTAATTGACTGAATGCCTCCTGACCATGCAATATCTTTCATTTTCCTTTAATTTTAGGCCACCCCATTGGAAGAGGATTTTAAATTGCTGTTCTTTTCTAAAACAAAGGGAATATATTTATAGATCTACTAACAGATTGTTTTTATTTGTATATTGCGAAAAAAAAATCATTTTCCATCTACCCTCCACTCTTAGGAAAAGACACTCCAGTTTCCAAATAAAATGTCACCAAATAGAATGCGGTCACCCTACAATGCAGTATTGTTGGCTATATGTTCTGGTTTAAAATAAAACAGCAATACTGGGATACAGTGATGCATTTTTATATGTCATCCTATAAACATTTTCTTCTTTAAAATAAAAGAAGTGTTATTCATTCTGAAAGATGCAGTTTGTCTCTGTGAACGCACATTTTGTTTGACACTCCCAGCTCCTCTTTCATTATGTTAACCATTAACAGGCAGTTCAGAATTGCTTATTATTCCCAAAACATAATGACATATCACTGCCAAAGCCGTATTATAAGGTAACTCCTTTAGCAGATATTCCAGTGTTTACAAAACAGAATCTAAAGAAAGGCATTAAAGAACCATCAATATATGACAACAGTGCAGCTCAGAATATTGTTGTAAGCAATGATACACATGACCTCCTCTTTGGTTAGACCTATATGGAATTTAGGTATTTAGTTCCAACAGTGAGACAAGCCTAGCCTTGAGGTGCCTGAAGTTTGGCCCATAAAGCATCATGCTTGGCTACAAATGGAAGTCTCCCAGTCTAAGCACAGACGCATTGTCTCTATGATGTTATGAGACATGTGAGACACAAGACGTATGTCTCTATGATGTATGCGCAAAGAACATGGAGAAAATGGAAACCTCATTTTTTCATGATAGTCTTGAGGATGGCATGCGCTCCCCCATGAAGCTGCAGATCCAGGAGTAGTAAGCTTGAGCATACAGTACTTCTGTAACTTAGTGGTTAATTTAGTCAGCTAAGGTGGCAAGAGTGCGGTTTCTAGACTGTAGGTTATTTCCAGCTTTTATTCAATTATAGTATAATGTAAAATGTATAAACCAATGATGAATGTCTTATTTGCTGGTTACGGATTAAGCCCCTTTCTTGTCTTCATGCCATTGGCCCCATTAATCTTGCATCCCTGGCTGCGCTGTGGCCTGGAATACCACATTTCGAATGCCAAAAAAATATTTTTTTTTAACTTCCCTTTTTTTTAATCTTTTTTTTAATCTCTTTAATTTTCCCTTTTTTTAATCTTCCCTTTCCCTACCCTTTTAGACTCCTTGACTGTTCTGTGGCACACATGTAGAGTACTCTTTTGGAGACGTACTCTCAGTTGAAATCTCTTCATTCTGAAATAGGGAATTGCTATTTAATAGATAACTGCCATTGTATCCTGTAAAATATAGGTATTACCCCTTACGTAAAAATAATAATTTAATAATAAATTAATTTAAATACTCTCAGGAGAACTCAGCAGTCTGGATCATAAGCACATAAAAATGTTCCATGTGTGGCCTCAACACAGATGTGTACATTCCTGACAAACAGGAGAGGAGTTAGATTCATCACTCAACATGCCATTATGGGCTGCCTGTTTAGCAGATGAGAACTTTGTGCATCAACCCTCAAAATCACCTGCCACCTCACCTCAAAATCATTTATAGGCTCTCATTTATAATCTTTTCATTCGGTTCCTGACAAATAAGTGGAAGATCTAAGTATCTGAGAAGCTATGATATGATGATTCACTTTAAATTCTATTATCTATGCAAATACAGTAGTTTTAAGATACAGCCAACAGATGAGAATAACTAAAATCAGATCTGACAACCCGAATGTGGAGTAATTGCCTAAAGTGACTGGGAAAATTAAACTAATATTCACATTTTAAAGACAACGTACAGCACTGAAGAAGCTTTCAGGGTGGAGTGTAGCTGCACTACCTAAGCGTTCCCTAGGCCTCCAACCTTAGACGCTGTCGCACTGGGGGAACCTGGTGTGCTGACTCTAAGGACCAGTACGGAGTGTAGAGCGGAGTGGAGACACCGCGGCTAGGCTCTGTGACAAGATGGGGACTCGACTGTTCTTGTGCACACCGAGACCGATAAGCTGCACATTTGCTACCCTGAGCCAATGACCTGTCATGTTTTTGACAAAATGCTCTACTCTAGTGAACTTTTGCTTATTATAATATCATTATAATATCAAAGCACACCTCCATCCCAAAAGCTACCCACCTCCAAGGTGCGACCACCCCTCACTGAGCACGCGCTCTGAATTTCTTGGAGCCTATACCTTTAAACGAAAGCGAGAAAACTTTTTACCAGTCATAACCAAGATATGCTTGACTAGAGTCACTCAAGCTCCACCTAAAAGATAAAAAATAATATAAATTGGCTTAAGAGGGAGGGGATGTTAGGGAAGATACCATTGTCAGGGGAGATACCATCACGAAGGAATATACCATCACGAAGGATTCCTTCTGACTTCTGGGATCAGTCGACAGACTGAGCCTCTCTTCCCGCTCCCCCATTGGGATGCCGTGGGATAAGATTTGAACATTTGGTTATACCAGGTGTCTCCATGGAAACTTAGAAATCTCTAGGGTCTTTGTGCCTTTTAATGCATTAATTTCCAGGCTGTGCACCTGTGTATTTCATGCATGCTAGCTTGCTTTTGCAGACAGTTAATTTATCGCCAGCAATCCAAAGAACCTGTGTACCTGTTGCTGTAATAAATTGCACTTAACTGCATTGTTCCTAGCCATGATAGTTCTCATTGAACGCGACTAGAGTGAGGGCATGCTATGTTGTTGGTGAATCCATGA
This sequence comes from Cygnus olor, assembly GCF_009769625.2. Classification (NCBI taxonomy): domain Eukaryota; kingdom Metazoa; phylum Chordata; class Aves; order Anseriformes; family Anatidae; genus Cygnus; species Cygnus olor. The sequence goes on from NC_049199.1 coordinate 3,050,598, forward strand.
CCATGATAGTTCAGTACCCTGAATCCGACTGGACCCATAACAGTTAATCGGCTACACCCCTTAACACGACAACCAGTGTCAGGCTGCACTAAAGACTGGAGTAAGAAAAGGTAAAGGTGTAATCTGTGAAGTATTAGGAGCCCGTTTGTCTTGTGCTCAGCAAGAAGCTACGGAAACTCCTGCTCCCAAACTAATTTCTGATGTGGAATATACAGCTTTGAAATCAGAAAACGAGGTGTTAAAATCATCATTGGCCTTTGAAAGGGAGACAGGAAAAACATTAGGAATCAGAATGGATAAACTTTTGAATGAGAATGAGAAACTTTTGAATGAGAATAATCATCTTAAACAATTACTGGAAAGGTTTAATCACCTGTTAAATAGAATACAGCCTTCTGCTCCAGTTAAGCAGGTTCGTAGATTAATGCATAGTGCAGACCCTGAAAGCTGTGATGGTGATATTTGGTTTGACAGTGATGATTAGGTCAAAGAGACTGCTGATTCTGAACCTCAGTCGATCTCCTTGAGACCTTTGGTTAAAACTGAGACCACTGTTGATGATGAAGATGAAATCTGGACTACCGTGCGAACAATCCAATGGTCACCAGCAGAGTTGATTAAAATACAGGAAAAGTTCTCAAGGCGGTCAGGAGAATCAGAAGTTGAGTATGTGTGGTGAGTTTCTCCTGAAGGAGGAGACCGAATTATGTTGAGCGAGGAAGAAGCAGGAGGCTTTTGGGGACCAGGAGTATTTTTAACTACCACACCAGGAGACCATAATTACTCTATAACTGCACGAGCTGCATACTGGGCAGGTGATATAGACCCCCAAGAGAGAGGGGAACCCCTGGAAATTAGAGCCACAGGCTATTCTGACCTGGCTGTAGCAGTACAGAAAGCAGCCTGCATTCAGGCGATATATGAAAGAGATGAATTTAGGAAAACCCTGATGTTAGCTCCTATCGAACCAGCTCGATTAACCCCTCTCATCCATAGACTCCCTGATTGTCTTAAGATGTTTGTAGCAAATACCCAGGATCGCATACTAGCTGCTCGTAGGGATGGTGATCGCGGTCACATAGACGAAATCTGCACTCCCCCATTCCCACCTGGAGTGAATTTGTACAAGACATAGAAAAGGATGCCAAATGGGCTGGATTAGTTCATCCAGTACTAAGCCCCCAGATCACTCCTGGAAAGTTCACCAAATCCATACTCAAAAATCCAGATACCTCAAATTCAAAGAGAGGTTCAAACCTAATAGGGAACAGGGTGAGTTGTGGCGTAAGGCCCTAGATTTGGGTGTACCCTGACCAATCTTGCGTGGCGCCTCTATGGAGGACCCCTGTACATTAGTCCTATCTCTGGGTAAGAAAAATATTCCAGCTGGGGAGAATTGCCTAACCGGAAAACCCCCAACCCATAAGGAAACTGCAACTTCTGCACCAAGCCCAATTGATGAGGCAGAATCTCAGCAAAAAAACTCCTATCCCGGGGAGGACAGTGAGCCACCCTGCTTGGCGGGTATTAGCAATTCAATGCCTCTCTGATGAATATTCTGACCCCAGCATTGACATTCCCGTTGACCCCGAAAAATATTGGTAAACTTTCTCATTGACACTGGGGCCCAAATGTCAGTAATTACCCATGAGACAGCACAAACCCTGGGCATAACACCTGGTTGACACAGGGTTAAATTCACAGGAATTGATGGTGTGGAAAAAGAACGCCCCACCTCAAAAATTTCACTCTGGCTGCCAGAGGAACGGAAATTAACCAGAGCAGAAGTATTAGTCGGTGCTGCATATACTAATATTTTAGGATTTGACATACTGCATGGGCAAATGTGGAAACTCCCTGATGGAACTGTGTGGAGTTTCGTGACACATCAAAGGGATTCAGACACAGTGAGACTGAATCTGTTACAAACATCCATACCCTTACCCCCCTCTCAAATCACTAATGTTCGGCAACATCCGTTGTCAGCAGCAGCACTTATGGGGATTGACGGGGTGGTAACAGAATTGGAAGAAAGAGGCATTATTAAAAGGACTCATTCACCTTACAATTCACTGGTGTGGCTGGTAAAGTAACCAACCGGGCAATGGCATTTTACAGTGGATTACAGACAGTTAAATGCTAACACCACACCTTTGACTGCCGCAATTCCAAACATGGTAGAGATAGTGAAAGCCTTCTGTGCATCTACCAATACAATCACCCCAAAGGTTTATTATAAACCATGTGAATATCCTACAGGATTTTACACCAGACAACCTGCGCTAGTGAAAATGCCTCAGACTGGAACAGTAGCAATGGTGCTAACTACTCCCAAATATCCCTACACATGGGAAGTCAAACACTGTTATTTCACCCTCTTTCTAACCCTGTCAGTTGAATACGACCGAGCATATTTTATTTCCTTTTGTGTTCACAGGAATCCTGAGTGAACTGCATGTGGACAGCTGGAGAATCACAAACCAGCAGTTTGGATTGATAATGCTATGCTTTATCCTGACCTTAATACAATCCCTTTTAGTTCGTAGCCAAAAAGACCCAAAATGGCCGTGGTCCCAAGCCCATGTTAAATACACTGGATTATGGGAACACATGCCATCAGGGAAAACTTAAACTTAGCTGAGGTGTCTCACTGTCACATCTCATAATGACCCTTGGAACCATGCATTGTCACAGTATAGCGCAAGCACTGAAACATCTCAAAACAAAAAGGACCTAAATCTCTCTACTTTAGTTTTACATGGAAACAAAATATTTTCAAAAGATGAATGGAGTTGTAATGATTCTCTTCGAATGGCTGAACTTCAAGCCACTTCAGGCAAGACAACACAAATCAGTTGCTGAATAACTAATGGGTCTACTTAAAATAGGCCGACTGAAATGAAGACAGTTTATACTGATTCTTCCAGACCACAAACTTATAGTACTGATTGTAGCAAAATAACTGAACGAAAGTATCATTGTTCTCAGTTTTCAAAAAAAAAATTCAATGAGCCATGTTATTTATTGAACATTGGTCAGGTAGCATATCACCCATAAAGCAGTATTTACCACTATTCACTCACACAGTGAAGAAGCCTTAATGTATGCCAGGCAGATATGTTAATTCAGTTTTAAAATGTTCTGCATCATCTTACCACACAGTATGTGATTTGTGATACAAGAAACAGAGGTATGGATTAGGGAAACTTTACATCATGGCTGTCTAATTAGTGTTATTTAAAATAATATATCATAAACAAAATTCATATTCTAAATTCAAAACAACAAAAAGAAATGGAAAAACCTGGAAGTACAATTTTTATCCATACAACAACTACAACTTAGTTAAGCCCTGTGGGCCTTGAAAAAACTTTTAAAATTATCAACTCTATGAGTATATGGTCTCTCTTAAAATGATCTAAAAAGCACAGCTAAACAAGTTACTTTAAACTCTTGGGGAATAACTACAAGCAGTTAGACAAACACTGCACTTTCAAATCCACAGATTTATAGTTTATAATAAAAGATATAAAATGTCCTCATGACTATTCAATGCAATTCTGATAGAAAACAAAACTACATTGGTTTAGTGACCATATTCTCCAGAGAACTGAGGTGGTTTCCAGATTTCAATTCACAAATAGTCTGCATGATTTTTAGCAGCCAAATTTTTAATTACATGGAGCACATTTTATTCTTAAATTAAAATTACAGGCATGTAAATGCTATATCTATTTTTAAAAGCAATCCCCCAAAACTGTGGTCTGTGATTGCAACAGTTAATGATAAAGATGCCAGCACCAATACATAGGGAATTTCGCATCACAAAAACTAGTGCATGCTGGTTAAGCCATACATACTTTCTGAGCTCACTCATCAGATCACAAAATGTTCATCACAGAGCCAAACTTACATTTTCTTTGATGAGGACAAGTATGTTTTATTTATCTAAAGACAGTTTCATAATTCATCTGAGAGTATGAAAGAAAAACACAGTAGGCACCATTCTACAAGAGTGATCATCAACAAAGGAAACTGGACAGCAATCAGTTTACTTATAATAATATATCGACTGAGCATTTCATTAAAAAATATGAATATGTAAGATATTTAACTCACCTGGAGATGAACTCTAATAGAATAAACAAAATCAAAATCAACACTTAGGGTACCTGGTAAATTCCAGATAATAAATGCTGTCATTTGTTGCCATTTATTGCTAGAATTTTATTAAGCACGGAATAAAACAAAACAAAACAAAACAAAACAAAACAAGGTATGCACTTATTGTAATTTATTTTTTATGTACACAAAAGAAAAAATACACAGAAGGGTTTTTTTTCCTTCAGTTATTGGATTATTTTAAACAATACCACCTTGGCTCACTTCCTTGTTGAGAATACTTAAGGATCTGGACAAAGTCATAGACTTGCCCTTGGAAAGCTCCATGATATCATAAGGAAAGACAGTCATAAGAGTAAATAAATTACAATTCCATGATCTCTAAGTGATATATTTCACCCTTTTCTTTTAGCTACTTTTTCTTCTTTTTCTAGCCCTCATTTATTTGCTATTTCTGTGTATTCCAATTTTCCCTTTCTTAGATTTTCTTGTTAAATATTTAAATAATCAGGTCCTTAAAATATCTTCTGTTGTTGCCATCAGATTCTTCTGAATTCCAGAGACCTTTTCATCCATCCATCCATCCATCCATCCATCCATCCATCCATCCCTTCTAAATTCCATGTGTTCTTTACTGTTCCACTCTCTCTTTTCTGTCTAGATAAACTTTACTGTACATTCTGGCATTGTTTTCCTGTAATCTTGTCTAAGTTTGCCATCAGCTTACAGAGGACCTGCACTATATTAAACATATGGTTGAAATAGAAAAAAAAATTGCAAGCAGTCCTAACAGATACAACAACTACCTCTGGAGCCTGGCAATGCTTGTTCTCTCATTCAGCATGTCTATTTTCTAAACTAAGCAGGCATACTTTTTAATCTACAAAGGTTTTTCCTTCAAATACAACACAACTTAGTATATACAAAACAATGTACTTTTTCTTTATGAGATGACGCTATGGTAAAGCTTGAAGGGAAGATTTAGTTTGTATCAGCTAAGGAAAGACTTATGCAAGATAATAAAAAAATTTACTTCCAAAAACTCTTAACTCAGAGTAGAGCAGTTATCAAGAAGTTTTCAAAAAAAAAGTTGCAATCCTGGATTCCCAAGCCTAAGAACAAATACTGACACAGATAATAAAAATAAATGAAATTATATTCTCATCTTACATATGAGTATATGAATACAGGAAAAAAAAAAACAATTATTTGTTTCCAGGTATGCTTTTTTAGGTACCTGGTAAAGCTGAAGAACCTATTTTTTGGAAAAGCTCTAGGAATAACAAAGTAAAACTCAGATTTTGGAGACATGATTTCTGCTTAGTTTACTGAACAGAGTATGATGCTCACTTGCAGAGCAACTATGGAATATTTTGTTATTTTTTCCTTTAACATGAATGTCTACTAAATACACAATTTATAATCTCTCATGAAAGAATGACTTAACTCCCTTCTGTTTTTTAGATGTAATCTAAGCACTTAACTGTTTTTTTCTCAAACTAATTTATCTTATAGGCTCCTCTATGAAGAATACATGGGGAGAGGAGGCATAAGGTTTACTGTGGAAAGAGTCCACAGTAGAGTTGATTTCAGGTTCCCAGATGAATTTTCAGAATACTTTGCTTTACACACACTTCCTGCAATGATGAACTTCATTGCATGCTTCAGAGCTTAGACATTCCAGAGAGGTATTCCAATAATGACGAACTGATAATTAGCAAGTGTGTAACGTACGCTGTGAGTTACTCATTATCACATAAGAACCATACAAGCAAGGCAGGAGCTTAAGCACAGCACAGCATCCAGACCTCCAGCACAGTATTTAGCTGTCATAAGCATGAAACCTTCCTCCTTCTTCCTTCAATTCCTTTTACAGCATGCTCTTCCTATTCTGCAAAACTGAAACAAGCCTGAGTACAGAGGTCCAGTATTGAAAGTTAAAGTGCTTTTACTGTTCAGATGTGACACATCAGCACAGCGGAGATGAACATAAGCTAGAAGCCCAGTGGAAAAGCATGCCACCATTTAATTTGCGATTGTAGGTTCATACACAGTCACAAAAGTATATTTAATCCACCAAATAAAAGAGGACCAATTGCTTCTCTGCTTGCTTCTTAGCTCGACTGCTCCAGTAATCCTTCTCCAAGACAAGGCCTACAAACAGTTCTAAGAATCACTGAATGCAGGGGATTGCTCTCAAAAGACTGTAAAGAAGAGAAACCATGAAGATTGGACACTGCTGCAGTAGACAAAATTCCAAAACTATTTAGACTGCACTGCCAAAATCCCATTCTAGACATTGCACTAGACACTTTGAATCAAAAAACATACAAAGTAATAACTACGTCTCAAGAGTCACAGACTTGGCCAAATGCTATGTAACACAGTGTCCTGGTTTCTGCAAGGATGGAGTTAATTTTCCTCCTAGTAGCTGTTATGGTGCTGTGTTTTGGATTTAGGATGAGAATAATGTTGATACCACACTGATGCTATAATTGTTGCAGAGCAGTGCTTACACTAAGCCAAGGACTTTTCGGCTTCTCACACTGGCCTACCAGTGGGCAGGCTGGGGGTGCATCAGGAGCTGGGAGGGGACAGACCCAGGACAGCTGACCCAAACTGTCCAAAGGGATATTCCATACCTTCTGACGTCATGCTGAATTATTAATATAAGGTGGCTGGCACCGCTGCTTGGGGATGGGATGGGCATCGGTCAGTGGCTGGTGAGCAATTGCATTGTGCATCACTTCTTTTCTACACATTATTATTACTAGTACTATTATCATTATTATTATTATTTCTTTTCTGTCCTAATAAATTGTCTTTATCTCAACCTATAAGCTTTGACTTTTTTCTGATTCTCTCCCCCATCTGTTTGGGTTGGGGGGAGGGTGAGCAAACGGCTGTGTGCTGCTTAGCTGCCGGACGGTTTAAAACATAACAAACAGATAGAGTCAATCTGATTTAGAGAGAACGAGACCTAAGTAAAGTGGAGTGGACATGAGCTAGTCTGTGACACTGCCTCTGGATCAGAGAATGTTCCCTGCTCAGCTGGTCCCTGTTTCACAGAACAGTCACAGAAAAGAAGTTACGATTTCATAATCATCCTTAACTTTGTCATTTCCTGGCTTTGAAATACTTGCAAATCTGATGTTCTTTGAAGACAGCTTTTTAAGCGTAACATGCACCTAAACGAAAAGATAAAACATTAGAATGTAGACATTCAGAGATGGACAGAAATTAAATGTGTTGCATAGAATATCACCCATCTAGTAGATCAAGGGAAACCAGCTGATGTAATATTTTTGGACTTCAGCAAAGCTTTTGACATGGTTTCCCAGAGGATCCTACTGGACAAAATGTCCAGCATACAGCTAGACAAAAACATCATACGATGGGTGAGCAATTGGCTGACGGGCAGGGCTCAAAGTGTTGTGGTAAATGGGGCCACATCTGGCTGGCGGATGGTCACTAGTGGGGTCCCCCAAGGCTCCATTTTAGGGCCAGTCCTCTTCAGTGTCTTTATAATTGATTTGGATGTAGGACTAGAAAGTGTTTTGAGCAAATTTGATGATGACACCAAACTTGGAGGAGTTGTGGACTCGGATGAGGGTGGAAAGGCCTTGCAGAGAGATCTGGACAGATTGGAGAGCTGGGCGATCACCAACCCCATGAAGTTTAACAAAAGCAAGTGCCGAGTCCTGCACCTGGGATGGGGCAACCCTGGCTATACGTACAGACTGGGCGATGAGACGCTGGAGAGCAGCCCCGCAGAGAGGGATCTGGGGGTTTTGTTTGATAGCAAGTTGAATATGAGCCAGCAGTGTGCCCTGGCAGCCAGGAGGGCCAACCGTATCCTGGGATGCATCAAGCACGGCATTGCTAGTCGGTCGAGGGAAGTGATTGTCCCGCTCTACTCTGTGCTGGTGCGGCCTCACCTCGAGTACTGTGTGCAGTTCTGGGCACCACAGTACAAAAAGGACCTTAAACTATTGGAGAGTGTCCAAAGGAGGGTGACGAAGATGGTGAAGGGCCTAGAGGGGAAGACATATGAGGAGCAGCTGAGGTCACTTGGCCTGTTCAGCCTGGAGAAGAGGAGGCTGAGGGGAGACCTCATCGCGGTCTACAGCTTCCTCATGACGGTGAGTGGAGGGGAAGGCGCCGATTAATTCTCCTTAGTCACCAGTGATAGAACCCGTGGGAACGGTGTGAAGCTGAGGCAGGGGAGGTTTAGACTAGACATACGGAAGAGGTTCTTCACTGAGAGGGTTGTCGCACACTGGAACAGGCTCCCCAGTGAAGTAGTCACTGCACCAAGCCTGTTGGAGTTTAAGAAGTGTTTGGACTGTGCACTTAGTCACGTGGTCTAAAATATTGGGTAGACCTCTGTGGTGCCAAGAGTTGGACTGGATGATCCTTATGGGTCCCTTCCAACTTGGGATATTATATGATTCTATGATTCTATGACCTGCACAAGATATCCAGTTTTTAGGAATAAAATGTCAAGATAGACGTTGTCACATCCCAATGGATGTGATCAACAAAATAACAGCTATGTCTCCACCAACCAGCAAAAAAGAAACACAAACATTCCTAGGTGTCGTGGGTTTTCTGGAAAATGCACGTTGCAAATTACAGTCCAATTGTAAGCCCGCTCTACCAAGTAACCCGTAAGAAGGATGATTTCAAATAGGGCCCTGAGAAACGAGAAGCCTTTGAACAAATTAAGCAGGAAATAGTTCATGCAGTAGCCCTTGGGCCAGTCCGAACAGGACCAGATGTAAAGAATGTGCTCTACACCGCAGCCGGGGAGAATGGCCCCACCTGGAGCCTCTGGCAGAAAGAGCCAAGGGAGACTCGAGGTCGACCCCTGGGGTTTTGGAGTCGGGGATACAGAGCATCCGAGGCCCGCTACATTCCAGTCAAAAAGGAGATATTGGCAGCGTATGAAGGAGTTTGAGATGCATTGGAAGTAGTTGGTACTGAAGCACAGCTCCTCCTGGCACCCCTACTGCTGGTACTGGGCTGGATGTTCAAAGGAAGTGTCCCCTTTACACATCATGCAACTGATGCTACATGGAGCAAGTGGGTTGCACTGATTTTTCTTTGGTAGGCAGGACGATGGCTGAAATACAAATATGGAGAGGCCTGGCAGATTGATTACATCACACTCCCCCAAACCCGCAATGGCAAGTGCCACGTACTTAAAATGGTGGAAGCAACCACCGGATGGCTGGAAACATATCCTGTGCCCCATGCCACCGCCCGGAACACTATCCTGGGCCTTGAAAAGCAAGTCCTGTGCTGACATGGCACCCCAGAAAGAATCGAGTCAGACAATGGGACTCATTTCCGAAACAACCTTATAGACACTTGGGCCAAAGAACATGGTATTGAGTGGGTGTATCACATCCCCTATCATGCACCAGCCTCCGGGAAAGTTGAACGATACAATGGACTGTTAAAGACTACACTGAAAGCAATGGGTGCTGGGACATTCAAAAATTGGGAAACACATTTGGCAAAGGCCACCTGGTTAGTCAATACTAGAGGATCTGCCCACCGACCTGGGCCTGCCAAATCAAACCTGTTACGCACTGTAGAAGGGGATAAAGTTCCTGTAGTGCACGTAAGAAACATGCTGGGTAAGACAGTCTGGGCTACTCCTGCCTCAGGAAAAGGCAAACCCATTCGTGGGACTGCTTTTGCTCAGGGACCTGGATGCACTTGGTGGGTAATGCAAAAGAATGGGGAGGTCCGTTGTGTACCTGTTGTGGTTTAGCCCGGCTGGCAGCTAAACACCACACAGCCTTTCGCTCACCCTCCCCCCTCCCTCTCCGGGATGGGGGAGAGAAACGGGAAAGTGAAGCCTGTGAGTTGAGATAAAGACAGTTTATTAAGACAGGAAAATAATAATAACAATAATAATAATAATAATAATAGTATTAATAGTAATAATGTGTACGAAATAAGTGATGCACAATGCAATTGCTCACCACCCGTTGACCGATGCCCACCCTATCCCCGAGCAGCTGGCACCCCCTCCACCCCGGCTAGCCACCCCTATATATTGTTCAGCATGACGTCAGATGGTATGGAATACCCCTTTGGCCAGTTTGGGTCAGCTGTCCTGGGTCTGTCCCCTCCCAGCTCCTGCTGCATCCCTAGCCTGCTCGCTAGCAGGACAGAGCGAGAAGCTGAAAAGTCCTTGGCTTGGTGTAAGCACTGCTCTACAACAATTAAAACATCAGCATGTTATCAGCGCTCTTCTCATTCTAATCCAAAACATAGCACCCTGCCAGCTACTAGGAGGAAAATTAACTCTGTCCTAACTGAAACCAGGACAGATATCCACCCCTTATTCCATACCATTTATGTCATGCTCAGGTTACACTCTTTCCAATACCTTCTAATTAATCACCATTTTCATCTATGGTATATAGCAATCATGGTAGTGATGACATACAGTGTTTTATAATAATTAACATAATACAATTCAACTCATGGGCTATTCTCACCCAATATTAGGTCCCCTTGAGGTACACACCGGACCTCCCCATTCTTTTGCATTACCCACCAAGTGCATCCAGGTCCCTGGACAAAAGCAATCCCACGAATGGGCTTGCCTTTTCCTGAGGCAGGAGTAGCCCAGACTGTCTTACCCAGCATGTTTCTTACGTGCACTACAGGAACTTTATCCCCTTCTACAGTGCGTAACAGGTTTGATTGGGCAGGTCCAGCTCGGTGGGCAGAACCTCTAGTATTGACTAACCAGGTGGCCTTTGCCAAATGTGTATCCCAATTTTTGAATGTCCCAGCACCCATTGCTTTCAGTGTAGTCTTTAACAGTCCATTGTATCGTTCAACTTTCCCGGAGGCTGGTGCATGATAGGGGATGTGATACACCCACTCAATACCATGTTCTTTGGCCCAAGTGTCTATAAGGTTGTTTCGGAAATGAGTCCCATTGTCTGACTCAATTCTTTCTGGGGTGCCATGTCGCCATAGGACTTGCTTTTCAAGGCCCAGGATAGTGTTCCGGGCGGTGGCATGGGGCACAGGATATGTTTCCAGCCATCCGGTGGTTGCTTCCACCATTGTAAGTACGTGGCGCTTGCCGTTGCGGGTTTGGGGGAGTGTGATGTAATCAATCTGCCAGGCCTCTCCATATTTGTATTTCAGCCATCGTCCTCCATGCCAAAGAGGCTTTGACCGTTTGGCTTGCTTAATTGCAGCACATGTTTCACAATCATGAATAACCTGTGCTATAGTGTCCATGGTCAGGTCCACCCCTCGGTCACGAGCCCATCTGTATGTTGCATCTCTACCTTGATGGCCTGAGGTGTCATGGGCCCATCGGGCTATAAGTAATTCACCTTTATGTTGCCAGTCCAGGTCCACCTGAGCCACTTCAATCTTAGCAGCCTGATCCACCTGCTGGTTGTTTTGATGTTCTTCAGTAGCCCGATTCTTGGGCACATGAGCATCTACATGGCGTACCTTTACAACCAGGTTCTCTACCCGGGCAGCAATATCTTGCCACAATGCAGCAGCCCAGATGGGTTTGCCCCTGCGTTCCCAGTTGTTCTGCTTCCATTGCTGTAACCACCCCCACAGGGCATTTGCTACCATCCATGAATCAGTATAGAGATAGAGAACTGGCCACTGTTCTCGTTCAGCAATATCTAAGGCCAGCTGAATGGCTTTCACTTCTGCAAACTGACTCGATTCACCTTCTCCCTCAGCAGCTTCTGCAACTCGTCGTGTAGGACTCCATACAGCAGCTTTCCATCTCCGATGCTTTCCCACAATACGACAGGACCCATCAGTGAACAGGGCATATTGCTTCTCATTTTCTGGTAGCTTGTTGTACAGTGGGGCTTCTTCAGCACGGACCACCTCATCCTCTGATGATATCCCAAAGTATTTGCCTTCTGGCCAGTCCATAATCACTTCCAGGATTCCTGGGCGACTGGGGTTTCCTATTCGAGCCCGCTGAGTAATCAGTGCAACCCACTTGCTCCATGTAGCATCAGTTGCATGATGTGTAGAGGGGACCCTTCCTTTGAACATCCAACCCAGTACCGGCAGTCGGGGTGCCAGGAGGAGCTGCGCTTCAGTACCGACCACTTCCAAAGCAGATCGAACTCCCTCATATGCTGCCAATATCTCCTTTTCGGTTGGAGTATAGCGGGCCTCAGATCCTCTGTATCCCCGACTCCAAAACCCCAGGGGTCGACCTCGAGTTTCCCCAGGTTCTTTCTGCCAGAGGCTCCAGGTGGGACCATTCTCCCCGGCTGCGGTGTAGAGCACATTCTTTACATCTGGTCCTGTTCGGACTGGTCCAAGGGCTACTGCATGAGCTATTTCCTGTTTAATTTGTTCAAAGGCTTGTCGTTGCTCAGGGCCCCATTCAAAAGCATTCTTCTTACGGGTTACTTGGTAGAGCGGGTTTACAATCAGACTGTAATTTGGAATATGCATTCTCCAAAACCCCACGACACCTAGGAAAGTTTGTGTTTCCTTCTTGCTAGTTGGTGGAGACATAGCTGTTATTTTGTTGATCACATCCATTGGGATTTGACGACGTCCATCTTGCCATTTTATTCCTAAAAACTGGATCTCTCGTGCAGGTACTTTAACCTTATTTTGTTTTGTGGCAAAACCGGCCTTCAGAAGGATTTGGACTATTTTCTTCCCTTTCTCGAAAACTTCCTCTGCAGTGTCACCCCACACGATGATGTCATCGATGTACTGCAGGTGTTCAGGAGCTTCCCCCTGCTCCAGCGCAGACTGGATCGGTCCATGGCAAATGGTAGGGCTATGTTTCCACCCCTGGGGCAGCCGATTCCAAGTATATTGGACTCCCCTCCAAGTGAAAGCAAACTGTGGCCTGCACTCTGCTGCTAGAGGGATGGAGAAAAATGCATTAGCAATATCAATTGTGGCATACCACTTGGCTGCCTTTGATTCCAGTTCGTACTGGAGTTCTAGCATGTCCGGCACTGCAGCACTCAGTGGTGGCGTGACTTCGTTCAGGCCACGATAGTCCACTGTTAGTCTCCACTCACCATTAGACTTTCGCACTGGCCATATGGGACTATTAAAAGGTGAATGGGTCTTGCTGATCACTCCTTGGCTCTCCAGTTGACGAATTAGCTTGTGGATGGGAATCAGGGAGTCTCGGTTGGTGCGATATTGCCGCTGGTGCACAGTTGTGGTAGCGATTGGCACTTGCTGTTCTTCAACCCTCAGCAACCCCACAACAGAAGGGTCCTCTGAGAGACCGGGCAAGGTAGACAACTGTTTAATGTCCTCTGTCTCTAAGGCAGCTATGCCAAAAGCCCAGCGGAACCCTTTTGGGTCCTTGAAATATCCTCTTCTCAGATAGTCTATGCCAAGGATGCACGGAGCATCCGGGCCAGTCACAATACGGTGCTTTTGCCACTCATTCCCGGTTAGACTCACTTCAGCCTCCAATACAGTTAACTGCTGGGATCCCCCTGTCATGCCATAAATACAGATGGGCTCTGGCCCTTTACAGCTTGATGGCATTAGAGTACATTGTGCACCGGTGTCTACTAGAGCCTTATACTTCTGTGCGTCAGACGTGCCAGGCCATCGAATCCACACAGTCCAATAAACTCGGTTGTCCCTTTCCTCCCCCTGGCTGGAGGCAGGGCCCCTCTAGTCCTGCTCAGAATCTTCGTTTCTGTGTTTAAAGGACTGCCTGCTGGAAGTTGGAGCAGCAAACTTTTCAGAGAACCCCTTTCTCCCGATTGTTTTCTTTTGCAACTCACGTACCCGTGCCTCTAGGGTCAAGGTAGATTTTCCATCCCATTTTCTCATGTCCTCTCCATGGTCACGTAGGTAAAACCACAGGGTGGCGCGGGGTGTGTACCCACCATATTGTCTTCTTTGCACGGATGCACGTTTACCCCTAATAGCCGAGACACTGGTTTGTACAGGTGGGGAAGAAAATAAACTCTCTTTAAGTTGGTGGACCTCTTCAAAAAGTTTCTCCAAAGTATTCTCTTTTAGTTGGTGGCCACTGGTTTGTTCAGGTGGGGGGGAAAATAAACTCTCTTTAAGTTGGTGGAACTCTTCAGAGAGTTTCTCCACAGCCGAGGCGCAGGCCTGTAGGGAAGAGGAGAGATTTCCTTCGTACTCCCGGAGTTGTTTAGCCACGTCACCCACTGTGGGATCTTCACCGTCTTTCCAGGTTATTATTGTCAATGAGCTGGCCCATGATGATGGTGCATTCCGTACAAACTTCCGCCACAGGGGTCGAGTACACTGGACTTCATCTGGGTCTGTGGATATTTGTGCGTCGTCTAGGTCCTTATAAATTACTTCCCGTACGGCTAATTCCCTCAGGTACTGAATTCCCTTCTCCATGGTGGTCCACTTGCCTGGTAGACATACAAGTTCTTCCTTGAAGGGATACCTTTCCTTCACAGCTAACAGGAGACGCCTCCAGAGGCTGTGAGATCGTGCTCCATCTCCAATTGCTTTGTCAATGCTTGCATCTCTAGCAACGGATCCCAACCGCCTGGCTTCCCTGCCCTCTAATTTCACACCATTGGCTCCAGTGTCCCAGCACCGGAGCAGCCAGGTGACAAGCTGTTCACCTATACAGCGACCAAAATCTTTTCGCACATCTCGTAGCTCACGCTGGTATAGGGTTCGGGTAGTTACTGTTGATTTTTCAACATCCTCATCCTCATCTTCATCCTCCTGCACACTTGATGTCCCAGCCTCGTCTTCTCCACACCCAGACTTAGCAGAAGACTTTCTGCGTTCTAAACGACCTGAGTCTCTATACCATTTTTTCACCTTTTCTACAGGGGCAACTTGCACTGCTACAGCTCGCCTCTCCGACCCAGCCACAGGGTCTGCCACAGGGGTTGGAATACCCTCTGCAGGGACAACTTGCACTGCTACAGTTCGTTTCTCTGACCCAGCCAGAGGAGTGGGAGCGGCTGCAGGAGCTGGAGCAGCTGCAGGGGCTGGAACGGCTGCAGGAGCTGGAGCTGGAATAGCTGCGGGAGCTGGACCTGGAACGGCTGCGGGAGCTGGAACGGCTGCGGGAGCTGGAGCTGGAACGGCTGCGGGAGCTGGAACTGGGACGGCTGCGGGAGCTGGAGCCGGGACGGCTGCGGGAGCTGGAGCTGGAACGGCTGCGGGAGCTGGAACGGCTGAGGGAGCTGGAGCCGGGACAGCTGCGGGAGCTGGAGCCGGAATGGCTGCGGGAGCTGGAACGGCTGCGGGAGCTGGAGCCGGGACAGCTGCGGGAGCTGGAGCCGGAACGGCTGCGGGAGCTGGAACGGCTGCGGGAGCTGGAGCCGGGACAGCTGCGGGAGCTGGAGCCGGAACGGCTGCGGGAGCTGGAACGGCTGCGGGACCTGGAGCCGGGGCAGCTGCGGGAGCTGGAGCCGGAACGGCTACGGGAGCTGGAACGGCTGCGGGAGCTGGAGCCGGGACAGCTGCGGGAGCTGGAGCCGGAACGGCTGTGGGAGCTGGAACGGCTGCGGGAGCTGGAGCCGGGACAGCTGCGGGAGCTGGAGCCGGAACGGCTGCGGGAGCTGGAGCTGGAATGGCTGCAGGATCCGGGACTGGAACGGCCGCAGGGTCTGTCACTAGGTTGATAGTAGCATCAATTGCAGCTCGATAGGCACAAGCCAGACCCCAGCACGCCACAGTGATTTGTGTCACTTTGGAACTGCCAGAGTCGTGACACCTTTTTTTCAAGCATTCTACCAGTTTTTTAGGATTTTGCAGTTGTTCAGGGGTGAATGTCCAAAACACTGGAGGTGCCCACTGCCCTAGAAACCTGCCCATATCCTCCCACACTCCCTGCCACTCGCAACTATCCCGCCTCAAGACAGATCTCCGGATGAGATTCCTAAGCAGTTGTTTAACCTTAAACAAAACCTGAAGCACATTCAGGAGACATAACAACAAGAACATGCTGGTCTGAGTATCCCAAGGATATTCAACATCTTGGAGAGCTACCGTAACTAGCTCGGGGGATAAGAGGGTGGTGAAGGAGGAAGGGAGAGTGAACAAGTAGGAAAAAATATCTCCCGCTGTCCCCTCCACAGATTGACTCCCTGATGAAAAAAGGCAATAGGTGTAATTGCTAATAGTTTCTGAGATATGGTTTCCGAAGTATAGAGTCGACGACAGTGCTGAGTACAAATACCAGGTTAGAGTCATGACCAGAAATCTCATCATTTCATAAGCCATCGTTACACCACACAGTACCATAACAATCTTAAACCAGGGCCCGGAAAGGATAAAAAGCACGACAGGGAGCACATACAGAAAGTAACTTGCTATAAAACTCAATTTGGGAAACAGGCACAGCAGACTTGAGATTAAGGCAATCAACATTGTGACTAGCAACTATTAAGCAGGTCGAATACTTATACCAATTTTAGTTTAACACACACTGGTAAAATCTGTCGATATCTCAACCCTTCGGGCCCCACATTGGGCACCAAATGGACTGTTGTGGTTTAGCCCGGCTGGCAGCCAAACACCACACAGCCGTTCGCTCACCCTCCCCCCTCCCTCTCTGGGATGGGGGAGAGAAACAGGAAAATGAAGCCTATGGGTTGAGACAGAGACAGTTTATTAAGACAGAATATAATAATAATAATAATAATAGTACTACCAATAATAATGTGTACGAAATAAGTGATGCCCAATGCAATTGCTCACCACCCGCTGACCGGTGCCTAGCCTATCCCCGAGCAGCCGGCCCCCCCCTCCACCCCGGCTAGCCACCCCTATATATTGTTCAGCATGACGTCAGATGGTATGGAATACCCCTTTGGCCAATTTGGGTCAGCTGTCCTGGGTCTGTCCCCTCCCAGCTCCTGCTGCACCCCTAGCCTGCTCGCTACCAGGACAGAGAGAGGCTGAAAAGTCCTTGGCTTGGTGTAAGCACTGCTCTGCAACAATTAAAACATCAGCATGTTATCAGCGCTCTTCTCATTCTAATCCAAAACATAGCACCCTGCCAGCTACTAGGAGGAAAATTAACTCTGTCCTAACTGAAACCAGGACAGATATCCACCCCTTATTCCATACCATTTATGTCATGCTCAGGTTACACTCTTTCCAATACCTTCTAATTAATCACCATTTTCATCTATGGTATATAGCAATCATGGTAGTGATGACATACAGTATTATATAATAATTAACATAATACAATTCAACTCATGGGCTATTCTCACCCAGTATTAAATCCCCTTGAGGTACTGTCCTGGTTTAATTAATAGAGTTAATTAAAATAGAGTTAATTTTCCTCCTAGTAGCTCGCCTTGGTGTAGAGGCACTTCAGCTGGGCTATCGGTCGCGTCACCTTGTAAGAGGAACCTTTCCTAATTATTTTGGGACAGTTCACAAGTATTTCCCTATTGTTATTTTGAGTGACAGTGTTCTCAGGTATGCTTCGTTCACTCGGAGGTACATCCATTTCCCCCACCACATCTAGTTTAAAGCCTTTGTGATAAGCCCGGCCAGCTTACTGCCGCGAACATTCATGGCCTGCCTGGTCACATGCGCCCCATCTGGTATCAGCATGCCTGGTCTCTCAAAAGTACGTCCAAGATCCTAGAACCCAAAACCTTGAGCATAGCACCAGCCACGCACCCAATCATTCACTTGGTCCATTCATCTCCTTCTTCTTGGGTCCCAGTCTCCAACTGGGAGAACAAAGGAGAACACTACTTGTGCTCCTGATCCCTTTAACATCTTTTCAAGGGACATAAAGTCCCTTTTGATATTCTGGAGTCTCTTTGTTACAGCCTCATTTGATCCTACATGAAAGAGTAGGAAGGGGTGGTAGTGTTCTGGCCCCACCAGGCTTGGTAGCCTCTTCATAACATCATGAATGTGGGCCCCAGGCAGGCAGCAGACCTTTCTGAAGAGATTATATGGACAGCAAATAGCTACCTCAGTGCCTCTCAGAGAGGAGTCTCCAGTGACTAACACCCTTCATGACATTTTTTTGGTGGCACTGGCTCTGATGCAGGTGGGAGACTGAGCCAACTTTGTATGGTTGCCCTTTCTGAGGTTTTCACCATTACTCACAGTCTCCTCTTTCCAACCCTAGAGCATAATATCTGTTGTGCAGGGGAACTACAGGGGCAAGGGGGAGCCTCCTCCTGCTCCAAGCAGAGACAAGAGTCCACTCTCCCTTGTCCTATGAGTTGTTCAAGTTTCTCGGTTCATTACTGGAAGCTTGTTTACCTTCCCATTGCCAGGATTTGCGGCCCCTCCATCTGGATTTCAGCCTCAGTCTGGCAGGCATGGCAGGTGGACACCATTTCTTGTTTCAGTAGAAGGCACCTTCCTCTGTTGCTCCCAAAATAGAAGGTGATTCACCTTCTGCCCTCCCTGCACACCCTACCGTGCAAACTGACGTGCCATGCCCTGGCTACCATGCCATACCCTGGCCACACGTGCTCCCTAAGGGCAGCTTTTGTACGTGAGGGTGGCTGTTGCTGCTGCCCAAGCCTCGTCAGATGCTCTTGCGAACGTGCTTGCCCCAGAGCCAATTGCTTTGGCTTATGGGATAAGATGATTGACTACTAGGCCTATTTGCATACCAGCCATATTTCTTTGGTGCGTGCTCCACTAGCCCATGGATCTATCTCCCCTGAATCCACCTTGAGCCTGGTTTGGCTATCACAACCAGACACGTTCATCATGGTCATCACTGATGGTTATTGCCCGAGCAGTGTTACAGGTGAATGGTCAAGTTGGGGGGGGGATGGACGGACTACACTGCCACAAAGTGACACTAAAGGGTATTAAAAAAATCTCATCTCTAAGCAAAATGTAAGACAAATCAGGATAGTGAAAGACTTCAAGTCCATTTATCATCTAAACATGTATTGTATGGTTCTTAAATTTAGTTATCAGAGAAATAAAAGCAAGTGTATATAACCGAAAGTTAAAATACTGTTCCAGTGGAAGAAAACATGGTGTGCTCTACTTTTGCAGTATTTATCTATGTCCTGGTTTCAGCTACGATAGAGTTAATTTTCCTCCTAGTAGCTGGTAGGGTGCTATGTTTTGGATTAGGATGAAAAGAGTGCTGATAACATGCTGATGTTTTAATTGTTGTAGAGCAGTGCTTACACCAAGCCAAGGACTTTTCAGCTTCTCGCTATGTCCTGCCAGCGAGCAGGCTGGGAGTGCAGCAGGAGCTGGGAGGGGATAGACCCAGGACAGCTGACCCAAACTGGCCAAAGGGGTATTCCATACCATCTGACGTCATGCTGAACAATATATAGAGGTGGCTAGCCGGGGTGGGGGGGGCCGGCTGCTCGGGGATAGGCTGGGCATCGGTCAGCGGGTGGTGAGCAATTGCATTGTGCATCACTTGTTTCGTACACATTATTATTGGTAGTACTATTATTATTATTATTATTATATTCTGTCTTAATAAACTGTCTCTGTCTCAACCCATAGGCTTCATTTTCCTGTTTCTCTCCCCCATCCCAGAGAGGGAGGGGGGAGGGTGAGCGAACAGCTGTGTGGTGCTTAGCTGCCGGCCGGGTTAAACCACAACAATCTAGTTGCTTTTTCGCACTGTATTTGTTTAGATGAATTCTGCAAGGTTATATTTGCTCTTGAGACTGCCTCTTGCATCAAACATCAGAATCCTATTGTGCTCTAAGATTCATTCAAATTTGTAGCAACTCTTTTATAGAAAATGCTGAAAACTTTGGGAACAGTCCAAACAAAATGAAGATGCTGGTCTTGAATATGCTGGTGTGGTTCAAAAATAACAGACTTCTTCTGAAGAACTACTCCTGATTTATACTGAAAGAAAGTAAATTTATATCTACGTTATATGTGTTTTATTTTCTTTGGTTGATACCAATATGATTACATAAAAAACTCTATTTGCCATCTGCAAATTTGAAAAGAAATGCAGTTAAACTTAGGGCTGTTGTTTATGCAGAGAGAACAGTCCATTTCTAATCAGCTCTGTTCACAGATCAAACAGCTGCAATTCATATAATATAAATTGCTTAAAAATGAAAGAAGCAGCAAACACAACTGCAGAGACTATTAAGATTTAATTCTTGTTAAACCAGTACTAGATACTATGGATTAATGCAAGATAAAAAAATACCATAAAATATTGTAATATGCATAGTAGAATGTCTAAGTGTGTGAGGAGTCTGCAATTAGGTACAGTTTTTAAGAATTCTGTAGTTTATCCCAGAATAACTTTGTGTGTGTTTCTGTGTTGTATCACTGTTTCTTCTAAGCATAATTTTCAGTTTCAGAATTAGCATTCTTTATTCTGTTAAACTACTGCTTATATAATCACTGAAAATAATTATGTTCATATCCTTTGAAAATAATGTGAGATTTAAACAAGGAGCCATTTCCAGCACGTGTTTTCATATGCAGCGAAGGACTTGACTCTGAATAAACAAAACATAAGTCTGTCAGGTAGTTAATTTTTCAGGAAAAATATTCAGGGACTTAAGACTGTCAAATGTTTTCAGAGGTGGTATCACTGAGAATAGGAAGAAATATAGCAAGCATCTCAAAAGACATCTTTAAGGTATCGGAGGCATTCTTGTTCTCCCACAATAGCTTTATTTTGTATTAACGCTAAAATGCAGGAAATACCATATCAAGTTAAGGATGTGGAGCTCTTGTAATGGGTCCAGAGGAGGGCCACTAAGATGATCAGAGGGCTGGAGCACTTCTCCTATGAAGAAAGGTTGAGGGAACTGGGCTTGTTTCGCTTGGAGAAGAGAAGGCTCCAGGGATACCTCATTGTGGCCTTCCAGTTCTTGAAGGGAGCGTATAAACAGGAGGGGGAACGCCTGTTTATATTTGTTGATAGTGATAGGACAAGGGGGAATGGTTTTAAACTAAGACAGGGAGATTTAGGTTAGATATTAGGAGGAAGTTTTTCACTCAGAGGGTGGTGAGGCACTGGAAGAGGTTGCCCAGAGAGGTTGTGGATGCCCCATCCCTGGAGGCATTCAAGGCCAGGCTGGATGCGGCTCTGGGCAGCCTGCTCTAGTGGGTGGCATCCCTGCCTATGGCAGGGGTGTTGAAACTAGATGATCTTTAAGGTCCCTTCCAACCGAAGCCATTGTGTGATTCTATGATTCTGTAATTTTTCAACAAATGCAGACTTCAGTTTAAAAGTAAAAAATTAGATGGGACTCAAGAGAAATGCACATAATATAGTTTAGCCAAAGAAAATAAAGCTCCTTGGATGGACAGGTTTATTACCATGTGTATGGTCCTGAAGTAACACAGACCACAGCAACTGCAATTTGCACTTGTCATTTACTGTCTTTTTGTTGAGTTCTACTTTGTAATGGGTCAGCAGGTGGGACCGAATTTCCTTTGTCCCTTTTTACTAATTCCAGCATGATATCTTTTCAGCCCTCAGTCTTTTCCAAATTTCTCTTTTTTTTTTTCTAGTTTGGCTGCATTTTTTGCTTGCTTAAGCATTCTTAAACCAGTTTACCACTACTGTGATTCTTAACAGTTTTCATAGGTGTGTACAAACATAAGTAGTCTTCCTTGTGTGGTGTTTTTACCCAGCTGGGCAGC
Organism: Cygnus olor; assembly: GCF_009769625.2. NCBI lineage: Eukaryota > Metazoa > Chordata > Aves > Anseriformes > Anatidae > Cygnus > Cygnus olor. Next base: position 3,072,336 of record NC_049199.1, read on the forward strand.
TGAGCTCCACCACAACCACTCTCTTACTCCCTCTCCACAAAGGGAAAGGAGAAGAAAATACGATGAAAAGGGCTCAAGGGTAGAGATAAGAGCAGGGAGATCACTCAAGATCCTAGAACCCAAAACCTTGAGCATGGCGCTAGCCTCACAGTCATTCACTTGGTCTGTTCGTCTCCTTCTTCTTGGGCCCCAAAGATCCAGGGTCCAGTCAAAATGTTAAGTCCAGCTCTTTTGTCAAGAAAACTTAGAAACTGTGTTTTAAGGAAAATCCTATCATTTTGTGCAGGTACAGTTCTACTGTAGTTCAATTCAAATGATTACTGCATACTAAAACATGTTAATTCTTGTATTTGAGATGCATGATTATTTCTAACAAAGGAGACCACACATTGCCTAGAAAGGATGTACCTTCCACCAGTGATTTCAGTGACATCAAGGAAGAAAATGTTTGGACATATTCTGGGGTAAGAAAATAGACACGGCCAATATAAGACAGGCTTTGGTTTATTTCTGTGCATGTGTCTCAGTAGACATGAGAAGGGAGCAATCTCAAGGAAATACTTGATGCAAGGACTCACCGAGGCGATCTGCTCCGGTGCAGATGTGTTCTGTAGTGGAGCGGGTGACTGCAGCATGCAAGGGGTTTCCTGCTTTGAGGCCCCTCAAGGCAGATGAGGGATCTGCCAGGACCCAGCTGCCCTCGAGAGGGCAGCTGATGATTCTTGGACGTAGCCAGGAGTGCCCTTCCTCTGTCATACAAAGGCAGCCCCTAGGGAGCACAAGAGACCAGGAGTGCAATGAACATGGTGTGTCACGGCAGTAAGGGCATGGCACTGCAGTTCATGCAGGCAGGAAGGGTGCTGAAGGTTGGCCAGCTTGACCAGGGAGTGATGGTATCCACCCAGCAGAAGGCCATGGCCTCAAGGAGCTCAGCACCCACCACAGCTGATGCAGCCTCCCAGACAGAGTTCCGTGGGGAACATGCTGCCACCCAGGTGTCAGGCTGTCGGGTGCACCCTACTCTTATGCCAGTACAGGATGGCAGTAGCGAGCACAGCTGTGAGAGGTGTGCCCAGGTTGAAGAACTGGTTTGCCTGGTGGCAGAGCTTTGGGAGGAGGTGGGCAGGCTGAGGATCATCAGAGAGTCAGAGAAGGAGATTGACTGGTGGGGTAGAGCTCTGCCATCCCTGAGGCAGGCTCCTCAGCCAACCACAATCACTGTGCAGGAAATGAAGGCTCCCCTACCCCCTTGCTGCCAGGCAGAGGGAGGGGATCTAAGAAACAGGGGGGAGTGAAAGCAGGTTCCTGTTTGGCCCAGCAGGCAAACCCCCCTGCTTCATACCTCACCTTTCCAGGTGCCCCTATACAACAGGTATGAGGCTCTGGAACTGGATGGGCAAGCAAATGACGATGTGGACAAAGGTCTATCCACATTGGGGGAGTTGCCCAGGACAAGTCAACCTATGTCCTGCATCACAACAACCCCCACCAAGAAAAAAAGAAGGGTTATAGTCATAGGGGACTCGCTTCTGAAGGGAACGGAGGGCCCACTTTGTCATGCAGACCCGACCCATAGGGAAGTCTGCTGTCTCCCTGGGGCTTGGGTAAGAGACATCACTCAGAAAGTCACTTGCCTGGTACATCCCTCTGATTATTACCCTTTATTTGTTTTTCACGTTGGAGGTGATGAGGTGGCAAAGAGAAGTCCAAGAGCAATCAAAAGGGACTTTAGTGCTTTGGGGCAATTGGTTGAAAGACCAGGTGCACAGGTAGTGTTTTCCTCCATCCTTCCAGTACCGGGGATCTATACTGCAGGTCCGACCCAGAATCTGCTCCAGCGGGGGTTCTCCACAGGCTGCAGCCTCCTTCAGGTCAGATCCACCTGCTCCACCGTGTGCTCCTCCATGGGCTGCAGCATGGAAATTTGCTCCACCGTGGTATACCATGGGCTGCAGGGGGACAACCTGCTCCACCATGGTACTCTCCATAGGTCACAGGGGAACTTCTGCTCCAGTGCCTGGAGTACCTCACAGAATCACAGAATCACAGAATGTTAGGGATTGGAAGGGACCTTGAAAGATCATTTAGTCCAATCCCCCTGCCAGAGCAGGAACACCTAGATCAGGTCATACAAGAACACATCCAGGCAGGTTTTGAATGTCTCCAGAGAAGGAGACTCCACAACCCCAATGGGCAGCCTGTTCCAGTGCTTTGTCACCCTCAACGTAAAAAAGTTTCATCTCATATTTAAGTGGAACCTCCTATGTTCCAGCTTGCACCCATTGCCCCTTGTCCTATCATTAGATGCCACTGAGAAGAGCCTGGCTCCATCCTCCTGACACTCACCCTTTACATATTTATAAACATTAATAAGGTCACCCCTCAGTCTCCTCTTCTCCAAGCTAAAGAGACCCAGCTCCCTCAGCCTTTCCTCATAAGGGAGATGCTCCACTCCCTTAATCATCCTCGTGGCTCTGCACTGGACTCTCTCAAGCAGTTCCCTGTCCTTCTTGAACTGAGGGGCCCAGACCTCCTCCCTCTCCTTCTTCACTTCACCAAAAATATGAAGTTTAACAAGAGCAAGTGCCAGATTATGCACCTGGGAAGGGGCAACCCTGTTTATACATACAGACTGGGGGACGAGATGCTGGAGAGCAGCCCCAGGAGGACAGAGCTAGGCTGAGAGAGCTGGGAATGTTCAGCCTACAGAAGAGAAGGCTCTCAGGTGATGTCACTGCAACTTTTCAGCACTTAAAGGGGGCTTATAAAACAGATGCAGAGTGGCTCTTTGCTCAATCAGATAATGACAGGGCAAAGGGGGAATGTTTTAAACTGAAAGAGGGGAGATTCAGATTAGTGGTTAGGAGGAAATTCTTCACTCAGAGGGTGGTGAGGCTCTGGAACAGGTTGCCCAGAGAAGTAGTGGATGCCCCATCCCTGGAGGTGTTCAAGACCAGGTTAGATGAGGCCCTGAGCAACCTGATCTAGTGGGTGGCGTCCCTGCCTATGGCAGGGGGTTTGGGACTAGATGATCCTTAAGGTTCTTTGCAACCCGAGCCATTCTATGATTCTATGAACTTGAGTACAGCAAATTTTATTCAAACCCACTCCACTGTATCCTTAGGTAAGACTAACTGTATTGGATGGAGGTGACAAGGTTCTAGTAGTCATGGGGGCTGCAGGTTGTCCTATATGGGAGATGGTAAAGGGCTGCCCCATGCTGGGCACAGACAGCTCCAGCCAGCTCCACAACAATCCCACTGCAGGACACTGCTGAGTCCAATAGCCAAGCATGTAGCACTTCATTGAAATCTTATTTAAAACAGCAGAAAACACCACAGAGAGAGAGGAGGGAAGAAAAAGAGTGAGAAACAAGAGATGGAACATCAAGGTCAGAGAAAGGAGGAGGAAGTTCTCCATGGCAGAACAAATATTCCCTGAAGACTGTGGGGAGGACCACACCAGAGCAGATATTCCCTGCAGTCCACAGAAGACTCCATGCCAGAGCAAATGGATATTTCTGAACTGCCACCTGTAGAGAGCCTATGCTGGAGCAGATTTTTCTACAGGACTCAAGCACATGGAGAAGCCCATGCTGGAGCAAAGGAAAAGTGGGAAGAGGAAGGAGCAGCAGAGAAGGAACTATTATGGGCTGATCATAATGCCTCAGCACTCATCCCCCCCCCCACCATGTGCCACTCAGGGGGTGGATAGAGGAGTCTGGAGTGAAGAAGTGAAGTTGAACATGGGAAAGTGGGGAGAAAAGGTGTTGTTTTGATGTTTGCTTTTTGTTTCCCACTACCCAAATTAGTAATTATTTTTAATTGGCAATAATAAAAGTTAATCTTACCCAAAGTTAATCTTACCCAAGTCAAGTTTGTTTAGCCTGCAACAACAGTGGGTGAGCAATCCTACTGTCTTTATCCTGACCCATGAACTTTCTCATTTCTGTTCTTATTTTCTCCTCAACTCCCACAGTGTGGAGTGTACAAGCAACTGGGTGGAAGTTTGTTGCTGGCTAAGTGTCCTGGTGGGATAGAGTTAAGTTTCTTTAAGGACTCATATGATGCATTGTTTTGAATTTTTGATGATAATAATACTGATAACACACCAATGTTTTTAGTTGTTGCAGAGCAGTGCTTAGACTAAGTCAAGGACATTTCAGCTTCTGATACTGCCCTGCCAGTGAGGAGGCTGGGGGAGCACAAGAAGCTGGGAGGGGACCGAACCAGGACAGTTGACCCAAACTGTCCAAAGGGATATTCCATACCATATGACATCATGCTGAACAATAAGCATGACTGGGGGGTGGGGGGGTCCGGGGCAGGTGGCAGCCACTCTTTGGGGACTGGCTGGGCATCAGTCAGTGGGTGGTGAGCAATTGCACTGTATTTTGTATATTCTTTTATTATTATTTTCCCTTCCTTTTCTGTCCTATTAAACTGTCTTTATCTCAACCCTTTACCTTTTTCCCATTCTCTCTCCCATCCACCCAGAGGGAGGTGAGCGAACAGCTGTGTGGTGGTGTTTACCTGCCTGTCAGGTTAAACCACAACACCAGGGCTAATCCACCACACTAGTTAGACCAGAGTGGGTATTCTTCTAAGAATTAAAGTTGTGTTTTTGCAGTGGAAAATTATAGAATCATGGAATCATAGAATATCCTGAGTTGGAAGGGACCCATAAGGATCATCAAGTCCAACTCCTGGCACCGCACAGGTCTACCCAAAAGTTTAGACCATGTGACTAAGTGCACAGTCCAATCGCTTCTTAAATTCAGACAGGCTTCGTGCAGTGACTACTTCACTGGGGAGCCTGTTCCAGTGTGCAGCCACCCTCTCGGTGAAGAACCTCTTCCTGATGTCCAGCCTAAACTTCCCCTGCCTCAGCTTAACACTATTCCCGCGGGTCCTATCACTGGTGATAACAGAGAATAGGTGACCTGCCTCTCCACTCCCCCTCGCGAGGAAGTTGTAGACTGCGATGAGGTCCCCCCTCAGCCTCCTCTTCTCCATGGCTGAACAGGCCCAGTGACCTCAGCCGCTCCTCATATGTCTTCCCCTCTAGGCCCTTCAATTTCAATTCAAATTCCTCTAACCTTGCATATTCAAAAGTGATTGTGCAGGCATGACAGTGGGGAGTATGTTAAGCAGATAAGGTGACAGTGGAAAGTCCCACTGTCCCAAAATAAGGAGGATGGCTAAGAAAAACAAGACAAGCAGTTGCAGAATCAGCAAGAACTGGAAGCTACAAAATCATGTGCACCTCTAGGTCCGAAAAAAAAAAAGGAGAAATTAAAGGTTGGTCCCATAAAACTATACATAAAGGGCATAGAAATAAGTATCGGGTAGGTTGTGAACCTGTAGTACTCAGCCACTGAGGAAACAGGGGAGGAATCAAGCATCGGGTAATAGGGGATGTAGGGCTATGATACACTTCTGCTGTGCGCTCCTGCTTGCAGGACAGCCACCATTGCAATTGTGAATAAAAATGCTACTTCACTGAGATCCTTGCCTGAGCCTGTATTATTGGCTGCAGATTGTTTCTCACAAACTGGGGGGTTCGTCTGAAATCCAGTCGCCTTCTGGGGAGCCCCGTTACCACCACAGCAAGAAGGCATGCCCCGCTGATTTCAGCGGTCCTGTGCCTTGGTGACAGTGGTTCTGCAGAGAGCTGACAAAGGAACTGAGATTGGTTAAGAAGACAGGATCAGTGAAGAATTAGGGAGGAAAGGAAGGTAGGCACTCCGTTTTCGAGAATTGACCCGGTAACTCTGTGCACAGACCAGGGTAAGAAATATTAAATATTGCCTTGGGGGGTCAGGTAAGACTCTTGTATGACGTATGATTGAGAAGTACTTTTGTACGAAGCAAGTGTGGAGTCCCAATCCATGGTTCCATAGCTCCACAAGGGGCGTGGCCAGAGATGGATGAAGCGAGAGGTAGAAAGGAGAAAGGAAGAGTCTTGGGGAAATCTGGTTCCCCATTGCACGGTAAAGTGTTTGGCAGTGTTGGTAATAGAAGATGACATACATTTATCCAATGAATATTGCTTAATATGTGTTACATTTGCGATGTACTGTGCCTGGGCTGCACTTGGAAGATACAAAATATATGTGCAAAGATAGCATGAGAGAATGTACAGATTTATGATGAGGAGGAAGGAGGAGGACTAAACGAATGCCAAACTTGCAAGACATCTAGATAACAGGGGCCCCTCGGACCCCGGGAACTGGATCAAACCAACCTTACGGTTTGGACTGAGACCAAGGGCTCAGAGAGCATGCGCAAGAAGAAAAGGTAGAAAGTTCAGCTCTGATGAAGACATCTTACTTCATCCCAACGACCACCCGGACGACCACCAGAGAGTGATACGCAAGCGCAGAAGGACTGATAAGATAATTAGCATACGAAGCGGGGCTAGGCGGAGCTAGGAAATGAATAGGCATAGATGTGTTGTAAAACTTAATGCATATGTAATATTTTAGGAGATAAAAGAGAACTGAGTGAACAAATCGGACAAAGTTAGATTTGGGCAGGCGTGCCCCTAACTTCCGGCGCCTAATAAAGCACCTTCATATAATCACTTTGTGGATTACGTGTCTTCATGAATGCTAACAGCAGTACGCCAGGGAATCTGGTAAACCCATAGGTGTGTGGTACCCTGTGTGCGGTAAAGTGCTCAGCAGTACATCCCCATTTTCTAGAATCGGAACGTTAGTGATTGGTACCTTGCAGGAGGAAAAATTTCTGTAGCAGCACACTGACAAGGGCTAGGAAAAATGGGAAAATATGGGTTCCATGGGACCCGGAGATAACCCTGGGGCAGTGCCTAATGACAATCCTTTAGGAAGAATGATAATAAATTGGAAAAATAATCCCCAAACTTGAGGAAATAATAACATGATTAAATACTGTGCATTAATCTGGACAAAAGAACCAATTAAGGAAACAGCAGTATTTTGGCCAAAATACGGGTCTGATGAAAATTGGGTTTGTCAGGCTTTGAATTTATACATAAATGATAAGACTCCTTTTTCAGAGGAGGGGTCAAGTTATGCTGCTTGCTGGGTGCAGGGGATAAGTCAGTTTTTACTGTGTAAGAATCAAAGTTGTGTTTTTGCAGTAGACAATTCCATTAACCTTGTATATTCAAAACTGATTGTGCAGTCATAACAGAGGGGAATGTTAAGCAGCTAAGGGGACAGTGGAAGGTCCCACTGTTCCAAAATAAGGAAGATGGCTAAGAAAAACAGGACGAGCAGTGCAAAATCAGTAAAACAAAAATCACGGGCTCTCTAATCACGAAAGAAGAAGGGGAAAATGGGAGAAAAGAAGAAATGAGAGGTTGGTCAAATAAAATTGTACATATATATGATATAGAAAAGCATCGAGTAGTCTGTGAACCTGTAGTACTCAGCCAATGAGGAAACGGGAGAAATTAAGCATTGGGTAATAGGGAATATCAGGTTATGATATACTTTTACTGTGCGCTCCTGTGCACAGGACACCTGCCATTGCAATTGCGAATAAATTAGCTTTACAGAAGACCCTGTCTGAGAAAATTATTCAGATATTTCTCACAATTGAAAAAGGGTCAGGATCAAGAGAAAGAGGAGTCAGAGGGAAGGATGGGTTGATGGAAACCCTTGGATAATTTACCCCCTCCCTATAATCCTAATATTGCACCGGTGGCAGCAACAGACGCTTCAGAAAGGGAGCCAGCAATTAAGACCGTCCCTGGAGAAGGAGTGCATTCTAGGTTCTGGCAAGAATTAGAACAATGGAGAAGAGATATTGAGAATTTCCCCTTCCCTGATACTAACAGTACTAACTAATTCTAACTGTGTATCCTCCTAGGAAGGTCCCAGTGGGACGAGGACAAATAGGTTATGTGAACTCTCCCCCCCAACCCCCACCCCCCTTACCAGCAGAGAGGTTAGGAGTTTTAAGAAGGAAATGAAGTCTTTGCTTGAGGACCCTACAGGACTAGCAGAACAGTTAGATCAGTTTCTAAGGCCTAATTTATATTCCTGGGGGGAAATGATGTCAATCCTGAGTACATTATTCACTGGAGAAGAACGGGGAATGATTCAGCAGGCAGCTATGCAAGAACGGGAAAGAACTAACCCCCCCCCCCCCCCCCCCGCCCAGGACCAGGAGTAATTCCATTAGAGCAGAAATATCCTCTTGCCGACCCCAACAACCCACAAAACAGAAATCATATGAGAGATTTAGGGTCAGAATGAGAATGTACTCGGGGATGAATCCTGGGGACCCAGTAGCCCAAGGGTTCTTGAAAGTTCATTTTGTGACTAAAGTTTGGCCAGATATACAGAAAAAGCTCCAGAAGGTGGAAGGATGGAGTGAACAGTCACTGGAGACCCTGCTGCGGGAAGCCCAGAAGGTGTACGTCAGGAGGGGAGACGAGAAGGAAAAGCAGAGAGCGAAACTAATGGTATTCACAGTGGACCAGGTAGTGAGGCAGATGGCTGGAGACAGAGGAAAAAAACTTTAAGGGGTAATCGGGCCCAGGATGGAAGGGAGAAGAAGAGAGTTGAAGGAATGACAAACGGGGAAAGCTACCTGTGTTGCAGCCTAAATCCCAGCAGGGACAGGCTTTGAGAAGATGTTTTAAGCGTGGCCGGGATGGTCACTTCAAACAGGAGTGTCTGGAGTGGAAGAAGGAGGAGAGATTGTTGCTGTTATAAATTCAGAATAGGGGAGTCAGGGGTTCTCAGAAAGCTGGTTCCTCCGAAAGCCCTTGATAAATATAGTGGTGGGACCTAATGAAGAAGAAGCAATGTTTCTAGTAGATACTGGGGCAGCTAGGTCATTGCTGGCCCATAAAGTGTCAGGGCTTAAATTAACTAATGAAACCCTAAAAGTGATGGGGGTAGAAGGGACTAGGATAACAGTGCCACTTTTGGGGGACACCAAGCTGAGACTAGGGGATAAAATCATCACTGGCAATTATTGTATGTACCCGAGGCAGGGACTACCTTATTGGGAAGGGATTTGATGATGAAACTGGGCATTCAAATAGTAAGTTTTAAGACTGGAATAATGGTGTCAATGAAGTTATTGACAGAGGTTAACGAAAAAGAGAGAGACTCCGTGGTGTGAGTCAAGGAAGGAAATAGAGGAGGGATTAATATCACTCCCCTGAAGATAGGTATGCAGAAGGATATGAGGCAATAAAGCAGAAGCAATACCCTATCTCAACTGACGGACGAATTGGTCTTAACCCAGTGATAAAAGAGCTGATTAAAGACGGGTTATTGGAGCCATGCATGTCTCCCTTTAACACTTCTATCCCGCTGGTAAGGAAAGCTGACGGTTCTTACTGATTGGTACAGGATCTAAGAAAGATCAATGAGATAGTGCAGAAGCAGCACCCTGTGGTTCCATATCCATACACTCCGATGAGCAAGATCCCACATGAGCATAAATGGTTTAGTATGATATATTTAAAAGATGCCTTCTGGGCCTGTCCATTGGACCCCAAGAGCAAAGACATATTCATCTTTGAGTGGAAAGACCATGAAACGGAGTGAAAGCAGCAATACAGATGGACAGTTTTACCTCAGGGGTTTACAGAGTCACTGAATTTATTTGGGCAAGTTCTAGAGAACAGTTTGGAGCAATGCCAACTGCCGGAAGGAGTGCAAATGTTACAATACGTGTATAATCTTCTATTGTCAGGACAGAAGAAATATTAACTGTTTTACATCGAGGGGGTCATTGGGGAGTTCAAGCAACGTGTCACACTGTGCTACGAAAATATGTATGTGTAGGAATATATACTCTGGCTAAAAAAGTATGCAGGGGTTTGTACTGGGACTGGCTGGGATGGAGTTATCTTTCCCTACAGCAGCCCATACAGTGCTGTGCTCTGCACTTGTAGCTAGAACACCATTGGTATCACACCAGTGTTCTGTCTATTGCTGAGCAATACTGGCACAGCATCAAGACTCTCTGCAACCCCTGCCCCAAGAGCCATGAGGCTGGGGGTGGGCAAGAGGTGGGGAGGGTATATCACATGGGCAGCTGACCTAAATCAACCAAAGGGATATTCCATACCATATGATGTCACACTCAGCAATAAAAGGTAGGAAAGGGGAAGGAGAGCGGGGACTCAACCCATGAGTTGTTTTTCCTTTCCAGCATACTTTCTTCTTCCCCTCTTCTTCTAAGGAGGGGGAGTGAGAGAGCGGTTGTCATGGAGTTCAGCTGCCCAGCAAGGAAAAACCACCACAGTACTTTCTGGTGCCCAACGTGGGGCTCAAAGGGTTGAGATAACAGTAGAATTGATTAAAACACTTAAAACTAACACAGTTACTTGCTAGTCACCATGTTTGGTTTCCTGTTAATATTTTCCTGTTTGATCATGTCTTATGTAATCTGTGCCATGTTCTCTCTTCTCCTCTACATCCGATCAGAGAATGTGCTATAATCTGTGTTCGTTTTTTTCAGTTCGCTGTGTTGTAAAGCACTGGCCTTGACCTTAATCTGGTATTCAGGCCCTTCACTGTTATCATTTTTGTCTTTTGGAAATTATCTTTTAGAGAATATTCAGAATTACACTGCCTTCCTTTCCTCATCTGGAAGTCAGTTTATGAATAATATCAGGAATGGTACCTCCTCCTTCTTTCACAGTGGGATAATTACAACAGTTTCTGAGTATTTTGAATATCCATGTGTAATCCATATATTGCTATTTCTAATTCTGAATAACGGGTTTCCTCTTCTCTCTAAGATTAGTCGATTGTTTAGAAAGCTTACCCGGGAATCTGTCCCGAAACAGTCTTGGGGCAGGTGGCAAGGTGTGTGGGAGGATATCGGCATGTACCTGTCACGGGTGTCTCCTCCAATAGTTTTGAACTTCACCCCTGAACAAGTGCAAAATCCTAAAAACCTGATAGAATGTTTGAGAGTCGTATGCCCTGACCCTGACAATGCCGGAGAACGACAGCTTGCAGCACTGTGCTGGGTCCTGGCTTACTCCTATCAAACACTGTTTAACATCATCCAGCACCTTGAAGAGAGGGAGGAAGTCTCTGAATCTGATGACCAGATAACACATGCTGTGGCTGACCCAGAGGACCAACCGACTATGGTATCAGTCGCCCCCATAGTCAAGTCAAAACAATGGAAACGGAAGTCAGCTCGTTTAGTAAGGGAAGAAGCCTCTCCTAAGAAGGAGAGAGAAGAGGAGAAGGCAGGCACCTCTAAAGCAGAGCCATCACAAAAACAGCAGGAAGAAGAGATGGAAATCATAAAGGAATCAGAAACCACTCGATCCCTATCCCTGAGTGAGTTGCGAGAAATACGAAAGGATTATGGTCGACACCCAGGTGAACACATCCTCACCTGGCTGCTTTGATGCTGGGACACTGGGGCCAATAGCCAACAATTAGAAGGCAATGAAGCCAAGCAGCTGGGATCCCCCTCTAGAGAAAGGGTAATTGACAAAGGAATTGGGAGAGAGGCACAGGTTCTCAGCCTCTGGAGGCGACTCCTGGCAGCTGTGAAAGAAAGGTATCCCCATTAGGAAGATATTGTATATCAAGTAGGCAAGTGGGCCACTATGGATGAAGGTCTCCAACATCTGCGGGAAGTAGCTGTGCTGGAGATGATTTCTAGTGATTTGGACAATGCCCAGACACCTCAAGATCCCGATGAAGTCCAGTGCACAACATCCATGTGGCGTAAATTGGTGCGGAGTGCACCATCATCACATGCCAGTACACTGGCAGGAATTCATTGGGACGAGGGGATGGGACCAACAGTGTATACTATATCCTGCCAGCTTCAAAAATATGAAGACAATCTCTCTGCTCCGCTACGGGCCTGTGTCTCAGCTGTGGAGAAACTGTCCGAAAGACTTGACCACCTCGTAGAACGAGCATATCCCTCTTCATCCAGACGGAGTGATATTTCAGCCACTAAGAATCAGTATTTTCCTGCTCGAGAGAGAGAGTATCCAAGATGCACACCACGTGGCACCTTGTGGTTTTATCTGCGTGACCACGGGGAAGATATGAGGAAATGGGATGGTGTACCTAATTCAACCCTAGCTGCTTGGGTACGTGAACTGAAAGGAAATACAGCAGAAAGAAGAGGGGCTCCTAAGAAAAATGCTGCTCCAGTTTCTGTTGGGCAGTTCCCCAGAGGCAGTAGAAGGGCTGATGTTATTCTCGACCCTGATGAAGGGACCTCTGCTTCTCATTTGCAAGAATTAAGTGGCAGACACTCCAACCAGGACTAGAGGGGCCCTGCCTCTGGCCAGGTAGAGGAGAGGGATAACCGGATTTATTGGACTGTGTGGATCCGATGGCCTGGCACATTGGAACCACAACAATACAAAGCTTTAGTGGACACTGGCGCACAATGTACCTTAATGCCATCAGGCTACCGAGGGACAGAACTCATCAGTATCTCTGGAGTGACAGGTGGATCCCCACAGCTAACTGTACTGGAGGCTGAAGTGAGTCTAACTGGGCATGAGTGGCAAAAGCATCCCATTGTGACTGGCCCCGAGGCTCCACGCATTCTTGGCATAGACTACCTCAAGAGAGGGTACTTCAAGGATCCAAAAGGGTACCGGTGGGCTTTTGGCATAGCTGCTTTGAGCACAGAGAAGATTAGGCAGCTGTCTACCCTGCCTGGCCTTTCAGAAGACTCTTCCGTTGTAGGATTGCTGAAGGTTGAAGAACAGCAGGTACCAATCGCTACCACAACGGTGCACCGACGGCAATATCGCACCAACTGAGACTCCCTGATTCCCATTCGTGAGTTGGTTCATCGGCTGGAGAGTCAAGGAGTGATCAGCAAGACTCGCTCACCTTTAATAGTCCTATATGGCCAGTGCGAAAGTTTAACGGCAAGTGGAGGCTAACAGTGGACTATCGTGGCCTGAACGAAGTCAAGCCACTACTGAGTGCTGCAATGCCGGACATGCTAGAACTCCAGTACGAACTGGAATCAAAGGCAGCCAAGTGGTATGCCACAATTGATATTGCTAATGCATTTTTCTCCATCCCTCTGGCAGCAGCATGCAGGCCGCAGTTTGCATTCACTTGGAGGGGCATCCAATACACCTGGAATCGGCTGCCCCAGGGGTGGAAACACAGCCCTACCATTTGCCATGGACTGATCCAGTCTGCGCTGGAAAAAGGGGGAGCTCCTGAACACCTGCAGTACATTGATGACATCCTCGTGTGGGGCAACACAGCAGAAGAAGTTTTTGAGAAAGGGAAGAAAATACACCAAAGTCTTCGGAAAGCTGGTTTTGCCATTAAACAGAGTCAGGTCTCAAGGGACCTGCACAGGAAATCCAGTTCTTGGGGGTAAAATGGCAGGATGGACGTCTCCATATTCCGATGGATGTGATCAACAAAATAACAGCAATGTCTCCGCCAACTAGCAAAAAAGAAATGCAAGCTTTCCTAGGCCTTGTGGGATTCTGGAGAATGCATGTTCCAGGCTATAGTCAGCTTGTGAGTCCTCTATATCGAGTGACTTGAAAGAGGAACTATTTTTAGTGGTGCCCTGAGCAACAACAGGCCTTTGAACAAATCAAACAAGAAATAGCCTGCACGGTAGCCCTTGGGCCTGTCCGTACAGGACCAGCTGTGCAAAACATACTTTAGACTGCGACCGGGGAGCATGGCCTGACCTGGAGCCTCTGGCAGAAAACCCCAGAAGAAACTCGAGGTCGACCTCTGGGTTTCTGGAGCCAGGGGCTATCGAGGATCAGAAGCCAATTACACCCCAACTGAAAAGGAGATACTCACAGCATATGAGGGTGTTTGAGCTGCTTCAGAAGTTGTGGGTACAGAAGCACAGCTCCTCTTGGCACCACGGCTACCTGTGTTACACTGGATGTTCAAAGGGAAAATCCCCACTACACACCATGCGACCGATGCTACGTGGAGTCAGTGGATAGCGTTAATTACACAGCGGGCTCGAATGGGAAAACCTAATCGCCCAGGAATCCTGGAAGAGATCATGGACTGGCCAGAAGGCAGAGATTTCGGAGTGCCGACAGAAGAGGTAACCCGTGCTGAAGAGGCACCACCATATACTGAGTTGCCAGAAGACAGAAAGCAGTATGTGTTGTTCACTGACGGATCCTGCCGTGTGGTAGGGAGCCATCGGAAATGGAAAGATGCTGTGTGGAGTCCCCATGGAGGCCATGGAATGGGAAGGCGAGTCGAGTCAGTATGCAGAAGTAAAAGACATACAATTGGCCCTAGAAATTGCCGAAAGAGAAAAATGGCCAGTACTGTATCTCTACACTGACTCATGGATGGTGGCAAATGCTCTGTGGGGGTGGCTGCAGCAACGGAAACAGAGCAACTGGCAGCGCAGAGGTAAACCTATCTGGGCTGCTACCCTGTGGCAAGATATTGCTGCTCGGGTAGAAAACCTGGATGTAAAAGTACGTCATGTAGATGCCCACATGCCCAAGAGCCGCGCAACTGAAGAACATCAGAACAACGAAGAAGTGGATTGAGCTTCAAAAACTGAAGTGGCTCAGGTGGATCTGGACTGGGGACGTAAGGGTGAGCTGTTTGTAGCTCGATGGGCCCATGAAACATGAGGACATCTGGGGAGGGATGCCACATACAGATGGGCTCGTGATCGAGGGGTGGACCTGACCATTGAGGCCATCACACAGGTTACCCATGAGTGTGAGATCTGTGCTGCAATTAAGAGAGCCATGAAGGTAAAATCTCCCTGGAACAGGGGGAGGTGGCTAGGGTTTCGATATGGTGAGGCCTGGCAAATTGACTATATCGGACCACTCCCACAAACCCGCCAAGGCAAACGGTACATACTCACCATGGTAGAAGCAACTACTGGTGGCTGGAAACATACCCCGTAAACCATGCCACGGCCCGAAACACTATCTTGGGCCTAGAAAGGCAAGTGCTGTGGCGGCATGGTACACCAGAGAGAATTGAGTCTGACAATGGGAGTCACTTCCGAAACAATTTGGTCACCTCCTGGGCCGAGAGGCATGGTATTGAGTGGGTGTATCACATCCCTTATCACCCACAAGCCTCTGGGAAGGCTGAGAGGTACAATGGACTGTTAAAGACTATGTTATGAGCATTGGGTGGTGGGACATGGAAGCAATGGGACATAAATCTACCAGAAGCCACTTGGCTAGTTAACAGCAGGGGGTCTGACAGCAGTGCTGGTCCTGCCGAAACAAAACCCCTACACACGGTGAAAGGAGCTAAAGTCCCCGTAGTGCATGTAGGGAAGTGGATGGGGCAGGCAGTGTGGGTTGCTCCTGCCTCGGGAAAAGGCAAACCCACTTGTGGGATTGTCTTCACCCAAGGACCGGGGTATACCTGGTGGGTCATGCAAAAGAATGGGGATATCAAGTGCGTGCCTCAAGGAGATTTAACCTTGAGAGAAAACTAATCTGTAATCTAAGTTATATGTTGTAGGAAGACGCTGCAGGATCAACGACAGGTCAACTTCGCAAGGAACCGGGCAAGTGCAACAAGGACCTGAGCTAAGCTGGTGCTGGCGTCCAGACATCCAACTCCGCCTGCCCTGAGTGATCACTTTGGCAGATGAAGACCAAATCGTCAACAGTTCTTGTGAACATTTTCCGAGAAAGACCTATAGAATGAAAAGACATACCTACCCATCAATCTGTTAAAGGACAAGGGACAACGGTGATGAGAATACTTATATGCTAAAGTATGGGGGACCTGAGAGTGACACAGATGTTATGGAATAAGGGGTGGAGGTTGTACTGGGTCGGGCTGGGATGTTAACTTTCCCTGCAGCAGCCCATACAGTGCTGTGCTCTGCACTTGTAGCTAGAACAGCAATGGTATCACACCAGTGTTGTGTCTGCTGCTGAGCAGTGCTGGCACAGCATCAGGACTCTCTCTAACCCTCCTAGGGGGTGGGCAAAGATGTGAGAAAAGAAACATCACCAGGGCAGCTGACCTAAACCAGCCAAAGGAATATTCCATACCATATGATGTCACACTCAGCAATAAAAGGTGGAAAAAGGAAGAAGAGGGGAGGGGTGGGCTCTCGTTGTGAAAACGTCTGTCCTCCTCCCGAACACCGGCTACGTGCGTTGAGGCCCTGCTTCAAGGACATGGTCAAGCATCGCTCATTTGTGGGAAGTAGAGAGTAATTTCTTTCCTCTGCACTTCCACACAGCCTTTACTTGTTTTGTTTACTTTTCCCTTTCCCCCTCCCTTTTCCCCCTTTCCCTTTTTTTCCCCTTTAGTTAAATTAATTGTTTAGTTAAATTGTTTAGTTAAATTGCTTAATTAATAATAATCTTTCCTTAATATTTTTTTTTTCTTCCCTTTAATTAAATCATCCTTATCTCAACCCGTGAGTTGTTCTTTCCTTTACTTCTTCCCCTCCTCATCTAAGGAGGGGGAGTGAGAGAGCGGTTGTGGTGTTCAGCTGCCTAGCACAGTAAAACCACCACAGACCCTCAACCACCCCACAAAAGAAGGGTCCTGTGAGAGACCGGGCAAGGTAGACAGCTGTTTAATGTCCTCCATCTCCAAGGCAGCTATGCCAAAAGCCAACCAGTACCCTTTTGGATCTTTGAAGTATCCTCTCCTGAGGTAGTCTATGCCAAGGATGCACAGAGCCTTCAGGCCAGTCACAATGGGGTGCTTTTACCACTCATTCCCAGTTAGACTCACTTTGACCTCTAACATAGTTAGCTGTTGGGATCCCCCTGTCACTCCAGAAATACAGATGGGTTCTGTGCCTTTATAGTTTGATGGTATTATAGTACACTGTGAACCAGTGTCACCTTGAGCCTTACGCTCCTGTGGGTCTGATGTGCCAGGCCATCGAATCTACACAGTCCAATAAACCCAATTGTCCCTCTCTTAGAGATTAGAGAGGCAGGGCCCCTCTAATCCTGATCACAGTATTCATTATGTGTCTGGGGGACTGCCTGCTGGAAACTGGAGAAGCAGTTTTCTCAGAGAACCCTCCCTTTTGGGATTTTTTTTCATTGCTAATAACATACCTGTGCCTCTATGGTTGAGGTAAAATTTCTATCCTATTTTCTCCCATCCTTTCCATGGTCACGCAGGTAAAACCATAAGGTAGCACATGGTACATACCCACTACATCTCTTTTCATGAACAGAGGTACACTTATTCCTGATACCTGAGACACTGGTTCCTACAGGTGGGGAGGAAGAAATATTCTCTTTAAGTTGGTCGACCCCCTGGGAAAGCTTCTCCACAGCCGATGCAGGCCTTTAGGGAAGAGGAGAGACTTTATTCGGACTGCTGGAGTTGTTTAGTCAGTTCTTCCACCGTGAGTTCCTCATGGTCTTTCCAGGTCATTACAGCCAATGAGCTGGCATACGATGATGGTACACTCCGTACAAACTTCTGCCACATGGGTCGTGTACACTTGACTTCATCTGGATCTTTGGATAGCTGTTGGTTGTTTAGGTCATCATAAATCACCTCCAGCACGGATAATTCCATCAGGTACCAATCTCCACGGTGGTCCACTTGCCTGGTAGACATACAAGATCTTCCTTGAAGGGATACCTGTCCTTCACGCCTGACAGGAGACACCTCCAGAGGGTGAAGATTTGTGCTCCTTTTCCGATTGCTTTGTCAATGCCCCCTTCCCTCACTAAGGATCTCAGTTACCTGGCTTCTCTGCTCTCTAATTCCAGGCTACTGGCCCCACTACCCCAGTACCGGAGCAACCAGGTGACAATGTGCTCGCTGAATGTTTTTGCCTATCTCATAGCTCACCCTGAGATAGCCATTGGGTAGTTATTCATGCTTTTATAATACCTTCCACTTCGTCCTCCTGTTCCCATGATGGCCCAGCCACTTTGGAGTAACCTGCCTCGTCTTCTTCTTCCTCCTTCCCTGTCTGAGTAGGAGTTCCTTTCCTTTCTAAATAACCTGACTTTCTCATCCATTGTTTCATCTTGAATATATGGGCGATTGATACTGGCACAGTACCAGCCATGGGGCCTATCGCAGGCATTGGAGCAGCTGCAGGCCCCGTTGCAGGGGTTGGAATGGCTGGAGGGCCCATCATGGGGTTTGGAACGAACACTGGGCCCCATCACAGGGGTTGGAACAACAGCAGGGCCCACCACAGGGGTTTGAGTGGCCACAGGGCGCATCACAGAGGTTGGAGTGGCTGCAGTGCATATTGCAGTGGTTAGAGTAGCTACAGGGCACATTGCAGGGGTTGGAGTTGCTGCAGGGTCTGTCAAGAGGGGCTGGGGTGGTGTTGATTGCGTCTCGATAAGCATAGGCCAAGCCCCAGCACGTTGCAGTGATTTGATGATCTTTGGAATTGCCAGGGTGAAGACACATCTTTTTCAAGCATTCTGCCGATTTCTGAGGATTCTACACTTGTTCAGGGGTGAATTTCCAAAGCACTAGAGGTGCCCACTGCTCTAGATGCCTGCTCATATCCTCCCACACTCCCTGCCACTCATAACTATCCTGCCTCAGGACAGATCTCTGGGTAGCAATCTTAATTTAACCTTAAACAAAATTTGAAACAAATTCAGGAGACGTAACAATAGGAGCATGCTAGTTTGAACATCCCAAGGATATTCAAAGCTTTGAAGAGCTATCATAAGTGGCCTGGAGGAGAAGGGGGAGGTGAAGGTGAAAGGGAGAGTGAACAAATGGGGAAAAGCATTTCCCCCATCCCCTCCATAGACTGGCTCCCTGAGAACAGGTAAAAGGTGTAATTATTAATAGTTTCTGAGGTAGGGTTTCCGAAGTATGGAGTTGATGGCAATGCTGAATACAAATACCAGATTAGTCTCATAACCAGCAATTTTATCATATCATAAGCCAGTGTTACACCGTACTGTAAAATAATAATCTCAAACCAGCCCCCGGAAAGGATGAACAGCACGACAGGAAACACATACAGCAAGTAATGTGCTATATAACTCAATTTGGAAAACAAGCACAGCAGACCTGAGATCAAAAAAGTCAACATTGCGATTAGCAACTATTAAACTAGTCTCATGATTAGTAATTTTATCATATCATAAGCCAGTGTTACACAGTACAGCAGAATAATAACCTTAAACCATCCCCAAGAAATGAAAAACAGCATGATAAGGAACACATACAGTAAGTAATGTGTGTGAGAAATAAAGTTGTGTTTTTGCAGTGGGAAATTCCACTAACCTTGCATATTCAGAAGTGATTGTGCAGGCATGACAGTGGCATAGCAGTATGTTAAGCAGATAAGGGGAAGGTCCCACTGTTCCAAAATAAGGAGGATAGCCAAAAAAACAGGATGAACAGTGCAAAATCAGTAAAAGATAAATCACAGGCCCTCTAGTCATGAGAGAAAAAGGAAAAAAAAAAAAGGAAAAGGAGAAATTAACAGTTGGTCAAATAAAATCGTACATCTATGTTATAGTAATAAGCATTGAGTAGTTTGTGAACCTCTAGTACTCAGCCAATAAGGAAACAGGGGAGGAATCAAATGTCGGGTAATACGAAATACAAGGTTATGACATACTTTTTCTGCACGCTCCTGCTTGCAGGATGCCTGCCATTGCAATCATGAATAAAAATGCTACTTCACTGAGATCCTCGCCTGAGCCTGTGTTATTGGCTGCAGCTTACTTCTCACATGTGCTAAACAACATAATTCAGTAAACAAGCGCAGTAGAATTGAGATTGTTATAAATGAAGATACAACTCAATCTGAATTTAGTAAAATTTATAAAAGGCAAGTAAACAGCGCTGGGTGCGCGGTGAGTCTACGCTCTACCAACACACACACAACTGTCGAACTTTCTAAATATATAGAACACTGCTTTTACATACTCATAAGAAACCCGAGTATGTCTATACGTATGTACAATCAGAAAAGGTATCAATTGAAACATAAACATGGCAAAGTTTTCCGAATTCTGGCAAGTGTTTAACAAACAATCCTTTAAGTCTATTACTATTAATGTCCATGACTGGGGGAACATAGTTGGAGTTGGTAATCCCGGTTGAAGTGCTCCCATATCTTCCATGACTTCATTAATTTTTCTCAGATCATATAGCAGTTTCCATTTTCCATTCCTTTTCTTGATTACAAACACCGGAGAATTCCAGGGCTAGTCGTGGGAACAATATGTCTCGCTTTAAGTTGTTAAGCAACTCGGCCTTCGGGCCTTATGTATCCTATTCCTCCCGAATCGAAGGGAAACAGATCCGGCTCCTTTTCAGGGCCTATAGGGCCTGGATCAAAAGGAACGTCCAGGTCACCAGGGGGCGTAACAGCAAAGGCCTGCGATGGCAGTAGCGGCGGGGGGGCCGATGGTGTAGCAGAAGGATCGGTGGACGAGCCCGCAGCTCCCTCACTCTCTGGCAAACCACACGTTTCTGATTGTGGTCCCACATGGCTCTTTAAGGCCTCAGAGACTGCTCGCCAGGTGCCGAGCAATCCCGCCGCAACCTTGTCGTTTTTAGTAGCAGAGTCCCACACCTTGACCTCAATTTGGTCCCATGTTTCAGGATCATGCACTGTCTGATTGTTAATAAAGGGAATAAGCTGTAAGGTTACCAGGACAGTCTTTGTTTCTAAGGACGTATGATTACCCATAATGCGCAACTGCTTACCTTCGGCCGGGGAGGGGCAGTTGTGTGCGCGGGTCCGCTTCTCTCAGCTTGAGCTTCCTTCCAGCTCCGGAGCGCTTATTTCCAGCAACTTTCTATACGAGCTTCTTTGAGCTGTTTGCTGAGTTTGGCCGAACCTATCTTCATTAGGCGATCAATGTCCCTGTTCCTGTCCTGGTCCCTGTTCTGTTAGCCTGTCCCTGTTCCTGTTGTTAAGGTCCCTGTTCGTTTTCTTCAGGTCCCTGTTCGGGTGCCATTTGTGGCGTAACGACCACACGGACACCAGGGTTCTTTTAGGAGCAGTAACTGCTACTACTTTATTGATGACAGAACTTCATTATATATGTGTTACATCCCATATTGAGGACAGGCTCCCTTCTTATACTATTCGCCCCACAGCAGTCCTTTTCCACTAACTCTTCATTGGTCAAACAACTTTGCCCGGCAACAAGCAAACCCCCAGCAACTTCCATGCCTTAACGGCGAGAGAACAAGCAACCTGAGACGGCATGGCGTCTCCTGAATCACCCTTCTTTGTTCCCTCTAAACTCTTTACATTCCTGATGGCCTCATCCTTAAGAGTCTGATGTTATCACCAACCATGGGGCTTGTCGACCCCCATGGCCACACTCCCACATCTCCCCCTTCTTTATTAACATCAACCATCTTCTTGACACAAATTATTACTCCATATATCACAAGATCAAAAAAATGAACCTTGTGATTATCAACTATTAAACTGATCTGATGCTTATAACAATTTTGTTTTAACACGCTCTTTTCAGATCTGCCGTTATCTCAACGCTTCGGGCCCCATGTTGGGTTGCAAAAGGACAGTTGTGGTTTAACCCAGCAGGCAGCTAAACACCACAAAGCCATTCACTCACCCTGCCCCCGCCAAGTGGGATGGAGGAGAGAATCAGCAGGGGGGAAGTAAAAGCTTGTTGGCTGAGATAAAGACAGTTTAATAGAACAGAAAAGGAAGAGAAATATTAATAACAATGATAATGGTAATAGTATTAGTATGTAGAAATCAAATGAAATCAAGTGATGCACAGTGCAATTGCTCATCACCTGCTGACCGATGTCCAGACTGTACCCGAGCAGCGGTCCCCCCCGACCCCGGCCAGGCACCACTTATTAATTGTTCAGCATGACATCACATGGTATGGAATATCCCTGTGGCTAGTTTGGGTCAGCTGTCCTGGTTCTGTCCCCTCCCAGCTCCTGCTGCACCCCCAGCCTGCTCACTGGCAGGGCGGTATCAGAAGCTGAAAAGTCCTTGGCTTAGTGTAAGCACTGCTCTGCAGCAACTAAGCCATCAGCGTATTATCAACATTATTTTCATCCTAAATCCAAAACACAGCACCCTACCAGTTACTAGGAGGAAGAATAACTCTCTCCTAGCCCAAACCAGGACACAAGTACACCTGGAACTGACTGCCCCAGGAGTGAAAACATAGCACTACCATTTGCCATGGACTGATCCAGTCTGCACTGGAACAGGGGGAAGCTCCTGAATACCTGCAGTCAGTTATACACTCCAATTGAAAAAGAGATACTAGCAGCATATGAAGGGGTTTGAGCTGCTTCGGAAGTGCTTGGTACTGAAGCACAGCTCCTCTTGACATCCCGATTTCCAGTGCTGGGTTGGATGTTCAAAGGGAGGGCCCCGTTTACACATCATGCACCTGATGGTATATGGAATAATGTGGTGGTTTCATCCTGCTGGGCAGCTGAACTCCACCATAGCTGCTCTCTCACTTCCCCTCCCTGAAAGAATAGGGGGAGAAAATACAATGGAAAAGGACAAAACATTTGAGATAAGGAAAGTGAGATTGCTCACCAATCACCATCACGGACAAAACAGACTCAGCATAGGGAGATTTATATAATTTATTGCCTACCACTAGCAGAGTAGAACAGTGAGAAACTACAAGCAAACTAAAAACACCTTCCCCAATGTAGTGGGTTTACGTGGCAAGGTTTTGGTAGCAGGGGGCCATAGGGGTGGCTTCTGTGAGAAGAATCTAGAAGCTGCCCCATGTTAGGTAAGGGCCCCACTGCTGACCAGTGCTGAGCCAATAAGCGATATTGTTTGCACCTCTGTGAGAGTATATTTAAGAAAGGGAAAAAAAAAACAAAAAACGCTGCGCCACACAGCAGCTGGGAGAGTGAGAGGAGTGGGGAACAGCCTTGCAGGTGCCAAGGTCAGTGAAGAAGGAGGGGGAGAGGTGCTCCAGGCGCCAGAGCAGAAGTCCCCTGCGGCCTGTGGTGAGGACCATGGTGAAGCAGGCTGTCCCCCTGCAGCCCATGGAGTACCACGGTGGAGCAGGGTTCCACGCTGCAGCCCATGGAGGAGACCACAGTGAAGCAGGTGGACCTGCACCGACAGAGGCTGCGGCCTGTGGAAGACCCCTGCCAGAGCAGATTCCGGGCCGGACCTGTAGCCCGTGGAGAGGAGACCACGCAGGAGCAGGTGACCTGGCAAGAGCTGCTGCCCGTGGGGGACCCAGGTTGGAGCAGTTTGCTCCTGAGGGATGGACCCCGTGGTACGGACCCATATCTGGAGCAGTTCTTGAAGAGCTGCTGCCTGTGGGAAGCCCACGCAGGATCAGTTTGGGAAGGCGGGAAGGACTGCATCCTGTGGGAGGGACCCCACAGCACAGGGAACGAGAGCGACCGAGAAGGAGCAGCAGAGAGGAAGTGCTATAGACTGACCACAGCCCCCGTTTCCCTGTTCCCCAGCGCCGCTCAGGGGGAGGAGGTGGAAGAGGGTGGATGGGGGGGAAGGTGCTTTTGGTTTCTTTCCTTTGTTTCTCACTTCTCTAGCTTGTTAGTAATAAGCAATAAATCTTACTATCTCCCTATGCTGAGTCTGTTTTGCCTGTCACGATAATTACTGCGCGATCTCCCTGTCCTTATCTCAACCCCTGAGCCCTTTTCATCATATTTTCTCCCTGTTCCTCTTTGAGGAGGGGGAGTGAGAGAGCGGTTGTGGTGGAGCTCGGCCGCCCACCCGAGGAAAACCACCACACCCATCCACCGCCTTCTACCTTCTACTGCCACAATGGGAGCGGGGAGTTGTGGTGAGTCCATAATGCTATGTCTCCGCTGCTCCTTCCTGGTCAGTCTTCCCCTGCTCCAACATGGGGTCCCTCCCAGGAGATGCAGTCCTTCCTGAACTGATCCTATGTGGGCTTCCCACAGGCAGTAGTTCTTCAAGAACTGCTCCAGTATGGGGGAGTTCATCCTTCAGGAGCAGACTGCTCCAGCATGGATCCTCCATGGGCTGCACTCTCCTTCAGCCCAGATACACCAGCTTTACCGTGATCTCCTCCACGGGCTGCAGAGTGGAAATCTGGTCAGCTGTGGTACACAATGGGCTGCAGAGGGACAACCTGTTCCACCATGGTCCTTTCCACAGATCACAGGGGAACTTCTGCTCTAATTTCTGGAACACCTCCTCCCCCTCCTTCTTCGCTGACCTTGGTGTTTGCAGGGTTGTTTCTCACTCCTCTCTCCCACCAGCTGCTGTTGCGTAGCAGGTTTGTTTTTTTTTTTTTTTTTTTTTTTTTTTTTCCCCTTTCTTAAATATGCTCTCACAGAGGTGCAACCAGCATCACTTATTGGCTCAGCTCTGTCCAGCAGCAGGTCCCTTTTGGAGCCGGCTGGAACTGGCTCTTATCTAACATGGGGCAGCTTCTGGGCACTTCTCACAGATGCCACCACTGTATTCCCCTGCTACGAAGCCCTTGTCACATAAACCCAAAACAACACTTCAGAAGAGATTAGGCAGAGTTGCTAAAAAGAAAGACTTTCTAGTGACCCACAATTGTTTATGTTGGATGAGGCAGGTGCAGAAAGCTCTGACAAAGCATGGTCAAAGAGGCAAGACTTAGGAGGTGGATGCGTTCATATAAATGACCCAGTCACATTATCATGAATAATCCACAAATAATTAGACTTTGTGTAAGCAGCATGAATTTACTTTTTGTAAGATACCAAGATTGTATCCTGATTTATCTTGTACTGAAGCATAGTCTCAAATATGTGATGATACATTCTCATAGAATCAGAGAATCATAGAATGGTTTGGGTTGGAAGGGTCCTTAAAGATCATCTAATTCCAACACCCCTGCCATTGACAAGGGACACCATCCACTAGACCAGGTTGCTCAAAACCCCATCCAGCCTGGCCTTAAACACTTCCAGGGATTGGGCATCCACACCTTCTCTGGGCAACCTTTTCCGGTGCCTCAATATCCTCAGAGTAAAGAATTTCTTCCTTATATCTAATCTAAACCTAACCTTTTTTAGTTTAAAACCATTACCCGTCATCCTATTACTACATTCTCTGTAAGAGTCTCTTTCCAGCTTTCCTGTAGGGCCTCTATAGGTACTGGAAGGCCGCTATTATGTTTCTACAGAACCTTCTTTTCTTCATGCTTAACTCCCCAAACTCCCTCAGCCTGTCTTCATAGGAGAGGTGTTCCAGCCCTCTGATCATTTTCATGGCCCTCCTCTGGACTCATTCTAATACAGACACGGCCTTCTTAAGGTCTCACAAAAGCAGAGCAGAGCGGGAGAATCACCTCCCTTAACCTGCTGGTCATGCTTCTTTTGATGCAGCCCAGGATACAGATGGCTTTCTGGGCTGCCAGCGCACATTGCTGGCTCATGTTGAGCTTCTCATCCACCAACATGAACCAGGTCCTTCTCCTCAGGGCTGGTCTCAATCTACTCTCTGTCCAGCCTGTATTTGTGCTTGGGATTGCCCCAGCCCAGATGCAGCACCTTACACTCGTCTTTATTGAACTTCATGAGGTTTGCACAGACCCACTTCTGAAGGCTGTCCAGGTCCCTCTGGATGGCATCCCTTCCCTCCAGCGTGTTGACTGCACCACACAGCTTAGTGTCATTGGCAAACTTGTGATGGTGCACTCAATCCCACTGTCCATGTCACCAGCAAAGATGTTGAACAGCACTAGTCCCAATACTGACCCCTGAGGAATGCCACTCCTTACTGATTGTCACCTGGACATCGAGCTGTTGACCGCAACACTTTGAGTGCGACCATCCAGCCAATTCCTTACCTACAATGTGGTCCATCCGTCAAATCCATGTCACTCCAATTTAGAGACAAGGATATAATGCGGGACAGTTTCAGATGCTTTGCTTTCTGTCACCATGGAAATGAATGTATATAATGTAATACACTAAGTCCATGGGAGAATAAATTAAAAAATATATATGCTTGGAAAGATTCAATCCTCATTTCAACACAAATAATTTTAAAACATGCAGAAAGTAAATACAAGTTTCACAACAGTATTTGTATTTCCCCCCTTACGTAATTTTCACCTAATTATTTTTCCAATAATTATGCTAAGTTTCTAGTTGAGCTGAATTACTTGTCTCTAATTGTTCAATTAGGTATAATCAATGAAGGACTTGGAAGAAAACTATTGCTATTTCAGCCTTGAAAGGCAAGGCTTCTCCCTTGATCTTTTTAAGTTGTCTAGTGATACAGAGTAAAATCCTGTTCACCCTACATAAAAGAATCCATTGAAATCAGTAAGATACCATCTTTGAAAGGGGACAAGGATTTAACCCCAAATTGTACTGTAATAAAGATATGGGCATTCTGTAGAATTTGTGGTCATATGTCTCTGTGCCTAAAACAGAAGCACAAGTCAATGCTTTCGCTGAAAGTTTCATTAGTGTAAAATTTAATAAAGACGTGTATATGAGTACAGCTTTAATTAAACATACATAGACTCCTACCCAGAAATTTCTGCTAGTTTTTGATGAGCCTCATAGGCCATCTCACATCCTCGTGTTCGAGTTTTGTGCATTTCTGCATGTAGAGATGGACAGGTGACTGAGACATCCCCAATGGAAATGACCAACTCTCGGTATTGCGCCACCTGGGTATTGAACTCCTGGACAAGCTGAAAAACAAAGATGATTTATGTACACGAGACATTTAGCTACACTGATAAAAACAATCAAGTTTTTTATAAAAGCATGCCCAGTCTAGGACTTGTTCCTGCTGCTCACAATTTCATGGCATACAGGGTCAAGGGCCTAAGATTTAGTAAATGACTAGGGCCTTGTTCCATTAAAGGGTAAAGAAGTTTGGCAGGACCTACACCCCCTTGCGTTACAGCTTGTTCTCAGATATCAGAGGGTATGGGGGAGGCTGGGCTTAGATGCTGAGTGATGCCAAATTCAGCACTAAAGTCTAGTCGCATTAAATGTATTGAATTACCACAATCATGGACTGATCCCAGAAGTCAACGATGTCCTCCTGACTTGTCTGCGATGGTATCTTCCCTAACATTCTTCCACTCTGGAGCCATTTTTATACTACTTTCTTACTTTTAGGTGGAGCTTGAGTGACTCTAGTCATACATACCTTTATTATGATTGGTATAAAATTTTGTTTCTTTTACTGTAAAGGTATAGGCTCAGAAAAATTCAGAGCTCATGCTCAGTGAGGGGTGGTCGCACCTTGGAGGCGGGTAGCCTTTAGGATGGAGGTGTGTTTTGGCATTATAATGAGATTAAAATGAGCAAAGTTCACCCAGAGGACATGATTTGGTTATCAGTTCGGCTCAGGTTTGGCCATGCAGTCTATCAGTTCCATGGTACCATCAAGTTCCTCATCCCTGCAGTGATAGCACAGAGCCTGTCCGCAGTGTCTTCACTCCACTCTCCCTGCTATTTCTCTTAGAGTCAGCACACCAAGCTCCCCTGGTGTTGCCAATATCTAAGGCTACACGTTATGTTGCCAAGGGGACTTGCAAGGATTCCTTGCATATCTGCCACATCTCACCCTGGAAGTTTCCTCAATGCTGAACCTTCTCTTAAAATGTGGACATACCTTTAGTCTCAATAAATCACCTCCAGCAATTATTCCATACTAGCAGAAGAATCACCAGCTTGCCTGTTGCGTGAGACTTGTTGCAGTCACTAGATTTAGAATTAAGATCACAGAAACATCACAGAAAACATGGTGGGATGGCTCAAACAAATGGAAAGCGCAGCCCTCAGTAAGTGCACAGACAATACCGAATTGGGCTGAGGCCAACTGTATGAAGTTCAACAAGGCTAAGTGCTGGGTCCTGCACTTGGGGCACAACAACCCCACGCAACACTACAGGCTGGGGGAAGAGTGGCTGGAAAGTTGCCTGGTGGAAAGGAACCTGGGGGTATTGGTCGATAGCCGGCTGAATATGAGACAGCGGTGTGCGCAGGTGGCCAAGAAGGCCTGGCTTGTATCAGAAATAGCGTGGCCAGCAGGACTAGGGAAGTGATTGTCTCTCTGTACTTGGCTCTGGTGAGGCCACATTTCAAATACTGTTTTCAGTTTTGGGCCCCTCACTACAAGAAAGACATCGAGGTGCTGGAGTGTGTCCAGAGAAGGGCAGCAAAGCTGGTGAAGGGTCTAGAGAACAAGTCTTATGAGGAGCATTTGAGAGAGCTGGGGTTGTTTAGCCTAGAGAAACGAAGGCTCAGGGGAAACCTTACTGTACTCTACAGTTACCTTAAAGGAGGCTATATCGAGGTGGGGATCGGTCTCTTTTCCCAAAGCACGAAGTGATGTCCTTAAGTTGTACCAGGGAAGGTTTAGGTTGGATATTAGGAGAAATTTCTTCACTGAAAGTGTTGTAAAGTATTGGAACAGGCTGCCCAGGGAAGTGGTTGAGTCACCATCCCTGGACGTCTTCAGAAAACATGTAGATGTAGTGCGTAGTGACATGGTTTAATGGTGGACTTGGCAGTGCTAGGTTAAAGGTTGGTCTAGATGATCTTAGAGGTCTTTTCCAACCTAAATGATTCTATGATTCTATGAAAATTATCACCGGAAGGAATTTACTTGATAATTATGGGGGCAGGTGTGATTACTAATGCCCTAAAAGATGAGTTAAAAAGCCCAGAAGACTTGAGCACGGTATCAACAAGTCTGTGGAGTAGGACCAGTACAGACATAGGTCTGCTGGTCTCTGCCCAGCCAGTAGTGATAAAAAGAAAGGGAGGATCCCCACCAGATTTTAAGCAGTATCCAATTCCTAAGGAAGCTGAAAGGAGTATTCAAAAGTTGATTGATCGGTATATGTCACAAGGGATCCTCAAAGAATGCAGTTCTCCATATAATGCACCTATACTCCCCTTAAAAAAATGAACAGGCTGGATGAAGATGGAGATCCAGAATATAGATTTGTACAAGACTTATGAGTGATTAACCAACATGCTATTTCCCCGATCCTGTGGTAGAGATACTCCTGAAACACTATGTTACCCAAGCATTGTCAGCGCAAAGGACCCATAAGTATGAACTGATCCTCCTAATGGCAGACAACATAACTCAAGCATTGTAATACTCTAGATCCAGTCACTTTGAATTGGGGTTAGGAGGAACATCATCACTGTGCTCAGGCTATTGAGGTCTCTAGTATGCCAAGAGATGATTTAACTGATGTACCTCTGGAAAACCCAGATTTGACCCTTTATGTTGATGGATCAATGTATTATCTGTCCAATGGAAGACAGAGCATGCGATGGTGAGCCGGTTTAAAGTGATAGAGGCAGGGACACTTCTGCCTAACTTAAGTGCACAAGGAACTGAGCTCGTTGGTCTAACTCGTGTGGCCGTATTGGCACAGCAAAAGAGAGTTAATATCTATACTGACTCGTGGTATGTGTTCAGTGTGTGTCATGCAACCAGAATGTTGCGGAAGGACAGGGGATCCAGAATGGGAGGGAAATAAGAAAACTATCGGAAGCCATCAAACTCCAAAGGAAATTCACTGTAGAGCCCACACTAATAATGCTACAGAAGAAAGTCAAGGAAATGCCTTGTCTGACTGAAGTCAAAGCAGTCACAAGACAACTGCTCATTATAGGAGTTATTACTACTGGTAAACCTGGGGAAGTCAAATGGCCAAATCTAACAAACCCGGAGAAAATGTATCAAGAGGACTCTTCAAAATCTAAAGCTGGGAAGCTCTGTTAACAGAAGGAATATGGACTATATCAGTGGGAAACCGATACTGCCAAAAAGGTTCTTAGTCCCTCTTGTAAGATGGTTCTATGATAAGGGCCACGGGGAAGTGGAAGCAATAGCTAATCAAGTGCAATGAGTTTGGGTGGCACCAAGAGCGTATGCAACCACCAGAAGAATAACCAGAAGCTGTCTAATGTGTCAACGAGGTTATGAGACCCATGATACAAAGGAAATACACTGTGTTCTGGAGAAGCTTAAGAAGGATGGTGGACATCACTGGTGGGAAGTACTATTGGGATGGTCTCCCACCATTACCGGGGTTCTAAATCTTATGTTACATCCAACCATTGCATTGAATATAATGTTAGTGTTAGTGTGCTTGCTTACTATAATCCTCTATGTACGTGTTTGGAGATTATACCTAAACATCCAGAGGCAAATTGAAGCTTTGAAATATATCTATTATAGAAGGCAGGGATACTCATAAAAACAAAGGGAGGACATTGAAAAGGAAACAAGATGCTGGTATGTAAAGAATTCAGGTATCTAATGTTTCACATTACAGAGTAAATTTAGTGAAGCCTTAGGCCACAGCATGAGCTCTGCATCACCTGAACCTGATATGTATTGGTAATTGAGCAACAGTGAGTGGCACTGGGGGGGCTGGGTGGCACAGATGGGGAAGAGGGGATGTGCTGACCAAGGACAGCGACAGACCAGAGCCAGCCCCAATAACAGAAGCCACTCTACCTTGGGAGATAACAGAAGTCACGCTGCCCTGCAACAAAGAACCTCCAATCTGAAGGAACATAATATGTATGTGTTAAGAACTGATTGGACAATAGCAGACAAAACAAGCACTGCACGGGTATAAGAACCCCGTGAAAGTTTTGAGCAGGGTCCTTGGAGACACTGAGCTAAAGCTGACATATAGGTACCATGAAATTCTTGCTGCTTTTAATTAAGAGTCAACCCTCTGAGTGAATTCCGGATGCCTGGGGACACCCATTCTGCTAGGGGAAACAACGGAATCCTTTAATACAGCCCAGCACCAGCAGTCAGGGTGCCAGGAGGAGCTGTGCTTCAGTACCAACCACTTCTGAAGCAGCTCAAACCCCTTCATACACTGCCAATATCTCTTTTTCATTAGAGTGTATCGCACCTTGGATCCTCGGTATCCCTGACTCAAAAACTCTAGAGCTTGACCTCAAGTTTCCCCACGACCTTTCTGCCAGAGGCTCCAGGTAGGACCATTATCCCCAGCTGTGGTGTAGAGTACATTTCTTACGTCTTGTCCTGCCTGGACTGGCACAATGGCTGTCGCATGAGCTATATTCCGTTTCATTTGTTCAAAGGCTAGTCATTGCTTGGGGGCCCATCTGAAATTGTTCTTCTTACAGGTCACTTCATAGAGTGGGCTTAGAATCAGACTGTAATTTGGAATGTGCATTCTCCAAAAACCCACAAAGAAAGCTTGTATTTCCTATTTTTTGCTAGTTGTTGGACACATAGCTGTTATTTTGTTGATCACATCCATTGGGATCTGACAACATCCATCTTGCCATTTTATTCCTAAAAACTGGATCTCCTGTGCAGGTCCTTTGACCTTATTTTGCATTATGGCAAAACCAGCCCTCAGAAGGATTTGGACTATTTTCTTCCCTTTCTCAAAAAATTCCTGACTTTCGCACTGGCCATATGGGACTATTAAAAGGTGAATGGGTCTTGCTGATCACTCCTTGGCTCTCCAGTTGACGAATTAGCTCGTGGATGGGAATCAGGGAGTCTCGGTTGGTGCGATATTGCCGCCGGTGCACAGTTGTGGTAGCGATTGGCACTTGCTGTTCTTCAACCCTCAGCAACTCCACAACAGAAGGGTCCTCTGAGAGACTGGGCAAGGTAGACAACTGTTTAATGTCCTCTGTCTCTAAGGCAGCTATGCCAAAAGCCCAGCGGAACCCTTTTGGGTCCTTGAAATATCCTCTTCTCAGATAGTCTATGCCAAGGATGCACGGAGCATCCGGGCCAGTCACAATACGGTGCTTTTGCCACTCATTTCCGGTTAGACTCACTTCAGCCTCCAATACAGTTAACTGCTGGGATCCCCCTGTCACGCCATAAATACAGATGGGCTCTGGCCCTTTACAGCTTGATGGCATTAGAGTACATTGTGCACCGGTGTCTACTAGAGCCTTATACTTCTGTGCGTCAGACGTGCCAGGCCATCGAATCCACACAGTCCAATAAACTCGGTTGTCCCTTTCCTCCCCCTGGCTGGAGGCAGGGCCCCTCTAGTCCTGCTCAGAATCTTCGTTTCTGTGTTTAAAAGACTGCCTGCTGGAAGTTGGAGCAGCAAACTTTTCAGAGAACCCCTTTCTCCCGATTGTTTTCTTTTGCAACTCACGTACCCGTGCCTCTAGGGTCAAGGTAGATTTTCCATCCCATTTTCTCATGTCCTCTCCATGGTCACGTAGGTAAAACCACAGGGTGGCGCGGGGTGTGTACCCACCATATTGTCTTCTTTGCACGGATGCACGTTTACCCCTAATAGCCGAGACACTGGTTTGTACAGGTGGGGAAGAAAATAAACTCTCTTTAAGTTGGTGGACCTCTTCAAAAAGTTTCTCCAAAGTATTCTCTTTTAGTTGGTGGCCACTGGTTCGTTCAGGTGGGGGGGGAAATAAATTCTCTTTAAGTTGGTGGAACTCTTCAGAGAGTTTCTGCACAGCCGAGACGCAGGCCTGTAGGGAAGAGGAGAGACTTCCTTCGTACTCCCGGAGCTGTTTAGCCACTTCTTCCACTGTGGGTTCGTCATCCTCTTTCCAGGTTATTATTGCCAATGAGCTGGCCCATGATGATGGTGCATTCCGTATAAACTTCCGCCATATGGGTCGTGTACACTGGACTTCATCTGGATCTGTGGATATTTGTGCGTCGTCTGGGTCCTTATAAATTACTTCCCGTACGGCTAATTCCCTCAGGTACTGAATTCCCTTCTCCATGGTGGTCCACTTGCCTGGTAGACATACAAGTTCTTCCTTGAAGGGATACCTTTCCTTCACAGCTAACAGGAGACGCCTCCAGAGGCTGTGAGATCGTGCTCCATCTCCAATTGCTTTGTCAATGCCTGCATCTCTAGCAAGGGATCCCAGCCGCCTGGCTTCCCTGCCCTCTAATTCCACACAATTGGCTCCAGTGTCCCAGCACTGGAGCAGCCAGGTGACAAGCTGCTCACCTATACAGCGACCAAAATCTTTTCGCACATCTCGTAGCTCATGCTGGTATAGGGTTCGGGTAGTTACTGTTGATTTTTCAACATCCTCATCCTCATCTTCATCCTCCTGCACATTTGATGGCCCAGCCCCGTCTTCTCCATACCCAGACTTAGCAGAAGACTGTCTGCATTCTAAACGACCTGAGTCTCTATACCATTTTTTCACCTTGTCTACAGGGGCAACTTGCACTGCTACAGCTCGCTTCTCTGACCCAGCCACAGGGTCTGCCACAGGGGTTGGAATACCCTCTGCAGGGACAACTTGCACTGCTACAGTTCGTTTCTCTGACCCAGCCACAGGGGTGGGAGCGGCTGCAGGAGCTGGAGCTGGAACGGCTGCAGGAGCTGGAGCTGGAACGGCTGCGGGAGCTGGAGCTAGTTTGATAGTAGCATCAATTGCAGCTCGATAGGCACAAGCCAGACCCCAGCACGCCACAGTGATTTGTGTCACTTTGGAACTGCCAGAGTCATGACACCTTTTTTTCAAGCATTCTACCAGTTTTTTAGGATTTTGCAGTTGTTCAGGGGTGAATGTCCAAAACACTGGAGGTGCCCACTGCTCTAGAAACCTGCCCATATCCTCCCACACTCCCTGCCACTCACAAATATCCCGCCTCAAGGCAGATCTCCGGATGAGATTCCTAAGCAGTTGTTTAACCTTAAACAAAACCTGAAGCGCATTCAGGAGACATAACAACAAGAACATGCTGGTCTGAGTATCCCAAGGATATTCAACATCTTGGAGAGCTACCGTAACTAGCTCGGGGGATAAGAGGGTGGTGAAGGAGGAAGGGAGAGTGAACAGGTAGGAAAAAATATCTTCCCCTGTCCCCTCCACAGATTGACTCCCTGATGAAAAAAGGCAATAGGTGTAATTGCTAATAGTTTCTGAGATATGGTTTCCGAAGTATAGAGTCGACGACAGTGCTGAGTACAAATACCAGGTTAGAGTCATGACCAGAAATCTCATCATTTCATAAGCCATCGTTACACCACACAGTACCATAACAATCTTAAACCAGGGCCCGGAAAGGATAAACAGCACGACAGGGAGCACATACAGAAAGTAACTTGCTATAAAACTCAATTTGGGAAACAGGCACAGCAGACTTGAGATTAAGGCAATCAACATTGTGACTAGCAACTATTAAGCAGGTCGAATACTTATACCAATTTTAGTTTAACACACTGTGGTCAAATCTGTCGATATCTCAACCCTTCGGGCCCCACGTTGGGCGCCAAATGGACTGTTGTGGTTTAGCCCGGCTGGTAGTCAAACACCACACAGCCGTTCGCTCACCCTCCCCCCTCCCTCTCTGGGATGGGGGAGAGAAACAGGAAAGTGAAGCCTGTGAGTTGAGATAAAGACAGTTTATTAAGACAGGAAAATAATAATAATAATAATAATAATAGTATTAATAATAATAGTGTGTACAAACAAGTGATGCACAATGCAATTGCTCACCACCGATGCCCAGCCTATCCCCGAGCAGCCGGCCCCCCCCACCCCGGTTAGCCACCCCTATATATTGTTCAGCATGACGTCAGATGGTATGGAATACCCCTTTGGCCAGTTTGGGTCAGCTGTCCTGGGTCTGTCCCCTCCCAGCTCCTGCTGCACCCCCAGCCTGCCCACTGGCAGGACAGAGCGAGAAGCTGAAAAGTCCTTGGCTTGGTGTAAGCACTGCTCTACAACAATTAAAACATCAGCATGTTATCAGCGCTCTTCTCATCCTAATCCAAAACATAGCACCCTACCAGCTACTAGGAGGAAAATTAACTCTATCCTAGCTGAAACCAGGACAGGCAAGAAGCTAACTTGCCCTGGCCCCAAGCTCTCCCGCTAGCATTGCTGCGGATTCGGAGAAAGCCCCGAACTAAAGAAAAATTAAGTCCTTTTGAAACGCTTTATAGGAAACCATACTGGGTCCAGAAGGGAATGTCTACCCAGGTTGGGGAAGAGTCGCTGACTACCTGTATGGTGGCTTTGAGTAAGCAACTTAGAGAAATAGAGAAACATGTGGCTGGAACTCAGAGTAGAGAGCTGGATGGACCGGTGCATGACATACAGCCTGGAGATTATGTATATGTCAAGTCTCACGTAGAGAAAACTTTGAAACCACAGTGGGAAGGACCATACCAGGTGCTTCTTACTGCCTTCACCGCAATTAAGATCATTAGGGAAGGAAGTGAAGGCGTTTTCCCAGCTGAAGTCCGAAAGGCTGTTTGGGACAATGCCAATGATTTTGAGAAGAAGTTCCAATCTTGGTGGACTCTGGAAAACTTTACCTATGATCCACTGTTAACATGGCTACTGCCTTTGTGCTTACTATACGTAATGCTACAGTTTGTTATCCATCTCATCACTGCACTACGATTAAACCATGAGGAGACAGTGCTCTGTCCTTCGGATCATAGAACTTGGGCAAGGATGGGGAGTGGGAAATGGCAGACTATAAATCTGGAATCATGTGTTACCAGGGAACAACAAGGATTTATCTATGAAAGCAATACAATTGATGCTCAGGACGTATGTCTTGACACTGAACAAGGTGTCTGCCACTTTGAAATTCATCCAGATACTAGTCAAAAGACTGTGCTTATATATTGGTCAAGGCTGTGTGTGTTTAAGTGCTTTTGTAGAAGGAGATAAGTGCTTGTGTAGAAGTAGATAAGGAGAATATAACTCTCCCTAGCAAAAATCATTCTAACTTTTGTATTTGCAACTTTGTTAGAATTGTCAAGTGTGATTTTTATATTTGGCACCAGTGGTATCCCACCAGTTGATCAAGTCCAACAAAACAATGTATCACAAGTTACTACCTACACCTATTGGGATGAACCTCATGTTAGTGAGGCAATTAGTTAAACACCAAGACCTGATCAAAAATTTAAAAGGCATTCAGGAAAATGGCCATCACGACACCAAGGAAATAAGTAAGGTTCTACAAAGTGTGAAACAAGACGCTAGTCATCACTGGTGGGATGCACTCTTCGGGTGGTCACCAACAGTAAATGGCATTCTCAATACACTGTGTCACCTGATCATAGTCATATTGATCTTAGTTGGTATAAGTCTTGTATTGTCTGTAATTATACTAATCTGGAACTGGAGAATGTTATACCAGATAGTCACACTGACTTCTTTGTCGCACGTCCATGGTATGGCATTAAGTGATCAGTACCAAGTTGGGAATCTTTGCCGCGAGTAAAAGAATTTACTAATCTTCTAGAAAAGGAGGGACTGAAGCCAGGGATAGAAGAATAGGGGCTTGCTTAATCGCATTAATGATTTCTAAATAAAACAATCATTATTATTAAAGCCAGGAATAGAAGAATGGGTACACATTTTTTAATTTTTTTAATTTAAGGTACAAATTTTTTACCATGAGTTGTGCCCTTTCTTTAACTGAGTTTAAAGTATTGTGATTAAAATGTTTGTGAATTGGAGGACCTTCCTCTGTCCATCGACTTAAAAATTTAAGAACATAGCATGCTTTAGCTATCCTTTCTGGGGGTGGGGGGGTGGGGGGTGTCATACCCATACTCCCCCTTTTTTGTTTTTGAAGCCTAGCTTTTAGGGTACCATGGGCCTGTTCAATAATTGCTTGACCCGTGGGAGAATGGGGTATACCCATCAAATGTTGAATACTCCACTGTTGAAAAAAAAGTGGGTTGCGTGGGCCACATATCCTGGCCCATTATCTGTTTTAATCATTTTGGGGATTCCTAATGTTGCAAAAGCTGACAGAAGATGTTTACACACATCCTTTGCCTTTTCTCCTGCATGGAAAGATGCAAAAATACAGGCAGAAAAGGTATCAATTGAAACATAAACATAGCAAAGTTTTTTGAATTCTGGCAAACATGTAACAAACAATCCTTTAAGTCTATTACTGTTAATTCCCATGACGGGGGGAGCATAGCTGAAGATGGCAATCCTGGCTGAAGTGCTCCCATATCTTCCACGACTTCATTAATTTTTCTCAAATCATGTAACAATCTCCACTTTCCATTCCTTTCCTGAGGGAAATGAAGGGGTCATCCTTCAAATGGTGACCCCAATGTGATCGGAAAGAGAGCAATGCTGAGAGAAGAATCTGAAGGGACCCCAGCTGAAGGGATGAAAGACATGGACTCTGATGGCTCTTGAACAGGAGCAGTTTATTGCCATTTTTCTCCACTATATATACTTTCCCCGTAGCCCCACGTGCTGTCCATGCACTGTCCATGCGCCCGAATCTGTCATAAAATTGGTTAGAGACCCTCAGACATGCCTCGAGCCAGCCAGCATTTGGCCACTGCCCAAAGCTCATCTTTAACACTGTAGCCAAGTTAATTTATCTTGGCCTTGCTCAAGTTTTTGTTTCTACCGCTTATTTCCTCATTATCTCTAATTCAGGGGCGTGTGAAACAGCGCAAAGCCACCTGCGAATTCCTTTCCCACAATTCCCCCTTTTTTATTTTCAACCAACCAAACGCTTTCTATAGATTTTTCTATCAATCACCGCAGACACTGCAATAAGCAAGGTACAATAAGCAACAGGGTGAAAATCGCATGCAGAACTACGATTGTAAAGTAGCGTGCCTACTAGAATCTACATCAGTCAACAAGCCACTAAGCGCTAGGGATGTTGCTTCGCAGCGATGCTGCTTCTCACTCGCACAGCACAATCACACAATCACACAAAGAGGCCTCTTGCACTTCTCATTCATACCACAAGAAAATATCACTTAAAATAATTTGTCCGCGGTTTCAGGAGGTCCTTGTCTACTCCCACGGTGAGCGGCTGAGAGTGGAGACCCCTCCGAGGAAAATGCTCGGGGTGCACCTAGGGGCGTCCGCTCCACAGTCGATCCCACAGCCGAGCAGAGCGGCTCCTGGTGCAAGGAAGGATGCTATTATAGTTTTGTATAATTACAGCAAAGAGATGCATTGCAATAAGGAGCAAGTGTGGCGTTGACCATTTGTTTCATGATTTGGTTTTTGCCCGAGAAATTGAACCTTACACATGCTGTTGCTGTTACACATCCCAGGATATCTAATTCCTGTGGCTCTAGGGGCGCTTGCGGTAAGTAGACAGTCCAGTCTTTGTTATCTGCCGGGTTCCCCACCAGACATGTCATAGACGGGTCGTTTCATTGGCTCCACCAGATCCAGGAACCTCCTCCCATGAGTTCCAACTTCCTCCTTTCTAGCTTGTTTGCTACACTATGCCCCCGAGCCACCTCCCTCCTACAAAGTAGTGTGTTGAATAGAATCAGTATCTGCCAAGAGAGCACTTAGCACTGCAGAGGTGGCGTTGTTTTGTTTGGCAAGCCAGCACCCTGATTTATTGAGTGTTGTCAGAGCCTGGGCGGCAGCAACACCAGGTGTAAGGAAGGAGGCTACGATAACTTTATCAGCCTCCCAGAAATCAAGATTGTCGTTACAGTCTTTCTGGTAGTGATTGACCGCTCGTCTCGTCCGCCTATGGAGCTTTGTGATATTCAGGATCATAGATGTATTAGGTGTCAATAAAGTTAAACATCCCAAAGTGCAAGGTCCTCCCGCAGTATGTGAGGGGACACCCTGCCAGGCCCGGTCACCGCAAATAAGGAACACCCTGGCTGGCAAGGCCAGTGCTGCGTTCGAGGACCTAGATATGTTAGGAGTGGTATAATTGCACCATTTAGATTCATTCCGGTACACAGATAGGCTGGCCGTGATGCTAACCGCAGTGATATTTTTCCCAGTATAATTGAACTTTAAGCAGGCAAGCGCATTAACACTTCCCAAGATATCTAGCTCCTGAGGCTCCAACGGGGCTACCGGTAATTGGACCTCCCAACCATCCCAGTTGTTCATTGCCTCCGTGGAGGCATTTCCTGTATCTGAGAGGTTCCACACCCCCCCCCCCCAAGGTGTGGCCCTGTCGATGTGCTGCTAACCAAATTTGTCAGATCCTTATCTTCTAGCGGAATCCCGACTAGGCAGGTCATGAACGGATTTCCCGCACTGGCCATAAACAGACACATATGGTTTTGTCTGGTCATGTTGGCGAGGGTGACCCAGATGTTTCGTCTGGGCTGGATTGAGACCCAGGAGGCGCCGAAGCTGCAGAGGCAGACGAGGATGATGGTCCCAACCATGCTCGCATGCCACGAGCCGGCACAACATCATGGTCCTTGTCCTGTGGAAACACAAGCGTACCCTCGCCCCCAGGTTATTAAGGGATATGGTCCTTCCCACCCCCCAGTATCCAGATTTCTCATCATAACTATCGCTTTCCTGTTGGAACGGACGTTAGTCCTGATTCCATTGATTTAAAATGCTTAATTATAGGTGGTATTTCTTCGTATTGAAAAGATAGTGTCAAATGATTCATGACATATACCACTTTGTTTAATCTATTCTGTGGGGTCTCCTGTGTCTCCCCCTTTTTCTGTTTTGCCAATAAGTCCTTTAATGTGCGGTGAACATGCTCTACTATTGCTTGTCCTGTGGGTGAGTGTGGGATGCCTGTCTTGTGAGTGATGCCCCAGGTATGGAAAAAAAGTCGCGTAGAGAGGCTCGCATAAGCCAGGCCATTATCAGTTTTTATTTCTTTAGGGATTCCGAGGGCAGCGAAGGCCACACGGAAATGCGCCTGTACGTGACGGCTTGTTTTGCCCGTCATCGCAGAG
Organism: Cygnus olor; assembly: GCF_009769625.2. NCBI lineage: Eukaryota > Metazoa > Chordata > Aves > Anseriformes > Anatidae > Cygnus > Cygnus olor. The sequence goes on from NC_049199.1 coordinate 3,111,930, forward strand.
GCCCAGAGCGCGTGCGAAAAAGAATCTATGGACACGTGAATGTATTTTAGCCTCCCAAACTCGGGAATGTGAGTAACATCAGTTTGCCAAATCTGAAGAGAAGAGAGGCCCCTAGGATTAACTGTAGTCGGTGGGCCTGATCGTTGTTGACAATCCAGGCAGGTCTGTACTATGAGCTTAGCATCTCCTATGGGGATGGCAAACTGGACAATGCTTTTGCTGCCTGGTGGAAGAATTGATGTGATAAACGAGCCTGGGACAATGTATTTGGCACTGAGACTTGCAATGCAATGTTGGTCAATTGATCGGCCCGGGCATTTCCTTCTGTAAAGAATCCCGGGAGTGTCATATGACTTCTAATGTGGATCACGCAATAAGGGTGGGTACAGTGCTCTACAAGAAATAATAACTCTTTAAATTTTAAGAATAGTGCCTCGTTCTGGATGTGTTTGATCTGAGATCTTTCAATTCGTTGTGCTACTCCTACTGCATAATGTGAATCAGACACAGTATTTAGTGGAGCCTGGTCCCATTGCTTGAACGCCATTACTACCGCATGTAATTCTACTATCTGAGGGGAGCCCTGTATTGTTTCTATCACATGTTGCCAGCGGCCTCCTTGTTCCCACGTGACTACAGCTTTTCCCGTTCTCCCTGACCCGTCTGTAAATACTGTTTGTCCTTGGACTGGGTGCCACCGATATAGCGGCTTGTCCTCAACCTGTACATTATTATAAAAGGTAAGCATTTTATGAGACGGGAGATGTATATCAAGTTGACCATTGAAACCCGAAAGGGCTGATTGTAGCTCTAAGCTATTCTGGAGGCACCAATCAAGGTAGTCTTTAACTATCGGATAATGGATTTTGGCTCTTCTCCAGACATTTCTATAATTCGTTCTCTACCCTTCCTAATCAAATCCGAAAACATTTCAATGCGGGTGGCAAGTGTCTTTGTCGGTTGGTGGGGTAGAAACACCCATTCTAATAGCAGCAACAGGTCTGTTGCATTGGAGTCCCGTTGTGCAATAATAGCTAAAGGTTGTGGATTCTGGTTGCATATGTAGAGCTGAATGGGTAAATTTTCTGCTCGCCGCTGGCATTGTTGGGCAGAGATCTTCTCCTCTATACGGTTTAGTGCCGCCCTGGCTTCATTAGTCAGCCGGCGGGGCGCATTAATATCAGTGTCCCCTTTTAACAACTCGTGCTAGTGTATGGTTGTCAATTCCGCATTGTGTTCTTATCCAATTTATATTGCCTATAAGCTTTTGGACATCATTGAGTGTGCAAATTTCCGTTGTAATGGCTACATTTGGGGTTGAATACTTTGCTGCAGTATCTTCCAGCCTAAATATTTCCAAGGCGCCTCCATTTGAATTTTTTCCGGCGCGATTTGTAATCCCCATTTTTGTAACTCCTGCCGTAGAACAGGCAGTACTTCTTGCGTTAAGTTTTCTGTCGGACTGGAGAGCAATATGTCATCCATATAATGATAAATGCATATGTGCAGGAATCGTTTGCGTACGGGGCGTAGCGCTCCTGCTACGTATGTTTGGCAAATTGTCGGGGAATTTTTCATCCCTTGAGGCAGCACAGTCCAATGATACCTATCCATTGGTTCGGTCTTATTGATTTTTGGGACCGAGAACGCGAATCGAGGAGCATCAGCAGGGTGAATAGTAAAGAAGCAGTCCTTTAAATTGATAATTACTATATTCCAATTTCGAGGGATCATAGCGGGAGAAGGTAATCCGGGCTGGGGAGCTCCCATGTCTTCCATTGCATTGTTTATTTGACATAAATCATGAAGTTATCGCCTTTTTCCGCTTTTCTTTTTAATAACAAACACGGGTGAATTCCAGGGGCTGGTTGTGGGGGTAATGTGTCCCAATTGTAACTGTTCTTGGACAAGTTCTTGGAGAGCAGCGACCTTTTCCACAGGGAGCGGCCATTGATTCACCCACACAGGATTATTAGTCCTCCAGGTGAGTCTCATGCGTGGTCGTTCGTCAATGGCCGCTATAGAAAATTTTCCAGAAAGCTCAGGGTGAACTCGCCCTGTCCCATCACATCCCTCCCCAGGAGACTGACAGGTATGAGGGCAGCATATGGCCGGACATTATAGAGCGAGCCTTCATGAGTCTTAAAGGTAAGCATATACCGGCTCTGAAAAGTATCGGAGGCACCACCGACTCCCACAAGGCCTTTTGTGGTGGAATCTAACAGCCAACCTTTGGGCCAATCCTGAAGAGCAATTACCGTGACATCTGCCCCGGTATCCATTAATATGGTTATTTGTGCGCTTGAGGGGTCAGCCTTTGGGTGATGAAGTGTTAGGGTCAGTGTAGGTCTCTTGATGGCGATGGCCGAGGCCCAAAAAACTGATGGGGGTCCCGTCGATCCAAACCCCGTGTCATGTCGGTCGCACATCTCTGCTTGTCCTGGTTTCAGTTAGGACAGAGTTAATTTTCCTCCTAGTAGCTGGCAGGGTGCTATGTTTTGGATTAGAATGAGAAGAGCGCTGATAACATGCTGATGTTTTAATTGTTGTAGAGCAGTGCTTACACCAAGCCAAGGACTTTTCAGCCTCTCTCTGTCCTGCTAGCGAGCAGGCTAGGGATGCAGCAGGAGCTGGGAGGGGGCAGACCCAGGACAGCTGACCCAAACTGGCCAAAGGGGTATTCCATACCATCTGACGTCATGCTGAACAATATATAGGGGTGGCTAGCCGGGGTGGAGGGGGGGGGCCGGCTGCTCGGGGATAGGCTGGGCATCGGTCAACGGGTGGTGAGCAATTGCATTGTGCATCACTTATTTCGTACACATTATTACTATTAATACTATTATTATTATTATTATTGTTGTTATTCTTTTCCCTGTCTTAATAAACTGTCTTTATCTCAACTCACAGACTTCACTTTCCCGTTTCTCTCCCCCATCCCGGAGAGGGAGGGGGGAGGGTGAGCGAACGGCTGTGTGGTGTTTGACTACCAGCCGGGCTAAACCACAACAGCTTTAAATAGTATTAACTGTGCAATTCTAGTCCCCTTGGGTATGAGCATTGGAGGAGAAAGAGTCCATGGCATTGCTTGTATTATTCCTTCATAATCAGCATCGATTACTCCAGGCAGTACAAAAAGACCCGTTAGTGTGGTGCTAGACCGTCCTAGCAAGAGGGCGCTGCATCCCTTCCCTATTGGTCCCTTTACGTTTAGAGTTATTTTGCGGACCCGAGTGTCTCAAAGGGTGCAGCTCGTTACTGTGGAAACATCCAATCCGGCGCTTCCTCGGGTTTTCGCTGTGAGGGAATCCACGGTGACGTAGTCGGTGGGATCGCTGGAGCAGTGGGCGGCTGCAGTCGTGGTCCGGTAGTCATCATCGCCAGGGGCGGTGACTTCCGCGAGGACGGCCCACCCACAACGGAGGGCCGGGGCACTTGTGTCGTCGCGCGGCCCCGCCCCGCGATCCGCTTCCCGTTTCCCTGCCGCGGTTGTAAAGGTCGTCCCTCTGCATTATGCTTCGAATGGCACTGGCTAGCCCAGCTCCCATCGTTCCCGCGGGTTGAAAGCTCGGGCCCCCAAGGAGGCATTATCGGGGGTAGGCAAGGCGGGAGCCGAGGTGTTCAGCGGGGAGGGGTTCTGCGGCAGCAGCGGGGAGGGGCTCTGCGGCGGCAGTCCGCGGCCCTCTTCCTTGTCATCCCCCAGGTCTATCAAATTGCACCGCTCTGGTGACCTTGCAGGCTCTGATCTCGGTTCGGCTGCTGTTATTGCCTGGGCAGCGGCGTTCTGTACTTTCTTTTCTGCCTGCCACGATCTTAAAGTCTCAGTCACCAGCCGCCACGTAGTCATCACCTCAGCGGCGTTAGTATCCCCATGGGATGCTGCTTCCCATATTTTTTCCCCCGCTTGGTCCCAAGTTTTTACATCAAATACTGCGGAAGCCATTGAGGGGAGCCCTTGTTTTCGCAAAAATTTCAATAATAGCTTTATCTTAAACGGATCATATTTTACTCCCCTGTCTATTAGGAGTTGCGTTAGTAGTTTCACTATAGCCTCTTCCTCTGCCGAAAGGCTAGCTCCCATGATTAATGCCCAGCCGCTCACCTGTCCTTCAGGTGATGTCCCAGGGTTGAAGCTGCAGTCCAGCTGCGAGCTTGACTCATTCGGCTGGGTTCCCTTTGGACGCTCGTGCAGCACTGCTCCTCCCACGTCGGGGTCACCATTTGAAGGGATGAAAGACACGGACCCCGATGGCTCTTGAACAGGAGATGTTTATTGCCCTTTTTCACTACTACATATACTTTCCCCGTAGCTCCACGCGCTGTCCACGCACCCGAATCTGTCTTACAATTGGTTAGAGACCCTCAGACGCGCCTCGAGCCAGCCAGCAATTGGCCACTGCCCAAAGCTCATCTTTAACACTGTAGCCAATTTACTTTATCTCAACCTTGCTCAAGTTTTTGTTTCTACTGCTTTTTTCCTCATTATCTCTAATTCAGGGACATGTGAAACAGCGCAAAGCCATCTGCGAATTCCTTTCCCACACCCAGCCGAATGACTCAAGCTGGCGGCGGGACCGCGGCTTTAATCCCGAAACATCACCTCAAGAAGCAGGTGAGCGGCTGGGGCATTAACTATGGGAGCTAATCTATTGGCCGAGGAGGAGGCGATAGCTAAGCTCCTGACTCAACTCCTGGTAAAAAGAGGAGTGAAATATGACCCGTATAAAGTGAAACT